>NC_142684.1:119317000-120014000 GCF_056320005.1 Nelumbo lutea
TCAGTGGTTGGCTAGAAACAGGGGGCGGAATATAGGAAACTAAGAAATGCCAGATCTAACATGAAAAGTTGGAGACATCAGGTTCAGATGTGCATAGTTAAATACTTGAATGTAATTTCATGTCGTTGGGGTTTTTGCCAAGGTTTTAGTAAGTGCATTTCTCCTAGAGATGGGTGTTAGCTCATCCAGGAGATTAAGCAATTATAACTTTGTGAGTTTATATATATCGAAGTAAATTGTAAACCAAGACTCTCATATTGCTTGATCCTAATCAGCAGAAAGAATACAAAAAAGGAAAGCTCCAGCTTACTTTTTTTCATTCATGGTGCTTAGCTTTTGATAGAATGTGTTTCCATATCTTGAAAAATGAAAGCTAGCCATATTGTGAGATCATTACAGGTCTCCTCATTGGAAATTAGATTGTAAGTCGATGGCTGAATCTTGTCTAACTAATTATTCATTTGCTGTGAATTATTACAGATGTCATACATTGCCAAGGGCCGCATTATTACTTGTAACTAATCCAAAACTCAGTGATTCAGCTCTGTACCCACTGAATGGACTCCCATACAAACCAGACAACCTTATAGCCTGTTCACTTATTTAGGAGCATTTCTCAACTAGTAAACTCTATTAGGCTCTAGCAGAAGAAAAAGGAGCTAATTTACATACACGAGCAAAGGCAGTACATGTTATTATGAACAAGGAAACGCCCACAGCCCCGCCAGCCCCCATGATCTCAGCTTCTCCAGTAACCACAGAATCAGTATTTCTTGCAATCCATCCAAAACTCTTTGTCCCACGGATGTATTTAATACTATATGATGGTTCCGTCTTTAATTGTTGCATTCTTCAGTATAACTACGATTCCAGACCTAATGTAAAATCCTTCATCTGGTCGGTCTGCTTCTTGAACATTCTAAGAATTCAGAGATTCAGAGTATTTAGATGGTGCGCCAACCACAGATAAAACAAGCATAACTTAAATGATTTGGATTGACAATTCATTCTACAAAGTTTTTAAACAGGAAATAAAATACTTGAGCATGGAAAGCAGCTATATACTTACATCTTTATTTTCTATTACCACATCTCTTCCTATCTTCGCATTCTTGTCAATTATGCAGTTCCTTAAATAATAGGAAATATCGTTAGGAAGTTGTAGAAAATTGGCAATTATTCTCTCACACACAAAATCAATGAAACATGCGTATCTACATGTGCATTTCTCTGAGTGTTCAGTAAAGGCTGAATCACACCTGATTTTGGTATTTTGTCCGACACCAATTGGAACTTTCCCCTCAGCCAGCAGGGATGCGATTTCAGATTCAGTTTGATAATAGTCTGCACCCATCATCATAGTATCCTGAAAAGACAACAAAAAATTCTGAATACAACCTATGGTTGTCATCAAGAATAAAACCTGCTAAGCACACAAAACCAATCAATGTGGAATTGGTTATTTTAAAGTCTTGTTATGCTTAGATTCAACTAACAGCCATTATCCCTGTGCACGTCTAAGGAAGCCTTCTTTTCTTGTTGGATTCAAACTTTCATCAAAGAGAAAGAAGTAGCTTAGTCTTGTTTAGGCACCTTTTTCTTTTGCTAGAAGAAATTTGCACATTAACTGTGGTTACTCACCATAAGCTCGACACCATACTCCAAACGTGATCGCACACCCACTACGGAGTGTTGAACACTACATTCCCGCAAGAAGCACCCATGTGAAATTATTGCATTAACAATCTGCACGAATTGGTTGAATTATGATTCCGGAGATGCAAGAAGCAAAAGATGAAGCAACAGACTTTATCTAGTTTATCGAGCATACCCGGCATTTGTCAACTTTGGTAGGTGGTAAGAATCTAGGAGACGTAAAGAATGGTGTTTTGGGGTCATAGAACTCAAACTTGGGTGGCTGAATTACAGATAAATTAGTAGTTAGTTTGCAGAATACAGTAAATGTGTACCACCAGTATAACTTGCAAATGTTCTGAACACTTCAATGGCTTTAATTTGCAAATAGACAATAATCAATAGTGCATTATCTAATAATACTTCACCTGTTCGGTCAAGGCTAAATTAGCACCAAAGAAAGACTTGATTGTTCCAATGTCCTCCCAGTAGTCATTAAACAGATACGCCTATCAAAATATGAAAAAAGAAATAGACATTTAAAACACAATAATGCAGAATAAGCATTAAAGACAACAATGCAGTTTCATGCCTAGCCTAAGCTTGGTCTCCTATTTGAAGAGAGGATGTGGATGTGATGTAGGACTGCCTACGCTAATACAAAATTAATGTAGGATTGGATGCTTTAATATCAAATAGATGTAAGATGGCTATGACCCAAGGGTGAGTGTAGGAAGGAATTGATTGAAATCTAAGGTTGGACACCACAAACATGTAAAATGACTAAAATACCATTTGCCATCATATGATCGCATTTCCCTTTTATCTCCTATTGCCTTATTTAACATAAATGAGCAGATAATGTACAAGATGAATGCTATTTTTCATATTAAATGCTACATAGTAAAAAGACAAATATTTTAGACCATTATTTGTATTAATATGGTTAGAATTCATAAAGAAAAACATGAAATATTTTGATTGTATGTACTTTTCTGTAGATTGTGTCTACAAGTCCATGCTTTCTCCTCTTGCCAAGTCAGACTCTTAGAAACATGTTAGAGTTCTACTTCAATGCCCATGTCCAATACAGTAACTCGCTTATGCATTAGAATGAGGAACTCAAGTTTAGGGTTTATTTCTTACCTGGACATTGTGCTCCTTCACAGCAGCTGGAATGATTTCAGATCCAAAGTCATTGCATGTGGGATACCTCCACCTTAGAAGCTTTAGCAAAACCTCTGTTCTGAATACGTAAACTCCCATTGATGCAACGTAAGGATATTTGATGGCTTCTTGTTGAGACAACCCAAGAAAAGCGATATTGACTTGCTGTAGTGACCAAGAACAGTTCTTAGATTAGGTAAAATCTTTTGTGTATGAATCATGGTAATGCTATGTGTCTGAAAATACGACTTTAGCACAAAAATGAATGAAGCACAGAGAGTAATGAACCCAAAAGTTTAATGGTCTTAAATTTAGTAGTAAAAATAGTATATGATGGAGTAGATTTCCCATTAAATAGAACAACCAGGAAACATACAAGGAAATTAGGAAATACAGAAGGAGACATATAGAAATAGTTGGAAAAAACTTTGTTACTAATTCAGTTTATCTTTCTTCTATTGAAGCTTGGCAGAAAGAGGAGAGGAAAGTCTGGACCTAAACCACCAATCCTCATAGTTTTTTCAGGTTTATGGCTTGCTAGTTAATTCTCAGTTTATATGTAGAAAATTTTTGGGATTTGAGAAATTCCAAACCTACTGTGAGATGATTTTTCTTTTTTTTTTTTTTTGTTTAATACAAAAGAACTAAGATAGTATCCAGCCAATTAGTATTTGAACATACTGGTGTAACTTGATGAAATCAAATCCAAGCCATCCTTTTGCAACCTTACCCATTTCCATTGGGATTTCTCATATGTCCCCATTCTTTTATCTTTCAAAAATTTTACAGCCATTTGTGTTTCAAGAAGAATTTCTCAATTCACTTGGTATCAAATGCAATAACAAAGATGATCTTAGTCTGTTGCAAGAGGTTTTTGTATTCAACATAAAAGATTGGCAACCTGTAAGAAAAAAGGGTAACACTCTTGACATCTTTAAATGGACATAGGTTTCTTCTTTCCTTATTTTTGATAGAAGCAAATGGTATTGAAATTCCTCGGCTTGAAAGGATACTTGTATATTAATTTGCTTATGGGACTCTACAATAAAACAGTAATCTCCTCACTTTCTTTTCATCAACAAAATATGTTAACTATCAGGAAAAGATGATGAAACGCAGAGGGGATAAGATAGGCCTACCATTGCTTTAAGGTCAATACCCTTTGGTTTCTCAGAAAAATGGATGATGCGGCCTGTCTTGTCGATCTTCATCAATCCATAATCCGATGCACAGCTGCCAAATAATAGATCAAATTAAGATGAAGTTCAACAGCCATAAGATAAAGGAGTAATTCTACACAATTGACATAACAAAACATGTGCAAATGGTTTTGTGTAAGATAAATAGACTAATGAGTTCTAAGCATGCCTTCCATTCTATATTTTCCAGGTAATTACAATTCCAGACTCCAGAAACTATAAAATAGGGCACAGCTTCTATCTATCCTGTTGAGCTATCTTCCTAATTTAGGATAACATCAGCTTACATGGACTCATTTAAACTGGACAAGCTGACTATATTGGTTCTTAACATTACATGTTAATGACAGTTGTGAGTTTCAAAGCAGCACAGTCGTATGGAATCCTTGCTTCAGAAGATGTCTTAGATGAATAAAAACATATTGAAATGATATTCTAAGGTGCTGTTATCAGTAGAAGGAAGAAGAATGGTGTGACACGAATGAATGAAAAGGGTGTGACAGCCCTAGAGGTCGGCCCACCCATTTGAATGAATTCTGACTTCAACCTTCTTTAGTAACATAAGACAGCAGCATACGTCTATGTATTTTTACTAGAAGAAATTCTAATGATTAGGAAGTAGAACCCATGGAAAATATATTGCAGAAATTTCAAAAAGTAACACAATGTCTAGACCAACAATATGTAAGGGTTTGGAAATAGGATTGCTCAGGTTCTTCTCAGTTAGATCCTTTTACAAGATGTCAAGTTCTCAACCCTGTTACAATTTCCCAAGCTCCAAAATAGGGCTTTCTATTGTACCATCAAAAGTGGTCTTTCTGGTATGGATAGCAACGTCAGAGAAATGATTAACAGCTGACAAAGTTACAAGAAGGGGCTGTAATGGAAAGTAATGACTGTGCCCTGTGCTATGCCGAGGCTGAGACTGCAAAATGTCGATTTTTACATATTATAGTAAAACAAAGTTTTATTAACATAAATAAAAAAAAAGAAGTAGAACTGAACTAAGGTACCAAGGTAAAACTTTGTTACATCTTAGTTATAAATACTCAAAAGATACAAAATTTGCATTTTCAATAGTTTCCCAAAACCTATCTGCAAAACGTGATCTGCTTGTTTGAGCAAAATCTGGTAGAACCAGCACCCAATACATAACCATTTTGCCTATATCAGCCACAGTTCCTTCAATCCATCTAGATTTATTTTCCAGCAATCTCCTATTTCTTTCCTTCCATATTCCCAACATAATGCAAAAAGGATACAACTCCAGAAGATTTTGGTTTGTTTTTGCTTCCTTGAATTCTTAGCAACTTGGGGAAAAAAATCTCTTCTGGATCATTGGGCTGGAAACACCACATTGAAAAAATAAAAACACAAATATAAATACCATATGAAGCCAGCCAGGCAGCCACCTTACAAGAAATGAATGTCTCCCATTCTCTTCTTTAAGACACATGACATCTACCAGCGATGCTACTCATTAAATGATCTTCTGTCAGTATAGCATCCACTGTCACTAGCAATGCAAATGCCCCAACTCCTTTAATAGATAAAGTCTCCATCTGGTTCCTGTAATTGCATGTAACAAGGCTTGACTGGGAACCTGCCATTCTTACACTCTGTCTTCCACAATTCATCTCTCTATGCAGTAGAGACCCTCACCTCCTAAAGAACATGAAACATTCTTTCATTTCTCTATTAAGGGTATCCTAAACTTCAGGCACCACACCAACTGTTCTCCTCTCAACTCATAACATTGATTGATCTCAATGTATCCAAACTCAGCCTATATAAAATTGGACATAGAACACAAAACTTCCCCACTTCAATAAATGTTGTAAATGCTTGAAACTTTGGTGAAACGCATAAGGCTTTTCCATACACATCAATGTTGTAATACTCAGACTGGACACAAAACTGGAATCCTTGCCAGGTTGTGGGCCAAACAGTTTGACCGCATGTCAAATTTGAATGTGGTGGTTAGATGGTTGGTTCCTTAACTTTTATGCAAATGACTAGGGTTCAAGTGTTACAACTCACATTTTCAACAGAATAGGTTTATTGGTGTGTGGGTGTGTGTCTGTGTCTGTGTAAAAATTCCCGATTAGTACCCTGTACTTTGGGCCTAGTGCCACTTTGGTCCCCAAACTTTAAAACACGACAATTCAGTACCCAAACTTTCAAAATGTGCCAATCCAATACCAGCCGTTAACTATCAATTAACCAGCCATTAAGTGGCATTTGAAAAGACACAAATACCCTTCGAGTGCCATCTAATTTTCTTTATTAACCATCCATACGTTGACAAAAAATGAACAGTGGGCATTCTGGTGAACCCAACTTTCTTGAGTAGAAGAGAAGGATTTGGGACTGTTCATTTTTTGTCAACGTTTGGATGGTTAATAAAGAAAATTAGATGACACTTGAAGGGCATTTGTGTCTTTACAAATGCCACTTAATAAACTAAAACAGTGATTAAAAATAAAAAATGGGAGATTGTGGATTTGTTTGATGGCAAGGAGACAGTTGGATGCAGATAGGTTTATATAGTGAAGTACAAGGTTGATGGAAGTATAGAAAGATACAAGGCGAGGTTGGTTGCAAAAGGGTATACTCAGACTTATGGCATAGGTTACTTGGAAACTTTTGCATCAGTAGCAAAGATGGGTTTAGTCCGGATTCTTCTATCACTAGTAGCTACATACTCTTGGTCACTCTTCCAACTTGAAGTAAAGAATGTCTTTCTCAATGGGGACTTGCAAAAGGAGGTGTATATGGATCTTCCAGCTAGCTTCTACAATAATGTGGAAAAAGGAAAGGTATGCAGGTTGAATAAGTATCTATATGGTTTAAAGCAATCACCCAGAGCTTGGTTTGACAGGTTTAGAAGTGCATTGGTTGAATTTAGCTATACTCAAACTCAATCTAATCATACTCTTTTTGTGAAGAGGAAGGGGTCATTGGTGTCGGTTTTGATAGTGTATGCAGATGACATTGTAGTCACAGGAAATGATCTGAGTGAGATTGATACCCTGAAGAAGAATCTGCACAAAGAATTTGAGATTAAGGATCTTGGGGAGCTAAAGTACTTTATGGGCAATGAAGTGGCAAGGTCCAAGTATGGGATCTTCATCTCATAGAGGGAGTATGCTCTATATCTACTACAGAAGACAGGAAAACTTGGGGCAAAGGCAGTTAATACACCTATTTATTAGAACCACAAGATAAATGCTTCAGAGGGTGAACTAGTGAAGGATGTCGAAAGATATTTGATGTTAGTAGGGCGGTTGCTGTATGACACGACTAAACATCTATTATGTAGTGAGTGTGGCGAGTCAATACATGCATGCCTCACGAGTTCAGCATTGGGAGGCTATTGATAGGATACTTTCCTATTTGAAGGAACACCTAGGTAGAAGCATATTGTTTGCTGACCATGGACAGTTGAAGTTAGAAGCTTATACAGATGCTGATTGGGCAGGTGTCTAGATGATAGGAGATCTACATCAGGAATTTGTATTCTTGTTGGAGGTAATTTAGTTTCATGGAAGAGTAAGAAATAGACAGTTGTGGCAGGGTCAAGTGCAGAAGCTGAATACAGAGCCATGGCACATGGTGTTTCAGAGCTCCTCTGGGTCTGCTCCTTGTTAGGGGAGATTGGGGTTGAGGCCAAACAACCTATGATGCTATATTGTGACAATCAAGCAGCAATTAACATTGCCCACAACCCAGTCCAGCATGATAGGACAAAGCATATACAAGTGGATAGACACTTTATAAGGGAAAGGGTGACATCTAGAGAAGTTTGCTTGCCTTATGTTGCATTTGGCTTGCAGCTTGCTGATGTTCTTACAAAAGGAGTTGCAAGAAACAAGCTAGAGCATGATCTACACAAATTGGGAATGTGTGACATTTATTCCCAACTTGTGGGGAGTGTTGAGTTTTGGGCTGATATAACTTGTTTTTTATTTACATAGCATAGTTAGGGAGTTATTGGGCCTTAGGCCCATTACTTTATGTTTTAAGTTCTCACACATAACCGACTTACTAAGGGCATACTTGTCTTTGTACTCTCTTTTATTTATGAGTATATAATCTAATGAAAGGGGTGGCTAGACCTAATTTTGTGCTTCTCCCATTCTCTTTTGTCTCTCTTCTCTCTCTTTCTCAGTTGAAACCTCTTCTTCTCTTTCTTTTCTTCTTTCTTTTTAAGTTTTTATACCAAAACAGGTTGTCCAAGCTTTTCTACTAACCCATCCTGTTAGTTGTGTTTGAATGTGTGTTCCTAATATATATTTTATTAAATATATGTATATTCACATAGAATGTAAACTGCAAGACTTGAACCCTAGATAATTGGCCATCACGCCCATGCATAAGATGTGTTATATTTTACAAAAAAGTTTTAAATGTATTAAATATGCAGATCATGGTCAAACCATTTGACCAGTGACCTGGAAAGCATTCCAGTATTGTGTCCGGTCCAAGTCTAAAAACATTGGTGTGGATTTCTATCCCGGCTACAGTGATAAGCACCATTTGTACAGAAAGGAATAGAAGGTTGTTCCAGAATGCTTCCAAAGAACTGGATGACCTTATTTCTCTTTCATTTGGAAAGCTGGTTTCATGAGTTTCAGCTGCAAAGGGGCTTAGACTTCGGGCTTAGTGACTCTGTTGAGGTCTATGAGTTTATGGCAGTTGTATGTTGTTTAGTGGTGGTTGATCCCTGTCCAAGGTGTTTACCTTAGGGGGTCTGTTGTACTCTTTCTATGTTAATAAAGTTACTTTACCTTTTCTCAAAAAAAAAGTGGGGGATGGTTCTAGAATCAAATTTTGAGAAGATGAATGGTGTGGACTGGACAGGTTTCATGATCTATATATGTATGTTTGTGTGTATAATAATGATAAGATGGATTAATGGTAACAAGGCAACATACATAAATTTGAAAATCACCTGGGTTGTTGAAACCTGGATGGTTTTCAACAGTCTTCCAGATTTTGACCAATTCTACTGGTCTTTCAAAAAATTGAAAACCGGGACTTTAAAAAAATAGAATGCCTTCTGGTTTTGGGTTGACTGGTTGAACCATCTGGTCCAATCCAAGTCATACAACACTTATACACATACCCCATATGAAGAATGGACCTCCCTAGGGTCCCAGTCAAATCTAACTGCTCCATTTTTTTTATTTTTTGAGAAAAAGAGTAACTTTATATAAATAAGAAGAGAAAAAAGAGAGTATATGAAATGATGAACAAAAGGCTAGTCGCACATAGGTTACAACAGCATTATGCTATTACTATTGTAGAGAACACTGATGTGGGCCCCACGGCTGTGGTCCCCACTGTATTCGTATGACAGCACATGTAATTTTTGATTAGTTTGTCAGTGTTAGTTGGTAGTTATCTTAGACGGCTTGTTATCTCAGTTATTTATTTGCTTTATTTGCCATGAAAGCATTAAGGGCAATTCTGTCCTTTCCTACATTTAGTGAACATAAACTATAAATATTGAGAGAGTGGCGGCGGAAGATTCATTCGATCTGTCCCTCCTTTCAAAACCCTTGTGTACTTCTGCTTCTTCTCCTTTCTTCTACTTTTCTCAACCCGAAATCTGTTGGAATTCAAGACTGATTGTAGTCTTGATCGACTACTTGGTATCAGAGCCTATCTAGGGTTTCTCATGTGAGTCTAGTCCAGCTGACCACATGAGAACTGTCTAGGGCTGGAAGCTTACAAAGGACTGTTCGTTGGCTGATTCTTGGAGGTTACCAGAAAAGTTTATAGCAGCTGTTCAAAGACTTATCGAAGCTTGCAGAGTGTTTTGGTAATCTGGAAGAATCAGAGAAGGTTAGGGTTCAGGCCACGATTGAAGGTAGCGATCAGAGTTCTCTGGGTAAGTCTTTATTTTTCCCTTGAGATTGCTGTCAGTCAAGATAGGTTGGACCTATCTAGGAGGAGCGGCCGAACTCACCTATTTTCTCTCAGAGGTGATCAGTTTTTTTTAGGGTTTGTCATTAACCCTACGGCTAGACTTGATTGTGAATTCTTTTAGAAAGTGTGGCTGAGCACTGTTTATGTTCTCACAAAGGTCTTCCTAACCCTACGAATAAAACCCTAATTCTGCTTCAGCATTACAGATTGCTTTCTAAGAGGGTCTCAGACCTGTTTCTGGTTTCCGAGCCTGTTTTGGGGGTGAGAACTGTTATCGGACTGCATATATTCTCATTGCCGATTGGTTTCAGATAAGATCTGAACTGATTTCATACAGATTTCTGATTGTGATCGATTGTTTAAGTGCTGTTTTCTATTGTAGTAACCCTGATAGTTCTTAACTACTGATTCTTGACCAAGAATGGAGTTCAAAAATCGGGGAGAAGGTGTTTTTAGGAACAGCAGTTCTGGTAGTATGTCTGAGACTACGTTTCAGATTACAACTGTGAGATTTGACAGATCCAATTACTTGGAATGGGCCCAATCAGCCATGATGGCTATTGGGGGAAGGGGAAAACTTAGCTACCTATTGGGAGATGTGAAAGAACCTTCCAAGGAGGACCCAATGTATACCACGTGGGTTCTGGAGAACTACTTGGTTATGACATGGCTGTGCAACTCTATGCAGCCACGTATCAGCCGAAATTACTTGTGGGCAAAGACAGCCAAGGAGATATGGGATGCCATGAAAGAGACCTACTCCCAACCCCTTAATGTTGCTAGAGCCTATGAACCAAGTGTGAGGTGAATAATGTTAAACAAAGAGAGAAACCGGTCTTTGTTTATTTCTCTACCTTGAAATCCCTGTGGCATGAAATTGACCATCTGGAGACTCTTGAGTGGAAAAGTCCAAAAGATGCACAGACCCATAAAAAGCAAGTCGAGACCAATAGGGTGTTTGAATTTCTGGTTGGCTTGAATTCAGATTATGACATTGTGAGACAGCAGATACTGACAAGAGACAGTGTGACCCTCTCTCAATCATAATCCCTGGTGCATAGTGAAGAGACCAGGAGGAAGGTTATGATGCAACATCATCCCTTTCCCCCAGCCCTGGCAGCAGTAAAACCTAAGTCTGGGGGTGATACAAAAAGGGACATGAAGAAGGAAGATAAACGGGATCTGGTATGTGAACATTGCAAGAAACCCAAGCATACGAAAGATACATGTTGAAAGCTCTACCCTCATTTAATCCTAGTAAAACTGAGGAATAAAAGGGGTAATGCTCATATGGCTGTGAATACTAATTCTACATCTTCCTCAGGCACAAAAGGCACGCCCCTAGATACCTTAGCTGCTGCTTGGGCTGCCCTAATACAGTTGGAAAACGAGGTTGGGAATTCAACTCAATCATCTCAGTCACCATCAACCCCTGCCACATCTGCATTTGCTCATTCAGGTACTCAGGCCTCAGCCTACCATGGTTTAGCTCCAGGTAACACTGAACACTGTTGGGTAATAGACTTAGGTGCATCTGACCATATGACTAGTTTGCCATCATTGTTCACTACTTATCACTTATCTTCTGGTAGAGATAAAGTATCCATTGCTGATGGCTCTCTTGTTCCCATTTCTCGCAAGGGTAACATCAAGTTATCTGATACTATCTCTTTATCCTCAGTCTTGCATGTTCCTAAACTTAATACTAATTTTCTTTCAGTCAGTAGTATTACCAAACATTAGAATTGTTCAGTAACCTTTTTCCCTGACCGATGTGTTTTTCAGGACTTGGAGATGAGGAAGGTGATTGGGACTGGCCGTGAGACAAATGGGATCTATCTGCTTGGGTAGAGTTCTCATTGGAAAGAGCCAATGGATAAGAGGTCTTTTGTTTCTCAGTTTGTGAGTCTGGTTATGCTTTGGCATAATCGATTAAGTCATTTATCTTTTCGGTCTTTGAAAAGTTTGTTTCCTACTTTATTTGAGTCTGTTGAGATGTCAAATTTGAGATGTGAGAGTTGTGAGCTTGCCAAACATTGTAGAACATCTTATTCCTTGAGTAATAAAAGAAGTAATAATTCTTTTGGTATTGTGCATACCGATGTTTGGGGGCCATATCACATCCCTTCTATGGGTGGGTACAGATATTTTCTGTTGTTTATTGATGATCATACCCGTTTTTCTTAGGTCTACCTTATGCGTTTTCGAGATGAGGTTCCCGCTCTGACCCAGAACTTTCATCAGATGATTTTAACCCAGTTTAGGGTCTAAATCAAAGTCCTCAAATCTGACAATACAAAAGAATACTTTGCTAAGCCACTGACCTCTTATCTACTTGATCATAGGGTTATTCACCAGAGCACTTGTCCTCATACACCACAACAGAATGGGGTTGCCGAGAGGAAGAATAGGCACATTTTGGAGGTGGCTAGAAGCATCATGTTTACCTCCAATGTGCCCATCCGTTTTTGGGGTGATGCTATCCTCACGGCAGTGCATCTCATTAATCGGGTTCCTTCCCAAATTCTTGATATGAAGCCTCCGTTTACCCTTCTATACCCAGACGAGGAGTTGTTTACTGTCCCTCTTAAAACCTTTGGTTGTACCTGTTTTGTTCAGCTTCTTGGACCTCATCATTCCAAATTTGACCCTAAGGCCTCTCCAAATGCATTTTTCTCGATTATGCTTAAACTCAAAAAGGTTATTGCTGCTATGATCCTGTTTCAGGGAGGAGATTTGTCTCGATGGATGTCACCTTCTTTGAGGAGGCACCCTATTATCCTAGGGTTTCTCCTCAGGGGGAGAGTAGTGAGAATTTGGGTCTTTTTCCTCAGGGGGAGCACAGTGAGAGTGGGGTTAACTCATCTGAGGTTGTTCTTCCTTTATCCATTCCATTGAGTGATGAAGGCTGTAATGGTGAGGGTTGTCAGAGGGATCATGAGTTGAAAGTCTATCACAGGCGATGCAGGCAGGTTGATCTCGGTCATCGGCAGTCCAGGCCAGCTCCAATTCCTTCTACAGATCCAGATCCAGGTACTATAGTCCCAAGGCCCACTGAGATATCTTCCATTGTTGCTACTTCCCCCCCTTCTTCAGATGACCTTGACCTCCCTATTGCGGTCCGTAAAGGGAAACGGCGTTGCACCACATCCACAACTCACTGCATTTCCCAGTTTCTATCCTATGATCGTCTGTCTCCCTCTTACAGGTCCTATCTCACTTCCATTGCCAATATCCCTATCCCTAGAACAGTGCAAGAAGCCTTATCAGTTCCAAAGTGGAAAGATGCAATGAAAGTTGAGATGAATGCCCTTTTGAAAAATAATACTTGGGAGCTAGTTGACCTATCTAGAGAAAAGAAACCAGTTGGATGTAAATGGGTATTTACTGTAAAACATAATGTTGATGGCTCCATTGAAAGGTACAAAGCCCAGTTGGTTGCAAAAGGGTTTACTCAGACTTATGGTATAGACTACTTGGAGAATTTTGCTCCAGTAGTAAAGATGACTACTATTCAAGTTCTATTAACCCTTGCAGCAAGTTACTCGTGGCCCTTGTTCTAGATGGACGTTAAAAAAGCCTTTCTGAATGGAGACTTACAGGAAGAGGTCTACATGTAGTTGCCCACTGGATTCTATGATACAAAGACAGGTAAGAAGGTTTGCCGACTGAATAAGGCATTGTATGGATTAAAGCAATCCCTTAGAGCTTGGTTTGATAGATTCAGACTAGCCCTTGGAAAATTCGGCTATGTACAGGCCCAGTCAGATCATACACTGTTCGTTAAAAGAGTGAACTCTTCTTTGACCTTGCTTGTTGTATATGTGGATGATATTGTAGTGACAGGGAATAATAATAGTGAGATTGAGTCCCTCAAACAGCTCCTTCATCAAGAGTTTGAGGTGAAAGATCTTGGTGCACTGCGATATTTTTTGGGTATTGAGGTTGTTAGATCTAAACAGGGGATCTTTATTTCTCAAAGGAAGTATGTTCTAGATCTGTTGGAGGAAACTGGAAAGTTAGGTGTCAAGCCTGCTGATACACCCATTGAACAGAATCACAAAATCAGTGCAAAGGGTGGAGAGACTCTCGAAGACAAAGTTATGTTCCAACGGTTGGTTGGAAAGCTCCTATACCTCTGCCTCACACGGCCAGACATCAGTTATGTAGTCAGTGTTGTCAGCCAGTACATGCATTCCCCTAGACTACACATCTTCTTGCAGCTGAGAGAATATTAGCATACTTGAAGAGATGCCCAGGTAGAGGTATACTATTCAAGAACAATAATCACATGAAGGTGGAGGTCTATACAGATGCTGATTGGGCTGGGAGTGCTGATGACTGGAGGTCTACCTCTGGATATTGTGCCCTTGTAGGAGGTAACCTTGTCTCTTGGAGGAGTAAGAAACAAAGTGTTGTTTCCCGCTCTAGTGCCGGAGCTGAATACAGGTCAATGGCTAACAGAGTGGCTGAAATCCTATGGCTGAAGTCACTACTTGAAGTGTTGGGTATTAAGCCCTTGATGTTGTATTGTGATAATCAGGCGGCTATTAATATAGCTCACAATCCGGTGCAACATGACAGAACTAAACATATCGAAGTTGATCGACACTTTGTCGAGAAAGGGTTTCATCACAAGTGTGTCTCCCGTATATTACCTCCAACATGCAGCTCGGAGATCTTCTCACCAAGGCCGTTCCAAGGAAGAAGTTAGAGGCAGACCTATTCAAGTTGGGAATGACAAATATCTATTCCCAACTTGAGGGGGAGTGTAGAGAACACTGATGTGGGCCCCACGGCTGTGGTCCCCACTGTGTTCATATGACAGCACATGTAATCTTTGATTAGTTTGTCAGTGTTAGTTGGTAGTTATCTTAGACAGCTTGTTATCTCAGTTATTTATTTGTTTTGCTTGCCATGTAAGCATTAAGGGCAATTCTGTCCTTTCCTACATTTAGTGAACATAAACTATAATATTGAGAGAGTGGCGGCTGCAGATTCATTCGATCTGTCCCTCCTTTCAAAACACTTGTGTACTTCTGCTTCTTCTCCTTTCTTCTCCCTCTTTCTTCTACTTTTCTCTACTTTTCTCAATCCGAAATCTGTTGGAATTCAAGACTGACTGTAGTCTTGATCGACTACTACTATAAAATTTTTCCCTCTGAGCAACTGACTTGACTAAATTATCTGATACAGAGTTTAAATTCCTGGGAATCCAGATTAAAGATGCATTCAAGTGATGTAGTCAAGGTAGTGAGCCAGTCTCCAAGGTCCTCCTTCCATCTCCCCCAGCCACTTTATTGTGTTGCTAGAATCACCTTTGATCACCAGATTGGTCAGGCATAGTCTTCTTATGATATGGAGGCCATTTAGCACTGCTACGACTTCAACCATTGTAGAGTCTACAGTCCCTAATGGTCCACTAGAGAACCACAGAGGACTACCATCCCTCCTCAGAAACACACCCCCACAACCAGCTGGACCTGGGTTCCCTAGAGCACTTCCATTAAAGTACAAGGTCACCTCCTCCTCTTTGGATCTTCCCTTGATTGAGGAAGGTCCGTGGCTATTTTAGCAAGAGGCCAATAGCTGAAGAGAACAACAGCTCCACCAGGTTTTGCTGAAGCGTGTTTAGAGAGAAGTATTTGCACATCTCTGAATTCAACACCCACAAATTGAAAAGGTGAGAGGTATGAGAGTTTAGGTCTTCCAAAGTTAAAGCTTTTTTGTTAAAAGTGTGGTTGTTTCATACTTCCCAAACACCCCACATGACTGCTTGTGCTACTGTGTTCCAGTAGAGTTTACCCCTTTGAACTAGCCCTTTCCTTGCCATTGCCACAAAAAGTCTTTGATACTTTCAGGAAAAAACCCAGTTGTAACCGATCAGATTTAGGACCCGGTTCCAAACTTTCCTAGTTTCTGAACAGTGAAGAAAGAGGTGCTCGGTTGACTCTCCATTGTTAAGACAAAGAACATAGACATGGGGGGAAATGCACAATCTACCAGAGTGCTTTCTTTTGAAAAAGATCACAAGTATTTATCCTCTCCAAACAGACTTCCCAAACAAAGAAGGAAACTTTAGGAGGGACGTGACCAATCCAAAATTTCTGAAACGGAAACCCAGAATTTGAATCTTCTGACACCAAGGCCCTAAAAAAGGAATTGGTTGAAAATTTCCCAGAAGGAAGGAGTTTACAGATTCTTGTGTCTTGTTTTGAGGGGGAAATGTAGACCTCCCTTAAGGAATGTGTCAGATCTGCTAACTCAACAATCTCTACATCCCTTAAGGGTCTTCTTAAACTTAAATTCCAACTTAAAGAAGGAGAAAATTCTGAAAGGCAAGAAGCTATGGTACCCGCTTGGTTTTAGGAAAGGCTAAACAAACAAGGGAAAGAAGAAGCTAATGTATTTTCTCCCCACCACAGATCAGTCCAGAAATTAATTTTAGATCCATTCCCTACTCTATATCTGATAAAAGGGATAAAAGAAGAATAGGTAGAACTGATACCTTTCCAAGGATTGTTGGCTTTCACTCGATTCAAGTGGACCTTGCTATCCCACCCGTTGGCATGCTTTCCATATTTGCTGCTAACAACTGAGGCCCATAGAGTACCTGCTTCTAGAGGGAAGCACCATAGCCATTTTCCCAAGAGAGCTACATTTCTTTCCTTGATTTGACCTATTCCAAGTCCCCCCTGCTTCCCTTGATTTACACACTTTGTCCTAACTGACTAGGTGGTTCTTCTTTTCTCCACTCCCAAAGAAATCCCGTTGCGCTTTTCAATTCTGTTTTTGACCTTGGAAGGAATTTGAAACATTGAGAGAAAGTACATTGGGAGATTAGCCAAAGAGGCTTTAATTAAAGTAAGTCTACCCCCTTTTGAGAGGTACCCTTTCCTTCCAAGTGGCTAATCTCTTTTCACACTTTTCCACCACTGGATCCCAGAAGCTTTGACTTCTTGGATTCCCTCCAAGGGGCATCCCCAAATAAGAAATGGGGAAGCTCTTGACTTTACACCCTAGAATCTCCTTAAAGTTATGCAGCAAGTTTTACTTGTATTTATTCCCAAAATGCTACTCTTGGAATAATTTACATGGAGGCCTGACACCATCTCAAAACAAGTAATTACCTTTTTCAGATTGATGATGTTTTCCAAATCCGTCTCCAAGAATAGGATAATATCATTAGCAAATAGCAAATGAGCCAAGTGAATGACTTCCCTCCCAATTGTAAAACCTCTCAATAGCCTAAGACCTTTTGCTTTCTCAGTAAAGTAGCTGATAATGTCTACAACCAAAGTGAAAAGGAGGGGGGATAAGGGACAGCCTTGCATTAGGCCCCTGCTTGCCTGAAAGTAACCTTTGGGCTCTCCATTTACTAGTACCAAGAACCAAGCGGTACTAAAGCACCCTTTCATCCACTGCACCCATCTTCTTCCAAAGCCTCTTAACTCCAAGATGTTTAGGATCCCGTCCCAGTCAACTTTATCATAGGCTTTTTCCAAATCCAGTTTTACGACCACCCCAGAATTACTATTTTGTCTTCAATCTTTCTTCTACACATTCATTGGCCACTAATATGCTATCTATGATCTGCGTTCCTTTTATAAAGGCAAACTGGTTGCTGGAAATCAACTCTCCCAACACTTCCCTTAACTTGTCTACCTATACTTTGGCTACAATCTTGTAGATGCTACCCACTAGACTGATTGGCCTGAAATCTTTTACTTCCAGAGTACCTTTTTTTTTTCAGGGTTAGGGCTTTGAAAGTTGAGTTGTTTCCTTTATTTATTATGGCTGAAGTGCTGAACTTCTTTAAAGAAGTCTTTGAAGACTTCCAACAAATCTGCTTTTATGGTATCCCAACAGAGCTGGTAGAAGCACAACGGAAAACCGTCTGGCCCTGGAGCCCTATCTCCATCCATACTAAAAACCACCTCCTTGATTTCCTCCTCCTCGAACTCCCTTTCCAACCAAACCTGCTTATCCTCCGATAAAAGTCCACCTTCCCAGCTAGCCAATCAAAAAGGTCTATTTGTAGATCCTTGAAGAAGGATAGAATCTTTTCCTCGATCTCCTCTTCATCCTCCACCACTCTCTGATCCACTTCCAGCTTGGAAATATGGTTTTTTCTTCTCCTTCCTGCTGCATGGCTATGAAAAAATATGGTGTTGTTGTATCCCTCCTTCAGCCATCTTATTCTAGATCTTTGCCTCCAATACACTTCTTCCCTCCTAACTACCTTCACCCAGTCTTTTCGCACCTTCACTCTTTTCTTCTACCATCATCGTCCAAAGTCCTGTTTTGCTCCTCCCCATCTAGATCTTCCAAAACCTTGATCAGTTTGCTTTTTTCCACAAAGAAAGCTTTGAATTCCTCTTTTCCCCAACTTTGTAACTTCCTCTTAAGAAACTTCAACTTCTGTAAGAAACGGAACCCAGCCCACCCTTCAACTTTACATTCCTCCCACCAAGAAGCCACATTAGACTTAAAGTCCTTATGTAATGTCCAAACTTTCTCTAGCCTGAATGGGGACTTCCATCTTCTAAAAATTTCAGATTATAACACAACCGGCCAATGATCTGAAGTGCATCTGGGTCTGATCCCCTGTAGAAGGTTTGGGAAGTATTCCTCCCAGTCTGCAGTCATCAGAAATCTATCTAGTCTACAGCTCACTGCATTCTCCTACATGTTTGACCAAGTAAATCTCCCATTGCAAAGAGGGATATCTCGCAGATGATGCCTTGCTATGAAACTAGAAAAATCTCTCATGTTTCTGGTTATCTGTTTACCATTCGACTTCTCATGACTATATCCGGTGATGTTGAAGTCTCCCCCAATGCACCAAGGAAATTCCTCAAACTTGCGGATAGAGTCTAGTTCTTCCCATAATCTTGCTCTTTCGGAGGGAGAGTTAGGCTCATAAACCCCTGTTAAAATCCAGCAGAAACCATCTGAGGTATTGGTGAATAAAACAGAAATGGAAAATTCCCCTACGTCCACTTCTATTCCTGAAACTAACTCTTCTTTCCAAGCAATTGTCAATCCTCCTGCAGTCCCTGTTGCTGGTAAGGTTGTCCACATCTTTCCCCTTCCACCCCAAATAGCTTTTAATAATTTTCTGTCCACCATCTCTCTTTTCATTTCTTGGAGCACGACAATGTCCGGTTTTCCCTCTTAAGAGTTTCCTTTACTAGGCTTATTTTCAGTTCTCCTCCCAAACCCCTAACTTTCCAGCTCAGAATCTTCATCACTCCTCTACTACATTCTTTCCCTTACTGGCTCTACTTCCCACACCATAATGAGTATCCAGCCTCTGGTTTGTCAATCCCCATTGGAGTCTTTTCAATTCCCTATTCATCCCTAGTTTCTTTCTCGCATCCATCTTGGACGAGATCCCCTTATTGTCGTTCCTTCTAGTATCTTTTTCTTCTGGTCTAACTTCCCTTTCTTCAATCCAATCTGCCAAACCTAGGCTTCTTACCAAAGCTAAGTCTGCCTTGCCCATGGGAATTTCCTTCGCTGCCACTGCTTCCCCTCTTGAACTTTGCAGGCCACCTACTTCCTTGTTACCAATGAGCAAGGAAGGCATTGAAGACTATTGGGATAGCAAGACGCTTGAACCTTCTGAACTAACAATAACAATCCTCCATATTTACCAATAACCACTCCATATTTACCAACAATAACCTTCCTCCAAAGAGATTACGTCTCCTTCTCTAAACCAAACCTCCATAACCATTTTTCCAACAAAGCTTTGTTAAAAAGTTCTTCGGGTTTAAAACCTTTCCCCTTAACTAAATGAATTTTCTTTCCCCACCCATCTCCACCCCAAGGGAAGTCCTTTTGAAGTTTCTATGTTCCATCTACTATAGAAGCTGGAATTTTTAAGATGGATAAATAATATATGGACAGATTAGACAACACACTTTTAACCAATGATAATTCTTCTCCCAAAAGACAAGTATCTCCCCTTCTAGCCTGCCAACTTTTTATCAATTCTTTCCAAAATGGGTTGCCATGTAGTTGTTGCTGATGTCTTAGCCCTAATTGGCAGCCCCAAATAGGTAAAAGGGAATTATCCAATTCCAAAATCAAAAAAGGCAGCACAATCTTCCAGAAAATCATCCTCCAACTCACCCAACCTATCATAACACTTTTCAATAGGTTGACCTTTAATCCAATTAATAGCTCAAAACTCTTCAAAATAGTCCATGGATTAAGAACCTGTCTAACTGATGCGTCAAGGAAAATGAGTGTCATCTTCATATTAAAGATGAGATATCAACGGGCCATCCAACCCCACTTTAAAACCACTAATCAGTCTCAAGTGTCATCTATTTTTACGTTGTCACTTTACTAGGGCAATAACTTTAAGCTCATTTGGATGGAGAGGACGCCCCCCAGCGGCAATTGAAAATTTCTTCCATTACTGCCATATACAAGGTTTAAACAAGAAAGGAAAAGTAGTGGGGGAAACAATGCCCTTTGCTTTCTTCTGGTGCATTTGGGCTGGAAGAAATTCCTGTATATTTGAGAACAAATCTAGCATGGAGGATGTACAGAGAAGCCAAAGGCACCATGTGTTCTTGGTTGTCAATACACAAGGCACTTAGGGAGTTCCTTAAAGACAACATTTTGAACAGGATACTCTGTTTATAACACGATGACAAACCAAACACTCTTTGTTAATTCCCATTGTACAGATCCTTGCGTACATGGACTACAAGAGTGAAATGCCAACAACTATAAGAGAGAAATGGCTCAAAGCACCTATAATAAGGAAAGAAAGTCCACTTAACATACCTATCATCCATTGGTACACATGAGACTGTAATATCAGCATTTGTATCAACATGCTTCTGCAAATACATAGCAAATTTGTAAACCAAATTTGCAAACTTGCCAAGAAAGTTGATTAAAGAATTCTATGGTTATTGGGAGTCAATACAGACCTGAACAAAGTCCATGTAGTCCATCCGATAAAGATGATCACCAGATAGGATCAATATATTTTCAATATGCTTGTTCTTAGCATCCTACAGGAATCAATCAAGAGTCATCAAGCATGCATCTAATAACTAAATAAAATAACTTGAATCCTATCTAATATTTATCAGGGAAAATATCACGGGAGTAATTTAAAATTCCAAAAACACACCTCAAAGACCCATATAAATTGCCTCACAGCATCAGCTGTTCCTTGAAACCACCTCATTCCTGTTTCTGGTGTTTGAGTGGCCGCCAGAACCTGTGCTTGTGAAAATTTAATTTTAAGTTAAAATCTTGCACTAGAACTTTAAAGAACAAAGTAAATAGATTAAAACAATTTAAATTCTTTATAAACTATTAGTATGTACCCCAGTTTCTCAAAGACAACTTTGAGTGTAATAAGCACATCCAGGTACAAGCCTTAAAGATAGATTCCTTTTGACAATGCCCAAGACTCTAAGCATTACCATTGTAAGCTTGACTTGAATACATCTTAAATTTAACGTGAGATGGCCATCGGGTACTAGATTTTCTGGTTTGAAGAATAGAGAACTCCAATGAATCATACCTCTACAAAACCATCTCCAAAATTCACACCATTTCCAAAATTATATGTGCGAGCAAGGTGCCGGTTGAGAGAAGCAGAGTTAAACTGGGTCATTATGAATATCTTGTCTAAGCCACTATTAATGCAATTGCTCATGGGAACATCAATAAGCCTGTAACAACCTCCAATAGGAACCTACAGGAAACATCAAATATCTTAAAAGGAAATCCCAAGTTTCAATAATTCAAAATTGCATAAAAATCAATATAATCTAGAATATGAAATTACATATGTTGGAAGAATCTGTAATTCAAGAGAAGCATTCCCTTGTAAACTACTATTAATTAAACAAAAATCAGAACCACAGATCGCTCATCTCATTTTCAAGCAACCAAGCCCACGAGATCTAAATATTATCAGAGACAGAAATATCTTGCAGTAATTTCTTACAGCGGGCTTTGCTCTTCTGCTGGTCAAAGGAAAGAGGCGAGTTCCAGCACCTCCACCCAATATGATTGAAGCGACATTCTTTGGGTCTGCTATCTGCCTCCCAAGTAGTGGTGCTTGGGTGGTCTCAGTCTGAAGTCAAAACATAAATGAAAGGGTGAGAGCATATTTAGAGAAGATAATCTGAGTGGAAAGGAACCTTTAATTTGATCACTTTATTTTTGGCAATTTGATCATATAGTATCACAAACAATTGCAACCCAGAAAAAGGATTCATGAAAATTAATACCAATTCTTTCTTCAACTTGGGCATATAAAATGAAGGATTTAGCTATTCTAGAATTTGAAAGTGGCCTATTTTTCTGTGTAATAGTGATTAATATGAACAAAATAAACACGTATTTAATTAGTTTATTGAAGAAGGAAATGAGCTATGTACTGCATTACTTACCACAGTGTCGTTATTGACATCTGTAAGAACAGAGAAAGCAACACCAGTTTTGATTTTTCCGCCTCCGTTATCAGCTCTCAAACTCTTCGCCAACTTGGTACGCATTACCCCGTTCTTCAGACTCCCCCTGAGTCTCTCGCCCCAAAAAGCATTATTTCCATCCGTAATAAGCCCTTTTCTAACTTGTACGGGATGGGCATTGGGATTCAAGGTCGCACAACAACAATCCATTATAGTAGTAGCTTCACTGCTACTTCAACTCTACAAGGCTACAAAACAGTTACTCCAGATGAAGGAATCAATTTGATAAAGCTCAAAGAAAGAGCCCTGAGTCCAGATCCCAGGAAAATGGAATCCCGACACAAACAACAGAAGGTATCGAGTAGCAAGTGAAACACCAGAAGATCTTAAGAGAACCGGAGTCTTAAATAATACAAAACTTGAAAAACCCAGATAAAAAATAATAAATAACTGAAAGACTGAGATACGTAGATATTCGAAGACAAAATTGTACAAGTCTAACCACCAAACTTTAGGAGAAGAGAAATGGGTATTTAGGAAACATGATCAGTTTGCTTTTAGTATGCAGAAAAGGCAGATAAAGAAGGACAAGATGCGAGAATGATGGTAGGAGAGGTTGGTTTTATTGGGCTGAGTCGTCACAAGAATTCCTGCAATAGTTTATATATATAATATATATATATATATATATATATATATATATATATATATTAAAAAATGTAATTGCACGATTGATCTTCTCTCTGTCTCTGTGTGACTCCACCGCTGTTGGTAACTGAAGAATGTTGCTCCCTCTCTCTGGGTTCCACAATACCTATATGGCATCTGGGGATCTCATTTAAAGCCCAACACCTGTCTATTTCGACCAAAATTTTTTAAAGAAAAAAGACATAAAAAAGGGGAAAAAAAAAACATACAGAGAATTGAACTAATTTCTTTTCGTCAAATATAGTTTTTAGATTTTGGAAAAAGTCGTAGGGACTGCCATCCCAAGAGTATATATCTCATGTACGAGAGAAAGGAGAGATCCGACCGTTGTATATTCAAAGCCTTTCTGCTCTCAAATTGACGGTTGAGATATGCGTATTTCCCGCCACGAAACATGTCGCATATTAACTGCTGGTGACGCAGAAAGTAAGTGTTTAATAAATAAGTTATTAAAAACAATTGCTAAAAGCATTTGTTTTAAAGAGGGCTAGTATTGGTATTTTTGTGCTTATTTAAAAAATAAGTAATTATGAACAATTGATGAAAAAACATTTTTTTAAATAGGGGTAATATAGATAATTTTAAAAATGATGTGTGCCAAGATAGACAAGAAAGGTAATAAGCACTTATTGAATAAGCATTTAAAAGTAAATCCAAAATTTGGGTTTCTCAAATAAGCATTTATTCTCAGAATAATCACTTATTTTGGACTTATTTTTTAAATGCAAATAAGTACTTATTAGTATGGCCCCGGCTCAAAATAAGTGCTTATTTGAATAAGCACTCCCAAACTTAGCCTAAAACTTATAACTCCCAAAATAAGTGCATATAAACTATAAAGTCTTTTTTTTTTTGGAAATAACCATAGATATAAAATCAATATATACAATGACGGGTCCATGTCACCTTACTTCTCCTTTCTCCATTACCCTAACCTTGCATTCTCCTTGACTCCCTATCCTCTCCCCCTTCTCACCACTCCCAATCTGCTATCTTAGCTCTCTCTCTCTCTCTCTCCATTCCTCTCCCTTCCCATTGGATTCTTTCTCTCCACTTTCCCATAAAAATAGGTCCATAAGTTATTAAGATTTGGTTTTCCAAATCAAACAATATTTATATCTATAATAGTGATTTAAAGCAAAGAGAGGGGAATTCGATGTTTCCTATATATTTATGGCATATTTCATTAGTGTTAAACAACCCATTAGTTGTGAAAATTATTAAAAATTTCTAAAAAGTATACTACCAAAAATTATGAAATAATTATTTAAAAATTAATCCATTATTTAACAAATATAAAATAATTTAATAATCTACCAAAAATTAATAAATTATTCAGTATTTAATAAATTTTTGTTATTAATAAATGTTCAAAATTTTGATGTTTAGTGTAATTTACACTGATCATTGTAATTTAATAAATTTTCATTAACTTTTACACTAATAATTTATTGATAAAAGATATTACTAATTAGCACAATTTACTAATTTCTATAAAATCAGTCAATAATTATAGTTAAACAATTACCAAATAATTTAGGGAATTTCTTTAACTAATAATCCAAAATTATTTTTTAATTAAGTAATTAAAAAATTAAGAAATTAATCTATGAAAAAAATACTCCAAAACTATTTAAATAATAATCCATTATTATTATTCAACTAAATAATTATTAAAAATTTTAGGAAAGTTAAATTAGTAAATTAATCTATTAGAAATTGTTTCATAATTATTTAAATATCAATCTATTATTATTTCAATAAATAATTATTAAATAATTTAGGAAAATTATTAAGTCTACCCACACCGATCTAGACCACTTGGTTGACTTCAATCATACCTGGTTTTACATTAATTAACAACAAATGGTTTACTTTTAATTAAAAATAGTGTAATTTACCATAATTACATTAATTTATTATAATTCTATTTACATTAATAGTAAATAATTTAGGCTTAAAAAGTAAATAATTTACATTAACTTATTGTTATTGTAAATAATCAATTTACTATACATTACTACTAATCAATAGCAACTTCAATAATTTTTTGGAAATTATCATAAAATATTGCAATTTTTTTGTTATTTAATTTACTGTTAATTAATTAGTTATAGAAAATTATTAGAATTGTATGGATGGAAATTTTTCCTATAAAATCGGGTCCCTACCCTACCCCACCCCGGACATGGCAAGTTTTCTCAAATCTTAAACGGGGATGGGGTAGAGATGGGGTGGGGACAAGGAAAATATTTTTGCCCCAAATTAGGGATGGGGTTTGCATATAATTCCCCGAACCCGATGGTAAATTATTAAAATATCTGTAGATTTAATATTGATTTTTAAAACATCTCTAAGTTTTCCTTATATTCTTATAATCTTAAGATCCCATAATTTCATTTATAAAATACCCCCAAATTGTCATAATCCAATTCCTAAAATACCTCCAAATGCCCATAATCCTATTTGTAAATATACATAAATTATATTTTTTTAGGTGGTTGCCTCAACGTGGGGAAAATTTGGGGATTCCCCAACTCGATGGGGAATGGGTGCCTTGCCCCGAACCCACCCTAGCACTAGGGTCGGGGTAGGGGTAGAGTAGTGTGTCTTGACTTATGGGGCGAGGAACAAGAAGGGATGCCCCATCCTGTGCATTGCATGTGCCCCCAATAGTAATATGTATATAGCATAATATGGTAGAAAAAAGTTGGTTAGATGGGTCATTGTCTTTTAGTGAGCTTCTCCATATGACTTGGCAATGTTTGATGTGGCAAAATGATTGGTTTAAGGCTTAAGAAATCCTGCCTCTTAGCTGGAATTTTTGAATGGATGATCTGCTTGGGATTGAACTGGTCAATTTATCATCTAAAGTGATTACATAAAAATATTGGCTCAATCAACAATTTAGGTAGTGTTTGATACTATGCCCACTTCTCATTTTGTTTGGTTTTGGAATGCATCGCAATAAATATGTATTCTTTTAAGCCATGACATATTTTGGATTTCTTGATTTTAGTTTTAGAATACAAAATATTGTAGATTTTGAAATACACCAAAATCTCATGTTTTACAAGACAGTCATAAATATTGATTTAATATATTTTGACAAAAATATTTATATTTCAAATATCGATCAATGCTTTGGAACACATTACACTATCAGAATATTACCAAATGTGTGGTGAGTTTTACAAACTATCATTGTTTCTTTTTTTTTTTCTTTCTTTTTGCATTTTAGCCATTTTCATTAATAATAAAAAATCTATTACACCACTTATTTTTGCTTAATATATGATGAACATATAATACTAGAAATGTATCTATTTTTTTCTATAATTTTATGTATTTTATATTTTTATTATATAATTTATGAAAATGATGAATTGACCTATTTAACCCAAATGATTGAATCACTAAACTATCATCATCCCAATATGCAATTATAAAAAACATTAGTTGAAAGTTAGAACCCCCTCGATTGATTATATACATGGTACCTTGGTGTTATATGCTAGGGTCATAAATTTATTTTCACTTGAACATGATGGACAGATGTATAACTATTTTCTTAAGTAATGAAGCTTGTTGCTCAAAGGTTCCTAAATTATGCTTGGAGGGAGCTTTGCCACACTACCCTTGTGTTGGTGCCTTGAATTACAGTCGCATGTAGGACTACTTATAGGTCCTAGTTTCGGTGAACTCTAGACTCACAAATTTGTTTCTTGTGGGGCTGACTTGGTTTAGGATTTTCTCGTAGCCTTGTACCTTGCAAGAAAATTATATTGTATATTAACGCCTTAAGGACCAAGAAAGAGAAGAAGAGAGTGTGTGAAAAAAAAAAAAAGTGTGAACTTGAGAGTTAAGGTTTTTGGTGAACAGCTATGAATAATGTAACTCTAAATCTTTATTTTATATTTTTTTTCTCTAGTTTTCTTTCGTTCTTTGCTTTGTTAGCATCACAACAACTGCCAACCATATATTTTGCCATTGTTTTTTTTTTTTTTAGAAATACCGAAGAAGAACAAGGTCTGGTACAATAATATATGAGCCAGGAAATCAGGTATTACCGACCAAGGGTGTACCCTACACTACTGACCAATCCAAATTCTTAGCATTTTTAATAAATATAATGAATGGTGATCATTAGAAAATTTAATATTTTAATATTAAACTAATAAATAATTATGATTTTGGGTTCAATAATAACAAAGGTATACGATCATTTGAGCCTCAAACTAATTTGCCACGTGGAAGATTATAATATTTGTCCTTCAACTTCGTATGGCACCGCTAGCAATTCTTGCCTCTTGGTTTTTTTGAATGACTATTATAAACTCGTGGTTTATTCAATATATTAATTAATACTTTTGATTCTTTATTTTGAAAAAAAATTGTATTAAGTTGTCGCTTTTATGAAAAAAAAGTCCTTTATTTTTTTTTATTTTTGAAAATAACTTTACTAAATATAATGCTTCTCAAAATACAAAAAAAAAAAAAAAAACTGCAGTATATTATGCATCCTCATACTATTAAGGGAAAATTCCCAATCAATACTTTGTATTTTGGTTTGAGTGACGATTTTGGTCCTCAAATTTTAAAATGCGACAATCTAGTACTCAAACTTTCGAAATGCAACAATCTAGTACCTGCCGTTAATGGACCATCAGTTATGTATACCATTTGACCTCATGTGCGATTTAAGACTTTTGAAAATATCAAAATTACCCTTGAAAATAAAACACATTGTATCATCTTTTTCCTCAAGAAATGAAACAGAGCCCAAACTCTCTGTCACCAAGAAAGAAAAGATCAATTTTCATAAAAAGTTGTGAAGTGCAAGGCACGATTGGACTTTGTACAATCTGCTTGAAAGTTGAAACCCTTTTGGAGCCAACTTTGTTTCATAGTATTACAACTAATAACCACCTGGCATTAGTTATCAAGACTGTTATCAAGAATAGACCATGTATCCAAGAACACTCCTCTTGTATCTATTTAAATGGATTGAATAAACATTCTTTTTGAGTTGGTTATCTTCTTTTAGATGGTATCAGAGTGCAGGTGCTTTGCATCTGATCTTCTTTTTCCATTTCTTCTCAAGTTTTCTTGAAAGCTTTTGTATTTGCTTCAATGGCATCCAATCTTGTCTCCAGCAAAATGTCAAACTCCTCCACAGATCTGACATCGACCTATTATCCTTCAGACAATCCTAGAGTTGTTTGCATGGTGATTTGCCAACAATGATGTTTTTGTGCATGGGCATAAGTTGTGGGCTCAGTGAGAATGTTGGTGTTTAGGGAAGTGTAGTTAGAGATGGGGTAGCAAATGGTGGGACAAATGAAGTTAGATAGGTGGACTGGGACCCGACGTGCTCTAGTGGGCCGGGTGATAGGCTGGGGGTTAAGAGTTGATTCACCAATCATGAATGTTGTTGGTAGCTGATCTTTGGGTTCATAACTCTCAAGAGATGATTCAAGTGTTGTTACAGGTCTATTATTAGGCTCATCTGCACTTGTTGACTAGTAGAGAGTTATGTTCTGAGTTATGGTCCTGGGCAAGTGTTGGCTCGAGTATGTTTGAGGTTGGTAATGGTATATAATTGGTCATTGGTTCAAATTATTTCCAATAGCTAATTGGAAGAGAAACTTGTCATCAAAGAAAACCACATCTCTAGAAGCAAAATACTGTTTAGTTTCCAAATTATATAGCAAATATCCTTTTTGCCCATGTAGGTAACCAATGAACATACATTTGACAAATCTTGGAGAGAATTTGTCTCTTCCTTGAAGAGTGGTGTGTGCATAACAAAGGCACCCGAAGACAAGAAAATGTTCATAATTGGGCAACCTCTGAAATAGTACTACTCCATATAGTGTTTTTCCCTCAAGGACATGTGTGGGCAAATAATTAATATTGAGTTGCTGCTAAAATGCTTTCACCCAAAAAATGATTGGTAAGTTAGATTGAAAACGGAGAGCTCTTATACTTCAAGAAGATGTCTGTGTTTCCTCTCGACTACTCCATTCTATTGGGGGGGTCTCAACACAAGATCTCTGATGTTCTATTCCATGTTGATGTAAGTATGACAACATCAGACCAAACAAAATTGTTGATCCATTATTATCGCACACACTTAATTGTTGTGCAAATTTGATTCTGGACAAGAGCTAAGAACATTACAAAATATGACAATGCTTCTGATTTATGCTTGAGCAAAAATATCCAAGTTGCTCGAGAGAAATCATCCACTATTTGTAAGGAAATAGCGAGCTCCACTATGTGATGGTGTGTGGTACCCACCCCATATAAACTATTTCAAACAAAGAATTAGTACATACATTACTGATGGGAAAAGGAAGCCTTGTCTATTTGGCTCTAAAACATGTACCACAACAATTGTCAAAAGGTGGAACAATATCCAAACTAGGTATCTTGGACAACCAAGTGTACGAGGCATGTCCTAGTCTTGAATGCCAAGTCTATGAATTAATTGAAGTGGTAGAGTGAAGGGCCACAGTTGCTAGAGAAGATGGTGAAACGAAGTGATAAAGTCCATCACGCGTGGTACCCACCCCAATCAATTTCTTGGTGATTAGATCCTGCAAAATGCAAAAGGTGGAGAAAAACACAACAGCACATTGTAATTGTGTAGTGAGTTTGCTGACTGAAATTAAGTTGTATTTGAAGTCTGGTATATGTAAAACATTAGTCAAGGTCAAATTGGGAGACAAGGGCAACTCAATTTTGGAACTAACAGGCAAGAGCATACCATTGGATAGTTGGACTGGATTGATAACAATATTAGGGCCATTGGACTTTCCATTACAGTAAGTCATATGGTCTGATGCTCCACTATCAAGGAGCCATGACTGTGATTCAATATCTTTAGAGGAATCAATGATCTTACATGCAAAATTTGCAACAGTTGGCTAACACTTGTTTTGAAGAAAGTTGACCAATTGACGATATTGTTCAATCGTCAACCCAAGAATGGGAGAAGATTTCTTTGTTCCAAATGCAACAACTTGATTTGATGAAGCGGTGAGAGATGGTTTTTTTAGAGATGTTTTTATTTCCATATTTGCCTTTGACTTCCCAATCAAAAGGTATCTGATAAATTCATAACAACGAGCCTTAGTATGTCCCAGTTTCTTGCAATGTTCACACTTAGGACATGATTTGTCTTTCTATTGGTAAGAGGTTCTAGTCTTTAGATTCGGTCCATTTACGTGGAATGTTGCACTCTCAATGACAGGAGATCAACTATTGCTTAAAGAGAGATGTTTCTCCTCTTGGGAAATAAGAGTATATACCTTGTTGACATTTGGCAATGGCTCCATGGTTAAAATACTTGATCTTATGGCATTCAATCGTTCATTGAGGCCTAAAAGAAACTGATAGACCCACTCCCTTTCTCTTTCAATAAAAAATTCCTTTGCAGCACCACCACAGGAACATGTTAGAGTTGCTATGTATACCGAAATTGCATCCCAGAGGCTCTTCATTTTCGTGTAATACACTGCAATAGGCAAGTTCTATCAGAGTAATGAAAGATTACGCTTTAATTCAAACAGACAAGGGGCATTGCCTTGCAAATAGCGATCTTCTAAGTCCTTCCAAATTTCACGAGTTGTGTCCACACAGGTGACACTCTCATGGAGATCTCTGGTAAGGGCGTGGAAGATCCATAAGATTACCATTAAATTATACTTGGACCAAGCAAGAAGTTCCATTGGTTTGGAATGATCAGGCTTTGGAATTGATCCATCCATAAACCCAATCTTGTGCTTTGCATTGAGTACATTTAGCATAGCTCTTCTCCAGGTTGGAAAATTATCTCCAATCAATGGGTAGGACACAAGAACATCCTTGTTGGCAAATCACCATGCAAAATGAACTTGCTGCTCTTAATGACACTAATACGTGGACTCTCACCACACTACCTCTAGGCAAACAGGCTATTGGGTGTAAATGGGTCTACAAAACCAAACTGAAACCCGATGGCTCTTTTGACAAGTTTAAAAGCCCATTTAGTAGCAAAAAGATACACACAAGCTAAAGGAGTAAATTATACAGAAACTTATGCCCCAGTTGCCAAGTTGGTAATTGTTCGATGTATCCTATCATTGGTTGCAGTCTAAAATTGGGAAGTGCACCAAATGGATGTCAACAATGAATTTTTGCATGAAGAGGTTCATGAAAAAATATATATTCTTCCTCCCCTAGGACTTCTCTCTCCTAATGATCCCCTGGTTTGTCGTCTCAACAAATCAATATATGGGCTTAAACAAGCCTCTAGAAATTGGTTTTTCACATCGACTTGGGCACTTAAGCAATGTGGTTTTACTCAATTGGAAGCTAATAACACTCTCTTTACATCAACCATTCATGGATCTACTCTTGTTGTTCTAACATATGTTGATGATCTTTTCATTGTGGGCAATGATCCCACCCAAATTTCAGTACTTAAACAGTACCTCCAATGGTGTTTTCCCATCAAGGATCTTGGCCCATTAAAATATTTTCTAGGTATTGAAGTGTCTCGCACGAATGAATGTCTGTTTTTGTGTCAAAAGAAATATACTCTTGATATTCTCAGAGATGTTGGCATGTTAGGATGTAAGCTTGCCTCTTCTCCCATGGAGCAACAACATTATCTTGGGCCAGATGATACCAACTGAGATCTGGAATGCTATAGGCAACTAGTTAGGCATCTCATCTACTTAACCATCACTCATCCAGAGATCACATACTCAGTACATATACTCATCCAATTCACGAATAAGCCCCGTCAAGCACATAAGAAAGTTGCCTATCGAGTACTTCGATATCTGAGATCCCGCCCAGATCATGGCACTAAATTCTCTACTAACAGTGATTTGGTACTATGGGCCTACTATGACTTTGATTGGGTAGGTTGCCCATTCACTCATCATTCCACCACTAGATATTTCACCACCCTTGGACACTCACCTTTCTCTTGGAAAACAAAGAAGCAATCTACAATGTTTCGATCCCCAACAGAAATAGAATATCACTCTATGGTTGCAGCTACTTGTGAACTCCTCTGACTTCAATGCATCTTTCATGATTTGGGCCTCCATCATCTACAATCTATGGAACTTTACTATAACAAAACAGCTCTTCACGTCGGAACAAACCTAGTGTTTCATGAGCGCATCAAACATATCGAAATAGATTATCGTTTCATTCATCAACACCTTCAATCAGGCCACATTGTTGCTACTCATCTCCCTACAAAGCTGCAACCAGCTGACATCTTCACCAAAGCTCTTGGCCATGATCAATTTGTTACACCCCTATCCAAGTTGGGCATTGTTAATCCACATGCTCCAACTTGAGAGGGCATATTACAATTAATAACCACCTGGCATTAGTTATCAAGACTGCTATCAAGAATAGACCATGTGTGCAAGAACAGCCCTCTTGTATCTATTTAAATGGATTGAATAAACTGTCTTTTTGAGTCGATTATCTTTTAGACCTAGGGCTAGATCGAACCATGAGCAGGACACAGGAAATGGGTTCAGTTTTCTAGACTGCCTTTGACATGGCCGAGGTGAGGTGACGTGCCAGGCTAGGCCACCCAAGTAAAAACAAACAACAAATAGCCAAACCTTCGACTCACCAACTGGTCAGTCCATGGGGTTGGATTACTCACACCGGTCCTTAAATTCTAACAATTAACAACCCGGCTCGTGATACGGTGGCTCTGCCAGTCCCCATTCTCCCAATTTTCATTTTTTTCAGGTTTTAATTCCTAACATTCATTTCATATTCAAACTCTTTGCTTTCATTAATTAATTTACTTAATGCCTAATAAAAACAAAACAACAACGCTTTGATTTATAACAACCTGCCAGTCATTGTTTGCTGAGGATCGAGGAAAAGTTGCAACAAGCAAAGAAAGAGAAAAAAAGAGAGCAAGGCAAACTCTTCTTCCTTTGCACTAGGCAGCCACCCACAGTGTTTTTCTCCAATAGGCCAAAACAATTAATTTATCCATAATTCTCATTTCTCTCAACCACAGTGGGTGGCTCTTTTCTGTGGTTGAGTCGATCTTGGAGTCTTCCTTTACGTACAAAAGAAATTTAATGATTGGTTTTAATTTTTAGCATATGATTGATAAATAAAATTAAATAATATTTGAGAAACATTTATATCTTTTCATATACTATTTAACAATTGATTAACAACAAATACCGAATTATGATATTTTGAAAATTCATATACTAAATTGTTACATTTAAAAAAAAAATGAATAGATAAATAAAAGTTTCTCACATTGGGGGTCGGCTGGTCGCTTTCAATTTTGATTTCTGATATATGGTGTAAATGCACCAGCCAATTTAGATTGTTTCTGGGACGGTTTATATTTGTTCTGGTGGGTAGCAGCCACGTGAAACCCAGGTGCCTTCATATATATATATATATATAAACACGTCAGTGAGTTGATGATAGCTATGATATGATTTGGTTTATTAAATCTATTTTATAGTTTTTATTTTAATAAAATACCCCTATAATTTGCAACCTATTAATTTAATCAATTTATCAATAAGAAGTTTTATTATGTCATGTTAAAGTAGTAATATTCTAAACTGAATGGAAAATGTTTAATAGCATGGATGATAATTCTTTATTTTAAAATTATCCCTAATATTTTTTCATATAGAAAATAAAATTAGCTAAATCGATTAATAGAGCCAAATAGAATAGTTGCTTGTGTTTTATTAGGGGTAAAAATGGTATTTTAATTTTGACAAATTTATGATGCCAAAAAGACATGATACTAGTTGCTTAATCACAAGATTTTTCTGATACAATGTCTTCTTGGTATCATAATCAAACCCTTTTATTTTTGTTTTCTTTTGATTAAGTTTATCTAAATAGATATTATGATCAAAATTATCATTTTTTAAGGTCGATTAAGTAAATAAATTATAAACAATAAGAGTTATTTTAGTAAAATACAAACTATAGGATAGGTTTTAATAAATTTATAAAACTATAAGGGATGTTTTAATAAATGATGTTTTTGATTTCAACCAATTGAATCCATAGTGAATATAGCTATGGTTTTACTACCTACATTTCTTATTTTCTCTCATATAAAGCAGAGACCACATCATCTTGTCACCTCATTCCCAAACAAATAAAGCTAATATTACCTCCATTCTATTTTATATAAAATGGGTTTTATTTATTTTGCACTCCGATGTATTTAAACCAATCAAATGAAATTCGCACTAGCAAGATTGGATGACATGGCGGATCGCTATGAAGATGAAGGGTTCCAATCAACGGCTCCGCGGCTCAAATTAGAAAGCCCCTTTTTGAGATTACAATTGAATAGACTTTATGGACTAAGATGTTAAAGGGGAATACTCTTTGATCGATTGTGTCCATTCGTATCAGGTTGGCTAAAGACTTCACAATCACAATTCACATAGATTTTGAATAATGAGCATAATAAGACTGCAATATAATCCATTATATATATGGTGTCGACCCAAGTTGGGATATCTATCAAAATGGGGCCATCTTCAATCCCTTTCTGCAATGTTGGAAAAATGGTTATGGTGGAGTAGTAGATGATGGATTAATTCTTAAGTTACAGAATAGATTAGATGGAATTAATATTACTAATTACTGCGTGGGTGCAAGGTGGAAACTAATCACTGAGCTGCTTCATCAAGATACCACCTTAAATTGAAGCATTGGCATTTGGAAGAATTAAAATGGTGTGTTAGTTCAATCAAATTATCATAAGGTTACGTTTGGATACAATGCAAATATGTAGAGTGTAAAATGGTTCATATAAATTGTAAAGTTGGGCTAGTTTTTCATTGACAAATGTATCTTCTTACCAAACAGACTTTTAATCGCAATGTACCGGTGGCAATTGGGTGGCTTGGGTTGGGCTTGGTTTGGGTTGAACTTCAACCCAACCTATCCAACCCGCCAATCCATTAATGACCTAGTTATATAAAACTAAATGGGTTGGATTCAACCCAAACCCACTTTAACCCAATCCAACCCGCCCAAACCCATTAATCTTATATTTATGGACTTAAAAAAAAAAAAAAAAAAACTAACTCTCTCTTAACAAATAAGTTGGTCATAGCTTGGTGGTAACAGTAGTTATTATTTATACAAGTGGTGAAGGCTTAATTCACATTACATGCATGTTTTTTTTACACAAGCGAGAAGACATTTGACTATGTTCGGATTTCGGGTTTGACCGAACCACTTAGGTTTAAACCGATCAGACCAACTTAAACCATCTAGTTGGATTGATCACATCAAGGGTGGTTGAACCTTTTAGATCTGGATCAGTCCGATCGGACTAGACCAGACTGATTCAGTCAATAGTGGATTGACTTGGACTAGCCCATATCAGGTTTGTGCAGGGGTTTGGGACCAAACCGACTGGCCCAAAGCAGGTCAACGAAAGTAAATCAGGTCGGACCATATTTGGGTCAGGTTATGTGGATATTGGGCATAACAGACGGTCCAAACCGGGCAAAGCGCACGAACACCGAACCATCCTACCCGGAACCGTTTCATATTCAACTCGAACCGGATCAACCTGTATCGGGTCGGGTCGGGCTGTGTGAATATTGGTTGGACTGGACGCCCCAAACCGGGCAAAGCAAGCGGCACCGAATTATCCCACCCGCTATTTTGGATTTGGGTCGACCCTGATCGACTTGTACTAAGTTAGGTCGGGTTGTGTGAATACTAGTTACACCAGACAGCCCAAACCAGACAAAGCAAGCAATACCGAACCATCCCGCCTGGGATCTATTTCGAATTTGGGTCGGACTGTGTTGAACTGGTTTGGACTCGAGTCAAATTGATTTGGATTTATGTTGGGTGAAGTGTGTTGATTCAAGACAAAACTAAATTTAGTAAATAATTAATACAAATTAATGCATTAATTATAAATTATTTAATTCAAATGAAAAAAAATTAAAATTATTTAATTCAAATGAAGAAAAATAAAAAAAAAGGTTAAGGAATTAATACCTATGTCTGTAATTGTTAACCCAATGGTTATCCACAACCCAGCCCAACCTATTTAAATGGGCATGTTGGGTGATGGGTTGATCACACAACACACCAAGTAAATGGGCGGGTTGGGTGGGTTCAACAGGTTGGGTGAAAAATTGCCACCCCTACTGTAATGGATGCAAACATGAATTTCAATAAAGCATATGCTTTTTTTTTATCAAAAGCCCACTTGAATGCAGATTTACTTCTTTTCTTATTGATATACTTTTACATCTTATTATCAATGTAAATATGCATTGGTGTGTCATTTGTCAATGCATAAATATAATGTTGCCAAATATAGGCAAAAGTGAACCAGAGTGAAAATTTACCCTAAATCGGGATTTACACTCCATTTGCATCGTTTCCAAATACAGCTCAAAGGAATCAAATACCTTTTGGTATGTTTCTTTCTTTCTGAGTTCAGAATCTTCAGAATCTGAGAAGTTTAGAATCACAAGATAAGAAGAGAGAAAATTTTAACAAATAATATCACTAAATGTGGTATTCGCAGGAAAAAAAAACACTAAATGTGAAATTTAATTTGACAAATATGTAGATCTTGAAAAGTTACCAAAAAAAAATCATCCTAATAGAACAACTAATCATAAAATTATAACCACCAAAAATTTGCATTTTCATTTATAAAAAGATGGTTTTCTGAAATCAGGACCGGGTTGCAACCGGGTAGAAACTTGCCAGAAGCACTCAATTTGGAAGGGATCCTTATTACACCCGGGTTGCAACTGGGTGTAATAAGTACAATTCAATTACAGAATATGGATAAAATCCTTTTATTGCTGCGAGTTCACATCTAGGGGCTGCCCACAGCACATCCCCACCCTGTATTGGAAATATCTTCTGATGATAATATCAGTCCCAATAATATCATCATTGGGAAATGTTCCCAATACATGGCAGGGATGTACTGTGAGATGTGATCTCCATTACTGCATAGATCGGAAGAAAGAAGTAAAAATAGAAATAGAAACAACTATTGAGGCACCCAAAAAACACAAAAACGAGAAATTTTATTGCTTTAATTTTATAGGTTGAATCAAATGACCCACCAAATAGAAGTGACCCAAAGGAATTAAACTTAAAAGAAATTCATAAAAGCCAAAAATGATAGGGACTTAATACTCATGGTTTTCAATATCGGATGGGACTGCACAGTTGGAGTGGAAAAACCGGTAACCGTTCAGCCCCCGCGTCCGGTTATACCATAAACCGTTAAAGCCTAAATAACCATTAAAAAGGTAAAAAAACTGCTGACCCTGGCAGTCGAACCACTAAACCGTTCGACCCGGGCAGCAATTCATGGGTTACGAAATTAATTTTCGTTAGATTAAAAAATAAATAAAAAACAATAAAAGGACACTCATGTCCCCAATTCCCAAGTCTTACGAGTTAGGATTAGAAGTTCAGAATGAAAGTTCATTTTTGTTCCAACTTTTAAACCTTTCTTGAGTTCCTTCCTCTCAGACGATCTGCAGCAACCACGACCGACGGCGATCGACTGTGAATCACGACGACCAGCGATGACAATGAGCTTCATTTACAACCGATTTCTTTTTCTAATCAGCAGGAGCAACAAGAAGCAACGACGGCGGGCGATTTTGCAATGGTGGCCGGTGGTGAGTTTGGTCGCATACCAGTTTTTCCTATTCACTTTTGTTTCTTATTCTTCCTTCCTTTTTGTTTTGCATGGCCACTTCTCTGTTGCCTCCTTCTAGTTTCGTGAAGGTCGATGAATAACTTCTTCTTCCGCTTCCTCGTTCAATTGATTTTGAGGACTATCTGAGTACTCTCTCTTCTCTTATCTTTCTCTCAACCATTGTTGTTGATGTAGCACGATCTGACTGCTCCTTGCTAGAGGGTGATCTGGCTTCCAGTCGAACGGCGAGCTAGGTAAATCTACAAAACAAGATCAGATAACCCGGGGTGGCTAGCCCGATGAGGTCACTTCGATGCTTAAGTTAGTAAGCTGTTGCGAGCTGAATAGTTTTGAGAATGTAGAGAGCTAGAGAGCAGAGAAATCACGCGTACCTTGTGCCATCGGGGTTGGAGCCTTTATATAGTTGAGTCCTCGCGGGTTTTGCGGATCGGTTTTTGGATCTTCGTCACGGTGGGATCTGTTTCCGCTTTAATTGGGAGATAATGCTATCAATTGATAAAGCTTATCAATTCCTCCCGAGCCAGACGGGGAGGAGATAAGGCTTGCCGTTATGCGGCATGATCCGACGAGGTTCAGGGTCTATTGGAGAGATTTCCGGGATCATCACGTAGTGGTCTGGGTCAGTATCCCCGAGCTGATACTTTTTAGTTTTGAACTGGATTGAATGCCGAAGTGCCTTGGGGCCAAGGTGATCCTGTTGCGACCTTGTACCGAGGTGACCTTGTCCCGAGGTGATCTGTACCGAGGTGGTTGAATATCCGAGCTCAATCTGTTGCGGACTAAGCATGTCAGGCTGAACTGTCATCTCTTAGTCAGGTCGTGTCCATGTGCCCCCTTATTACTAGGTCGGGCCAAATCACCCTTCATCAATTGCCCCCCACTCCCCGAGCAAGGGTTTCGACCCAGTGTGGGGAGTTCATGACGAGTTCAAGTGGATTTGGCACGAGGTCCAGGCTGTTTGTCGGGTGAACCGTTGGTCGGACCTGTTCGGTCACCTGGCTCAACCAGGAATAACCCAGGTCACGTCTAGTCTACGTGCGGACGTCACGCCATCTATAAACTCCGCGGACGTCAAAACACACGTTAAACTGATTTCAACCTCGGGGGTCGCGCAACCGATTTTCCTAGGAGTCGTTGGATCACTTCGATCTCGACTGTTGATTCTCGGACACAGCGGCTATAAATAGGAGGCCTAAGACTCATTTGCTTTTCCATAAATTCACTAGCCTTTGGTCTGAGGTCGTGCTCAAGTTCTTTAGCTCGGTGTCTCTTTAGTTCGGTGTTCTTTCGAGATCGTCTTCCTCTCCTTGGTCTTTCATTTGGCGAGTCTTCCCTAGCTCTCTTTTTTTATTCTGTGTCTTTCCATGTCTAGTTTCAATTTCAATAGCCTTTTAGACAGGAGCGGTGAATCCACTGGAGCCGAGTTGGGTACCTCGGCTCAGGCCAGTCTTCGTCCTGCCGAGGAGGTTACTTCGGGTCAGGATGCGGTCCGCGGTCCTCCCGAGTCCCGAGGTGAACTCACCCCGGGGGAACAAGAGGCCTCTGGTGGCATGGCTTTCACCTCACATCGAGGTCGGGTGCCAGACAACTTTGGCCTATCAACGATGGCGGCGAACAAGCTTCTATACCTAGTAGCCCGGTACAAGCTTCCAAAGAACTTGGTCTATAGCATCCCCCTAGGAAACTTTCCTTGGGAGCACAATCACGACAAGATCGTGATCTTCTAGGAACAGCTTGTAGTTGGTCTTCGTCTTTCACTTCACCCCTTAACAGTCGAGGTCATAAAGCTTTTTAACATTATCATAGATCAGGTGCACCCGAACTCCATCCGTAATGTAGTAGGAACGATCTCCCTTTTCCACGACTATAACCTTCCTCTTGACCTTGATATCTTCTCTTCCATTCTTTCTATAAAGAAGAACTCGTCTTGTGTTCTGCCCGAACACATGCGAACTTACTACTTGTCCCCACATCTGGGTTACAAAATCTTGCACGAGCTCCTAAACAAGGTCTCAGCTTGGAAAAGGTGTTACTTTGTGGTCCATAACACTAAGAGGTGGCCTTTCTTGACCCACTAAAGGGCGGCCATCCAAGACCCCGGTGCCAGGTTGAACCTGAAGACAAAGGAAGTGCTCCGATCTTAGGCAGAGCTCGGCTTGAAGTTCAAGGACTATGTGACCGAGGACAAGCTCGTGCAGGTCGGTCTGAGTCCTGGTAGGTTGCCACTTGTTGTGTTGTCTTTGTTTTATTTCGGTGTTGTTTCTGACAGTTTGCTTTTGCTGCAGCAACCATGGAAATCCCTTCGACTGAACTCTTCAGTAGCATGAAGAAGGGGAAGAAGAAACGAGCTGCCAAAAGAGCTCGCATTGAATCTCTGCCGGCTACCGATCCAGAGCCTAAGCAGCCAACATCCGCCAAGCAACCTCCTGTGATTGACTTGGTTGAGGAGGAATCCGGGAAGCTCTCCCCACCCCGCGCCCGAGGAGGCGATGTCTTCGAAGCCCACCCCTGCAACTGCCGCTTCTTCAGGCAGCGATGATGCAGATCGGAGCATTCTGACTCCAAGAAACAGCCTACTCAAGAGAAAAAGTGTAGTGTACGCCGAGGAGGTTGCTGGCTGGGCCAAACTGTCGGTTGTTCAGCTCGGAGCACGAGCGGCTATCCACTGCATGGTGGTAAGTTTCTGACTTGTCTTTTTTGATCTTGTACTTGGTTTTTCATGTACTAATGCTTGTTCTCTTCTCTTGGCAGGTGAACTCTGTTATCCACACCTTGAATTACCGGTCTGAGGTGCATCTGAAGCGGGCCCTTGCAACCGAGGAATCTTTCCGTGAGGCTCACACCAATCTTAACTTAGCCCGCAATGAAGTAAACTAGCTGAAGAAGGATGCACATGCTAGAAAGGAGTTGATCATGGTGCTGATGTCTAAGAAGGAGGAGCTCACGAAGCAGAAGGCAACACTGAAGAGGGAGGTGGAAAACCTCGAGGCCCACGTAAAGGAGCGGAGTGAGATACTCCTTCAAGTAGTGGAGGAGGCCAAGGTCAAGGCCATCGAGGAATACAAGGCCTCGGAGGAGTACCAAAGAGAAATGATTAAGGTGGGGGCGGAGAGCTACCACAAACGCTTCAAGCTTAGTAGGTGGTTGACACGGCGTGAGTTCCCTCGGTTTGATCTCAATACTATTACCACCTCTAGGATTACGAAGGAGATGGCCGTCGAAGCTATTGAGGATCCAGACTCCAAGGCGGAAAGCGGCAGCGACCTGCTCGATGACGTTGAGGCCGGTGCTGATGAGTGTATGGACCCTCCTGCTGAAGCCTCGAACAAGGGCGAAGAGCCCCGAGATGAATAGAGGCCTCCTTATCTCCTATATTGTATACCCCGGGCCTCTGAGCTCGGTTTATAGTGAATTTCTTCTTTTTCCTCCTGTACTCAAAATTTTATATCAATGAAATGCAAACATTTTGACTTATCTTTGTGCAAAAATGTTCTAAGTGTAAATAATTCCCGAGCTGGCGAATTAAACCAAGTAGGAGTAGAAATGTGTAGGTTACCCCAAACTGTCAAGCTACCGAGCTGGACTACAAGTAGAGATAACCGAAATAAAATTTTTCCAAGTGTAGGTTACCTCGAACTGCCGAGCTAACGAGCTAGACTAGGAGTAGGGGTAACTTCGCATAATGTACACCGAGGTGAGCGGACATTGTAGGGTATATACCGACCTGTCTGCGCACGGGCTACTCGCTTAGATGTTGGTTGTCCCTTAGAGCTAGTGGAATCAACTTGTTATTATATGCTGAGGTGGGCTAGATGTCGTAGGGTCTATACCCAAACTGTCTATGCCTTAGGCATGAGGGCTGATTTTCCTATGACGGAGATGTGACTATGACTTATCTGTTTATGCTAAAGAGACGACTAGGACTTGTTTGCCCATGCCGAAGAGGCAACTGAGACTTGTTCACCCATGCCGAAGAGGCGACTAGGACTTATTCATAGTGCCGAGGTCATATGTCAGCTCGGCATCATGGCCCTTGGACTTCTGGGAGTGACTCGCAGTCCTCTCTCCAGTTCGGCGATCACAAGTAGTATCTTCTTAGGTTGCTGATGTTCCATGTTCGAGGTACTTGCTTCCCTTCCAAGGTCTCAAGCTCGTACGTACCTTCCCCGAATACCCGTCTTACTCGGTATGGACCTTCCCAGTTCGGTTTGAGCTTACCAACATCGGGCTCAGGTACCATAACCTTTTGCAAACGGAAGTGTCGCTTCTTGACCCGGGAGTTATAGTACTGAGCTACTCTCTGCTGGTAAGCTATAGTCCGGATGTATGCCAGGTCTCGTACTTCTTCCACCAAGTCTAGGTTGGTACGGAGCTCGTCATTGTTTGTCTCCTCATCATAGGCCTCCAACCATAGCGTAGGCACCTCAATTTCGGATCTCATCCGTATATCACAACTTCTGTACCGTAAGTGAAATTGAAGGGAGTCTCAACTGTGGCAGTCTTGATAGTGGTCCGATAGGCCCATAGCACACTGGACAGTTCGTCTACCCACAGTCCTTTGGCTCGAGCTAAGCAAGCTTTCAGTCCATGGAGTATGGCTCTGTTGGTAACTTCTGCTTGCCCATTTTCCTGAGGGTGCGCCACTGAGGTGAAGTTTTGTTGTATTCCCATCTCGACACACTAACTTTGAAACTTGATGTCCTCGAATTGCTTCCCGCTGTCGGAGATGAGTACCCGAGGTAGCCCGAACTGACATACTATGTTCCTCTAAAAGAAGTTTTGTATGTTGCGGGCTGTGATCGTTGTTAGGGGTTCCGCTTCCACCCACTTCGTAAAATAGTCTACTGCTACGACCAGAAACCTCCTATCCTGTCGCAAGCGAGAATGGGCCAAGTATGTCGATTCCCCACTATGCAAAGGGCCATGGGCTAGTGAGGTATTTGAGGTCAGCAGCAGGTCGGTGGTGGATGTTGGCGTGCCTTCGACACTTGTCGCACTTCTTGACGAGCTCGAGTGTGTCTGCCTTCATCTGAACCAGTAATAATCTTGTCGTAGTGCCCTCTGGGCGAGAGCCCTGCCCCCCAAGTGTCCGCCGCACAAGCCTTCATGGGTATCACGGAGAACGATCTCGGCCTCTAAGGGTCGCAAGCAGTGCAAGTAGGGGAGCGTGAAAGATATCCTGTACAGTTGTCCATCTATGATGACGTACTTAGTCGATTGGCGCTCTACCCTTCGGGCCGCATTGCATTCTGCAAAGAGGGTCCCATGAAGTAGATAGCTCACGAGCGGGTCAATCTAGCTTGACTCTGCTTGTGCTACAAGAGCGACCTCTCCTACCCCCCCCCCCGAGAATGTTAGGCCGAGGTAAGTCCTCTATGTACACGGTCCGCATGGTGTTGCTGCTTGTGCTAGCTAACCGGGACAAGGCGACGACTTCAATGTTCTCGGATCTTGGGATTTGCCTGATGAAATAAGAGGTGAAGCCGCGTAGTATCTCCCTGACTTTGGCTAAATAGACTACCATGGTGGGGTCACGGGCTTCATATTCACCGCTGACTTGGTTGAACACGATCTAGGAATCGCCACATATGACAAGTTGCTTGGCCTTCACTTCCATTGCTAGAGTGAGTCTAGTGACTAATGCTTTGTACTCTGCTTTGTTGTTGGATGTTGCGAACCCGAACCAAAGCGCGTATTCCAGCTTTACCCCACTTGGACCATACAGAATTATTCCTATGCTGCTTCCTTGTTTGTTGGACGAGCCGTCAACATGGAGGATCCAGGGCTCCTCATCCCAGGTCGGACCTACTCTAACCAGGATTGGTGTCGCACTAGTTGAAGTTTCCTCCGTGTGCTCGAGCTCGACCAGCTCGGGGGTTGCGGTGCTGAACATACATTCTGCCATGAAATCGGTCAAGACTTGGGCTTTAATTGTCGTCTGAAGTTCATACTGGATATCGTACTCGTTGAGTTCGATAGCCCATTTTGTCAACCTGCCAAACACCTCGGGCTTGAGCAGGATCGGCCTCAGAGGCTTGTTGGTGAGGACGACAACGGTGTGGGCTTGGAAGTACAGATGAAGCTTTCGAGCTGCTATGACTAGAGCATACGCCGGTTTCTCGATCTCCGGATACCTTGTTTCAGCATCCTACAAAGCCTTGGTAACATAGTAGATGGGTCGTTGGACCTGATCTACCTCTTTTATCAGTATCGAGCTGACCACCTAGTCACTCGCGGAGAGGTACAACTTTAAAATATCCCCTTCCTCGGGTCGGGTCAGAACCAGGGTAATAGCTAAGTATCTTTTTAGCTTGTCGAAGGCGAGCTGACACTCCGCACTCTACTCGAAGTCTTTACTCTTCTTTATAGCTTTAAAGAAAGGCAGGCAGCGATCTGCCAACTTAAATATAAAACGGTTCAAAGTGGCTATCTGGCCATTCAGCCTCTGAACCTCTTTCAATTTGCAAGGTGGTCTCATATCTAAGATTGCCTTTATTTTTTCTAGGTTGGCTTCATGCCACGTCGGTTGACTATGTAGCCCAAGAATTTACCCGAGGTGACCCCGAAGACACACTTGTTGGGATTTAATTTCATGTTGTATTTTCGTAAAATTTCGAAAACATTTTGCAAATCATTTAATAAAAAATTTGAAAATTGGGTCTTAACGACCATATCATATACATAACACTCAACGTTATTGCCGATTAACGGCTCAAAAATCATATTTACAAGTCTTTGAAAGGTTGCCCCGGTATTTTTTAGTCCGAAGGGCATAGCCTTATAGCAGTACAATTCGAGCTTGGTTATAAAGGTCGTCTTTTCTTCATTGGCAGGGTCCATCCTAATCTGGTTCTAACCAGAATATGCATCCATAAAGCTCAGCAACTCGTGCACTGAGGTCACGTCCACCAGGCAGTCGATCTTGGGTAGCGGGAAGCAATCCTTTGGGCAGGCTCTATTCAAATCGGTATAATCAACGCACATGTGCCATTTATCGTTGGCCTTTTTCACCAGAACTGGGTTAGCTACCCAGCTCGGGTAACGGACTTTTCTAGTGAAGTCTGCCCCTAAGAGCTTCCTGACCTCTTCATTGACTATCCTCCAGCGTTCCGGGGTGAAGTTACGCTTTTTCTATCTAACTGACCTGACTAAGGTATCGGTGTTTAACATATGAGTTAAGATTTTAGAGTATATTCCGGGCATTTCTGCCGCGGACCAAGCAAATACATCTAAATTTTGAAGTAAAAAACTTACCAGTTGAGAGCAAAGTGTTTCTTTGATTGAAGCGCTGATCTGGAGGGTCTTAGTTGGATCATCTATCGATACCGGAATGTGAATTGTCTCCTCTATCAGTGTAACTTGCTCCTTGGCATACTTTATAGGTCGTTCGAGCTCGATGTCAACCGCTAGTTTGGCTTTCCCCTTAAGGGCGGCTATGTAGCATTTGCGAGATTCGAGCTGATCTCCTCATGCAACCCCTACTCCATAATCCGTAGGGAACTTCATTGCCAGATAGTAGGTGGATACTACCGCACGTAGGGCGTGCATAATGATCCAACCTACTATGACATTGTAGGGAGATGGGGTTGCGACTACTAGAAATGTGTGCTCAAACCTCACTATGTTCGGCCACATGCCGACCTTCACAAGTATTGAAACTCGCCCTAGGGGTCTGACTTTCTCGCCGTTGAAGCCTACCAAGGGGGTATCCATCGGCTTTAGGTCACTTTCCTGGAGCTAGAGCTTGTCGAAGACGTCCTTGTACAGTATGTCGGCCGAGCTACCTGAGTCCACTAGGACGCACTTGACTTCGAAGTCGTTGAGCCTTAGCTTTATCACCAAGGCGTCATCGTGCGGATGCTAGACCTTGCGCGCATCATCCTCTGTGAAATAGATTGGCTCTTCAATTCTAGGTCACTTCAGTGGGTTCTGCTCTTCGCTTTTTATTTCACGGACTGAAGTTCGTCCTACTGCCAAAGTGCACCCTATGATGATGGACCTGCCATAATCATATTGATGACTCCGCGGATCGGCCTTTCCTCAAGCAACTATCGTGGCGGCTACTCGCTCTGTCTACTACTAGACTCGGGGGCATTCTTTCTCTGGTCCCCCTGCCAATCTGGTTGGTAGTTTGCCTGGCTTCTTCCTTCTTGCTGTATGAAGTTCTTCAAATACCCGCGGCGGATGAGCTCCTCTATCTCATTGCGGAGGTTTCTACAGTTCTCCGTACTGTGTCCATGTTCTCTGTGAAAGTGACAGTAGACGTTCTGGTTTCTGGTTTGCAGGATCTCCCCTTAACCTAGGTGGCCACTTGACAAAGGAGGAGTCTTTGATGGCCATCAGGATTTCACCTCACTTAGCATTGAGGGGTGTGTAGCTCGTCCTTTCAACAGGTGGGGTTCTGGAGCACTAACCTGACTTGTGAGATCACGAAGGAGATTGGCTCCTAGACTTGTTTCCTCCCTTGCTTGGAGACTTGCTCTTTCTTCTCTTATGACTGTCATTACTGGTATTGTCACCATCTCTTTTTATTTTCTCAACTGGATTGTCGGTCTTCGGATAAATCTCTTCCTTGATTCCGATGAACTGGTCGGCGAGCTTGAGGAATTCTGTGATGTCTTTTGGCTTTTTGGACACCACATGCCATTTGAATTCCCTGTGAGTTATGCCCTTCTTTGCTGTTGTGAGCCTCATCGCTAGGTCTAGGTCTAGGATATGCAGGCAGGTGTCATTAAAGCGCTTGATGTAGCTTCTGATGGACTCCCCTTCTCTTTGAACTACATTAAGGAGGCTCTCTTGGGATCTCGAGCACTTCTTGTTGGTGATCAAGTGCGAGGTGAATAACTCCACGAATTGCACCCAACTCTTGATTGATCCTGGCGCGAGGTTTCAGTACCATGTGTGAGCTACTCCTTTGAATGTGGTGGAGAAAGACACACACATGCAGGACTCGTCAACCCCAGCTAGATGCATCTGGGACTAGAAGGAGTCCATGTGGTCGTTAGGCATCTTGAAGTCCTTAGGCATCGGGGTTGCCAAGAGCTCGGGAGACAGAGGGGATGACCTAGAGAGTAGAGGAGCGGTCTTTGTAGCTACCGAGCTTGCCTCTTCTTTACCTTTAATTTGTTCCTGCTGGTTTGGCCTCACGAGCTGGCTGTTCTAAGCTGAAGTTTGGCATGCCTTTTAACACCTTCGTTGCTGCTTCTTCATCGGCTCTACATTGGTGCTACTAACCTCTATATGGTCTGGTACTACTCTGCTACGAGGTAGCTCTTGGTTCCTTTGGTTTTGAGGCTGACTGTCACGGATAGAAGAACCTTGCCTTGAGTTCGCGGCCAGAACCCCGAACCGGTTACCTACGAGCGATTCACCTTCTTGATGTGAATGCCGAGGAAGAGTAGCTCTATTGGGCTGAGTGTCCCCAGACCTATTTCTGATGTTGCCTTGTGAAGCAGGAGGGGTGATCTGTCCGTCTCTCCTCCCACGAGGTGAGACTTGGCTCCCGAAAGGAAGTGGAACCTAGGAAGTCTCCTTGCCTTGGTGGGGAGATCGAGTGATGTTTTGCACGCGAGGTCGGTTCTGCTGAGTTGCTGGGTGCCGGGTGGAACCGGCTGCTAAGTTTGCGGTAGTGGAGGGAATTGTTGCTGGTAGTACTGGTAAAACACATGTTGTTGGTATGTTGAAACTGTTGGACCTATTGCATTTGGACATGAATGGTTCGCACGCAGTGTATCAGGTCGTCGAATTGGGATTTCCCGACTCTGGGGGGAACCACAGATGGTTCAGCGAAGGTTGCGCCCACCACTAGAGGGAGTGGGGTGTTTACTTGTGTAGCAGCTTGCGGTATGGCCAATGTTGGGACCCCAGCCGCAGTGAGCGATATGGTGAATTGACCAATGCAGACTGATGGAAACTGAGGTTGCCCCCAAGAGACGTTCATTTCAGTGCTTTGTCCGGTGTGACTAGAAGATGCCATTGATTTCAGATGGGTTGTTGATTGTGAAGAAGGCTTTTTCGATCATCTTCCCACAGATGATGCCAATTGATGTAGCGTGATCTGACTGCTCCCTGCTAGAGGGTGATCTAGCTTCCTATCGGACGACGAGCTAGGTAAATTTGCAGAACAAGATCAGAGAACCCGGGGTGGCTAGCCCAGTGAGGTCGCTCTGATGCTTAAGTTAGTAAGCTATTGCGAGCTGAATAGTTTTGAGAATGTAGAGAGCTAGAGAGCAGATACCTTGTGCCATCGGGGTTAGAGCCTTTATATAGTTGAGTCATCATGGGTTTTGCAGATCGGTTCCGGGATCTTCGTTACGATGGGATCCGTTTCTTCTTTAATTGGGAAATAACGCTATCAATTGATAAAGCTTATCAATTCCTCTCGAACCGGGCAGGGAGGAGATAAGGCTTTCCGTTATGCGGCGTGGTCCCACGAGGTTCAGGGTATGTTAGAGAGATTTTTGAGATCGTCACGTAGTGGTCTGGGTCGGTATCCCCGAGCTGATACTTTTTAGTTCCGAACTGGATTGAATGCCGAAGTGCCTTGGGGCCGAGGTGATCCTGTTGCGACCTTGTACCAAGGTGACATTGTCCCAAGGTGATCTTGTCCCGAGGTGATCCGTACCGAGGTGGTTAAATATCCCGAGCTCGATCTGTTGCGGACTAGGCATGTCAGACTGAGCTATCATCTCTTAGTCAGGCCGTGTCCATTTGTCCCCTTTTTACTAGGTCGGGCCAAATCACCCTTCATTAATTGTCTAACGTTGATTATTTCAATTTTTATTCGGCCGGTGAAGTGTTTCTTGTTCTCTTTGTATTGTAATCATTCATTTCTACTATGCTTTTTTGGGGGGGTAGAAGTTTCTGCTCTTCTCTATTTCTACTAAGGAATCCTTTTTTTAGTTCATTAGTTTTTTTTGCCTCTTTTTATGTTTTCATTTTCTCTATTAACTTCTTGTGCTAGCTGAATCGCACCCATAAACCAACACCATCTACTTAGCACCCTCAACATGCACCATAGCTGTAGAATTTTTCTATTTCTTGTATTTTTTGTGTTTTTTCTGTATTTTTTAGATTTTTTTGTATTTTACTCTTATACTTTTTATGTGTTTTATACTATATTATTTTTGTATTTAGATAGTTTTATTTTCTGTATTTGTCTGTACTTTTTATGTATTTTATTTATTATTATGCTATTTTTTATTATTTATTAATATAATTTTTATTTTTAATTTATTTATGACATCACGGGTCAAATTGTTCAACCCATACGGTTGAACCACTTAACCAGAACTGGTCCCCTGACCTGTTCTATTTCCGGGTCATATTTAAAAACCTATAACAACATGAACTACCCCATCTTTTTTTTTTCTGATAACAAGTAAATTCAAGTAAATTGGTCAGAAGGGAGGTGAAAAAGACCCAAATTCTACAAATTATTCTGTATCCTTGCTCTAGTTTAATTTATTAATCTTATGCAATATCCAAATCCGTAGGACATAAGTTTCAAGTTAAATCAAATCTGAATAGTTTTACTACTAAGTAAATAATTATGGGGAAGCGTTGGCGGAGTATGTATCCAAAAGTGTTTGTGTCACTATTCTAAGCGTCTTCTCTTCTGTCAAGAACAAGGTTTTTAAAACCGAATTAGATAACGAATTGGTCAGGGTCCGGTATTCAGGTCGAACAGTTTGACCGTTTGAATCAAATAGATGGTTTGTTCTGATAAAATAATTAAAATTAAAAAAAATAAAAAATTAAATTGGTAAAAAATAAATCAGCCAAATCATTGAACAGTTAGACTGCCTAAGTCAGTGATTTACTGGTCAAATCAACAGTTTTTGAGAAAATAACGGTTCTAGGGTAAAATGGAACTAATCACCTGACTGATTTCCAGTTTTTCCAATCTGACCATCTGGTCTGATCTGATTTTAAAAACCATGGTCAAGAATGCATAATCCGAACATAGGCCCTGGATGTAGATGTGTGGATTTACAGAATTAGAAATCAATGCAACCAAATAGGTTTATTCGACTAATCCTAAAAGAGATACTGCACTCCTAGATCTCAAAATTCAAATAATAATAATAATAATAATAGATACAGGAGCAGGAGTATCTTATGAATTCGATGTTCGGGTTTCTCATTTCGAAGCTTTTTTTGATGTTTCTCTTTCTATGAAGCTAATGAGCTTTGGAAAGAAGATTTTCGTCCTCTATAATCTACCAACCAAGGCCAAGGGTAACAGGATTCTTCTTAACAAAAGCTGTAACGATGAAGCGTTCCATCCAATACATAGTGACGTCCTTGGTAGGTTTGATTTTGCACCTGGATCGGCCCCCAATATACAAAAAGAAAATATATTTAAATTAACAGGCCCAAAGCCCACCCGGCCCAAGCCGCTATGCCACAACTAAAATCCGGACAGGTAATTCCTCATTCTTTCGGTTCCAATAGACCGGCAAAATCCAAAAAGGAAGGCTGATGTTATGCATGGAGCTGCGGATTTTTTTTTTTGTACACAGCTCTTTCCTATCTAATCATCATGCTGCAGAAGGCTTTGTTATATTGACTTCCAATCACAATTTTGTTGCAGCAATAGGAAAACAATATACAGTTCAAGGCCCAAAGCAAGCAGAGGAATGGGCCATGCTGAACACGTTACAGTGGGTTTTAAATTCTGTTTTAAAATAGGTTCGATTAGTCTCAGAATCAAATAATCCTGTACCATAGATATTTCTATAAAACTGCAAAAAGATTGGATGGATCAAGCCTTGCTAGAGAAGCATGAAACTCTTTGAAAGTTGCAATCAAGGTTTAAAGTATCAATACATCGTTCCGGGACCACTCTGATACGTCCCTATAGTGGGTGTATCAGGGGTCTGACCGGTTCAGGAGGTGGAGCCCTAAACCGACCCCCCTGAACCAGGTTCAGGAAAAAAAAAGTAAATAAAAAACAGTAAACCTTGGTTGTAACCTCTCATGTAAGAAGATAATGCTATGTACTTGCTTATAAAGTAGCACATAAATCTAGACAAGGAGACTTCAAAATTCACAGTTTCCCCACCCAGCTGGTGGGAATACTTTGCCCAAGATCAGGAGACGTAATTTCGGCTCTAGTGTTTTTATTCTTCCAACAAAAAACAAGAATAGAAAAAAAAAAAAAAGGAAAGGATACGATCACAAGTGCTGTAATTTCATTTTCACCGCAAGCGCAACTGAAAATGCTGCGCTCATACAAGTCTTACATTGGTAATTCAAACGGATCCATATATATTGTTTTTGGACGAGTAGATCAAAACAAGAAAAGTCAGTCATACTCCAAGTGCATATTGAACCAATAGCTTTTCAGGGTTTATAAGGCTGCATTTGACATTCTTTATTTTAAAGATTTATTTCCTTTTTACAATTAAAACTTAATTGTTCGTAAGAGCATTTTAATTGCAAAAAAGATATCAAAATAAGGAATGCCAAATGCAGCCCAAGTGGCCTTTAAGAACTTAAATAAATTGCAGAATGTAATAACAGTGGGCGTTCAATAAGTCTAACCACACTTGGGGCCCTACATTGAGTGGCATTATCATAAATATCCCTACCTCCTTGGATATCTGAACTTAACACTCTCAAGACTGTCCCTTGCAAAATGGCCCGGATTAGTTACATGGTTAATTGCTCATAGAGACTGCATGAACTAACACAGTACAGATAAACAGGAGTTTGCAAGTTGGCCGAAGCATATCCCTAAACAAAGACGTTAAACTAACATAAAAGTAATATTTAAAACATAAAACAATGCAAAACACCTAAGTATTGGTCGCCCTGGTGTAAATTTGCTGGCTTGCATGGGCAGATACCATCCTGATCAAACCTCTTGCCATTAATTCCCTAATTGCCCTCCTTGCAAGTGATCCATTAATCTGTGAAGCCATCAAAATAAACAAAAGATGAAAACAGTAACAGTAACACACTACACGGGAATTTAATCAATTTCATGTTAATCCAGAGTCCAGACCTAAATGAAAATATAAATTTTTTATGGTCCAATCTCTGCAGTTATCACTTAAGCTAGCTCCATATTTTCTTTGATAAATCTTAAATTAGCTAAATATAATAAACACTTGGAAATGTTGAAAATACACTTTAACTTAACATAAACACAGTCGTGTGCATTACTGAAGGATGACTTGTTCCTGGAAGCCCACATCAAAATGAATCTATGATGCGGACACGAGTGTCATTTTCAACATTGAGATAAATTGTTGGGTATAGAAAGCCCACATATTCCATTTGTGTCCAACATTTCTTCATAAAGCCACACGGGTTCCAAGTCAAAAAATGTCTGACAGCCGAAATTTATAAGGACTAGTTTCTTATGTATAACATGTCAAATCAATAATACAATACTGATGACAATTAATCAATTATGTCAGAGAAAACAAGAACTTAGCAAAGCATTGCCCCAACCTTGTGGAATCAGATAAATAAAGCCTATTTGGACATTACAATAAGTCCTCAACCCATATCTAGCTACCGCAACCTATGTTCTTCTTGGCCTGCCCCCCAACTCTTCTGGACCATTCAACTTGCATTAGATGAATTGTAACTGATTAAATGGTTTACAAGTTCAGATGACCGATTACATGAGGCTTTATCTCGACCACACATTTTACGTTACAAGCAGTAACTATTTTAGACGAGGTCTTTTTCCTATTTTACGTTAACTAGATATCAGTAAAATGAACTGAATGTCATTTTAACCACCACCTTATTGAAGATTCATAGACCTTTCCAGGAAAGAAAAAAGAAGAGGATGAATCAAGGTTCTGTTATCATAAATACACAGTCTCAAATTATCAAGTATCTAATAGTACAACAGTACAAGTAAATTACCAAGTATCAAGGATCTATTATCACAAAGAGCATGAACTATCGATTACCTAATTGTCTCAAATTGTCTATTCTTCAATAATAAGCTACAATATCTAGCCATATGGTATCAACCATGATCTTGAATGCTGTATAATAATGAAAAGTTTTGCAAAGGCTATGGCAACAAAGTGGTTCAAATTGCCAGTGAAAAGTTTTGGGTGATGAAAGTATCTGTTCAAATTAAAAGACAGTTGCATATCATGTTTCTTGTACACAAACAATTTATAGTGAAAGAATTTTTCTAATTTGTAACTTTCATGAACTTAAATGAATTGAATTTTAATGCCACACTCATTTACTCTAATTCATAAGTGTTCTTTTACATTGTTATTATTTTTTTCGTTCAGAACTCGTTGCAGCAGAAAACCACTCAATAAGAAGACGTACAAGGAATGCCCATGGACCCATTAAGGTGAAACCAGTAACCAAAATCGCAATTTACCAAGACTAATGGCTAAAAGAATGGGAGCTTAAGCCAACAAGTTTTTTTTTAAAGGTCAATGAAATTTACCCTCAATCTGTCAGATAGAATGGAAGGAGTGATGAGCTTGTATTTAGGGGCCTCAGAGAGGAGCTTGTCGTAGGTAGCCTGGTCAAACAACACCATGTTGTTCACCTTCTCCTTCTGCTTTCCCTTGCTCCACTTCTGCATTGTCGACAGAACAAAATTCCAGTATAAAAGATCTAATAAAAAAACCAAAGATCCAGTTCGTAAATGAACGAATCAATACAGAAAGTTGCCGAAGGACATAATGAAGAAAATAAAATTAGCGAAGTGGCACCAAAATGGAAAAGTAAAATGGAGACTGCAAAAAATATCGAAAATTTTAACTTTTATTGTCCAAACATCAGAGGAACAAAAAAACAGAGAAGCAGAGATAAAAAAAAATAAAAAAAAATAAAAAAAAAATAAAAAAAAAACATCGTGTGTAAACAAAAGATAGATAGATATAGGATTTCATTCTATCAAACCTTCTTCTTCTGTTTACCACCGCCAGACTTGGCAGGCTTGGAAGATGGAGGAGGAGCCTTCTCCTTCTTTGGGGCCTGGAAAAGCAAAATAGTAAGTTTTCTTCGGTGTCAGCCTCGTTCTCATTCAGCTAAAATGTACAAAAATGAGTCAATTCATAGAATGGAGTGTGAGAGTAGAGTACGCACCATCGAATCTGAAGAGGAGGGAGTTGCCGAGGGGCAAAGATTCGAGTTGCTGCGAGTGGAGAAGGAGCTTCCGCCGTAGAAGGATGAAGAAAAACCCTAAAATTCTAATTAGGTGCTTTTATACCGCATGTATACGGGACGAAAACAATTCAGCTTTTTAGGGCTGGCAATAGACTGGGTCGTGGGCCGCGTGAGTAGATAAACAATAGGCTGGCCCACTTCGAAGCAGGAGATGGAGTAGAACTGTAGAAGTAGGACTAGGGAGGCGTTCGCCGTTCGGGGCTTCGGGTCGGGCGTCAATGAAATTGTTATTTTTTTCGGTCGACCAAAATTTCGTCAAGGATTGTATCAGCCGATATGTATCGTATCGGTTGGTAAGGATTTTTTTACCATTTGTTTTAAATATTAAATAACCTTAGGATCCATTTGGTTTGTGGACAGAATCACCTATTCTTTACGCCTGTTTGGTTCAATCAGGAGGAATCAGAATTGGATTCTGATTGCTATTGTTTGGTTCATTGGAAGTTGGAATCGGAATCAATTGAAATTTTTTATTTTGTATTAATCTATTTAATATTTTATTACTAACATTTTATGAATATATAATTATTATTTTATTGGTATTTAATAATTAATATCTTAGTATTTATCATTTATTTATGCATATTTTATTAACATATCATTATATTATTATTACTTTACTAATATTTATATAATTATACTTTATTAATAATTTATTATTATCTTATTAATATTCTATTGTTTTTTATTATTTTAAAATTAAATTATAATTTATTTAATAAATAAAATTTTACTATTTTATTATTATGTTAATATAATATATTAATAATTTATTTTTATTTAAAATAATATCTTCGCTTTTATTATTAGTTTTTAATGTTTTATTATAGTTTTATTATTTTATGAATATTTTACTAATATTTTATTATTATTTTAATTATTAATATACTCTTATTTAATTACTATTATTATTATTACATTCATAATATTCTATTATTTAATTATTAGTTTTTTACTATTATTATTATTATGTTATTACTTTACTTATGTTGTATCAATATTTTCTTTGTACTTTATTTTTTATTTAATAACTAATATCTTTGTTTGTTATTATTATTTTATTCATATTAGGATTAGGGTCTTTTGTCATGAGTTATTAATAATAGGATTTAAGGCTCCATTTGGTTTGTGGGAAATTTTGGATGGAATGGGATGAAAAAGTGTGCAAATTTCACTTTCCATTATTTGGTTATACAAGGGAAAATAATGGAAAATTCATTTTCCCATGTTTGTTTTGTAGGAAAATAATTATAGGTGGACATGATTTTTTTGCAACCTTCTGTATTTTTCCCCCTAGTTTTGCCTTATTGTTTTAAGATTTCCATGCTTACAAAACTCTTTCTCTCTCTATTTACATAATCATCTTTGCCATATGCCAAATTGACTATGTGTAGTTAGCATAGCCTACTTGGCCTTATTAAACTTTTTCAGAAGTTGGGTTTGGCATTTGGCTCTCTCTCTCTCTCTCTCTCTCTCTCTCTGGTTAGCATGAGCCCATTGTTGTATGGGCTTGTCCAACTTTATATGTAATTAAAAAAGAATAAAACTGGTTATAAATAAAGTTCTTAGGCATTACTTAACTAAAATGATAAAAGGCCAAGTACGAATGAGAGAAGTTTTGTCTTCTAGTTGTAAAGTTCTCATTAGCTTAATTAACTATTTTTCAGGGACATTTCAAGATGCTACCAAGTAACCACATAGACCTGTCCCTTCCTATGCACCAAATTTATGGCAGATAATTTTGCAGATGTAATTTCAATTTCTTGCATAAAAAAATATGCACCCATATCCATATTGTTCACATGATATCTAGCTTTCTAGATTGTTGGATGACTGTAGGGTGGTTCATCATTTTACAAGTCTGAAAACATCCAACAAATGCAGGGTGGTCCATACTGTTCACATGATATTTAACTTGAAGTTCTGGAAGAAATGGTGGACGACTTATCAACCTTAATCCTCATACATGCACTGGAAACAATATAGAAATACTCATGCCAAACTGGGCTTGGCTACATAAGGCAACATATGTAAACACACAAGAATTGATACGACACACCCACAGACCTGTTTTTGATGGACAAGATTGGCTATTGTTACTATCAACTTAGAAATTTGAGGCTCAACATCTTCAAAAATACATCCCAAAACCTACTAAGAATAGTACATAATCTTGTTTGAGAGAAAGAAATAACACTTAGGCCCAAATGAGAAAATTTGAATTCAAGTAATCAACACATAGTCCATGAATTTGTTGCAGGTTTGTCATAGATTTCTACTACAAGTTTGCAACCTCTCCATTGCTCTATAATGCCAAGTCTTCTTCTAACACAGGAACTTTGCTCTCTCAACTTTGATTCAAATAATCTCTTCTTCTCTTCTTCTTGTGCATATTCTTTTTATGCTCATGGTTTTTTCTCTCAGGTGCCTTTGTTGTTGAAGTTTAATCCCTTAAAACATAATTACATAGATTTATCAGAGATTTCTTCCATGGAAGGCTTTGAGAAGATTTCTTCTTCCTCCTTCACAATTTCTACCGAGGAGGAGAAGAAAAATGCATTTAACCTCAAAGAGATTGAGCCCAAACTTGGGTTGCCTGGTTCTGAGTCTCCCGAGAGGAAGGCTAATGCTGGGGTTGGAGTTTTCCCTCTTGGGAAGGATTATGGAGGATAAGAATGACTACTCACTTGGCATATTGAAAAATTTTGTTTCTGGGGCTAAGAGGGGATTCTCTAACACTATTGATGGTTTTGGGAAATGGGTTTTCTCTAGGGCTAGTGGATTTAAGGTTGATTTGGGGAAAAGAGCTGTATTATTCTCTCTGATAGGTGGAAATGGTGGCAAGTCTCTTGTTGTTTTGGAAATTAGTAACTAGTAATCAGCTTCGGTTGTTCCTACACTCAAAGATACTTATAAAAAAATAATAACATAGGAAAAATAAAAAAATGTGAGTCTCAACTGCACAAGGAGAATGGAGTTTCTCCTTGTTGGAACTAGTGAGGAAGATGACAGGAGGTTTGATCAATGCAGAGACTTCTGCAAATAATGGGTATGAGTGGATTCAAGCTGAGTTGAGCCGAATAATTGGCTATTTGAGCTTAGCTCATAGAAATAGTGTTAGGCTCGAGCTCGAGCTTGATTCGAGCTAGAGACTTGAGCTCGAGGTCGGCTCGGTTCAAAAGCTCGCAAGTTGGAGCTGAGCACAACTCAAGCTTGATTGCAAGCCAAGTTTTTTCTAAAAAATAAAAATTATACATATAAAAATAATTTTTAATTTTACATACAAAAATTAAGAATTATAAAAATTATTTATTATTAAAAATAAAAAATTAAAATATTATATATAATAAATATTATTATATATGTTTATATGTATATGTATGTATATATGCATATATATAATAAAAATTATTTATTTATTATACTAGGCTCGCGAGCCTCACGAGCAGACCTTTACTGGGCTCGAGCTCAGCTCGATTAGCAAATGAGCCCATACAATGGGCTTGAGCTCAACTTGAAGCTCGGTTTAAACCGAGTAGAGCCAAGCTTGAATAACTCATGAGAAGCTTAGTGTGGCTACCCCTAATAATGGGGAATACCTTCATATGCATCAAAATATATAAAAGAATGGTGAAAATGGCTTGCCATCACAAGAGGATTACAGATCTGGTCTCACCTTTTCTCGAGATCACTGGAAAAGCCGTCGGAGATACAATTGTTGGGACACTAGGTTGAAGGAAGAAGAAACACTCAAATTCCAAGTCTAACAAAGCTCGATAATCTTTCTCATACGTGTCTCACTTTTTTCCCGCTCACTCATTTTTTGGGATCTCGCATCTCACTCTTTCCTCATCCTAAACCAATATATCCCAACAATTAAACATGTGAAAAAGGAATCATTTAAGAATATTCCTCTTTTCCCATCCCCATCCTGCAAATCAAACGAAGCCTAAGGGGGGGGGGGTCTGGATTCTAGAATGGCCAATTCCCCCAATAATGTGAATCAAAATCCCATTCCTACCAAACAAATAGTAAGAATTGGAATGGGCCATTTCAATTCTAATTCCAGGCACCTATTCCTGAAAACAAAATGAACCCTTATTTCTCAGTTCCTCTAAAATTTTGAAAAGAAAAAACTAAAAAAAATGTGCTAGGTTCAAAATATCAACACACCCCTTTCGGCCTATCAGGGTGTATCAATATTTTGAACCTTGATCATACGTCTTAAGATAAGGGGCAATACTTTTGTTTTTTTTTTTTGTATTTAACGCAACCCATTAATGATTCTTTGAGGTAGGTGGTAATAGTGGGACTTGAATCTGCACATCCACTAGGACTACCCAGCTACTAATTGAGCCACCTAGTTCGTAGATATTGATTCATATAATGGTAGGATGAAAACGTTCAACCACCTTAAATTCTAAAGCCTAAGCCCCTAAGGCTTAGGCTTAGGGGCTTTTGGTTTCCATTGACCAAGATACTATTATTCTTTTTTTTAGATTTATGTGGGCCCCACGGAAAATTTACTAGTGTTTAGAAAACTAGACTGAATTGACCAATTGGACTGGTTGAACTATGACATGGGCCCTTGGCGACTTGGCCAATCTGGTCATAGTCCCAAAACTGCATTGGATAAAAAACTGCCAAAACCTGTGACCGAATAGTTGAACCAGAAAGCCAGTGACTCGGTCCCAGTTTTTGACATTTCTTTTGCACATAAATACAAAATTCTAAAGGCCATAGCTTTGTGCTCGGGTGTCCAATTGGGGCTATCTCTCTTTTTTTTTTTTTGGTAATTTTTTGAGAAATACATGCTCCTAAGGACCCAAAGGCACCTTGCCATGCAATTTTTATTAAAAAGCACTTTTTTTTTTAGATTTGTAGTTCAAACGACTTAAAAGGTATTTTAATTTTTAAAAGCCTAAACCTAAACTTGTGAGTTGATAATTGAGATCTCTAAAAAAACAAAGTGGAAAGTTTTGTTTCACTTCCACCATTTTGCATTGCTTGTTGTACACTACAAGAGAGTCCTTAAATTAAATGACAAAACCTGAACAGTAATTCTATGCAAATAGAGAATGAAGGGATGAGAGATCCATCATATGAATGGTTGAACCCTACAGGAAGGTTGGGCGAAATTTCAAAAATTTCTCTCTCCCATGTGGGAATCGCATTCCCTATTTTAGAAAACTACATTTTCAAGGATCAATCTTTAAATCAAATCAGACCAAATTTGAAACCTAAAGGGAGGAGAGGGATATACCTGATACGAAACTGATAGGGGCGGCAAGAGTAGGAAAAAGCATAAGACAGGAACAGTCAAACTGCAAATTCTTCTCTCTGTGATTTGTGAACTGAGAACTCTTGTTTTGTTTTCTTGTTGTATTTTGGGGGTTCACCCCTGCTCTTCTATTTATAGCCTTTAAAGAGAGGATCTCCTAATTCCATTAGGAGTTTCCTAATCCAAATCTTGTATTTGGATCTGGACTCTCTTTAAGAGATAAGGATAATCCCTTATCATATCTACAAATAAAGATCAGCCTTCCTAATCAAATTAGGAGTTTCCTTATCCAAATCTTTATTTGGATCTAAACTCTTTGAGTGAATAGGGATAATCCCTTATCCTATCTATTGATCTAAATCATAGAATCACCCCTATTTAATTAATCTTATTAAGCTAGTTCGAATTGGGCTTCAGGCCCATTAAGTCTATGTGCTCACTTAACCTCCTAACCTGCTGCCCAGTTGGCTATCCTTGCATGGCGTGGGACCCAAACATTGATCTATACATCAGCCACATGGGTTCAGCCCAGCCTTTGTTACAAGGCCTGGCCAAATTCACTATAAGAGACAGTGAACCCTTGAGTCCATCACCATGGGCTCTTAATGGGCCTAACATTTACACTAAATGGTCCTTGGGTCAAGCCATCTTATACAAATCCAGGAATGTGGGCAGATGCAAGATTACCCTCAATGGTCTTACACTTAACCTCTCAGCCCATAATGATCAAACACTGCCCGACAAGAGAGGATCAACCGTTGAAATATATAGAGATATATATATGTATATTTATATATATATATATATATATATATATATATTGCAAAAAAACAAATTTCAACGGTTGAAATCGACTATCGGTAGTTTAGGTTTCCATCAAGGAGAGTGCATCCCCGATCATTCACTTTGTCCGACAAAGGGGTTGATATAGTCACTATGATCACTCACTTAGATGAATTCTCGGACTGTCCCAATATACCCAAGTTTTGACCCCTCTCTAAGGATCTCACTGATTGGCATATCAAAGACAGCCCAATCCAACACCTAGTGTAGTATCATAATCGAGTCTAGGGGTTAGGTGTAACATTCCAGTTTTGCCCATCTATCTCAAAGGTCCAGGGCAATACCGGAATTCTGGTCCAGTTTAGGGTTTCAAGAAAATCCACACTACATGCACCTCAAGTCTCACCCTTGCAGCTAAGACAAGCCACCCCAACCAACTTGGTGACACACCTGTGTTAGACTTGGAAGGATAAATCTCCCCAGATCTATTCAACGGCGTGAGGATTCTAAACTAACACGGGTCTCAAATGTGTCCAGTTTAAGGGTATTATACAAAAACATACCACAATAACATGAAACAAATATGTACTTTATTCATTTACAATAAATGTCATAATGCACATCCTTCTGATTGGAGCTAAGGGCATACACTGTCTAACAGGGAACATCTTAAGTGATTCAAGGGCTCCATTGATGGAATGCATACAATACCATGATGATAGTACTGCTCAAAAGAAATTTTAAGAAGATTCAACCTTACATATAATTATGGGAGAACATTTGCGCTTGCTAATTGATTCATACTCATTGTGAATCCACTCATTAGGGGTGAGCATGGGTTGGTTCAATTCAGTTTCATGGTAGAACCTAGAACTTACCCTATAAGGGTCGGTTCTAGGTTTTTGGAAGTAGAACATCCTTGTAAAGGTCGATTCTGGGGTCGGTTCTAGGTTTTTGGAAGTAGAACCTACCCTATAAAAGTCAATTCTGGGGCCGGTTCTATCCTTGGTGGTTTTGGGGTCGGTTCTCGCCTTGGTGCTTCCAGGGTCAGTTCTAGGGTCCACTCATGGAACCTGTTGTTTCTTCACTCTCCCATTCAAAAATTAAAAAAAGAAGCATGTTCTTTAAAAACTTGATTTTCAATAAATATAATATATAGTTTGAAACTTATCTTTATTACCAATTGAAGGGTAGTCCATTTGGTGCGTTGGATGAATTATCCCAGTGGTGGTGTGGTTTCGGATCCCACTATTATAATCTTTGTAAGAAAAGAGTTTTTTATGTGATGTTGTACTATTCACTTAAAAGAGTAACAACCCCTAAGCGGGTGTAAATAAGTGACTAATACCAAAAAAACAAACTTATCTTTATTGATTAAATTGAGTAACTTAATACGTAGGTTATCATTATATGGTTCAAAACTTATAATTTAAATTTAAATATTGTAAATATTAACCTTTACATTGCCTATTGTACATATTCAAATATTAAAATGAAAATAAATTATCAAATCACTTAAAGTAACCCAATGGTCAAGTGAGAACATATGGCATTTGTAACCATAAGTGCATGGATTCAAATCTTCACATCCCCAAAAGTATTTTCAGTTCTAAGGCAGGTTCCACTAAGGGCAACCAAGGCTAGTTCATTAGATCGGTTCAGGTAGAGTAAACCCTAGACCTTGAAACCGACCTAAGTGGGGGCCAGTTCCAAGAAATTGGAACCAGACCCTACCTTGTAACAAATTGGATAGGATTGGTTCATGGATGGTTCAAGATTGGTTCCAAGTAGAACCTACCCATTTGCTCACTCCTACCACTCTAGTGGGCCAACCCCTACAATATGCTTCCAGTGGCCGCTTCTTGCCTCTGACCGACAATGTGTACAATATAACTAGCAACTTGTATTATGGGTGACAATGGTAGTGGCACAAAACTATATATAATGTGCTATGCCTAAGATTGTTTTGTTACTAGAAAATATGGACTCCATGACCATGAGCTTGTCCACCAACTAGCCAACTTACCCCCTCTATTTCTAGTCGCTTGCCAGGGAATTTAAAGCATCTATCATCTAAACACCCTAGCAATTGTAGACCACTGGAGCTTTTCCAATATTGTAGCATTTATATGCATGCATTCAAGCTTTCAAGGAGAGACATTATATGGAAACTTTGATTTGATGATATGCCATGCTATTTATCAACTTCTAGAGAGAGAGGATAAACATTTCCTGAGAAAGAATGAGTTATATCTCTCTCCAGGTATTTAATTTATGATGGCTTGCCTTGATCCACCACAATTCAAAGCTAAGCTGTTAGATGGTTACCATACAACAAAAGAATTTCATACCAAAACTTAATGAATTATCTTTGGGTTTCTAGCAGATAAGGGCAACTTTTTGCCTTGAATATGAATAAAAGATGATATGTTTATAAAATAACAAAAGTAAGGTAACTTTTTATGAAAATATCAAAAAAGGGCAAGACATTGTTCATCATCTTCCTCTGCCTCTTATTCATCCGAATACACTGTTCATGCGAGAGGTGGAGCAGGGCACATACAGTGTTCTCCTTTACAGTTGTTGTTTTGGTATTGAAGCTGAGAAGAGGTTCAGAATTGCAATGACACCGCTCTCTCGAAGCTGAGTATTGTATCGGGTTTGAGGTTTTCTCTCTTTTCATTTCTCCCTGGATTCGATGTTGTTGTAGAGGGGAAGATTGAAGAGAAAAAATGGAGCTTCAACTTCTCGAGCGGGTCTCCATCTCTCATGGTGTTGCTCATACCAGGTGTGTTGCTGAAGCTCTTACAGAATGCGAGTGACAAAGAGGTGAAGGTCGTTGGTGAGCACCGCTCGATGCTCTTGCAGGTAATCAAGATCATGGCAAAGTAGAGGATTCTTCTTGAAGGTTTCAGATTCATTGCATTCGGCTTACATTTCGATCTCAGACGAGGACGTCGATTTGATCTTCACATTTCTCGGCTTGACTCTGGATCGCCCATTCCATTGCTTCGTGGTGTTAAGCCTGTGCCGAAGAGGCTCTTGAAGCCGAGCATCAGAAGAGGAGATAAGAGAGATAAGAGGCCTTACAACCCTAGCACGAGCAATCTTGAGGCAGTTTTCTTGCTTGTTCTTGGCGAGGAGTCTAAGATCCATGGCCACCTAGTGCGATAAAGCAAAGAACGAAGGGGGAACTGTTCATCGTCTTCTACCTCTGTATTCATCTAAATACACTGGATTTGAAGCTTCAGTGATATTTTTCAAAACAATCACAAAGGCAGAGGAAGAGGAAGATGATGAGCAGTGACATTGCCCTTCCTTGATCTTTTTTCAAAAAAAAAAAGTTACTTTACTCTTGTTATTTTATAAAAATATATCTTTTATTGATATTCAGGGCAAAAAGTTTCCCTTATCTGCTAGAAACCCATTATCTTTTCCAAAGTTTACTCTTCATCCATAGGCCAGTTTTGAATTACATACAACAAAAAATTCACACAACATCAAATAGCCCCCAGAACAACAAGGACCCGAACCCAAAGAGATGAAATAAATGCTTTCAACACAATTGCATTCCATGACCAAAACCATAAGATGGAGAAAATGGACCCAAGACAGCCCCCACTATGACCTGGCTGAGTGTATGGAGTTGTTGCGAGGCCCTTAGCCATGACTGCCAACAAGATAAAATACAAATGTTATATCAATCCATTACTTTCTTACCACATACGTTTCTCAATATTCCCCAATACTATTAAAATACATCCCAACTTATATACTTAGAATGAGGAAAATACATGAGCTAGGAGTGATCCAACTGACTTCACAATTTTGTGAAAAAGGAAAAGGTTGCAACAGTAAGAATTCCTAAGAAGTCATTAATCAAAGTGCATTAGATGCGTTTTAAATGAAATTGTATCTTTCCTTGTTGGTACTTCAAATCTTTAAGCAACTTTTTCGGTCCATTGCTGAAACCTACCCTGAAATTTCTGGTCATTGTTGAAACTTCCCCTGAAATTTGGTAATTGCAATCACCTCTCCTGAACTTTTTGACATAGTTGCAAGTAGATCCCCTTTGTTAGATTCCTCTAAAAAGAGGCATGAAAATGTCCAAAAATACCCATGCAATTACTTTTGATCAAAATGTTTATTTTCCAAATTTTCTCTTCATATGAATCACTAGTCCTAAACCTTCCAATCTCTTTTCTAAAATTGATTTATTTTTCAAATTTGCCCTTCATATCAATCACTCAAAGTTAAAGCTGCAACTTTAAATTCTACTTGTTTTTATGTTGTTTATAAAGTTTGTAGTGTTTTTTCTGTAGAAACCAACCTCTTTAGTAACTGCATGGGTATTTTGGACATTTTCATGCCTCTTGTTAGAGGATTCTAAAAGAAGGGGTCTACTTGCAACTGTCATAAAGTTCAGGGGAGGTTTCAGCAATTTACCCCAACCTTTTCCCTTAAACTGTCCCTTAGCAGTTCTCTATTTATAAAAACATACTGCTTCTAGGCTGCATTTGGCATTCCTTATTTTAAGGACTTATCTCCTTTTTGTAGTTAAAAGCTTTCTATTCATAAGGGCATTTTAACTACAAAGAGGTGATAAGTCCTTAAAATAAGGAATGCCAAATGATGCCCTAGTAAGTTTAGGTATCATTCCTGCCTTGTCTTGTCTAAGTTTACTCCTATACATGTTTATGTTACAAAGGAGATAGTTTAGTTGTGAAAAGGTTGTACAATTCTCTTTTAGTGATTCCATGGTAAGAAGTAACATTGCTAAAAGACCAAACAAAAGTGAGAAAGTAATAAACTTGTTTATAGTAAGAACTCAAATGCAATGATACTTACAAAGTATGAGCCACAAGCCAACACAAACACCCCGACAATTATGGTGAATCCATTGATCCCTAGCCACTCTACCACTAACACAAGAAAAAAAAAAGGAAAGGTAAATAAACAAGTATAATATGTAAGAAAAGAAAATGCACAATATGCACTATATGTCCTATTACTTTCTCAATAAAAGGACATTTAGTTAACGTTAACAACAACAACCTAGCCTTCACCAAGTAACCATTGTAATGCAAATTCTATGGTACAGAAACATGTTGTGTGGTAACTGGTATCAATTCCCTTAAAGTAATGTAGAATATACACCTAGACTGTAAATATTGCACCTCAATTTCACAAACAGTAATGTTGTTTAGCACACTATGTACAATTCTCTCAGGAAGCAATATTTATAGCCCAAAATGTTTTCAAGCACTCATAAAAAATTTAACTGGACCAAGGCATGTCTGAACTATGAGTCAGCAAACTAAATGTCTTGGGAAGAACCCAAACTTCTGGATGTTGGGGTTCCCTTCTCATGAGGTGGGACCCACTAATAAAGGCAAGAAAAACGAAAGAAAGAAAAAGACAAAAAAAAAAGGAATTGGAAGGTCAAGGGACTTTTTGCATTGGCTTGCCTTGGCTAACCAACGAATTGGAGAGAGCATTCTCTCTACTCTATCAACTCTAATAGCTCTCTAGGAAATATTAGAGAATAGAAAAAGGGTTTTGAGATGAAGGTTTTGGGAAGAAGAAGAAGAGTTACAAGGGCTGAAACAAAGAAGACAAATCTATTTTCAGCAGTTCCTCTTGCTTCAATTGTTGTGCTTCCATCTTTTGTGAGAAATTACTTGTTTGTTATCCATTTTAATGATGGTTTCTTTTATTGGTATCCAAGAACTTTCTTAAGGTTCATCATCTAATTATAACTAGATAGAAAAACATTGTACCCCATTACTATTGTTGATAGTGGATGATTTGGACTTTGGTCTCATGGTTTTTACCCTCACATTGAGGGGTTTTTCATGTAAAAACTTGGTGTCCATTACTGTTGTTTGCTCTGGTTTGGTTATTGTTCTATTGCTGCTGCATACTTGTTTATTGGTTCAGATATCCCTAATTTTCACAAGAAAAAATATTGGGTTTATTCCCAACAAACTGGTATCAGAGCATTTGGTTCTTGTGTAAATCATGGAAGGAGGTTTGGTTAGAATGATTTTATTAAATGGAAGAAATCGATCTCTCTGGAAACCAAATATGAAGGATTTGTTGCTCTCTAGAGATTTGTATGCACCTAAGAGAAGTGATAATGGCAAGCCGAAAGACATGTCAAATGAGAATTGGGAACTCCTTGACTTAAAAGTGGTTGCTTTTATTAGACAATGGTTGGATGATAGTGTATATCACCTTGTAGCAAATGAAACCTCAACTATTCCACTTTAGAACAAGTTGGAAGAATTGTATGAGAAGAAAACCGCTAGCAATAAGGCTTTCCTAATTAGAAAGCTTGTAAATTTGAAGTACAAGGAAGGTACATCCATCACCGAACACCTGAATCAAAAGCAAGATATTGTAAATCAATTAGCTTCAATGAAGATGGTGTTGGATGAGCTTCAAGCTCTATTATTACTTAGTTCATTGCCGGAAAGCTGGGAAACACTTGTGGTATCTCTCAATAACTCTGCACCTGATGGAATAGTGACAACAAGCATGGTAAGAAGCAATTTGCTCAATGAAGAAATTAGAAGAAAATCTATTGACCCAAAATCAGATGCTCTTCTTACAAAATGCTGGGGTAATAGCCAAAGAAGGGGTCTACATAGCTGTAACAAGTCTAGAGGCAAGTCCAAGTCAAGAAAGACATCACATGTTTTCGTTGCAAGAAACAAGGCCATTAGAAGAGTGAGTGTCGGAAACTCAAGAGAGACAACAAGAAAGATAGGAAAGAAAGTGAAAGAAATGAAAAAAAGGGCACCACTGCAGTTTCAAGTGGAGATATTATTGTTCTCACAGGTTGTGAAAGGTCATGCATTAATTTAGGATGTTATGACATAGATCGGATTGTTGATACGAGTGCTTCCTATCATACTACTCCTCACAAGGAATATTTCATCTCTTATAGTATAGGTGATTTGGGGGTTGTAAGAATGGGAAACAATGGAACTTCCAAAATTATGGGGATGGGTGATATTTACCTTGAGATTGATGTAGGTTGTAAATTAGTTCTCAAGGATGTCATACATGTTCTAGATCTCCGTTTGAATCTGATTTCAACGGGGAAGCTAGATGAAGAAGGCTTTAATAATCAATTCGGCAATGGAAAATTGAGACTATCCAAGGGGTCTCTAGTGGTAGCAAAAGGCAATAGGTGCTGCACTCTCTACCGTACACAAGGATGTGTTTGCAAAGGTGAAATGAACATCATGGAGAAGGAAATCTCTACAGAATTGTGGCATAGACGATTGGGTTACATGAGCGAAAAGGGAATGCAAATTCTTGCCAAGAAAAATCTGTTAACCGGCATGAAAGGTACGCATTTTAATACTTGCATTCATTGCTTAGCTGGTAAACAAAATAGAGTTTCATTTCAAAGTTCTCCTCCTCATAAAAGAAAGCATGTTTTAGAATTGATTCATTTTGATGTTTGTGGGCCTATGAAAGTCAAAGCTCTTGGTGGTGCATCTTACTTTGTTACTTTCATAGATGATGCTAGTAGAAAGTATGGGCTTACGCTTTGAAATCTAAAGACCAAGTACTAGATGTCTTTAAAGTTTTTCATGCTATGACTGAAAGAGAGACAGGTAGACCTCTCAAGTGTATTTGTACTGACAATAGTGGCAAATATGAAGGTCCATTTCAGAATTATTGTAAAAACCATGGCATTCGACATGAGCAATCAGTCTCTAAGACCCCACAACAAAATGGTATAGCTGAGAGAATGAACCACACCATTTTAGAGAGAGTTAGATGAATGCTATCACAAGCAAAGTTGCCAAGATGTTATTTGGGAGAAGCAATGTGTACAACTATGTACTTGATTAATTTGTCTCCTACAGTTCCTTTGAAGGGTGATGTTACTGAAAGGGTATGGACAGAAAAATATATTTCCTATGATCATATCGGGGTATTTGGTTGTAGGGCCTTTGTGCATATACCTAAGGATGAATGGTCTATGCTTGATGACAAAACCAAGTAGTGTGTTTCCTTGGGATATGTAAATGAAAAGTTTGGCTACAGGCTATGGATCCAATGGGAAAGAAAATCATCAAAAGTAGAGACGTGGTATTTCTTAAAATCAAACAATTGAAGACATTGAAAAAGTTGAGAAGCCTCAAGCAGATGATGGTGAACTTATAGACTTGGATCTAGTGTCTCCTCCCTTGGTGCACAGAAATGATGGGGGAGATGTGCAACAAGAAAATGTGAACTCAAAAATTAATGAGAATATTCCCAATGAAGATGTTGACGCTGATGATGAACAAGGGGAGCAACCCCCACAAGAGCCACCAACTGAATTAAGATCAATTAGGGAATGCCAATCATCAAGCAAATATCCACCAAATAAGTACATAATGTTTTTAGATGCAAGTGAACTCGAAAACTATCATGAGGCTCAAGAAAGAATGATTCAAGGATATGCAAGAGGAAATTGACTCTTTGCATAAGATTCATACATATGATTTGGTGGAACTACCCAAAGGTAAGAAGGCACTCAAGAACAAATGGGTGTACATGTTAAAGCATGAAGAAAAGAGCTCACAACCAAGGTACAAGGCAAGGTTGGTTGTAAAGGGATTTGGACAGAAAAAGGGCATCGATTTTGATGAAATTTTTTCTCTAGTGGTAAAAATGTCATCAATACATATTGCATTGGGCTTGACTGCAAGTATGGATTTGGAGGTTGAACAATTAGATGTCAAAATAGTTTTTCTCCATGGTGACTTGGAAGAAGACATCTACATGGAACAACCAGAAGGATTTGAAATCAAAGGAAAAGAACATATGGTTTGCAAGCTAAGGAAGAGCTTGTATCGTTTGAAACAAGCTCCAAGGAAGTGGTACCGAAAGTTTGAATCTTTCATGACAGAGCATGGGTAAGGTAAAACAACTTCAGATCATTGTGTTTTCACTAAGTATTTTTCTAGTGATGATTTTATAATTCTTTTGCTATATGTTGATGACATGTTGAATATTGGAAAAGATAAGACAAAAATTGACTAGTTAAAGAAGCAATTAAGCGAGTCATTCTCCATGAAAGACTTAGGTTCAGTTCAACAAATCTTGGGTATGAAAATCTCATGTGATAGGAAATCCAAGAGATTGTGGTTGTCACAAGAAAGATACATAGAAAAGGTGCCTGAGAGATTTTGCATAGATAAAGCAAAGCCATTTAGTATTCCATTGGCAAATCATTTCAGATTGTTTGGTGATCAAAGCCTAAAGAATGAGGAAGAAATGGGAGAAGTGAAGAACATTCCCTATGCCTCTGCAATAGAAAGTCTTATGTATGCTATGGTTTGTATTAGGCCGAACATAGCACATGCAGTTGGTGTGGTTAGTAGATTTCTTTCTAATTCAGGCAAAGAGCATTGACTTGTAGTGAAATGGATCCTCAAGTATCTAAAAGGTACATTCAAAGTATGTTTGTGTTTTGGTGGTAGTAAACCTATACTTGAAGGGTTTACAAATGTTGATATGGCCGGTGGCATTGACTCTAGAAAGTCTACATTAGGTTTCTTGTTCACTTTTGCTGGGGTAGTATTGTCATGGCAGTTCAAGTTGCAAAAATGTGTAGCCTCGTCAACTACAGAGGTTGAATACATAGCTTTCATAGAGGCTTGCAAAGAGATATTGTGGATGAAGAGGTTCTTAAATGAACTTGGTTTGAAACAAGAAAAATTTACAATTCATTGTGATAATCAAAGTGTCATTCACTTGTGTAAGAATCCAAGCTCTCATTCTAAGTCCAAGCACATTGATGTGAGCTATCACCGGATTCGGAATGTTCTTGAAGAAAAGGAAGGCAACTTGAGAAAATTCACACTAACAAGAATGGGTCAAACATGATGACCAAGGCCTTACCGAAAGAAAAGTTTGAATATTGTAGAAGCATTGCAAGTTTGGGCATGGTGCAGCCCTCCTCATAAGTCGAGAGGGAGAGATTGTTGGGGTTCCCTCCTTATGAGGTGGGACCCACTAATAAAGGCAAGAAAAAGGAAAGAAAGAAAAAGACAAAAAAAAAGAAAGAATTGGAAAGTCAATGAACTTTTTGCATTGGCTTGCCTTGCAAACCAACACATCCTTGGCTAACCAACGAATTGGAGAGAACACTTTCTCTACTCTCTCAACTCTAATAGCTCTCTAGGAAATATCAGAGAATAGAAAAAGGGTTTTGAGAAGAATGTTTTGGAAAGAAGAAGGAGAGTTACAAGGGCTGAAATGAAGAAGACAAATCCATTTTCAGCAACTCCTCTTGCTTCTATTGTTGTGCTTCCACCTTTGATGAGAAATTACTTGTTTGTTATCCATTTTAATGATGGTTTCTATTATTGGTATCCAAGAGTTTTCTTGAGGTTCATCATCTAATTGTAACTAGATAGAAAAACATTGTACCCCATTACTATTACTGATAGTGGATGATTTGGACTTCGGCCCCGTGGTTTTTACTCTCACATTGAGGGGTTTTCCACGTAAAAACTTGGTGTCCATTACTGTTGTTTGCTCTGGTTTGGTTATTTGTTTTATTGCTGCTGCCTACTTATTGTTTATTGGTTCAGATATCTCTAATTTTCACAAGGAAAAATATTGGGTTTATTCCCAATACTAGATTCATCATGTTGTTGCTCTCAAAATTCCCAATTCCTTCCAAACATTGCTGAAAACAGTCACTGATCAAACTTATCTTTGTTGAGTTCGCAAACTGGGTAATATAGAACAAAATAACGTGCATGTATCATTTATATAAAATAGGCATAACTGAATAATTATCTGTTTTTTAGCCTAACCCATGCAGTGAAGGGAAAAAAAAGGAAGCCTCAAATTAGAACAGAAAGATTGAGTGTTGGAATCCAGCACGTGCCTTATGTAGGAATTTTACTCATTTAGAAGAATCCATCTTAAATGGGCCTTACTAGAAAATTTTATAAAATAGTATAAGGCATAGTGATGGGGAATCAAGAAACAACATATCTAATGAATGGGAAAACTATAAAGGATATGATCAGAAATGAACTTATTAAAAGGAGCCTTGGAGCAGCTCCAAAGGGTGATAAAATGAGGAAAAGTACACTAAGATGGTTTGGGAATGTACAAAGAAGACCATCTGTAGCATCAATAAGAAGTGATCATATTACAAGTTGAAGGGGCTAGAAGAGCAAAGGGCATAGGTTGAAATATCTAAAAATGATTTAAGGGCCATTAGTATATGGCACTGAATACAGAATAGCAGAACAGGATTCATGCTTACTATATAGTCTCAAAGAACAAAAACTTACATGATAGAATTGCAAAAATGACAGTAAAGAAGATTGTCTGTGCATGTGAAGATGGCATCCCAGGGTCAGACCTCAAGGTGGAAACAGGTCGCTCTTGATTGAGTATCCGCTTTATGGTAATTGAAAGCCATGCATTTATGTCAAACCCCATTGCACCCCATAAAGCTTCAGTATCATGCCTCAAAAGAATGATAGCCCCAAAAAGTGCAAATACTAGCCACTTGCTCTGCAACCAACAAAAGAGGCATGAATATATCCATCCTGGTAACTTCGTAAATAAAAAGATTTAGAAGCATGTGCATTCTCCTGCAATTTTTATCAGGTCTATTTGTGGACTTGAGCTGCATATAAGACTTGATGTAGATTAAAATAGAAAGGACTTATTATTCAAGGTGGAGACTAGACCCAGATAGTTCCACATAACTTGTGAGTGGATATTCAGGTATCTATATGATAATATTTCAATATCAGGGCCATGTATTGCATACTTTCCTTGTAAAGACTGTAAATACTAGAAATTGTGCTACAAATGCATCACTTTTTTTTTTCTGATTAATAGCTTGCTAAATTGCCAGCATCAATTTAACAAAACTGTCGGTACTAATGCAGTACAAACAAATCAAATTCCAAAAGTATTGACCCCCTAAATGGATGACCGTGTAAGTTCAGTTCAGAAACTCTAGTTATTAAATGAACTATGGCCAGATACAGTTATAAACATAGAGAAAGTATGTATTAAACTCTGATGTTCTTAGGTTGAATACAATGATACAGATACAGAGTTTGAACTATAGTTCAATTATCTGACACTCTGTCCTGCAATGTCATGGTTACAAATCTGGTTGCAGCTCACACACCTAATAGGATATTAGTCTGAGCTTCATCTCAGATATAGTTAATGGCTATGAAGCTAAATACTTGGGGTGGAGAGTTGGACAAATTTCTGACACCTGACACTTGGTAAGTTGGTATGGCGTCCCCCAAACATTTGTGAGACTTCTCAGATATATGCTCTTCAAATTGAGGCCAGGCATGATGTTACTCCAGAACTTTATGCTTTGTTTCCCATCCTTATACAAAATCTGGTTGCAAAAGGAGCTATTATATAGGATTACTATAACTATAAGGCCTTGGCTTATCAGGTTATATCGAGCCAATTCTAGCCCTTGTTTCTCATTTAGAAACTCCAACTCTCTCAGTTAAGGACTCTTGGGTATAAAGCAAAGAAGCTGATGTCTGCTTCATGTTTGGTTATTTTTCAGAGGCTTGGCCAATTGGGTAAAAACCCAATTCTTCATGTGGATAGCTTATCTTGATAAAATTGACTGTGGACCACTTGATTGCATAACTGTTTGATTTCTCAGAATTGCATAACTGTTTGGACGGTCATTTTCACTCTATTCTTACACTAGAAAAACGGACATGCTTATATGACAGACTGGTATTACTATGCCTCTGGAAATCAAGGCCAGGTCCTGAAGCGGGTGCTGCCATTTGCATTACCTTGGAGATTTTGGAAAGAAAAAATATAATGCCAAGTTTTTAATAACAAATGCGTGACCCTTCTTAGAAGTAGTGAACTCGTTAGGGGTTTTTTGTTCCATTGCTGCAGGGATTTAAAGGATTTTAAGGGCTTTTGTTTTCTGGTTTCATCCTTAAAGGGATGAACTGCTCTTCTTCCTCCCTTCACTTATCAGTTATCACATTTTAGATAGTTTATAAAGCTTTAATAGCTCGGCTGTATAGGAAGAAAGTAATTCTGACTTAACCAAAACGATTGGGCGTGGAAAAGGTAAGATGATTTCTAAATGGTCGCTACGGAAACTTTAGTATTTATTTGCAAAAAGCTTAGAAATATGACATATGGAACAAGGTTCAATTCATCAAAAACCATATAAAATTCTAAGTTTTTTAACAAACTTCAATTCAACAGAAAAAAGAAATAGTCTACATATTTCATCGGGGAACAGTCTTGTGCATATATATTGCCCAACTGAATTACACAAAACAAAAAATAGCAATAGAATTTCCGCAATTTTGATGTTTAGGGCTCTCGGGACCAATATGAAGTATTTTGTTGTTCGATACAAGTGAGCAAGACAACTGGTGATGAGGGCGGATTTGGCCCTCTCAGAACAACTAGGTGACACCCGGAACCACTTTGGCAACAACTTGCCTTAGCCAAGATGATGGTGTCCCAGCAGGCGACCTAGCACTGACACCGACCTGGCGACCTGCCTTTATGCCGACCTAACGACCTCGACCATAACTCTGGTCGGCTAGAAGCACTTCGTCCAGGGCTGACTTGCAGCACCTCGTCACTGCCCAAAGTGACCTCGACGCAAGGAGCGACCTCCCTCAAGGGCGTGCCGGCCTGATTGAGGTCTAGGTGGCGAGACGTGCTTGTCGACAAATTCGACATGCATATCCCAACACTCCCACGAATGTTCCGGATGATGGTCAATGTGCATGGCGGTTGCCTCCGGGAATCTCGGACCACTTAGGCGACCTCTCAGAAATCTCATGCAGTGCATGAAGCCCACGGCAAACAATACCTATATAAAGGCACCAACCCCAATGACATAAGGTACGCGTGATTTTTCTAATCTCTAGCTCTCTAGCTCTCTAAGCTCTCAAAGCTTTTCAGCTTGCATCAATTTACTGACTTAAGCATCGGAGCGACCTCGCTGGGTTAGTCATCACAGGTCCTCTGACATTGATTCCTTACAGGTTTCTCTAAAGAACTACATAGCTCAACAATCAATCCAGCTCGTCACCATTCAATTAGGCATCAGAGTTACCTCTCCAGCTCGCCACCAGTCAACTCAGCCTAGTTAGCTTGACATACAGGTCCTCATCCAGCAAAAGTTCTCCACTTCGGCCTCTGAGTCATTGGCTACTTGGAAGCATACCAAATGGTGAGGTACTTAGCACAAAAAATTGATACATCAATTGGCGTCGTTTGTGGGAAACGCAACAAGAAGCTAAGTTCTCATCTTCTGAAAGGCTAAGTCCTCTTGTTTTAGAAAGCTAAGTTCTCACCTTTTATGAACTAAAGTTCTCACTTTCTAATTTCCATCTTTTATGAACTCAAAGGCACCTTTGAGCAGTATCAACACCCAGAACAAATATTGATTATTGGGGGGTAAAAACATCAACACCCAGCTCGATGTATTCATGTCGATGCAGAACAGGTAGTAGCAGAATGACCTTGACAACTAGCAGTCCAGCGACAGGCACCTCGGTGTAAGGCTGTCCTCGTAGGTTGAGCCAATCATGGTTCCCGCAGGAAGTTGATGGCCAACAGACTAAGCACCTCTGCTGATTTTATTTCAACTCGGATAAAACCTCATTAGTCCTTTTCATGAGGTACCCTCTACAAGATGAGCTCTTCATGGCTTCCATGGGAGTTGGCAGCCAACGGACTGCATGGATTTCCTTGCCGGTCAAGCCTTCCAAAGCTCTCGTGCGAGCTGGTGAGCTAAAGTCAGTAGTGCTGCCCCTAGTATGTCGAGCTCCCAGTAGATTCTTGTAGGAGTGGGTGACCGGCGTCACTAACGAGGCTAATGCAGCTCAACCATAGCTCTAAGGTGCTGAGCTGGTAAAAGACCTCGGCACCACATAAGACCCAGTCGCCTCTTCGGCATGGGCAAAATCAAGGGTAAAGAGAGTGGACTGCGAGTCACTCCCAGAGCCTAAGGGCTAAAGTGTCGATTTGATAAAAGACCTTAATGCCACATAAGACTTAGTCGCCTCTTCGGCATGGGCAAAATCAAGGGTAAGGAGAGTGGACTGTGAGTCACTCCCAAAGCCTAAGGGCTTAGGTGCCGAGCTGATAAAAGACCTTGGCACCACGTGAGACCCAGTTGCCTCTTTTGCGTGGACGAAATATAAAGCAATTCGCATTCAACACGAGAAAACAAAGGAAAGACTAGTTCGCTCTCAGCACCATGATAGGTGCAAACTTGATTTCTTCATAGCCGACCTCCACCTCGGTTGCAGGCTCTGCATCAAACTCACTGGCTAGGACCTTATAAAGCAGGTGGAGCAACCTGATAAAGCAGTCACACAGAATCCCCTCTTAATGACGGCATGATGAGCTTCACTCTTGAGGTACTTAGCCGGATCGCAAAACCTCTTGATGGTCACATCCCCAATAAGGTAGATGTCCTCGGGGTACTTGCTCCACTTCTCCTCGAGCAGATGAATTCGCTCTTGGGCCCTGAAAATAAAGATGGCGAGGTCCTGCACAAGGCTGCAAACTCTTGGACTCTTCCGACCTGAGAAGCAAATTGAATCGACGCTTACGAGCTCATCAAATTAGTCATTCCAGGCCAAAAGAAGCAATCTATTCCCTTCGCTGAGTTACTTTCAACTTAGGAGTGGGGGGCAATTGATGAGTGCGGATTTAGCCCTCCAATAACATTGTGACACATGGCATATCGGAACAACTGGGTGACACCCGAAACCACTTAGGCAACAACTTTCCTTAGCCAAGATGATGGTGTTCCAGATGGCGACCTGCCATTGATGCCGACCTGGCGACCTGCCTTCACCGTCGACCTAGTGACCTGCCTTTATGCCAACCTAACGACCTCAACCACATCTCAGGTCGGCTAGAAGCACCTCGTCCAGGGCTAACCTGCAGCACCTCGTCCAGGGCCGAAGTGACCTCGATGCAAGGAGCGACCTCCCTCGAGGGCATGCCGGCTTGACTGAGGTCCAGGTGGTGACCTGCGAGACGTGCTTGCCGACAAATTCAGCATGCATATCCCAACACTCCCACGAACGTTCCAAAGGATGGTCAACGTGCATGGCGGTTGCCTCCGAGAATCTCAGACCACTTAGGTGACTTCTCAGAAATCTCAAATGTGGTGCGTGAAGCCCGCGCCAAACAATGCCTATATAAAGGCACCAACCCCAATGACACAAGGTACGCGTGATTTTTCTACTCTCTAGCTCTCTAGCTCTCTAAGCTCTCAAAGCTTTTCAGCTCGCATCAGTGTACTGACTTAAGCATCGGAGCGAACTTGTCGGGTTAGTCACCCTGGGTTCTCTAACATGATTCCTTGCAGGTTTCTCTAAAGAACTATATAGCTCAACAATCAATCCAGCTCGTCACCGTTTAGTCAGACATCAGAGTCACCTCTCTAGCTCGCCACCAGTCAGCTTGGCCTAGTTAGCTCGACACCTAATTTGCCCCCAGCTCGGCCTGGTCAGCTCGGCACCTGATCTGCCTCCAACTCGGCCTAGTTAACTCAGCATCCAGGTCCTCATCCAGCAAAAGTTCTCCACTTCGGCCTCTGAGTCATCGACTACTTGGAAACAAATCGAATGACGAGATACTTAGCACAAAAAATTGAAACTCCGAATGTCCGAAGGGTCCCTACATCGGAGGAATATCCAAAGAAAAACTCGAACCCCAAAGACATATATAAATATTCAGTTCCCAAGCCAAGTGTAAAAAAGTGTAAAATCAAATCAAATCAAAACCTAAATGGAACAACTATGGAGTGAAGCTATAACATAGAACCAAAAAAAAAAGTAGACTAACCAATCGATTTAGAGTAGCTTCGAATCCACCACATATGAAATTAGAACGAAACTCCGACAGTTCATTACTCAAGATGGCTTTTTTTTCCACGGAAAAGAAACCTTCATCACCATCATTGCTTCTGAAAGTGATGTGTTAACCAAATCATAATTCTTGGCCCTCTTCTATTATGGATAAATCCAACAAAATGGAATGGTTTTGCAGAGGAAAATTGGACGAGCGAAAAGGATTTTGAACATTTAGGACGACAAGGAAAATAAGGGGAGAATCTGAAAACGGGTCTGCATGAAATGGCACTTACAGACATTTTTGTGCACAAGTGGACTGAAAGAAAACTGGGGAGAGGGAGGAGGAAGAACAGGAGAAAAGCGAGAGTGGCATTTTCGTGATGGGGCAAAAGTCGATGCGTGGCAGGTCTAAAACCGTAAATCATTTTGCCTTGAAAGTATCGTTTTGGATGTATTATCCCACCACTTGGGGCCACAGCTAACATATTGGACAGAATTTACTCCTCACATCAACCGCACAGCATACTAATGTGTGGTCCCACTGTTCTCAACCGGGGCCTTAAGTCATACATTGGCAATATGGAGAACGGATCTACTCCACATACTTACATACCTCACAGATACTTCAATAGTACTTTGAGCCTATAAATTTTGACCCTAGCTGATCAGTCATTTTCCCTATTATTATTCCCACTGCATGGTGGGATGTGCTGTGAGGTCATTGTGTGAATCGTGCTCTGTGAGGAGTAGATTCGGCCTCAAAACATGGATACTATGTACTGCATACGATGGTGTAAAAAGTGTTAGGAGAAATGTCTTTATTAGAGACTCATTAAATTTGTTGCATCATGCTGCCCAAACTTTTGCATTTATTGTGGTGGTATCCAAAGAAAAGTCTTTATACTCCAAAATTCTGCCAAGATGGTTTTAGCTATTATCGTCAATGAGCACCAACACCATTCTTTGAACGGGAGGCGTCAAATTTGATTTCAACAACGCCCGAATCAGGGCGTGCCATCTAATGAGATTCCAATACTTATCATCCTTTTATTTATTCATGTTTCTCTTTTAAATTAGGGTAAATCTCTTAAACTATGCCTATTGTTTTTAAAATTGACAAGCTGTATTCTTACAATTGGATATTGTTTTATATATCATTTGATGGTGTGCAATCTGATTATTCCTAGTTGGAGGGTGATTTAGACTCCAAGTGGACGATGAGTTGGATCAATCTGCAAAACAATCTATCAGAGAAACCGGGGTAACTAACCCAATGAGGTTACTCCGATGCTTAAGTCAGTAAGTATGCTGTAAATGCGAGCTGAATGCTTGAGAGCTTGAGTGCTAGAGAGTAGAGTGATCACACGTACCTTTGCCTTGAGATTTCGAGTCTTTATTTACTAGAGTAGTCGTGGGCTTCACGAAAGAGATTTGGGTTCCTTGGGCCGTAGAGATAAGGTTGGTTCCGTTTTTGGATGATGGCGGTACGTGGATGAGGCTTATCATCCACCTTCGATTCAGGTGGAATCAGGATGATTTCTTATCGTGATCTTGAGAGATTCGGGATCTGTTAGCTCATTGTGACCCCAAGAGATTCGGGATCCATTGGGGAGGCCTTCGGAGTTGGTTATATGACTTTTCGGCTCGTTAGCTCCGAGTTGGAACTTCGATTCTTCAGTCCTGAACTAGATTGGATACCCAAGGTGCCTGTACGCCGAGGCGGGTTTAGAGCTGAGGTGGCTAGATACCCGAACTGTGAATGTAGCAGACTGGGCCTGTCTGGCTGAATTTCCATCTTTCAATTAGATTGCGCCTACATGTCCCCTTCCTGTTAGGTCGTGCCAAATCAACCTCAATCAATTGCCCCCCACTCCTCATTCCAGGGGTCCCAACCCGGTGCGAGGAGTTCATGAAGGGTCTAGGAGGATTTGGCGCGAGTTTTGGTCAATTTGGAGAGCGAACCATTGGTTGAACCTATTCAACCGTCTGGCTCAACCACAAAATGACCCAGATCGCGTCTCGGGCACGCGCGGATGTTATGCTGTTTATAGATTTCGTGGACGTCAAAGAGCGTGCTCAACCGATTTCGTCCTCAGGTGTTGTGCAACCGGTTTTCATGGGAGCTGTTGGATCGCACAGGTCTCAGTCATTGATCGCCATGCGGTGAACCCGAGGTTGCGTCAGAGTCTTTCAACTCACAACTCTTTCCTTTGTGTTCCAAGGTTGTTTTCATTCTTTTGGTGAGTTCATCTTCTTTCATTAGTTTGTTCTCCTTTCCTTTTTCTATTCTAGTATGTCTAGTGCTAGTATAGATAGGCTTCTTAGTGATTCTAATGAGCCTGAGGGTGCCGAGGTGTAGTCTTCGGCTCCCGCTGGCGAGATCAGCTCTAGAGAGGGGGTCCCATCTTCTTCTCGGAGTCAGGATCCGGATGACTTCGGGCCTTCCACCATGACCTCAGACAGGTTACTGTCCTTGGTAGCCCGTTACCGCCTTCTAGACAGCCTTACTTTTAGTATTCCTTTGGGTCGGTACTATGAGACAATGTATGCCCTTAGTTTCAATTAGAATGATGTACATTATGACATTTAATATAAATGAATAAAGTACATATTTGATTCATGTTATTATGGTGTGTTTTTGTGTAATACCCTTAAACTGGACACATATGAGACTTGTGTTACTTTAGAATCTTCACAGCTGTTGGATAGATCTGGGGAGATTTATCTTGCCAAGGCTGACACTGATGTGCCGCCAAGTTGGTTGGGGTGGCTTGTCTCAACTGCTAGGGTGAGACCTGAGTTACATGTAGTGCGGGTTTTTCTTGAAACCCTGAACCGGACCAGAATACCAATATTGCCCTGGACCTTGGAGATAGATGGGCAAAATTGGAATGTTACACCTGGCCTCTAGACTCGATTATGATACTGAACTATGTGTTGGACTGGGCTGTCTTTGATATGCCAATCAGTGAGATCCTTAGAGGGGGTCAAAACCTGGGTATGTTGGGACAGTCCGAGAATTCATCTGAGTGGGTGATCATAGTGACAGAATCAGCTCCTTTGTTGGACAAAGTGAATGATCGGGGATGCACTCTCTCTGATGGAAACCTAAACTGCCGGCAATTGATTTCAACCATTGAAATTTATTTTGCAAAATATATTTATATAGAGATACACACACACACACACACACACACACACACACACACACACACACACACACACACACATATATATATATATATATATATATATATATATATATATATATATATATATATATTATGGTTTCAAAATGTTTGCAAAAGGTTTTAATTCTTGGGATCCATGTGAATAGAGAGTGCAACACTGTACCTTGCAGCCGAGGGAGAGACCCTTTCTTGTCGGGCAACGTTTGATCATTATGGGTTGAGAGATTAAGTGTAAAACCATTGAGAGTAATACCTGATGGGCTAATCTTGCATCTACTCACAGTCCTTGTGTTTTTATAAGGTGGCTTGACCCAGGGACCATTTATGTAAATGTTGGGCCCATTAAGAGCCCATGGTGATGGACTCAGGGGTTCATTGTCTCCTACAATGAATTCGGTCAGGCCTTGTAATATAGGTTGGGATGAACCCATGTGACTGATGTGTAGATCAATGTTTGGGTCCCACGCCACACAAGGATATCCAACTGGGCAGCAGATAGGAGGGTAAGTGAGCAAATGGACTTAATGGGCCTAAAGCCCAAATCGAACTAGCTTAATGTGATTAATTAAAAGAGGGCGATTTTGGGATTCAGATCAACAGATAGGATAAGGGGTTATCCCTTTCCACTCAGAGAGTCCAGACCCAAATAAAAAATTGGATCAGGAAACTCCTAATTAGATTAGGAGGGCTGATCTTTATCTGCAGATAAGATAAGGGATTATCCTTATCTCTTAAAGAGAGTCCATATCCAAATACAAGATTTGGATTAGAAAACTCTTAATGGGATTAGGAGAACCTTTCTTTAAGGCTATAAATAGAGCAGCAAGGGGCGAACCAAAAAGACACAAAAAAGAAGAGAGATCTTCTGGTTCGCAGATTACAAGAAAGAAATCTTGCAGTTCGACTACTTCAGATTTCTACCCTTTCCTGCTCTTGCCACCTCTGCTAGTTTGATCTCCACCTGTAGGAGCGATCAAGAAGAGTTCTTGATATTATCTTTTGGGAGGAAAGATAATCAGAAGTCGTGCTCACCTGCCCTTCGTCGAGTTCTTGCTGAAGAATTCGGTTCTTGCTGAAGAACCATCTTGCTGATTCTGCTCCACCCTACGCTGTGTCATCTTCAGTAGGAGTAGTCTTTGGTATTCTTCTTGAGCGTGAACACCTTCGTTGGGGGTTACTACTACTCCATATTAGTTATATCCCTCTCCTACCTTTTGGTTTCAGATCTTGTTCGGTTTGGGTTCAAGATTGGTCATTGAAAATGCAATTTTCTAAAATAGGGAATGTGATTCCCACATGGGAGAGAGAGAAATTTTTGAAATTTCACCCAACCTACCTGCAGGGTTCAGCCATCCATATGATGGATCTCTCATCCCTTTAGGTACCATTGGGTTCATGGTCACCATGAGCTCACAGTTTTTGAGGAGTAGTTTGTAGCTGGGTTGCGCTTCTCACTCTACCCTTTTATTGTAGAAATTATTAAGTTCTTTGACATTACCATCGACCAATTACACTAGAACTCCATTCGAACCATAGTTGGCATGATCTCTTTGTTCCACAAGTATAACCGACCTCTTTCCTTAGATAATTTTAGTTCAATCTGTTCGATCAGGAAGAACTCCGCTTGCCTGCGTAGGGATACCCGATAGAGCTACTACATCTCCCCCCGCCCTGGGTTCAAAATCGTATTCGGCAGCTTGGACAAAGTATCAGCCTAGAAGAGGAGGTACTTTTTTGTTTGGAACCTTGAGGGGTGGCCCTTCCCAACTCACTGGCGAGTGGCCATCAAATACCCTGGGGTGAGGCTAGATATGGAGACCAGGGCGGTCGTTAACTCCTAGAGGGACCTCGGCCTAGAGATGAAAGATTTCTTGGCCGAGGAGAAGCTTGTACGAGCTGGGCTGACTCCTCCTGGTAGGCCTCCACCTCGGCGCTCACATTACTCTTTCTTGTTTTGTACTTACTTTAGTTCATGACTAACTTCTTCCTTTTTTTTTTCTTGCAGCAGCTATGCCGGATGTCGATGCAAAAAACCTTATGAGGAGCTTCCTGAGGGGAAAGAAGAGGAAGGCCTCAAAGAAGTCTCGTCGGGAGGCCGGTCCTTCAGTTACCGCCCCACCTGAGGTCGCTGCGTTGGAGCCAATCTCGACAGAGCTTTTTGAAGAGGAGGTCTATCCCCAACCTCCTGTCATGGACCTAGACGAAGGAGCTTTGCCTCGCGATCCCAAGAGTGCCTCAGTGCCCGAGCCTCAACTCTTGAAGGAGAGCATAATGACCCCGCGACTCGGGCTCCTCAAGAGTAAAGACGCCATTTTTCTTGCCAAATTCGCAGAATGGGCTGACATGCCCACAAGTTAGCTCGGGGGCAGGGCTGCCAGTTACTGCATGGTGGTGAGTACTTTGCCTTTTATTATATTTCCTTATTCATCTGTTAATGGTACTTACATCTGCTTTCTATTCGCTAGGAGAGCTCTGCCATTCATTCACTTGTCTACCAGTCCGAGATCCCCCTGAAGCGAGCCTGGGAAGCCGAGGAGAATGCTCAGAAACTTTACCGCGAGCTGGACCTAGCTCAGGGTGAGGTTCTCTGAGCTAAGAAGGGAGCTCGGAGCCAGCAAGAGCTAATCATGGTACTGACGGAGGAGAAGGAGAAACTCAAGCGTGAGAATGAGAACCTCGATGTGATGATCAAATAGCGCACCGAGATCTTCGACACCGCCATCCAGGAGGTGTGGGCTGAGGAGAGAGAGTGCAACCATCAAAGATTTCAAGGAGTCTATGGAGTTTCACACTCTCTAGGTTAAGTATGAATCAAGCTCGTATCGGTCCAGTTTCAAACTGTGCAAGTGGCTGATGCGGCAGAAGTTTCCTAAGCTCGACCTCGGAACTGTTTCCATGTTAGATGTTACTCCCGAGATGGCAAAAGCGGCTAACGAAGAACCCGTCTCCTCCAAAGAGGAAAGCGATGATGAAGTCCCTGAGGCGGGCCTGTCAGGAGAGGCAGGCTGAGAGGACGCGGAGGAGGATCGCATGGAAACTGACCTACCTGGTAGTTCGGGCGCATAACCTTGCCTCTTTTTTTGGACCTCTTTATATATAATGTACATCCAAGGCCTCCGAGCTTGCTTATAGTAGTAGTATTTTTTGTACTTCGAATTCTATATTAATGAAATATAAGTGTTTTGGCAATCTTCTTGCACAAAAAATTTTCTAAGTGTTGATTACTCTCGAGCTAGTGAGCTAAACCAAATAGGAGTGAACTTTTCCAAGTATAAGTTGCTGCCGAGCTGGTGAGCTCGACACTATTAAGAGCGATATAATTACCGTTGCATGCCAGGACGATTAGACACTGTAGGGTACATACCCGAACTGTTTATGCCTGAGTTGCTTACTTGTCTAAGTGTTGGTTATCCCTAAGTGTCAAGCTAACAAGCTTGGCTCCATGCGGGATTAACCTTACGTTGTTGTACGCTGAGGTGACTTAGACACCGTAGGGTTTGTACCCGAGTTGTTTATGCCTCATAGGTGACTAAGACTTGTCTACCTATGCCGAGGAGGCGGCTAGGACTTGTCTGCCTATGCCGAGGAGGCAACTAGGACTTGTCTGCCTATGCTGAGGAGGCGACTAAGTCTTGTCTCGGTGCTGAGGTCTTCTGTTAGCTCGGCATCGTAGACCGTAGCCTTCTGGGAGTGACTCGTAGTCCTCTCTCCAGTCCGTCATCTTTGGGTTGCAAGTTCATGAATAGTACCTTCTTAGGTTATCAATGTTCCATGCTCGTGGTGCCTGCTTCCTTTCTAAGGTTTCGAGCTCATACGTACCTTCCTCGAATACCCGTTTGACTTGGTACGGTCATTCCCAGTTCGGTCCGAGCTTGCCAACGCCAGGCTCTGGTACCATAACCTTCCGAAGAACTAGGTCGTCGACACAAAAGTGTCATTTTCTGACTTGGGCGTTATAGTATCGTGCTACTATTTATTGGTAAGCTGTGGTTCGAATGTAAGCCAAGTCTCGTACCTCTTCTATCAGGTCCAGGTTGGTACAGAGCTCATCATCGTTTGTCTCCTTATCATAAGCCTCCAAACGTAGTGTGGGTACTTGAATTCCGCCAGGATTGCCGCTTTTGTGCCATACGTGAGGTTGAAAGGGGTTTCACCTGTAGTGGTCTTAATGGTAGTTCGGTAGGCCCAAAGGACACTAGGTAGTTCATCCACACACAACCTCTTGGCTCGAGCTAGGTGAGCTTTCAGTATGTGAAGTATCGCTCTGTTAGTGACCTCTGCTTGCTTGTTCGCCTGGGGTGCAACTGAGGTAAAGTTCTGTTGGATCCCCATTTCGAAGCACTAGTTTTGGAATTTAATATCTTTGAACTGTTTCCCATTATCGGATATTAGCATCCGAGGTAGTCCGAAGCGACATACTATGTTTTTCTAGAAGAAGTTCTATACGTTGCGGGCCATGATCATCACCAAGGGTTCAGCTTCCCTCCACTTCGTGAAGTAATCTACTACTACAACCAAGAACCTTCTCTGCCCTGTTTTTAGGGGGAAAGGGTCGAGGATGTCGATTCCCCATTGCGCAAAGGGCCACAGGCTAGTGAGGTATTTCAGATCAGCAGCAGGTTGATGGTGAATGTTGGCATGCCTCTAGCACCTGTCACATTTTTTGACGAACTCGAGTGCATCTGCCTCTATATACACAGTTCGCATAGAGTTGCTACTCGTGCTAGCTAGTCATGATAAGGCATCAGCCTCAACGTTCTTGGACCTCAAAATCTGTCTGATGAAGTAGGAGATGAAGCTGCACAGAATCTCTCTGACTTTGGCCAAATAGGCTGCCATAGTAGGGTTACGGACTTCGTACTCACCAGTGACTTGGTTAACCACCAGTTGTGAGTCACTGCACACAATGAGGTGCTTGGCCTTCATTTCTTTTGCTAAGGTTAACCCGGCAACAAACTCTTCATATTCCACCTCATTGTTGGATGCCTCGAATCCGAACCGGAGAGCATATTCCAGTTTCACCCCACTTGGGCCATACGGTATCAGTATTGCACTGCTCCCCTGCTAGTTGGACGAGCCATCGATGTGGATGATCCAGGACTCCACATCCCATGTCGGTTATGCTCTAACCGAGACTGGTGCCGCACTGGTCGAAGCTCCCACTATGTGATCGAGCTCAGTCATCTCGGGGATCGCTATGCTGAACATGCATTATGCTACAAAATCGGCTAAGACTTTAGCTTTGATTTTTGGATGAAGCTCATATCGGATATCGTACTCGTTGAGTTCGATGGACCACTTCATCAATCTCCTAGATACCTCGGGTTTGAGTAGGATCTGCCTCCGGGGTTTGTTGGTGAGAACAACAATAGTGTGGGCCTGGAAGTACGAGCAAAGTTTGAGGGCTGCTATAATCAATGCATACACTAATTTCTTGATTTCCGAATACCCGGTTTCTGCGTCCTACAAAATTTTACTAATATAGTAGATGGGTCATTGGACCCGATCTACTTCTTTGATTAGTACTGAGCTAACCACCTCATCGGTCGTAGAGAGGTATAGTTTTAACACGTCCCCTTCTTCGGGTTGGGTTAAAGCTGGGGTGGTACCTAGGTATCTTTTTAGCTCATCAAAGGCGAGCTGGCATTCTTCAGTTCATTCGAAGTCCTTACTCTTTTTTATTGCTTTAAAAAAGGGTAGGCAACAATCTGCCGACTTGGACAAGAAGCGGCTCAGGGTGGCTATCTGACCAGTCAACCTCTGAACCTCTTTTATTTTCTGGGGTGGTCTCATATCTAGAATGGTTTTTATTTTATCGGGGTTGGCCTCGATGCCACGTCGGTTGACTATATAGCCTAGAAATTTGCCCAAGGTGACTCCAAAGCACTTATTTGGATTTAGCTTCATGTTTTAGTTTTGCAAAATTTGCAAAACACTTGTTAAATCATTCAATAAAAAATTCAAAGGCTAGGTCTTCACGACCATGTCATCAACATAACACTCTATTTTATTGCCGATTAACGACTCAAAAATCCTATTTACAAGTCACTGAAAGGTTGCCCCGACAATTTTCAATCCAAAGGGCATGACCTTGTAATAGTATAACCCGAGCTCGGTTATTAAGGCGGTCTTCTCTTCATCGGCAGGGTCCCTCCTAATCTGGTTGTAACCGGAAGAGGCATCCAGGAAGCTCAGCAACTCATGCCCTGAGGTTGCATCCACCAGGCGGTCGATTTTGGGTAGAGGGAAGCAATCTTTTGGGCAGGTTCTATTCAGGTCGGTGTAATCAACACACGTGTGCCACTTGTCATTGGCCTATTTTACCAAAATGGGGTTGGCCACCTAGCTCGGGTAGTGGACTTCCCTGATGAAGCCTGTCTCTAGGAGCTTCCCAACCTCCTCATTGACTGCCCTCCAACGTTCCGGGGCAAGGTTGCACTTCTTCTTCCTTACTGGCCTAATTAAAGGGTTGGTGTTCAATTTGTGAGTTATAACTTTTAAATCAATGCCGGGCATTTCTGTCACGGACTAAGCAAAAATATCTAAGTTTTCTAGTAAGAAACTTACTAGCTGGGAGCGGAGTGGGTCGTTGGTCGAGGCACCGATCTGGAGAGTCTTGGTCGGTTTGTCAATAGAGACCGGTATGTGGACCATCTCCTCTGTCGGGGTAGCTCGCTTGTCGGTGTACTCCGTAGGTCACTCAAGCTCGACATCTTCTGCTAGCTTCGCCTTTCCTTTAAGAGAAGCTACGTAGCGTTTATGCAATTTGAGCTGATCACCTCACATGACTCCCACCCCATAATCAGTTGGGAACTTCATCGCTAAATAGTAGGTGGATACTACCACGCGTAGAACATGCGTGATGGGCCGACTACTACGGCATTATAGGGGGAGGGAGTCGCAACTACCAGGAAGATGTTCTCACACCGCACGATATTTGGCCACGTGCTGGCCTCTACAGGTACTGTGACTCGTCCAAGAGGTCTAACCTCCTCGCCGTGAACTCTACTAAAGGGGTGTCTACTGGTTTCAGGTCGCTCTACTGTAGCTATAATTTATCAAAATTTTCCTTGAAGAGTATGTCAGCCAAGCTGCCCGAGTCTACCAATATCCGCTTTACTTTGAAGTCATTGATCCACAACTTTACTACCAAGGCATCATCGTGGGGATATTGGATCTCGCGTGCATCGTCCTCAGTGAAGTATATCAGTCCTTCAAGCCGAGGTCGTTTTGGTGGGTTTTCCTCTTCGTTTTCAAGCTCGTGCACCAAGGTCCTCCTGACTGTCGATGTACACCCTGCGATGATGGACCCATCGATAATCATGTTAATTACCTCGCAGATCATCTCTGTTCTGGCAACTGTCGTGGCGGTTGCTCGTTTTGCCTGCTGGCTTCTAGGGCATTCCTCGATCTCATTGCGAAGGTTCCAATAGTTCTCTTTACTATGCCCGTGATCTCGATGAAAGTGGCATTAAACATTCGGGTTCCTTGCTGCTGGGTCTCCCCTTAACCTAGGAGGCCATTTAATGAAGGAGGAGTCCTTAATGGTCATTAGGATCTCTCATCTTTTAGCATTCAAGGGTGTGTAGTTCATTCTCTCCACAGAAGGGGTCCTGAAGCGCCGACCTAATTTACGAGATCGCGAGGGGGACCAACTTCTAGAGTTGTTTATTCCCCTACTCGGGGACTTGCTTTTCTTCCTCTTCTGTTCACCACTGCTCGTTCCTTCACTTTCTCTCTCCCTCTTCTCCGGTGGTGGGTTTGAAGGGATGAGAGATCCATCGTATGGATGCCCAAATCTTGCAGAATAAGGTGGGCGGATTTCAAAAATTTTTCTCCCTTTCAACTAGGAATCGAATTCCCTATTTAGAAAATCATATTTTTAATGATCAATCTTGAACCATAAACTGAACCAGATCTGAACCAAAAGGAGTAGGAGAGATGTATACCTGATACGGAGAAGTAATATCTCCCAATGGAGGTGTTCATGCCCAAAGAAGGATCCAAAGACTGCTCCCACTAAAAATGGCATAGTGTAGAATTGAGCAGAATCAGTAGCGTTCTTCTCCAAAAAAGAAACAGCAGGATGGCACATGAGCACAGCTTCCCATCAGTTCTTTCACCAAGAACTGATATCAAGATCGAATCTTGACTTCTCCCACAATTGGAGATCGAACTGGCAATGTAGGCAGCAAGAAGGAGGCAGCAAGAAAGAATTATGCAGGGTTGCTTGGTTCTTTTTTCTGTGATTTTTCAGCTCTGAAGAGGATGTGATTATCTATCTCTAAAGGCTGCTGTCCCTTTCTTCTTTTGTAACCCTAAATGATCAGCTCCTATTCCAATTAGGAGCTACTGATCCAAATCTGATTTAGATCAGACATCCCTTTAGGTGATAAGGATAAACCCTTATCTTATTTGCAGATTAGATCAGCCTTCTCCTAATCTAATTAGGATAAACCCTTATCTGAGTGGATGGGGTTAAGAACTTATCCTATCTGCTGATCTATCTCAGAATTCACCTATATTTAACTTATTAAATCAGGCCAGTTCGAAATGGGCTTTATGTCCATTAAGCTTATGTGCTCACTTAGCCTTCCTGACTGCTGCCCAATTGGGCTTCCTTGTATGGCGTGAGACCCAAGCATAGATCTACACATGAGCCACATGGGTTCGGCCCAGCCTTTGTTGCAAGGCCTAGCTGAATACATTGCTATGGACAGTGCACCCCCTGAAACCCATCAAATGGGCTCTATGGGCCCAACACTTACCTTAAGTGGTCCCTGGGACAAGCCACCTTGTAACACCCAGGGACTGTGGGCAGATGCAAGATTAGCCCATCAGGCATTATCCTTAATGGTCTTACACTCAACCTCTCAACCCATAATGATCATACACTGCCCGACAAGAGAAGACCTCTCCCTTGGCTGCAAGGAACAGTGTTGCACTCTCTGCTTATACGGATCCCAGGAATTAAAACCTTTTTACAACAATTTTAGAAACCATAATATATATACTTTTATATCTCATATAAAATATACTTTGCAAACAAAAAATCTTAACGATTGAAATCGGCTGCCGAAAGTCTTGGTTTCCATCAGAGAGAGTGCATCCCCGAACATTACCTTTGTCCAACAAAGGGGCTGATCCTATCACTATGATCACCCACTCAGATGAATTCTTAGACTATCCCAACATACCCAGGTTTTGACCCCCGCTAAGGATCTCACTGATTGGTACATCAAAAACAGCCCAATCCGATACCTAGTGCAGTATTATAATCGAGTCTAGGGGTTGGGTGTAACTTTTCAGTTTTGCCCATTAATCTCCAAGGTCCAGGGCAATACTGGAAATCTGGTCTAGTTCAAAGATTCAATTAATCCTACACTACATGTGCCTAGGGTCTCACCCTGGCAGCTGAGACAGGCCACCCCAACTGACTTGGTGGCACATTAGTATCAGCCTTATCAGGATAGGTCTCCCCAGACCGACTCACTGGCTGTGAACATTCTAAACTAACAGGAGTCTCATTAAGTGTCCAGTTTAAGGGTATTACACAGAAACATACCAAGTGAACATGAATCAAATATGTACTTTTATTTATTTACAATAAACTCATAATGTACATCATTTTGATTGAAGCTAAGGGCATACAAAACTATCCAACAACTCCCATTTGCACTTAGGTCCAATCAGGTACAAGCTGGAGTCCCATGCTTTCCACGTGTTTCTCAAACACTTTTTGTGATAGTGGCTTCGTCAATGGGTTAGCTACATTTTTTCGCTGACGCTACCTTCTGAATCAGGACGTCCCCTCTACCAACAATCTCCTGCAGTACGTGGTACTTTCTCTCGATGTGCTTCGATTTCGAGTGGGCTCGTGGCTCCTTAGCCTGAGCAATGGCTCCATTGTTGTCACACAACAACGGGATGGGAGATGTGTTTGACGGAACTACTCCCAACTCGTGAACGAACTTCTTCATCCACATGGCTTCTTTGGCAGCCTCACTTGCGGCAATGTACTCGGCCTCGGTTGTGGAGTCTGTAGTGGACCCCTATTTGCTACTTTTCCAGCAAACAACACACGATCCTATCGTGGAAACATATCCAGATGTAGACTTTCTATCATTTGGATCCGACTAGAAATCAACATCTGTATACCCTTGGATCTGTAGTGAGCTACCGTTGAATACTAGACAAAACTCTTTTGTCCTTCAAAGGTACTTAAGTATGTTTTTCATAGCAGTGCAGTGCTCTTGCCTTGGGTTGGCTTGGAATCTGCTTAATACACTCACTGCTTGAGCAATGTCAGGATGAGTGCACAGCATGTCATACATGATGTTCCCTACGACAGAGCCATAGGTAACGTCTTTCATGCCATCAATCTCCTTAGAAGTCTTGGGAGACATCTTCTTGGAGAGAGTGACTCCGTGCCTAAAAGAAACATTTCCATTCTTAGAGTTTTCCATGCTATATCTTTTGATTATTTTGTCAATGTAAGTGGATTGGTATAATCCTATTATCGGCTTTGATCTATCTCTATAGAATCGAAGACACAGTATATAGGAGGCTTCTCCAAGATCTTTCAAGGAGAATTGCTGTGAAAGCCATACTTTCACCGTAGTTAACATTCCTACATCATTCCCAATGAGTAGAATGTCATCTACATACAGAACTAAGAAGGTAACTTTATCTCCACTATACTTCCTGTAAACACAAGGTTCATTTAGATTCTACTTGAAGTCAAACGATTTGACAGCAGAGTCAAAATGAATGTTCCAATTTCTAGAAACTTGCTTAAGTCCATAAATGGATATATTAAGTTTACATACCATGTTTTCCTGACCTACAGCAATGAAGCCTTGCGGCTACTACATATAGATATCTTCAGTAAGATCTCCATTCAGGAATGCAGTTTTGACATCCATCTGCCAAATCTCATAATCATGGTATGCTGCTACAGCTAGCAGGATCCTAATGGATTCAAGCATGGCCATAGGCGAAAAGGTTTCTTCATAATCAATGCCCTCTTTCTTAGTGTACCCTTTCGCCACCAAATGAGCTTTGAAGGTCTCAACCCTACCATTGGGGCCCTTCCTCCTCTTGTAAATCCATTTGCAACCGATTGCTTTTACCTGGAGGGCGGATCTACTAGAGTCTAGACTCCATTGGTCTCCATTGAGTTCATCTTAGCTCTCATGGCCTCCACCCACTTCTTGGAATCTATGTCCAACGTAGCTTCCACGTAAGTCACGGGATCCTCCTCACTGGTCAAGGTTTCCACCAGGTAACTATCCTGGTCATAACAATAACGGACCGGTGGCCTGGATACCCGAGTGATAATAGAAAAGCAATAATCAGTCAAACAGGGTTGTTTGCATAATTCATCTTGCAAAACAGAGGTTAGATCACAGTTTGCAGTTTCATATACTACAAATCGCAGATTGCGATTCTCCCATCTGCGAAATCTCCTTCCTTGTGCTGCCAACTTTGTTCCAAAATAAAATAAATAGAAATCCTAATTTCTATTAATAATTACATCAGATCTAATACCTATACATTCATTCTAAAATAAAAAACAAATATTTTACAGACCAAATGTAATAAAATAATCCATAATCTAAAAAATCGCAGGTTCCCTGCGCAAACCAAGATTTCGATCTCCTCTTGTACGAACAATCCATAAATCAAGAAAATCATAAAGAACAATTCTAAATAATAATCAGATTTATATAAAAATTAATTTTGCCCATAATTTTGGGAACAAATTTCTCAAAACCCTTATCTGTGCAAATCGGGTAGAACACCTTCTGCCCATTTGCGCAGGTTCAGATCTGAAACAAATTGGTTCAAGATTTGAACCTGGCTCTGATACCACTGAAGGGATGAGAGATCCATCGTATGGACGCCCAAATCTTGCGGAATAAGGTGGGCAAATTTCAAAAATTTTCTCTCCCTTTCAATTGGGAATCGAATTACCTATTTAGAAAATCATAATTTCAAGGATCAATCTTGAACCATAAACTGAACCAGATATGAACCAAAAGGAGTAGGAGAGAGGTATACCTGATACGGAGAAGTAATATCTCCCAATGGAGGTGTTCACACCCAAGGAAGGATCCAAAGACTGCTCCCACTAAAGATGGCGCAATGCAGAATGGAGCAGAATCAGCAGTGTTCTTCTCCAAGAACCTTGTCCTTCGTAAGAAACAGTAGGATGGCACGTGATCACAGCTTCCTATCAGTTCTTTCACCAAGAACTGATATCAAGATTGAATTTTGACTTCTCCCACAACTGGAGATCAAACTGGCAATGTATGCAGCAAGAAGAAGGAGGCGATAAGAAAGAATTATGCAGGGTTGCTTGGTTCTTTCTTTTGTGATTTTTCAGCTCTAAAGAGGATGTGATTATCTATCTCTAAAGGCTGCCACCCCTTCCTTCTTCTGTAACCCTAAAGGATCAGCTCCTAATCCAATTAGAAGCTGCTGATCCAAATCTGATTTAGATCAAACATCCCTTTAGGTGATAAGGATAAACCCTTATCTTATCTACAGATTAGATCAGCCTTTTCCTAATCTCATTAGGAGGTTTCTAGATCTGAATCGTATTCAGATATGGACTCTCTGAGTGGATGGGGTTAAGAACCTATCCTATCTGCTGATCCATCTCAGAATTCACCCATATTTAACTTATTCAATTAGTCTAGTTCGAAATGAGCTTTAGGCTCATTAAGCTTATGTGCTCACTTAGCCTTCCTAACTGCTACCTAGTTGGGCTTACTTGTATGGCGTGGGACCCAAGCATTGATCTGCACATCAGCCACATGGGTTCGGCCCAGCCTTTGTTACAAAGCCTGACTGAATACACTGCTATGGACAGCGCACCCCCTGAAACTCATCAAATGGGCTCTATGGGCCCAACACTTACCTTAAGTGGTCCTTGGGCCAATCCACCTTATAACACCCAGGTACTGTGGGCAGATGCAAGATTAGCCCATCAGGCATTATCCTCAATGGTCTTACACTCAACCTCTCAATCCATAATGATCATACACTGCCCGACAAGAGAGGATCTCTCCCTCAGCTGCAAGGAACAGTATTGCACTCTCTGCTTATACGGATCCCGAGAATTAAAACCTTTTTGCAAACATTTTAGAAACCATAATATATATACTTTTATATCTCATATAAAATATACTTTGCAAAAAACAAATCTCAACAACTGAAATCGGCTGCCGGTAGTCTTGGTTTCCATCAGAGAGAGTGCATCCTCGATCATTACCTTTGTCCGACAAAGGGGCTTATCCTGTCACTATGATCACCCACTCAGATGAATTCTTAGACTGTCCCAACATGCCTAGGTTTTGATCCCTGCTAAGGATATCACTGATTGGTACATCAAAGATAGCCCAATCCGACACCTAGTGTAGTATCATAATCGAGTCTAGGGATCGGGTGTAACTTTTCAGTTTCTTCCATTAATATTCAAGGTCCAGGGAAATACTGGAAATCTGGTCCAGTTCAAAGATTCAATCAATCCTACACTACATGTGCATAGGGTCACACCCTAGCAGTTAAGATAGGCCACCCCAACCGACTTGGTGGCACATCAGTGTCAGCCTTATCAGGATAGGTCTCCCCAGACCGACCCATTGGCTGTGAACATTCTAAACTAACACGAGTCTCATTAAGTGTTCAGTTTAAGGGTATTGCATAGAAACATACCAAGGGAACATGAATCAAATATGTACTTTTATTTATTTACAAGAAACTCATAATGTACATCATTCTGATTGAATCTGAGGGCATACAAAACTGTCCAAACAGGGTTTTCGACCTTCTGATTGATCTCCTCTTCGGTGTCGATGAACTGATATGCTAGCTTAAGGAACTCAGTAATCTCCTTCGGTTTTTTTGCTACAACATGCCAATTAAACTCCTTGTGGGTAATTCCCTTCTTGGCTCCAGTGAGTCTCACTGCCAGGTGAAGGTTCGGTATTTGCAGGCAAGTGTCATTGAAGCGTTTGATATAGCTTCTGATTGATTCTCCTTGAAGGGATAGGATATCAATCACATGGATGCCCAAAGATTGCGGAATAAGGGGGCGAATTTCATAATTTTTTTCTCTCCCTTCAATTGAGAATCGAATTCCCTATTTAGAAAACCATATTTTCAAGGATCATTTTTGAACCATAAACTGAACCAGATCTGAACCAAAATGAGTAGAGAGGGATTATACCTGATACAGAGAAGTAGTATCTCCCAATGGAGGTGTTCACGCCCAAGGAAGGATCCAAAATCTGCTCCCACTAAAGATGGCACAGTATAGGCTGGAGTAGAATCAACAGTGTTCTTTCAAAAGAACTTGACCCTTCGCAAGAATCAACTGGATGACTTGTGAATACAGCTCCAACCAATCTTTTCTCCAAAAGATTGGTATCAAGATCAAATCTTGATTTCTCCCAAGAATTGGAGATCGAACTACTAGAGGCAGCGACTGCAGGAAGGAGGCGGCAAGAGAGTATTTGCAGGGTGCAAAATTCATTCTTCTTGTGATTTCAGCTCTAAAGATAGGAGTTGTGTGTTGCATGTCAAAAGACTGCCGCCCCCTCCGCCTTTTATAATCTTAAAGGGATCAGCTCCTAATCCCATTAGGAGTTGCTAACCCAAATCATATTTGGATTAGAAGTCCCTTTAAGTGATAAGGAATGACCCTTATCTTATCTGCAGATTAGATCAGCCATCTCCTAATCTAATTAGAAGGTTTCTAGATCTAAATCTTATTTAGATCTTGGACTCTCTAAGTGGATACGGTCTGGGCCCAATCCTATCAGCTGATCCATCTCCAAATTCGCCCCTTTAAGTGATTAATCAAATTAGCCAGTTCGAAATGGGCTTAAGGCCCATTTAAGGTTATGTATTCATTCAGCCTTCCAACTTGCTGCCCAGTTGGGCTTCCTTGTATGGCGTGGGACCCAAACATTGATTTACACATCAGTCACATGGGTTCAGCCCATCCTTTGTCACAAGGCCTGACCGAATACACTGTTATGGATAGTGCACCCCCTGAAAACCATCTCATGGTCCCTATGGGCCCAACACTTACCCTAAGTGGTCTCTGGGCCAAGCCACCTTGTAACACTCAGGAACTGTGGGCAGATGCAAGATTAGCCCATCATGTATTATCCTCAATGGTCTTACACTTAACCTCTCAGCCCATAATGATCATACATTGCCCGACAAGAGAGAACCTCTCCCTCGGCTGCAAACAACAGTGTTGCACTCTCTCTTCTATGGATCCTGGGAATTAAAAGCTTTTGCAAATCATTTCGAAACAATAATATATATACTTTTATATCTCATATAAAATATATTTTGCAAAACAAATCTCAACGATTGAAATCGGCTTCTGGTAGTCTTGGTTTCTATTAGTGAGAGTGCATCCCCGATCATTACCTTTGTCCGACAAAGGGGCTGATCCTGTCACTATGATCACCCACTCAGATGAATTCTTAGACTATCCCAACATACCCAAGTTTTGACCCCCGCTAAGGATCTCACTGAATGGTACAACAAAGACAACCCAATCTGACACCTAGTGCAGTATCATAATCGAGTCTAGGGGTCGGGTGTAACTTTTCAGTTTTGCCCATCAATCTCCAAGGTCCAAGGCAATACTGGAAATCTGGTCCAGTTCAAAGATTCAATTAATCCTACATTGTATGTGCCTAGGGTCTCACCCTGACAGCTGAGATAGGCCACCCCAACCGACATGGTGGCACCACGGTGTCAGCCTTGTCAGGATAGGTCTCCCTAGACCGACCCACTAGCTGTGAACGTTCTAAACTAACACGAGCCACATTAAGTGTCCAGTTTAAGGGTATTACACTGAAACATACCAAGGGAACATGAATCAATTATGCAGTTTTATTCATTTACAATAAACTCATAATGTACATCATGTTGATTGAAGCTAAGGGCATACAAAACTGTCTAACAGCTCCCACTTGCACTTAGGTCCAATCAGGTACTAGCCGGAGTCTCATGCTTTCCACGTGTTTCTCAAACACTTTCTGTGATAGTGGCTTTGTCAACGGGTCTGCTACATTTTCCGCTGACGCTACCTTCTGAATCAGGACGTCCCCTCTACCAACAATCTAATGTAGTACATGGTACTTCCTCTCGATGTGCTTCGATTTCGAGTGGGCTCGTGGCTCCTTAGCCTGAGCAATAGCTCCATTGTTGTCACACAACAATGGGATGAGTGATGTGCTGGACGGAACTACTCCCAACTCGTGAACAAACTTCTTCATCCACACGACTTCTTTGGCAGCCTCACTTGCAGCAATGTACTCGACCTCGGTTGTGGAGTTTGTAGTGGACCTCTGTTTGTTGCTTTTCTAGCAAACAACACATGATCCTAACGTGAAAACATATCTAGATGTAGACTTTCTATCATCTGGATCCGACTGGAAATCGGCATCTATATACCCTTGGATCTGTAGTGAGCTTCCATCGAATACTAGGCAAAACTCTTTCATCCTTCGAATGTACTTAAGTATGTTTTTCACAGTACTCCAATGCTCCTGCCCTGGGTTGGCCTGAAATCTGCTTACTACACTCACTGCTTGAGCAATGTTAGGACAAGTGCACAGCATGGCATACATGATGCTCCCTATGGCAGAGGCATAGGGTACGTCTTTCATGCCATCAATCTCCTCAGAAGTCTTGGGAGACATCTTCTTGGAGAGAGTGACTCCGTGCCTAAAAGGAACATTTCCTTTCTTGGAGTTTTCCATGCTGTATCTTTTGACTATTTTGTCAATGTAAGTGGATTGGGATAATCCTATTATCGGCTTTGATCTATCTCTATAGAATCGAAGACCTAGTAATATAGGAGGCTTCTCCAAGATCTTTCATGAAGAATTGCTGCAAAGGCCATACTTTCACCGTAGTTAACATTCCTACATCATTCTCAATGAGTAGAATGTCATCTACATACAGAACTAAGAAGGTAACCTTATCTCCACTTTACTTCCTGTAAACACAAGGTTCATTCGGATTCTGCTTGAAGTCATACGATTTTACAGCAGAGTCAAAACGGATGTTCTAACTTCTAGAAGCTTGCTTAAGTCAATAAATGGATATATTAAGTTTACATAACATGTTTTCCTGACCTGCAGCAATGAAGCCTTGTGGCTACTGCATATAGATATCTTCAGTAAGATCTCCATTCAGGAATGCAGTTTTGACATCCATCTGCCAAATCTCATAATCATGGTATGCTGCTACAGCTAGCAGGATCCTAATGGATTTAAGCATGGCCACAAGCAAAAAGGTTTCCTCATAATCGATGCCCTCTTTCTGAGTGTACCTTTTCACCACCAACCGAGCTTTGAAGGTCTCAACCCTACCATCGAGGCCCTTCTTCCTCTTGTAAATCCATTTGCAATCGATTGCTTTTACCCTAGAGGGTGGATCTATTAGAGTCCAAACTCCATTGGTCTCCATTGAGTCCATCTCTGCTCTCATGGCCTCCACCCACTTCTGGGAATCTATGTCCAACATAGCTTTCGTGTTAGTCACGGGATCCTCCTCACTAGTCAAGGTTTCCACCAGGTAACTATCCTGGTCATAACCATAACGGATTGTTGGCCTGGATACCCGAGTGGATCTTCTAGGTTGGTTACTACCTGGAACTTGTGGGATATCTCCCACTGCTCCTGAGCTCTCCTCATCAAGAACAATTTCTTGACGATGGGTGTCCAGGATGTAATCGGTCTCCAAGAATTGTGCATTTCGACTACAGAACACATTCTGCTCACTTGAGTCATGGAATAGGTAACATACAGAGCCTTTTGAGTAGCCTACAAATAGGCAACGACTGGTTTTGGATTCCAACTTGTCTACACTCATTCTTTTAATGTGTGCTAGACAACCCCAAATCTTCAAGTGTTAGACACTTGGTTTCTTTCCGGTCCAAAGTTCATATGGAGTATTCAAAACCAATTTGGTTGGAACCCGATTCAGCACGTAAAGCACAGCCTCTAATGCGTAACCCCAAAAGGATGTGGGTAACTATGAGTGTATGAGAAGCGACCAGACCATATCCAATAAAGTCTTATTCCTCCTTTCTGAAACACTGTTAAGTTGTGGTATAGCCGAGGAGCTAATTGTGATACTATCCCATTGTCCTTTAAGTAGTCCCTGAATTCGTCAGAGAGATACTCACCACCTCCATTTGATCGAAGGGCCTTAATTTCTCTCCCTAACTGTTTCTCGATCTGTTGTCTAAACTCTTTGAACTTTTCAAAGGATTCAGACTTGTGTCTCATTAGGTACACATAACCATATCGTGAGAAATCATCTGTGAAGGTGATGAAATACACGTATTGATTTCGTGTCCTAACACTCAGGGGACCACATACATCAGTATGTATTAGGTCAAGTGTGCATGTACATCTTTCAGGCTTACCGTTAAATGGCCATTTCGTCAGCTTGCCTTGTAGGCAAGTCTCACAGGTGGGAAGATCATCTACAGTTAGAAAATCCAAAGGACCATCCTTTACCAACCTTGTGATTCGGTCAACACCGATGTGGCCAAGTCGATAATGCCACAGACACGTGGGATTAACTGTATCACGGGCTCTCTTCTTGGGGATTTCAGCCGACGTAGTTTCGGTTATGTTAGTTTCTAGAGAAGGATGTAGAACATAGAGACCGTTCTCCAGTTCCCCGTATGCGATGAATCTGTTATTTTTTTAATAGTAATCGTATTACTAAAGAAGACAGAATAACCATCTGCACACAGTTTTGAGACAAAAATAAAATTTCTCCTTAAATTTTTTTATATAAAGACAATCTTTCAGTACAATTGTTCATTCTGTAAAAAGTAACTCCATAGTTCCTGTGGCCATGGCTGCAACAGTTGCAGTAGTCCCCAAGTAAAGTGTGACTTCTCCTTCACTCAGCCTTTTGCTTAATTTGAACCCCTGTAGTGAGTTACACGCATGAGTCGAAGCCCTGGAGTCAATACACCAGGATACAGAAGCTACCAATAAATTGGTTTCTATAACACAAGTTTCGAAATTACCTTTCTTGGATTCCAGGTAGGCAGCAAAGTCCCTATTTCAGTGGCCGGTTTTTTTGTAGAAGTGATAGGCATCCGATGCTTTGTCGTTCTTCTGCTTCTTGGGTTTAGCAGCCTTCTTCTGGGCCTTTCTCTTTGCCTTCCTTTTCTTGCCCGATTTGCTAGTTTCAATAAGCATGGCAATGGGCTCATCCTTTTTAATCAATTCTTCGGCCCTCTGCAACATATTGTTGAATTCCTGTAAGCTGACATTCATGTTATTCATGTTGTAGTTCATGATGAATGGATTAAAGGATGGAGGCAGAGAGTTGAGAATAGCATCGATTTGTGTTACCAGAGACAATGGTCGTGAACTTGTTGGTTCTTAGACATCTGCGCGGTCATGAACTGTTTCAATACCTTTTGCCGAGTAGAACGATTCTGCTCTTCGTACATTGTCTTGAGACTGTCCAATACGTCATTGGCAAGTTCGATCTGATCGAACTGCCTTTGAATTGGATTGTCCAAGGAGGCAATGATATAGCAGCGGGCAAGGGAGTTTTTCGCCTCCCATTCTTGGTATTCTCTTCTACGGGCCTCAGAAGCCCTATCTCCCAGATGATCAGGGGCATGATTCTTTGCTACCTTATCCAACTTTTCAGAGGTTAAGACCAACATAAGGTTCCTATACTAGTCGGCATAGTTTGGGCCCTTAAGCTTGTTGTCGTCAAGAAGCTTTGCAAATGATCCGTTTGCCATTTTCTGATAAAAGAGCAAACATCAGTCCACAACCTAATTTGATTCATGTTTATTTCATAGATATGGATTTTAATCTATGATCCATTTCCATTTATTCATCTTTGAGATTTTCTTCCTTTCTCAGTAACGGAGACTATGGGTTGTCTCTGGAAATGTGGGAAATCACATAGGGTGCATGGAGCCATCTGTTTCAGCTGCATAACCCCATCACCTTTCTGTAAAGGATCATATCCACTCATCATATGAGTTTTCCCTTTGACCTCTGCCAGACAAGGTTTAGAGCCCTTTTCAGGTAAACCTTTATATCCAGTGAATGCTTACCCATCATATTCGTGAACACCAAGGTACCGTGAGAGAGTTCCCATTTTTTGGTGAAGCCCCTCCCACATCGGTCTATGACGCCTCTATCATCTTATGAAACACTTAGGCAAGCCCAACAGCAAATGGATAGCCCATTTTCTGGTGCGTTTCCTCATTACTGAAGGACTCATCCTCATGCTAATGATGAAAGGCCTTTAGAGAGTTCATCATATGAATCTCCCTATCACATGCACTCATATTAGCTGGAGGGAACAGTTAATTACGCCCTAGTTTGATTTAGGTCATACCAAAGTGGCTCCCACTGACTTTCATAAAGTCAGATTTCGGTGGGCCTTAAATCGGTTGGGGTTCCGCACGTAACCTCTTGATGAGGTATGGGGCCCACCACTGAGGGAGGTCATCTAATGACCAAAAGGGACACCATGGCAATGATGTGCATTCAACCATGGTGTGCGCAAGAGCCACTGTCGAATGAACATGGGTCAAACACTTTTGTCCCATGTACGTAGCACATCACACATCCAAACATCTCCTGCAGGGATAAATTGATCCAATCAATTAATTATCTGTAAGGCCCATTGGAAGCCCATTTTAAATCCATAATATTAACCATTAATATTATATAGGTATATGGGCTGAATTAGGGTTACCCAGTTCGGCCCATATAGCTTTATCCTTAGAAGTGGACTTTTACCAGTTTTAACTATTTAAAACTGGGCCTTTACAAGTTGGGCTGAATTAACCATTTAATTAAATATCAATCCTCAGGCCCATTAGTGGAAAAATTAGGGCTGACTTTTAGCCTTGATTAAACCCTAGATTTGGTCCAAACAATTTGAACCATTCTTGGTTTGAATGGGTCTAAGGTTTGATCTTTAATTAAATCTTTAATTCAAGAAAATAATATGAAATTAAAGAACTGATAAAAGAAAATCAAGAATTAGTTAAATAGAGTTGTTCGCACAACCATCCTGCAAAGCAGAGGTTAGATCACAATTTGCAATTCCATAAACTACAAATCGCAGATAGCGAATGTCCCATCTCCGAAAACTCCTCTGCGAAATCTCCCTTTCTGCGCCGCCATCTTCAATCCAAAAATAAAAATAAATGGAAATCCTATTTCTATTAATAATTACATCAGATCGAATGCCTATACATTGAGTCTAAAAATAAAAAAAAAATTATTTACAGACTAAAATAAATAAATAAATCAAGAAACAACAAATCTTACAATTTTCCCTGTGCAAATCAAGAATTTGATCTCCTCTTGTACGAACAACCCATGAATCAAGAAAATCATAAAGAACTATTCTAAACAATAATCAGATTTATATAAAATTAATTTCATATTATTTGTCCATCAATTATGGGAACAAATTTCCCAAAACCCATATCTGCACCAATTGGGTAGAACGCCTTCTGCCTATTTGCACAGGTTCAGATCTGAAATAGAATGGTTCAAGATTTGAACCATGGCTCTGATACCACTGAAGGGATAGGATATTAATCACATGGACGCCCAAAGATTGCAGAATAAGGGGGCAAATTTCAAATTTTTTTTTCTCTCCCTTCAACTGGGAATTGAATTCCCTATTTAGAAAATCATATTTTCAAGGATCATTCTTGAACCATAAACTGAACCAGATCTGAACCAAAAGGAGTAGGGAGGGATTATACCTGATACAGAGAAGTAATATCTCCCAATGGAAGTGTTCACGCCCAAGGAAGGATCCAAAATCTGCTCCCACTAAAGATGGCGCAGTGTAGGGTGGAGTAGAATCAGTAATGTTCTTCCAAAAGAACTTGACCCTTCGCAAGAATCAACTGGATGGCTTGTGAATACAGCTGGTATCAAGATCAAATCTTGAATTCTCTCAAGAACTAGAGATCGAACTACCAGAAGCGGCGACTGCAGGAAGGAGGCGGCAAGAGAGTATTTACAGGGTGCAAAATTCTATCTTCTTGTGATTTTAGCTCTGAAGACAAGAGTTGTGTGTTGCATGTCAAAAGGCTGTCGCCCCCTCCGCCTTTTATAATCTCAAAGGGATCAACTCCAAATCCCATTAGGAGTTGCTAACCCAAATCATATTTGGATTAGAAGTCCCTTTAAGTGATAAGGGATGACCCTTATCTTATCTGCAGATTAGATCAGCCATCTCCTAATCTAATTAGAAGGTTTCTAGATCTAAATCTTATTTAGATCTTGGACTCTCTAAGTGGATAGGGTCTGGGCCCAATCCTATCAGCTGATCCATCTCAGAATTCGCCCCTTTAAGTGACTAATCAAATTAGCCAGTTCGAAATGGGCTTAAGGCCCATTTAAGGTTATGTATTCATTTAGTCTTCCAAACTGCTGCCCAGTTGGGCTTCCTTGTATGGCGTGGGACCCAAACATTGATCTACACATCAACCACATGGGTTCAGCCCAGCTTTTGTTACAAGGCCTGGCCGAATACACTGTTATGGACAGTGCACCCCATGAAAACCATCTCATGGTCCCTGTGGGCCCAACACTTACCTTAAGTGGTCCTTGGGCCAAGCCACCTTGTAACACCCAGGAACTGTAGGCAGATGCAAGATTAGCCCATCAAGTATTATCCTCAATGGTCTTACACTTAACCTCTCATCCCATAATGATCATACACTGCCCGACAAGAGAGGACCTCTCCCTCGGCTGCAAGGAATAGTGTTGCACTCTCTCTTCTATGGATCTCGAGAATTAAAAGCTTTTGCAAATCATTTTGAAACCATAATATACTTTTATATCTCATATAAAATATATTTTGCAAAACAAATCTCAACGATTGAAATCGGTTGCCGATAGTCTTGGTTTCTCTTAGTGAGAGTGCATCCCTGATCATTACCTTTGTTCGACAAAGGGGCTGATCCTGTCACTATGATCACCCACTCAGATGAATTCTCAGACTGTCCCAACAGACCCAGGTTTTGACCCCCGCTAAGGATCTCACTGAATGGTACATCAAAGACAGCCCAATCCGACACCTAGTGCAGTATCATAATCGAGTCTAGGGGTCGGGTTTAATTTTCCAGTTTTGCCCATCAATCTCCAAGGTCCAGGGCAATACTGGAAATCTGGTCCAGTTCAAAGATTCAATTAATCCTACACTATATGTGCCTAGGGTTTCACCCTGGTAGCCGAGACAGGCCACCCCAACCGACTTGGTGGCACCGTAGTGTCAACCTTGTCAGGATAGGTCTCCCTAGACCGACCCACTGGTTGTCAACGTTCTAAACTAACACGAGTCTCATTAAGTGTCTAGTTTAAGGGTAATTACACAGAAACATACCAAGGGAACATGAATGAAATATACACTTTTATTCATTTACAATAAACTCATAAAGTACATCATCTTGATTGAAGCTAAGGGCATACAAAACTGTCTAACATTCCTTCCCTCTGAACCCCATTGAGAAGGCTTTCATAGGACTTCAGACACTTTTAATGTGTAGTGAACAAGTCAGTGAACTACGACCAGCTTTTGATTGAGCCCGACGCGAGGTTCCGGTACTAAGTTCGAACTACCCCTTTAAAGGTAATAGAGAAGGATACACACATGCAAGACTTATCAGCCCCAGATAGGTGCATCTGGGACTGGAAAGAGTCCACATGGTTGTTAGGATCGAAGGACCGTCGTATTTGTCTAATGGGGGCATCTTGAAGTCTTTTGACATCAGGGTCGCCAAGAGCTCGGGAGATAGAAGAGATGACCTGCAAAGTAGTGGAGGTGTGGTCTTTGTAGCCACTGAGCTCGCTGCTTCCTTCCCTTTGGTTTGCTCTTCTCATTGGCTTGGCTTTGCTAGCGGGCTATTCTTAACCGAGGTACAGTGTGTCTTGCGATGTCTCCGTTGTTGTTTCTTTACTAGCTTGGTGTTGGTGCTACTGACTTCAGTTTGATCTAGTACTGCGGCCCTATCGCGAGGCAGATCCTGGTTTCTTGAGGGATTCTGGGGCTATCTATCACGAGGGACAGACAGGTCCTATCTCGAGTTTGCACCTCAAACCACAAACTGGTTATTTGCTTGCGATCCATCATTCTCTTGCTATGAGTGCCAAGGTGGATTCAACTGACTATTCCAGACCTATTTCTAAGATTTCCTTGCGAGGCCGGTGGAGTGTGTTTACTGTCTCTCCTCCCTCAGGGCGAGACCTGACTCCTGAGAGGAATCAGTTCTTGTGAGGTCTCTTCACCCTGATGGGGGGATCAGTTGATGTTCTGGTTGATCCCAAGGCAATTTGGGTTCTAACCGTGATGGGGCCCTGGGTGCCGAGGTGGGACCAACTGCTAGTTTGGCTATAGTGGAGGGAACTGGTGTTGATATTGCTAGTAGAATTAATACTGTTGGTAATGCTGAAACTGTTGGACCTGCTGCATCTAGATCTGAATGGCCCGGATGCACTGAATGAGATCGTGGAACTGGGAACTCCCCACTTCGGGAGGAACCATGGAGGGCTCAGAGAAAGTTGCGCCTACCACTAGGGGAAGCGGGGTGCTCACCTGTGCGGTGCTCGGTGGTGCAGTCAGCGATGGAACTCCGGACACTGTGAGCGGAATGGTGAATTGTCCGATGCACACCGTAGGAGCTTGGGGAAAGGATGGCTGCTGGGCTTGCCCCCCGGTGGTGTTCATCTTGACGCTTTTCCCGGTGTGGCTGGAGGATGGCATTGAAGTTGAAGTTCAGCTAAAGCTACAAAGAGGTAGGAATGACCTTTCAATCGAATTCCCACAGACAGCGCCAATTGATGGTGCGCGATCTGACTACTCCTAGCTGGAGGGCGATCCAGACTCTAGGTGGACAGCGAGCTGGATCGATCTGCAAAACAATCTATCAGAGAACCTGAGGTAGCAAACCCAATGAGGTCGCTCTGATGCTTAAGTCAGTAAGTATGCTATAAATGCGAGCTGAATGCTTGAGAGCTTGAGTGCTAGAGAGTAGAGTGACCATGCATACCTTTGCCTTGAGATTTCAAGTATTTATATACTGGAGTAGTCATGGGCTTCACAAAAGAGCTCTGGGTTCCCCGGGCCGTAGAGATAAAGTTGGTTCCATTTTTGGAGGAGGGCGGTAAGTGGATGAGGCTTATCGTCCACCTCCGATTCAGGCGAAACTGGGATGAGTTCTTATCGTGATCTCTGGAGATTCAAGATCTATTAGCTTATCATGATCCCAAGAGATTCGGGATCCATTGGGGAGGCCTTCGGAGTTGGTTATATGATGCTTTGGCTCATTAGCTCCGAGCTAGAACTTTGATTCTTCAGTCCCGAACTGGATTGGATACCCGAGGTGCCTCTACGCCAAGGCAGGTTTGGAGCCGAGGTGGCGGGATACCCGAACTGTGAATATAGCGAACTGGGCCTGCCTGGATGAATTGTCATCCTTCAATCAAATTGTGCCTATGTGTCCCCTTCCTGTTAGGTCGTGCCAAATTACCCTTCATCACCATTAATTTTTCTAACAATTGTCTAATACCTCCCTTAAAATACCTTTATTGTTCACTGTTGCCATTGAAACACGTCACCGATGACAATTACAATGACGATGGAACACCATGACCACCTCCTGGATGACAGAACACCACGATCACCTTGCGACCATTTAACTAGTGCTGCGAAGCACGCCCACAATAACTCGGCTGAAAGGAGGCAAACCCATCTACTGCTCTGGGCTATGCTCTTTTTAAGCTCTTAAGAGAGGCTCCGACGAAGACGAGGCACACCTCAGGGGTCTGGTCGTAGACTTCCAAACTTCAGTTTCACTGCCGTCTAGCTTCGTCTACCTATTTCCCGATAAATCTCAACCAGAGGCTCCGCCAAACCGCTAGCTCCATCTTTACCAACAACGGCGATAGCCCCCTCCACCTCTGGCTCCCTCATTTCATTAGAAAGTTTTTGGAATCTTAGATCACTTCTCCTGCTTTTTTCTCCAAACCCACCAAATCTCTATTACTTCCCTGACTCTCCTACCAGTGGTGAGGAAGGGCATCACTGGCATCGATGCTTAGTATACAACACCGGTAGCTTTTCTGGCATCAATGCTAAGTATACAACACTCATAGTTTTCTGGCATTCTTCGACAGCGCTTTGGCGTCGGTGCTGAGTATATAGCATCAATTTGAATATACAGCACTAGCAGCTTTCTGGCATTCTCTGGCATCGCTCCAGCCTCATCTTCGTCCCCTTTCGACGGCCAACCTGTCTCAGAGTGGGCAGTAGTGATGCTCATGTAATCTGCGTCACATAAACTCGTTTAAGCCAAAAGTAAATCTTCTCTGACTCTGAATCTTGAAAGTTGTTAATTTGGAAAGCTGTTTTCTTTTGCTAATTTGCTCTCTCCCTCTCTCTGTTGGATTTTAATCTCATAAGAGATTAAATCCAATGGGTTTGATCGGTCAATTACATGAGAAATTGCACCTACACACTTGATTGAAAAATTATCTTTTCTCTTACAAACCTCAGTTTTGAACTTGTCCCACATTGGAAAATTATAAGCTTTGTTTTCAGTATTTTAATAGGAGCTGATTTACACTCCTTAGAAATAGTAGATGAGAGTATGGGGGTTTGATACCGCGCACACGCGTGTGCGCGTGCGTGTGCAGTGCAATGAGGTGCTTTAGAGGTGCACTTTGCTCGTGAAGGGCGTTTTTGGTTTTGGTGCGTTGCTGACCGTTGATCACCATTGATGAGACCAATGGTCACGATTCGATTGGGTGTGATCAAGAGGCACAATTCAAAGTTAATAGTCATTAATTGTTAACTAATTTTTAAATAGTCACAATGTTTGAAATTGTCTATTCAAGGTGCCTTCTCTAAACCAGGACCTACCTTTTCTTCATACCTCTAAATAAACTATTTAAGAAGCATGAATCAAACTCCAAAAACACACATTTTCAAAAACACACATATTCTTCAACTTTGCTGGTTATAGATTCTTGCCCAAGGCTTTGTTGTATCCTGTGAACGGATTTGCTTGTAACCCAACAGCAAACTCAGTGAAACTAAGTGGGGGCAAATAATGTTCTAAAGACAGTGTCTTCAGGCGCGCCTCAGAGATTCTCCTCCAAAGTTACAGTGACCCCATTTTTCTAACACTCTCTCCCTCTCTCTAGTAGGAATCTAGTTGAAGAGTAATGACCATTGTCATCTTGCTGACATCAATGCGCTCTGTTTTTTGCTATAAAACCAGTTTATTTGATCTTGTTGGATTAAACGCAGACTATTTCTGCTTTGCTTCTTAGACCCTTTTGGACTCAAGGGTAGTTGAGCTCAGATGAGCTTCTAGTTGAGCTCAACAATGGCGGAAAAGAACATTTCTACCTCCATTTCCATGGCTCTCTATTCTTGCTCTTCTTTTGCTTCTCTGCATTGTCTTTAGCCATTAATATTACGTATGATAGTCATTCTTTTATCTTCGGTGGCCAGAGAATGAAGGGATGAGGAATCCATCATATGGATAGTCAAACCCTGCAGGTAGGTAAGGCGAAATTTCAAAATTTCTCTCTCTCCCATGTGGGAATCACATTCCCTATTTTAGAAAATCTGCATTTTCAATGATCAATCTTGAACCAAGAACCGAACCAGATCTAAAACCAAAAGGTAGGAGAGGGATATACCTGATACAGAGTAACAGTAACTCCCAACGAAGGTGTTCACACCCAAGAAAAACTCCAAAGACTGCTCCCACTGAAGATGACACAGCGTAGGGTGGAGCAGAATTAGCAGGTTCTTCCCAAGAACCGAATCCTTCAGCAAGAATTCGATGGAGGGTATATGAGCACGACTTCAAATAAGTTTTTCTCCAAAAACTGATTATCAAGAACTCTTCTTGATCGCTCCGACAGTGGAGATCGAACTGGCAATAGCGGCAGCAGGAGGAGGGCACAAGAGTAGAAGATGGCGCAGTCTTATTATAGTTGTCTTCTCTCTTTCTGTGATCTAAGATCTGATCTGATGAGATGCTGTATTGAATGGTTTGCCCCCTCCTCCTTTTATAGCCTTAAAGAGATTAGCTTCTAATCCAATTAGGAGTTTCCTTATTCAAATCCTTATTTGAATATGGACTATCTTTAAGAGATAAGGATAAGCACTTTTCTTATCTGCAGATTAGATCAGCCTTCCTAATCTCATTAGGAACTTCCTGATCCAAATCACTATTTGGATCTAGACTCTCTGAGTAGATAGGGATAACTCCCTATCCTATCTGTTGATCCAAATCTCAGATCTGCCCCCTTGTTTAACTAATCAAATTAGGCCAATTCGAATTGAGCTTTAGGCTCATTAAGTCTATTTGCTCACTAACCTTCCAAACTACTGCCCAGTTGGGTTTTCTTGTATGACGTGAGACCCAAAAATTGATCTACACATCAACCACATGGGTTCAACCTAGCCTCTGTTACAAGGCCTGGCCGAATTCACTATTATGGGCAGTGAACCCCTGAGCCCATCACCATGGGCCCTTAACGGGCCCAACACTTACACTAAGTGGTATTTGGGCCAAGCCACCTTATAAAAACCTAGGGACTATGGGCAGATGCAAGATTAGCCCATTAGGTGTTACCCTCAATGGTCTTACACTTAACCTCTCAGCCCATAATGATCAAACACTACCCGACAAATGAGGACCTCTCCCTCGGCTGTAAGGAATAGTACTACATTCTCTACTTACATGGATCTCGGGAATTAAAAAATTTTGCAAACATTTTGAAACCATAATATATATATGTATATCTTTATATAAATATATTTTGCAAAAACAAATTTCAACGATTGAAATTGGCTACCGACAGCTTTGGTTTCCATCAGAGAGAGTGCATCCCCGACCATTACCTTTGTCCGACAAAGGGGCTGATCCTGTCACTATGATCACCCACTCAGATGAATTCTCGGGCTGTCCCAACATACCTAGGTTTTAACCCCCTCTAAGGATCTCACTAATTGGCATATCAAAGACAACCCAATCCGACACCTAGTGTAATATCATAATCGAGTCTAGGGGTCAGGTGTAACATTCCAGTTTTGCCCACTAATCACCAAGGTCTAGGGCAATACTAGAATTCTGGTCCGGTTCAGGGTTTCAAGTAAACCTACACTGCAAGTACCTTGGGTCTCACCCTAACAGTTGAGACAGGCTACCCCAGATCTATCCAACGGCTGTGAACATTCTAAACTAACACGAGTCTCATATGTGTCTAGTTTAAGGGTATTACACAGAAACACATATTAGTGATTTTTTTTAATCAAGAAAAAAACTATTATATTAACTTGTAAAACTTACATGATCCGGGCCTGAGCTACTATAAGATACCTTTAGTTGGCCCTTATAGGATAAGTAAGTGAAAGTATGTGCTGCCTCATTGTATCTTCTAGGTATATGTACAAAATATATAGCTTCAAAAAAGGATATTAATCTTCTTAAATAGCTCTTATGTAGCTGTTCTATCTAGTGGTTAACATGGTTAGCATCAACAAATTCAACTAAGTCTGAGTTGTCTATATAAACCAAAAGATGCTTCATTTCTAATAGAGATCGCCATTTGGAATCCAGTTAGAAGGGTTCGTATTTCAGCATCATAGCTGCTAATGGCCCAACATGGTCTACCTTCTGCATAGGTGAATTGTTCATTGGTTTGTTGGAGGATGATCCCACGTCCTACGTGACCTATAACTGGATCAAAGAAATCATTAGTATGAAAAATGGGCAGATTACTACGAACCATCAGACGACTTGTACTCCAAACTGAAGGAACTCACTGTCTTTACCACCTGAACCGGATCCTGCCAATCATTCTAAAATATTCTTTTGTTTCTGGCTTCCCATAGGTAATAAATAATTAATGCAAACTTGCTGAGACTCATTAAAGTTTGTTGCTTTCCTAGGTTATGAGCCAAATAGTTATACCTGATGTGACCATTTCTGGTCACGTACTAATTTTTTTTTGTGATGTACCAATTATTGGCTAAGTACTTCATCATTTGACCTGCTCCTAGGTGGCCTGTGACTCAGAGGATGATGGAGCTCCCTGGTGGTGAGCTACTTGGTGGCGAATTCCCTGGTGGTGAGCTACTTGGTGACGAGCTCCCTGGTGGTGAACTACCTGGTGACGAGCTCCCTATTGGTGAGCTACTTGGTGATGAGCTCCCTAGTGGTGAGTTACTTGGAGACGAGCTCCCTAGTGGTGAGCTACTTGGTGATGAGCTCCCTAGTGGTGACCTACTTGGAGATGAGCTCCCTAGTGGTGAGCTACTTGGTGACGAGCTCCCTGGTGGTGAGCTACTTTGATGAGCTGCTGGATGCGCTGCCTTGGTGGCGAGCCTCCTAGTGTAGTGCAACTGACTACCCTTTGCATGAGATGTCTGCTCCTCTTTGCGGACAGCGGGAGCTGAAGGTCCCATCCTCCCTACGAGAGATGATCTGCTCATCTTTGTGGATGGCGGGAACTGAGGGACCTGCGAGAACTGAATCAGAGGACCCGGGAGTGTTTACTCGGCGGGGCCACTCCGATGGCTAAGTTAGCACTCTGATAGTAGAAAGTTTGAAGATGATATTGAAGGAATGAGAGAGCTAAAGAGCAGGTGTTACCTCCAATTTTTATCCTCCTCCCCCTCTGGGGGGTCGGAGCTCTTATATAGCGGTGTCCTGACAGATTTAGCATAACCGCCTCTGATTCTCTGCCGCAGCCATTACTTGCCAGGGCTGAGCTAGTGGGCGCATATAACCATTGCAGGGTACTACCCTGTCAGACATGAGGCGTTGTCAAAGTTGGTAGGCACGATGCCGCCTAGCCAGAGACGTGGGTGTAGTCTCCAGATCTGGCAGGTACGGTTTTCAGGTAGGAATTCTTCCTGCGATACGTCGAGCTGCTCTGCAATGAGCTACCTTGCATCGAGCTACTTTTTACCGAGCTACTTTTCACTGAGCTACCGGTAATGTGCCGAGGTGCTTCTACCCAAGGCAGGTCTTCGTGACCTAATAGGAGGCGAGCTACCCGTGGTGAGCTGCCTATGCCAAGCTGCCTATAAGTGTCGAGCTACCCCTAAGTGGCGAGCTGCCTATGTCGAGCTACCTGTAAGTGTCAAACTGCCTGTAAATGGCGAGCTACCTGTGGCGAGTTACCTATAAGTGCTGAGTTGCCCCTAAGTGGTGAGCTACCTATGCCGAGGTACCTGTAAGTGGCGAGCTGCCTATAGGTGACGAGCTGCCTGTAGCTAGCTTGAGCTGTCTAGTTGTCAAGAGGCTGCACTTAGTTGGCATGAGGTGCCAAGTGTCATAATTTCACTGGAGGGCCAAATCTGCCCTCATCAATACCAATCTTGAACAATGATGTTGATGGGTGACTGCAAAATTGTAGAGGGGCATTATATTAGTGATTGAATTTAACGATGTAAGCTTTCTTGCAAGGGAGAGAGTATTTCTCTTCTCATTAATTTTTCCCCTGACATTTAGGAAAGTGTTCTTTGTTACCCTAGCATTGATTAGAGGCAGACCTAGCAATTGGGTTGGGTGGGTCGGGTTTGGGTTGGATCAAGAAACTTCGGGTTGTTTTTGGATTGAGTTATCAAATGCTAAACCCTAACTCTAAATGTTCGGGCTAGGGTTGACCCATGGGCCATGGGTCAATTTGAGTCATCCCAAAAACACTGAAATTAAAAAAGAAAAAAGGAAAAACTATATGAAAAATGCCAAAATTAAAGGAATTAACCTTAAAATTCCCAATATAAAATAAAAAAAGTTGTAAACAATAAAGAATAAATACTAAATAAAAAAATTAAGAGTGGAAACTTCTAACAATGCATAAATAGTCCCAATTAGACTTGACAATTGGGTCAGCGGGTTGACCCATGACCCAACCCAACCCAACCCAGTTTTTTCCAGGTTGGGTCGGGTCAGGTTATTCTCACATTTAGGTAGCTAAATATGAGACCCTAACCCTGTTTTTTCGAATTTGATTGGATCAACTTTTTTCCAAATCTAATTAGAGGGGCCCCTACATAAGAATTGGAGTTTGTTTGGATTGAAAATTTCAGAATTTTTTTCCAAGAGTTTTTGAAATCTATTAGGGGTGTTTTTTTTTTTTGAAAATTGAATGATTGACTTTTTGAAATGAGAACTTTTTCTCGAGGCCTTTTCAAATTCTGAGAGAATCTCTTTGAAATTAGGGCTCCTTTCCTTTTATGTTAGTTATATTAATATTTTCATTTAATTTCTTTTTAGTTCAATCCCCAATTTGGTGATTTCTCTATCAATAAATGCACCTATTTCACCATCGGTTTATGCCCCCAAAGTCAATTAGAAAGGAAAGGATATCGACTCAAGCAGAAGATTCTGTTGATGACGAGAAAGTCGATAGGGAACAACAAATACAGGCTTGGATGCATATCCATTTTCGCCAAGAAGGATAATGGTTTCTTGTAAGATTCTCATCCCGGTAATGGAATTGACGACTTGTTTAACATGTTTAGTGTCAGTCCCAACAATACCCTTTTTACATTCATAATTGTCTCCTTCAAGGTGTTATTGTGTTAACTATTAAGTCTGTAGGCTTGTCAATGATATCCAAAAGTTTATAATCAGATTCAACATTCAATTTAATAATCCGGATTTAGATGATGTGTTCATATAATTAAATCAGCTTCAGATTTTACAATCTGCACCTAATTAATAATCGAATGGATTCACATTTGACTCCAACCAATCTGATTAAAATCCAAATTCAATTATATTATAATATTTATTGATTTTAATATATAAATTATATAATTATATTTAAAATTATAAAAAAATATTTTTATATATTATATCATATATGAATTTATATATATAATAAATTCAACATGTTCATTTACATTAATTTATTATACATAAAAATTGAAATGTAATTAGCCTTTTAATTTGTTTTGTATTTTAAAAAATTAAAGCAAACCCGAAATAAATCCAAATCCATTCTGAATTTGTTAAGATTCGATTTCAAATCCGAAGTCTTTAAATTTGAGTGGATTTCTGATCGGATCTGGATCGAATTTGATCCAATTTCAATCCTATAAATAAGAATGTAGCCTCGCAGCAAAAATAATAAATTTTGAATAGGTGCTTATAGTCCAGTAAAGGATTACTTACTCCAGAATTCTGTCAGACTGCAATTGTAGCGAATACCCATGTTTTGCTATATCCTTTCGATTTTTCTTAAAAACCATTAAGTAAAAAGAAAAAAAAAAAAAACGAGGAATTAAGGCCAAGTAGGATCCACCAACGGTTAGCAGTTAGCTATCATGATCAATCTCGGACTTCAACACCGAATAGTTCTATGCTCCAACGATTATGCAATGTTGACATCTGGACAGAAAAAAGAGGGATCTGTATCCTTAGATTTCTCGTTTCAAAATAGTCATTGTAAATGGAAGAATTGCTGATGCAAGGGGATGTTGTTTGTGGCAGTAAAGGAGATTTCTTGTCTCATGATTCTCATAATTCCTATTTCTAGGGCTGGCTGTTCATGGGTCAAGTTGGGTTACTTTACTAGTTTTTTTTTTCAATCGATCCGACCTACAGGTTATTTACAGATTAAACTGAAATCGACCATCTATTAAGTAAAACGACCTAGTCGGTTTAAGTTGGTTTGGGTTTAAATATATACATTTCCAAAATATATATTTCAATTTTAAATATATACATTTAAATATATATATATATATATATATATATATATATATATATATATATTTCGGAAATATACATATTATATATAATATTTTAGAATATATTTTATGGAAATACATTTAAAACTGAAATATACATTTCAGAAATATATATATTTAAAACCAATATATATATATATATAAACAAAATATATACATATATATTTAAAACTGAAATATACATATTATATATAACATTTCAGTGAGAATATATTTATTGAAAATACATTTATAGATAACTCGGTTTGGTTCAGTTTGGTTTCAGTTTTTATGTGTGAAAATTGAAACTGAACCGAATTATCGGTTTATCCATCTTTCCAACACGAAACCAACCAATAGTGATGAAAAACCAGCCAAATCGGATTGGGTCAAGCCGGGCTAATCGGTTTGAATTTATTTGTGAACAACCCTACCTGTTTCTTGTTTTAGATAACTCAAATTTTCTATTTTCTGCCTTAGTTGTCAACTCTCAATATTCTTGGTTTTGCCTCTTGGAACTCTTGTATCCATATTTTTATTCGAATTAGTTTTTTCATACTTTTTGTAAGTGTTAAGTTATTTTTTTTTCTTTCATAATTCCTTCTTCCATTGTTATTTCTCTTGGTGAATCATGGAAGGAGATGTGTGGCTCACTGTGACACTAGCAAGTGCACTAGCCGTTCAAGTAATAAAGTAGTGAATGAAGTATCGTTCCCACGAGGATTTAGGAAACAAGTATCAATACTAAATTGAGTACTTCTTATCTGATTAACAAATAAACCAAAACTTTAATGAAAGCTAAAAATCGTAAATTAAAATCTATCAAAATCATTGGTCCAATTGCCTTCAAATCAAGTTAGAAGAGTAAGCAGTAAATTTCAATATCAGAATTCAGCAATCTATCAATTTGGATCATTCGAATAAATCATAATTGAGCCTTGGTTTGGTGAAACCCCAAGGTCATGAACAACCTCTGTCAAGCACATGTTCATCCTATGCATGAGTGACAATTCTTCTATCTCTAACAAGAATCTAATCCCCATGCATGCATTTCTTCAAACACTTCTAAGGCATCAATTCAAAACTGAATTGATCACCAACTGAATTGTGCAAGTCATCTCTAATCTTGCATCCAATTCAGTTCTTGAATAGTAGATCTGAGAGAGACTCTAGGAATTCCAAGCTTTAGATCCATTCGGCCAATCTGAAAATTGCAGATCTGAATTCTCTTTCAAGCAATTCAGATCTTATAATCTCATATATGAGAATTCAGATATGAGTTTTGAAGGTTAGTTAGCCGAATTAATCTACAAAAACACCCTTATTCAAGAAACTCCAAGTACAATTCATGACCATTCGAATGAATAAAAAATAATTAGATTGCTGAACTGAAATTTTACAAGTTGAAATACATCAAGGAAGAATGGAAGAAGGAGAAAGAAGAAAGAAAATATAACAAAGAAATAGAATTCAAATTAAAGGAGAATGAAACTACACTTGAGTTATTACAAATGATCTTTGAATCACAAACCCCCAATTTCGAAATCACCTTCTCTTCTAGTTTGCTTGTCTTGAACTTCCTTCAGCCCTTCTTCTTCTTCTTCCTTGCGCCTAACCTTCTTTTCTTCTCTTCTCTTAAGGTGGCCGAACCTCTAAGAGTGGGAGAGCCTTCCTCTCAAGCAATTGAACACCTCTCCCCCCTCCTAGAGGCCTCCTTATATAGTTTTTCAAGGGGGCTCTTGCCCCTTCTTGAAGTCTCTAGAATTGGGTGTATTACACCCTTCATGAACCTTCTAGAGTGCTCCCTCCTTATCTTCAAGAAACTTCTAGGAGTTGCCGCCCCTAGCTCCCTTTGGGCTGCTATTTGGGCTGCAACTTAGCTTGCTTTTGAGCTCATGTAGACTACACTCTAGGCTGTTCTTTGGACTAAAAATGGGTTAGGCCAAGATTTCCTTCTTGCTAGGCTTCTTCCCTTGGGTTTTCCAAAGAGTTAGCTTGCACTACTTGGGCCGAATGAAACTCCCTTGCTCTCATGGCTGAGTTGGGCTGAACTTGATAAATTTTGGGCTTTCTTTTCTTGCTTTTGCCTTCTTTTTCTTGATTTGACTACCCCTGAAATCTTTTTTTGCAATCAAACTAAAATAGGGAAAAATCTAATTAAACCGACATAAAATTTCATGCAAAAACCTCATAAAATATAGATAAATTGTAGGTTCATCAAATACCCCCACACTTAAGCTTTTGCTTGTCCTCAAGCAAAGACATCAGCCATAAATTTAACATTCCCCCCTTCTGTTCTCACCATTTACCTGGTGAACTTTTTAAGATAGAAATACATTGAGTAGTCGGGGAACTTTTGTAAGTGCTCGACTCTTATTCTTGTAAATTACCATTTAAGATATGTATCAGATCCAAGGAAAGGAGAATATGAATTTCATCATAGTCTGGCCTTCACTCCTAATTCATATATAAATCAACTCCTTAATTGTCAAGGTTAATAATCAAATTTCACTAAGTTTCACATCTGTAACTAAATCTCAATGAGAGTTCAACTTATTTTTAAGGGTGAGTGCATCTTATGCTCCATCTCACCATTTTCTTCTTTTTTTTTTCGGTGTGAGTGCATTTTATGCTCCATCTCACACACATTTCTCTCTCTTTTACTTTTTTTTTTGTGTGAGTGCATCTTATGCTCCATCTCACACTGGTCACTTACTTGAGGTAGGTAAATAGGACTCATGTTCTGAGCTGCTAGTTTTACTATTCAGCTCAAAATAGTAGAGTCAATTTGGGCTTTTGTCTTTCTTTGCAATTATTGAACCTCAAGAATCAACACTTCAGATGTGCACTAGCTTTCTTAACCATTAACAATGAAATCAAGGGCTTCCATACACATGAAGGAAGTTAGGGCTAGTCATGCTGAAAGGCATATTCAGCTCTCATTTTCTCATGCATATATCAAACTGGGTTATTCACAAGAATAAAAACTTAACAAGTACATCAGTCTCCCTCAACTTATTGAATTCCTTCTTAAAAATCATCAAATAAATAGTAATGAACTTGAGGAGTTCTAGTCTTTTTTTGGTTACGTCATTGTCTGCATATGTGTGTTGGGGTGAATGAGGTGCATGGTTTCAGCCCCCATACCCTAGCCTCGGGCTCACTCCCCCACACTTACGATGAACATTGTCCTCAATGTTCTTAGTGTTAGGGAATCACAATAAAACCAACAAGAGAAATACCAAGTAAAGAGAAGGGTAAAGAGGATTTCCTGAAGATTAATTTCCAGATATGCAAGAGTTCTTTTGATGGGAGCCTCTTCTGCTAGAATTTACTTGCAACAGAGATCAGAAGCTTTGTTCTAACTAAAAATAATTTAAACCAAATAATAAAAAAGACTACTATTCACAATTCAAAAGAATGTAAGTAATCTTAATCTACCAGCTATACAAGAAAAATCTACAAAGCCAAGTAATTAATAAGACAAACCAAAGTCATTTGCTTCACTCTTCTCTCTCTCTCTCTCTCTCTCTCTCTCTCTCTCTCTCTCTCTTTTAAACAAGAAAAACAGAGCTCCATTACTGAAAACCAACATTCAAGTGTGAAGTAGATCATTAATGAAAAAGAAAGCTAACTAAATTAGCAATAGATATTATTGCACACTATTCTAGACTAAATAGAAGTAAACATATCTAACATCTACTGTAAACAGATCTACAATCATTGCTGAATTTATGATCTTTAGGCTACTCTTCAAGTTCTAACCATAAAAAAAAAAATCAGATCTGAAAACTTAACTTTTGAGAACAGTCACTTACAAAAATTCCAAACCTAATGTCAATAAGTAGGTCTAAAATTTGTTGCAGTTAGGTCTGAAATAAGTCTGATCCCAAGAGCTTAGGACTTCTCTTTCAAGTCCCAACTTAAATGTCTTGTATGCCTCAATTGATTGCAGAGACCTGAAATCAGATCTGCAACTTTATACTGTAAGTAGCCTTGATTCAGATTTGAATGCTAGCACATCAAAAATATGAGGCTCTTTTTAGACCTTTCAGGCCTCACAAACATCAGTCCTAATCCAATCCAAACATCAATCCACAGCCAATTCAGATCGGGTGCAAGTGATTTAAAAGATAACAAAACATCAAGTTCACAAAAAAATCAGATCATGTACTTATACTGCCTCAGATTCTCATGCACTTCAGATCCGATTTTACCATTCATGGCTTAAATTTTCATCAATGAGGCAAGTCTGATGCATCAAATTGTGAATTGGGTGTTGTCACTACCCGAATTCACATCAGAATTGAGTAGGTTCAGATTTGAGTTCATCTGAACTCAGACCTGAACCTAGCAGAATGCAGTCTTGCAACCGGCTGAACTCAGATCTGAACTTCAAATCTGAGTTTCAGATCTGAAAGCTCACATGCTATTCTTTCATTGTTTTCTTTTTCTTTTCTTTTTCTATTTTTCTTTTCTTTATTTTTTTAAAGGAAGAAAACTAAAACAAAATACAGCAATGCAACCAAAATCTTTTTGGATGAGTGCATGTCTGATTGATGAATGCAATTCAAATCTGAACTCATTTTGTGATTTAATATTTTTTTTTAGAACCCAAAAGAAGAAGAGAAATTTGATTTGCATAAGCTACATTAAAACTGAAACTAAGGATGGAACAATCAAGTATCAAGAGAAGAAACATGGCTCCATCAATGTAGCCCTTGATGGAATATACACTTATTGGAATGTAGTACACATGGCTGCACACACCCATTCAGATCTGCTAGACTTTCTATTCATGCACAGCTAAAATCAGAGCTATCTAACTTGAAAAAAAAAATTCAAAGATCAGCCCAGGACAATTCACAATGCCAATTTAGTAATGTTAATTGTAATACAAACCTATTCAAAACCTGCCCTGATTCAGCCTTGCTGTAGCAGGTAGCAGCCTTGCTAGGTCTGAACTTACTAGAAACACTTAGGAAGCTCTGCTTTTCATTAGATATCTGAGGTATGACAAATTGTTAATTCAAACATACATCTCCTCCGATACATTAGCTTGGTTATAAGTGCATAGAGCAGAAAAAACAGTTCATCAAAAATTCAAAGTTTTGGTTCAATCCTCAACTGCAATTCGGATTTGAATTAGTTCAGATGCTGCTACCAAAGTGCTTTTGGGGGAACACCATAAGTCCCCTCGGGTGAATTAGGTGGTGATGATACTCAATTCCCCTCAAAATTGCATCAGTTCAGGTCTGAGTTCAGATGGACTCAGATCTGAACTGTTGCAGATCTGTAACAACCAAAGTGATAACTAAACTCAGATCTGAGTTCCATTGCTATACAGATCTGAGTTATGGTCTTAAATGCCCTTCTTTACTATCCAATTATTTTGGGGCGTGCATATGGATAATAGGGTGAGTCGAGGTGATGATGGCTCCCAATTCACCTCATGATTGCATCAGTTTAGGTTTGAGTTCTGATGAACTCAGATCTGAACTGTTGCAGATCTGCAATATCAGAAGAGAAGTCTGAAATAGAAAAATGTGTGGAGGTGTTGCATTGCATTAAAATTATTGAGGCCTCAAAAAAAAATTCTCAAAATAAACACACTTTTCCTCAACCAAATCAGCTCAAAAAAAGATCATAGTACAAGTTATCTAACATTGCAAAGTCTGCCCCGTATCCTTCTTTGTTCACAGCCCCAGTTCAGATCTGAATTTCTTTACCCAATGCTATCCAGTTGTTTTTGGGAGATAGCAGATTTATTCTAGGGTGTATTGGGGTAGTGCTAACCCCCAATTAGCCTTGAAAGTTACATCAGTTCAGGTCCGAGTTCAAGGGAACTCAGATCTGAACTGTTGCAGATCTGTTACAACTAAAATCAGATCTGAACTCATGTCTGAGTTCTAATCCGAATCCTTGGTTTCCATTCTTTTGGTTATATGGTTCTCTCTCTCCCTTTTTTTTTATTTCTCTATATATATTTTTTTCTTTTTTTTTTGTGATGAAAGAAAAAGAAGATAAAAGGCTGAAACATAAACAGATTTTCTCAGTTGAGTGCTGCAGTTCTGCTATAGCAGATCTAAGTGCCGAATGCAACTCAAATCCACAACATTCAGCTTTTTTATTTTTTATTTTTTAGGAGACAATAACTTCAAGATAGAAAGGAAAACATGTCTCCCTTTATTAAAATTAAACTGAAACAAGGAAGTGAAAGTAATCTACTAAAGCACAACTACAGTAGTACAACAATTGCAATCCAAGTTGAAATGAAAAATTAAGCAAATTAAACCAACTATGAATGCAATGCTGAATGAGATTAGATTAAGAATGCCCAATGTTTCCTAATATTGCTTCCCTAAATCCCCAGCAATGGCGCCAAAAACTTGATGTGTAGCTCACTGTGACACTAGCAAGTGCACTATCCGTTCAAGTAATAAAGTAGTGAGTGAAGTATCGTTCCTACGAGGATTTAGGAAACAAGTATCAATACTAAATTGAGTACTTCTTATCTGATTAATAAATAAATCAAAACTTTAATAAAAGCTAAAAATCCTAAATTAAAATCTATCAAAATCATTGGTCCAATTGCCTTCAAATCAAGTTAGAAGAGTAAGCAGTAAATTTCAATATCAGAATTCAACAATCTATCAATTTGGATCATTCGAATAAATCAGAACAACCTCTGTCAAGCACATGTTCATCCTATGCATGAGTGACAATTCTTCTATCTCTAACAAGAATCTAATCCCCATGCATGCATTTCTTCAAACACTTCTAAGGCATCAATTCAAAACTGAATTGATCACCAACTGAATTGTGCAAGTCATCTCTAATCTTGCATCCAATTCAGTTCTTGAATAGTAGATCTGAGAGAGACTCTAGGAATTCCAAGCTTTAGATCCATTCGGCCAATCTGAAAATTGCAGATCTGAATTCTCTTTCAAGCAATTCAGATCTTATAATCTCATATATGAGAATTCAGATATGAGTTTTGAAGGTTAGTTAGCCGAATTAATCTACAAAAACACCCTTATTCAAGAAACTCCAAGTACAATTCATGACCATTCGAATGAATAAAAAATAATTAGATTGCTGAACTGAAATTTTACAAGTTGAAATACATCAAGGAAGAATGGAAGAAGGAGAAAGAAGAAAGAAAATATAACAAAGAAATAGAATTCAAATTAAAGGAGAATGAAACTACACTTGAGTTATTACAAATGATCTTTGAATCACAAACCCCCAATTTCGAAATCACCTTCTCTTCTAGTTTGCTTGTCTTGAACTTCCTTTAGCCCTTCTTCTTCTTCTTCCTTGCGCCTAACCTTCTTTTCTTCTCTTCTCTTAAGGTGGCCGAACCTCTAAGAGTGGGAGAGCCTTCCTCTCAAGCAATTGAACACCTCTCCCCCCTCCTAGAGGCCTCATTATATAGTTTTTCAAGGGGGCTCTTGCCCCTTCTTGAAGTCTCTAGAATTGGGTGTATTACACCCTTCATGAACCTTCTAGAGTGCTCCCTCCTTATCTTCAAGAAACTTCTAGGAGTTGCCGCCCCTAGCTCCCTTTGGGCTGCTATTTGAGCTGCAACTTAGCTTGCTTTTGAGCTCATGTAGACTACACTCTAGGCTGTTCTTTGGACTAAAAATGGGTTGGACCGAGATTTCCTTCTTGTTAGGCTTCTTCCCTTGGGTTTTCCAAAGAGTTAGCTTGCACTACTTGGGCCGAATGAAACTCCCTTGCTCTCATGGCTGAGTTGGGCTGAACTTGATAAATTTTGGGCTTTCTTTTCTTGCTTTTGCCTTCTTTTTCTTGATTTGACTACCCCTGAAATCTTTTTTTGCAATCAAACTAAAATAGGGAAAAATCTAATTAAACCGACATAAAATTTCATGCAAAAACCTCATAAAATATAGATAAATTGTAAGTTCATCAGGAGGTTATTATATTAACACAAGTTCCCTTAGTGCCATCCCTTTGAATCTACTTTGGTTTTAGCATTGAAGTGATCATCTAAATATTTTCCACTTTTTTAATGGTTAATTTCCATTTTAACAAATGATAATTTGGACCATCTCGATTTTGGGTTTCTCAATTTGTTCCCCCAGTCATTAATTATTAAGTTTATTTTGAACTAAAACAACACATTTCATTTTGTCTAGATGGGTCGAAGCGATTTGCTTCTACCTTCTACTTTAAAGGTCAGTTTCTCAAACACCTTCTGCACATTTACTACTAATGTTTTTTTTCTTCCTCCAATCCGATTCGTTGTAGAGTTTTCTTTATCTACATTTATATCCTTTTATTTTGTTAATTAATTGAACTTGCATAGCTTTTAGCAGCAGCCATTGCCTCTATTTCTCCCATTTGCTTAGAAAATTTGTTTAGTTGGGTGTAGAAATTCATCATAATTGTGAAATAGTTTTTCCTTTTCGTTTTTTCCTCTTGTTATCCTACTTCTATGACTGATTTGGTTTTTTCCTTTCGCTTATCAAGGAAGGTTAGTGTCTGCAGAAGTAGTCAAGGGCCTCTAGGCTAGGTGTGCCTCTACTTCCATGGCTAAAAGGTCTAGCCTTTGCGTCAAGGAATTGCTGATGCAAACCGGCTAAAGTTACAAGCAATGGCCATCTTGTCTCCAATCCCAATCCTAATTTATAGCATCACAACATTAGCAAATCAAACTATCCACCATTTGGCAGTCCACCTGAGGATGGGATTGAGATCGTTACTCTGTCGGAAGACCACCGTTGGATAGTTTTTTTTTTCTTTTTTTTTTTTTGCTTCAATTCTAATGAAATCCTTTTATACCAAAATAAAAATTTATTTATTTATTCAATAGCATCATATATACATGTTCCCTTCTGCTATTTGTTTCAAAAAACAATATATATTTTTGAAACCAATAAAATATTGGATTTTTTAAACAAAACCAAATTTTCTAATATAGAAATTATATCATTTGTTGAAAACAATATTTGATTAATCAGATGAAAATATTTTCCAAAACCAGATTTAAGAACAAGTTTTTGGTTATGAAAACAAAAAGCATATACTCAACCAAAAATATGTTTCTTGTGTTTTTATTTTAAGAAATAATCTATTTTCAAAAAGATGGTTTTGATTTGTTTTTAGAATCAGCAATAAGAAAAACAATTCACTTTAGACTTGTAGAACGCCCCCTAAGATTCTTAGTTCATTCTTGTATGCTTTTGGGGTTGTTTGATATGGATGCGGTGTTCATGCCTTGCATTTATGCATTGGAAATTGGAAAAAATTGTTGCTGGGCACAAAAATTCAATGCAACATTGTTAATCGTATTTTGATGTGGTGTCCATCTCTTACATTTAGCATTGGAAATTGGAAAAAATTGTTGATGGCACAAAAAAACGATGTAACATTGTTTATTGTGTTTTTATTACATTCAGTGCCAATAGGTTCTGTGTTTGCACTTGAATAAGATATAATTATAACAGCCTAAAATGGCGATGCGTCATTGAAATGAAAACAAAATATACACTGAATATAATACCTCAATGCCAAACACGTTTATTCATGGGGAGATATTCCCGATGCATTGTTTGAGATGGGTGTGATGAGGAATTCCGGATTCAGCAAAATAATTTTGTGATTTCATTTGCACAAATCTAACAACAAGAGTGTAAATGATTTATTGTTGTTAACTTTTTAACTTTTATATTTATTATGTTTGTTTTCAATGTAGATGACATAAAATAAAATTTGAAACAAAAACTAAGGTAAAAGTTGAAGCAAAAGTAAATCACACAGGAGATGCCCTCTTCCCTTGCTTTAAGGATAGGCATGGCCATTGCCCTGTTATATGGTTTCCTTCAACTGTTGGTTGAATGTGATAACTCATATCTTATCCTTGATATTCTCTCTCCAGGTGAACAGGCTAAGCGACTCTCTCCTTGCGTTTTCCCATCATCAAGGATATCAGTAACGCGACCCCTCACTTATTGGAGATTAGCTTTTCTGGTTGATTACTCAACTAAAAGAGTTCTTTCTAATGACTTTTATGGTTCCTCGGATCTTTTGCCTTCGTAGCTGTCTCAGGTAATCTCATTTACAAACATAAAATGAGGAGGGAGTATAAAAAAAGAAGATTGGGGGCCCGGCCCGACTTTGGACAGGCCCCGCACGATGGCACGCGGGCCGTGTTAGGTCTGATATAATTGTATGTGTCATGTTGGGCTTGTAGGTCCACGGGTTGGGCTGGTACGGTATGACCGAGCAAGTTGTGCCGGTATGCAAGCCCATATATATATATATAATATTATATCAGTCATAATTATATACTAATATAATATATAATATATTAATAAAATAAATAATTATTTTCAATTTTATTATACTAATTTATTTAATTATTATATATAAGCAATTGTATCTATCAAAATTCATATAAAATTAAAATTTTAAATTTCTTTTCAATTTATTTAAATAAATAGCTTTGGCCCGGTCCACAGCTCGACCTAGACCACGGGTCAGCCCAGCACGGGCTTGCACAGGCTTGGGTTGTTGGCTATATCGGGCTGACCCCCCAAGTTATCCCAAGGGAAGGCAGCACAACCTAGAATGGCTTGCGGGTTGGCACGGCATGGCCTGCATTTTGCACAGGTTGCCCGTACGCCCAGCACGATCCATTTTATACCTCTAAGTACATCCTATGAACCGAGAAGTATGAACCCACTAACCAGAAACGAACACGTCAGCTTATGCGGGTGTTCAATCATTAGTTGAACAAACTTGGTTCAACCATCCAATGCCCAAATGAGTCCCTCGGAGTCCTCCTCTCCTTCGAGCCCTAACCCAAACACCAATCGGTCACTCACCATGATATGGGGCGTTGCCACCTCACCATAGCCACATCAGCCACTCCGAATATTCTGCTCCAACCACCTGATCCTCCGTACAGGTTGTTAGTATTGCGCTGAGTGTCTCATCATTAATGTAGCGTTCTCCAACCGCCCATGATTATAAATGATTGAATAATGGAAGTGGATGGTTGAACTTGCCTTATCATTAGTATTCTCTTGGGTCTCGCTTCTGGCCATCCCCTTCGAGCGATGATTCTCACCATAGCTCGGGGAAACTCGAAGCTCTCTCCCTACCAATGGGAAGAGGTTCTTAACATCATGGTATCAGAGCAAGCGAACCCCTAGGCAACTCAGATACTGGAAATGGAGGATCGCGTAGGAATCTTGGAAAACTCCCGTGAAGAAATGAATATAAAGTTTGCTGAAATGCTGGAGCATCTAAACTACATCGCTTTACGAATGGACCAACAGGAGGAGTCTCAGCACCGGTCATCCACTGGTGGTGGCTTCGGGAAGGGGATGGAGAGCTCGGGGGCAACAGGGAGCTGTTTCATCTCCCTGCAGAAGTTCTAGAAGGTGGAACTGGCAAAGTTCGGAGGCATCGGGCTGGACGGGTGGCTTCTCCTCATCCAACAGTACTTCCGCCTACACGAGGTACCCGAGGAGAGCTGGGTTGCAGTGGTGAGCCTTGGGTTTGAAGGACAAGCAATGGAGTGGTATAGCTGGTAAAAGGATCATCAAGCTAAGCCCACTTGGCATCAATTTATAACTGCCTTAGATGCTCGATTCAACAGGCCCTTGGGAACCAACCATGTGGGGCGGCTAGCAAAACTCTCTCAAACCTCCACTGTCCATGAGTATATGGAGGAGTTCCAAAGGATTTCCAATCAAGTGAAGGGGCTGAACGAAGAATCTCTAGTAAGGTGTTTCACTGTGGATCTCAAAACAGAGGTACGAGCAGGGTTGGAAAAGTTTGAACCAGTGACTTTAGCTAGAGCCTTCCACCTGGCGCTGTTGGAGGAAGAAGATGAAGGGATGAGAGATCCATCGTATGGATGCTCAAATCTTGCGGAATAAAGGAGCGAATTTCAATTGGGAATCGTATTCCCTATTTAGAAAATCATATTTTCAAGGATCATTCTTGAACCATAAACTGAACCAGATCTGAACCAAAAGGAGTAGGAGAGGATTATACCTGATACGGAGAAACAATATCTTCCAACGAATGTGTTCACGCCCAAGGAAGGATCCAAAAATTGCTCACACTAAAGATGACACAGTGTAGGATGGAGTAGAATCAACAGTATTCTTCTCCAAGAATTCTGTCATTCGCAAGAAACAGCAGGATGGCACGTGAGCATAGCTTTCTATCAATTCTTTCTCAAAGAACTTATGTAAAGATCGAATCTTGACTTCTCTCACAACTGGAGATTGAACTGGATGTCTGGCGGCTGCATGAAGGAGGCGGCAAGAAAGATCTTTGCATGGATTGCAGGTAGGCAGGACAGTTCCTTTTCTAATGGCCGGTCTTCTTGCAAAAATGACAGGCATCTAATGCCTTGTCCTTCCTCTATTTCTTGGGTTTGACAGCCTTCTTCTGGGGCTTTCTCTTTGTCTTCCTTTTCTTGCCCGATTTGCTAGTTTCAACAAGCATGGCAATGGGCTCATCCTTTTTAATCAATTCTTCGTGTAACATATTGTTGAGTTCCTGCAAGGTGACGTTCAGCTTGTTCATGTTGTAGTTCATGATGAATGGATTAAAGGATGGAGGTAGAGAGTTGAGAATAGCATCGATTTGTGTTACCAGATCCAGCCCGAATCCAAGAGCCTCCAATTCGTTGATATAACCCATCATCCGGAGACATTGGTCGTGAACTTGTTGGCCCTTGGACATCTGCGCGGTCATGAACTGTTTCAAGACCTTTTGCCGAGTAGAACGATTCTGCTCTTCGTACATTGTCTTCAGACTATCCAATCCGTCCTTAGCAAGTTCGTTCTGATCGAATTGCCTCTGAATTGGATTTTCCAAAGAGGCAATGATATAGCAGCGGGCAAGGGAGTTTTTCTCATTCCATTCTTGGTATTCTCTTCTTCGGGCCTCGGAAGCCCTATCTCCCGGACGATTCGGGGTAGGATTATTGGCTACCTTGTCCAATTTCTCAGAGGTTAAGACCAACATAAGGTTCCTGTACCAGTTGGCATAATTTGGGCCCTTCAACTTGTTGTCATCAAACAACTTTGCAAATTGTTCATTTGCCATTTTCTGATAAAAGTACAAACATTAGTCCATAACCTAATTTGATTCATGTTCATTACATAGATATGGGTTTTAATCTACGTTCCATTTTCATTTATTCATCTCTGAGATTTTCCTCCTTTCTCAGTGACGGAGACTGCGAGTTGTCTCTAGAAATGTGGGAAATCACATAGGGTGCATGGAACCAACTATTTTAGCTACAAAACCCCACCACCTTTCTATGAAAGATCATATCCACTCATCATATGAGTTTTCCCTTTGGCCTCTGTCAGACAAGGTTCAGAACCGTTTTCAGGTAAACATTTCTATCCAGTGAGTGCTTACCCATCATATTCGTGAACGCCAAAGTACCGTGAGAGAGTTCCCATTTTCTGGTGAAACCCCTCCCACATCGGTCTATGATGCCCCTATCATCTTATGAAACATTCAGACAAGCCCAACAGCAAATGGATAGCCCATTTTCTGGTGTGTTTCCTCATTACTAAATGACTCATTCTCATGCTAATGATGGAAGGCCTTTAGAGAGTTCATCATATGAATCTCCCTATCACATGCACTCGTATTAGCTGGAGAGAACAATTAATTACGCCTTAGTTTGATCTAGGTCAAACCCAAGTGGCTCCCACTGACTTTCATAAAGCCAGATTTCGGTGGGCCTAAATCTGCTAGGGTTCCGCATGTAATATCTTGATGAAGTGTGGGGCCCACCACTGAGGGAAGTCATCCAATGACCAAAAGGGACACCATGGCAATGATTTGCATTCAACCATGGTATGCGCAAGAGCCACTGTTGATTGAGCATGTGACAAGTACTTATGGCCCATGTACATAGCACATCACACATCCATACATCACATGCAAGGATAAATTGATCCAATCAATTAATTATCTATAAAACCCATTTAAAGCCCATTTTAAATCTATAATATTAACCATTAATATTATCTAGGTATATGGGCCAAATTAAGGTTGATTGGTTTGGCCCATATAGTTTTAAGAGTTAAGTGGGCTTTTAGCAGTTTTAATTATTTAAAACTAGGCCTGTACAGGTTGGGCCGAATTAACCATTTAATTAAACATCAATCCTTAGGCCTATTAGTGAGAAAATTAGGGCTGACTTTCAGCCTCGATTAAGCCCTAGATTCGGTTCAAACAATTTTGAACCAATCTTGGTTCGAATGGGTCTAGGGTTTGATCTTTAATTATATCTTTAATTCAAGAAAATAATCTGAAATTAAATACTGATAAAAGAAAATCAAGAATCAATCAAACAGGGTTGTTCGCACAATCCATCCTACAAAACGGAGGTTAGATCATAGTTTGCAGTTTCATAAACTGCAAATCACATATTGTAATTCTCCCATCTGCGAAATCTCCTTTTCTGCACCGCCATCTTCAATCCAAAATAAAATAAATAGAAATCATGATTTTTATTAATAATTACATCATATCAAATACATATATATTCAGTCTAAAAATTAAAAAAAAATATTTTACAGACCAAATGTAATAAAGCAATTCAAAAACTACAAAATCACAGGTTCCCTACGCAAATCAAGATTTCGATCTTCTCTTGTACGAATAACCCATAAATCAAGAAAATCATAAAGAATAATTCTAAATAATAATCAGATTTATATAAAAATTAATTTCAGATTATTTGCCCATAATTTTGGGAACAAATTCCCAAAACCCATATTTGCGCAAATTGGGTAGAACGCCTTCTACCCATTTGCGTAGGTTCAGATCTGAGAACATGGCTTTGATACCACTGAAGGGATGAGAGATCTATCATATGGACGCCCAAATCTTGCGGAATAAAGGGGCGAATTTCAAAAATTTTTCTCTCCCTTCAACTAGGAATTGCATTCCCTATTTAGAAAATCATATTTTCAATGATCATTCTTAAACCATAAACTGAACTAGATCTGAACCAAAAGGAGTAGGAGATGATTATACCTGATACGGAGAAACAATATCTCCCAACGAAGGTGTTCACACCCAATGAAGGATCCAAAGACTGCTCCCATTGAAGATGGCACAGTGCAGGATGGAGCATAATCAATAGTATTATTCTCCAAGAATTCTGTCCTTCGCAAGAAACATCAAGATGGCACGTGAGCACGATTTCCTATCAATTCTTTCTCAAAGAACTGATATCAAGATCGAATCTTGACTTCTCCCACAACTGGAGATCGAACTAGCAAACAGGGCGGCAAGAACAAGGAGGCGACAAGAAAGAATTCTGCAGGGTTGCTTAATTTTTTCTTCTGTGTTTTCAGCTCTCAATGAGGATGTAAATTATCTCTACCAAAGGCTGCCGCCCCCTTTTTTTCTCTTATAACCCTAAATGATCAGCTCCTAATCCATTTAGGACTTGTTGATCCAAATCTGATTTGGATCAGACATCCCTTTAGGTGATAAGGATAAACCCTTATCTTATCTGCAGATTAGATTAACTTTCTCCTAATCTCATTAGGAGGTTTCTAGATATGAATCACATTCAGATCTGGACTCTCTAAGTGGATAGGTTAAGACCCTATCCTATCTGTTAATCTATCTCAAAATTCGCCCCATATTTTAACTAATTAAATAGCCCAGTACAAAATGGGTTTTAGGCCCATTAAGCTTATGTGTTCACTTAACCTTCCTAACTACTACCCAATTGGGCTTCTTTTATATCTCATATAAAATATACTTTGCAAAACAAATCTCAACGATTGAAATCGGCTATCGGCAGTCTTGGTTTCCATCAGTGAGAGTGTATCTCCGATCATTACCTTTGTTCGACAAAGGGGTTGATCCTATCACTATGATCACCCACTCAGATGAATTCTCAGACTGTCCCAACATACATAGGTTTTGACCCCCGCTAAGGATCTCACTGATTGGTATATCAAAGACAGCCCAATCCGACACTTAGTGTAGTATCATAATCGAGTCTAGGTCATGTGTAACTTTCCAGTTTTGCCCATCAATCTCCAAGGTCCAGGGCAATACTGGAAATCCGGTCTAGTTCATAGATTCAATTAATCCTACACTGTATGTGCCTAGGGTCTCACCCTGGTAGCTGAGACATGCCACCCAACCGACTTGGTGGCACCATAGTGTCAGCCTTATCAGGATAGTTCTCCCCAGACCGACCCACTGACTGTGAACATTCTAAACTAACATGAGTCTCATTAAGTGTCCAGTTTAAGGGTATTACACAAAAACATACCAAGGGAGCATGAATCAAACATGCACTTTTATTCATTTACAATAAACTCATAAAGTACATCATTCTAATTGAAGCTAAGGGCATACAAACCTGTCCAACAGAAGAGTGGGCAGCTCGAAGATGGACAGTTAGGTCGGAGCACTTGCAACCACGTCCTACAGCCGCAAGCGACCCTCAGGCGAGCAGGTCGTCTCCAAGGTACACCAACAGAAATGAAAGAGAGGCAAGATAAAGGATTATGCTATAACTGCAAGGAACACTATGTCCCTAGCCACCGGTGCAAGGTACAGAAGTTGTTGTGGATCAATTGGGAAGCAGAGGAGGAGGAAGGTGACGACCTTGGTTCGACCCTAGTTCAACCTTGGAGGAAGAAGAACTGGAGCCTACACCGACCATCTCCCTACATGCCATCTCCGGGGCTAAAACCCCATAGACTATGCGCTTAAATGGGATGGTAGGGGCACTTCCGGTGACCATTCTCGTGGACTCAGGATCTTCACACAACTTCATGAACCCGAGGGTGGCGCTGACTTCCGACGCCAGGTTCCAAGTGACAGTAGCAAACGGGGATCATGTATCCAAACAAGGCTGCTGCGATGGAGTCCGCATTCGAACATAAGGGGCCGAGATCACTACAGATTTCTTCTTGTTATTGTTGCCTGGATTGGATGTCATTCTCGAAGTCCAATGGCTTTGGACCTTAGGCCCAGTCACATTAGACTTCAACAGTCTCTCCCTAGAATACCAAGACCAAGCCGGCATTCACCTTCTGCATGGCCATCGACCCCCTGAACTAAGAGCAGTAGTTGGGGATCAAATGGAGAGACATGGACGCAATTCTGGGAGTTGTTTCCTGTTACAGATATTAGACAACCACATCATGACGGAGCCCACCATTGATCTCGGGGTCCAATTGGTACTAAAAGAATTCGAGGAGGTCTTTGAAGAGCTGGTGGGTCTACCTCCTCCATGGGCCTTGGACCATGCCATTCTGTTGCATCAGGGGGAGGCACCGGTGTGTGTGCGTCCTTATCGGTATCCCCATTATCACAAAGGGGAGATAAAGAAACAGGTCCAGGAGATGCTCAACCATGGGATCATTCAGCCCAGCACAAGCCCGTTCTCCTCACCGATGCTACTAGTGAAGAAGAAAGATGGAGGCTAGAGATTCTGCGTAGATTACAGGCAGTTGAATGCAGTAACTTACTAATATTGTATTAATCTATTTAGTATTTTATTACTAAATTTGGAATCAATTGAAATTTTTTAATTTTGTATTAATCTATTTAGTATTTTATTACTAATATTTTATGAATATATAATTATTATTTAATAATTAATATCTTAGTATTTATCATTTATTTATGCATATGTTATTAACATATCATTAAATTATTATTACTTTGCTAGTATTTATATTATTATACTTTATCAATATTTTCTTATTTTTTCTTATTATCTTACTAATATTCTATTGTTTTTGTTTATTATTTTAAAATTAATTTATAATTATTTAATAAATAATATGTTACTATTTTATTATTATGTTAATATAATATATTAATAATTTATTTTTACTTAAAATAATATCTTCACTTTTATTATTAATTTGTTAATGTTTTGTTATAGTTTTATTATTTTTATGAATATTTTACTAATATTTTATTATTATTTTAATTATTAATATACTCTTATTTTATTATTATTATTATTATTACTTTCACAATATTTTATTATTTAATTATTAGTATTTTACTAATATTATTGTGTTATTACTTTACTTATGTTGTATCAATATTTTATTTATACTTTATTTTTTATTTAATAACTAATATCGTTGTTTGTTATTATTATTTTATTAATATTAAGATTTAGGGGCTTTTGTCATGAGTTATTAATAATAGGATTAAGGCTGTATTTGGATTGTGGGAAATTTTGGATGGGACGGGATGGGACGAAAAAGTGTGCAAATTTCACTTTCTATTTTTTGGTTATACAAAGGAAAATAATGGAAAATTCATTTTCCCATGTTTATTTTGTGGGAAAATAATTAGAGGTAGACATGATTTTTTTGCAACTTTCTATGTTTTCCCCCCTAGTTTTGCCTTCTTGTTTTAAGATTTCCATGCTTACAAAACTCTTTCTCTCTCTATTTACATAATCATCTTTGCCATATGCCAAATTGACTATGCATAATTAACATAGCCTAACTTGGCCTTATTAAGCCTTTTCAGAAGTTGGGTAAGTTGGGTCTGGCATTTGGTTCTCTCTCTCTCTCTCTCTCTCTCTCTCTCTCTCTCTCTCTCTCTCTCTCTCTCTCTCTGATTAGTATCTTTAGTTCATGGTTAAGGTTTTCACTTAGCATGAGCGCATTGTTGCATGGGCTTGTTCAACTTTACATGGCTACAAATAAAGTTCTTAGGCATTACTTAACTAAAATGATAAAGGCTAAGTACAAATGAGAGAAGTTTTGTCTTCTAGTTGTAAAGTTCTCATTAGCTTAATTAACTATTTTGCAAGCACATTTCAAGATGCTACCAAGTAACTACATAGACCTGACCTTTCTATGCACCAAATTTATGGCAGATAAATTTTCCAATGTAATTTCAATTTCTTGCATAAAAGATATGCACCCAATTCACATGATATTTAGCTTTCTAGATTGTTGGATGACTGCAGGGTGGTTCATCATTTTACAAGTATGAAAACATCCAACAAATGCAGGGTGGTCCATATTGTTCACATGATATTTAACTTCAAATTCTTGAAGAAATGGCGGACAACTTATCAACCTTAATCCTCATACATGCACCGGAAACTATATAGAAATACTCATGCCAAACTGGGCTTGACTACATAAGGCAACATATGTAAACACACAAGAATTGATACAACACACCCACAGACCTGGATTTGATGGACAGGATTGGCTATTGTTACTATCAACTTAGAAGTTTGAGACTCCATCTTCAAAAATACATCCCAAAACCTACTAAGAAGAGTACATAATCTTGTTTGAGAGAAAGAAATAACACTTAGGCCCAAATGAGAAAATTTGAATTCAAGAAATCAACACATAGTCCATAAATTTGTTGCAGGTTTGTCATAGATTTCTACTACAAGTTTGCAGCCTCCATTGCTCTATAATGCCAAGTCTTCCTGTAACACAGGAACTTTGCTCTCTCAACTCTAATTCAAATAATCTCTTCTCTTCTTCTTGTGCATATTCTTTTTATGCTCATGGTTTTTTCTCTTAGGTGCCTTTGTTGTTGAAGTTTAATGTTTAAGCCCTTAGAACATGATTACATAAGTTTATCAGAGATTTCTTCCATGGAAGGGTTTGAGAAGATTTCTTCTACCTCCTCCACAATTTCCATCGAGGAGGAGAAGAAAAATGCACTTAACCTCAAAGAGATTGAGCTCAAACTTGGGTTGCCTGGTTCTGAGTCTCCCAAGATAAAGGTTGATGTTGGGGTTGGAGTTTTCCCCCTTGGGAAGGACTGTAAAGGATAAGAATGACTACTCACTTGGCATATTAAAAAATTTTGTTTCTGGGGCTAAGAGGGGATTATATAACACTATTGATGGTTTTGGGAAAAGGGTTTTCTCTGGGGCTAGTGGATTTAAGGTTGATTTGGGGAAAGGAGTTACATTATTCTCTTCGAGAGGTGGAAATGGTGGCAAGTCTCTTGCTGTTTTGGAAAATAGTAACTAGTAATCAGCTTCGGTTGTTCCTTCACTCAAAGATACTTATAAAAGAAATAATAAAATAGGAAAGACAAAAAAAAAATGCAAGTCTCGGCTACACAAGGAGAACGGAGTTTCTCATTGTTGGAACTAGTGAGGAAGTTGATAGGAGGTTTGATCATTGCAGAGACTTTTGCAATAATGGGTAGGGGTGGATTCGGGCTGAGTCGAGCCAAATACTTGGCTATTTGAGCTCAGCTCATAGAAATAGTGTTAGGTTCAAGCTCAAGCCCGATTCAAGATAGAGACTTGTGCTCGAGGTCAGCTCGGTTCAAAAGCTTGCAAGTTCGAGCTTAGCTCGACTCGAGCTCGATTGCAAGCCAAGTTTTTTAAAAAAATAAAAATTATATATATAATTTTTTTATTTTATATACAAAAATTAAGAATTATAAAAATCATTTATTATTATAAATAAAAAATAAAAATATTATTATATATGTGTATATGTATATCTATATGTATATATAAAAAAAATTATTTGTTTATTATACTAGGTTCGCAAGCCTCACGAGCCGACCATCACTAGGCTCGAGCTCAGCTCGATTAGCAAATGAGCCTATACAACGGGCTTGAGCTCAACTCAAAGCTTAGTTTAAACCGAGAAGAGCCAAGCTCGAATAAACTCATGAGAAGCTTAGTGGGGCTACCCCTAACAATGGGGAATATTTTCATATGCATCAAAATATATAAAAGAAAAGTGAAAATGGCTTGCCATCGCAAGAGGATTACAAATCTGGTCTCACCATTGCTCGAGATCACCGGAAAAGCCGTCGGAGATACAACCATTGGGACATTGGGTTGAAAGAAGAAGAAACTCTCAAAGTCCAAGTCTGACAAAGCCCGATAATCTTTCTCAGACACGTCTCACTTTTTTCCTTTCTCACTGGGGCCACGCTATTTTGGTGGGATCCTGCTCACATGTTTTTTGGGATCTCGCATCTTACTCTTTTCTCATCCCAAGCCACTATTTTCCACTTCCTCTAAAATTTTGAAAAGAAAAAACTAAAAAAAAATGTGCTAAGTTCAAAATATCAACACATCGTATTAGGGTGTATCAATATTTTGAAGCTTGATCATATGTCTTAAGATACTGGGCTTTTTTTTTTTTTTTTGTATTTAACACAACCCACTAATGACTCTAAGAGGTAGGTGGTAATAGTGGGCCTTGAATCCGCACATCCACTAGGACAACCCATCTACTAATTGAGCCACCTAGTTCGTAGATATTGGCTCATATAATGGTAGGATGAAAACATTCAACCACCTTAAATTCTAAAGCCTAAGCCCAGGGAAGTTGGTCAATGGGATTTTGGTTTTCATTGACCAAGATATCCTTGTTCTTTTTTTAGGTTTATGTGGGACCCATGGAAAGTTTACTAGTGTTTAGAAAACTAGACTAGACTGACCAATTGGATTGGTTGAACTATGACCTAGGCCCTTGGCGGCTTGGCCAGTCTAATCATACCCCTAAAACTGTAGTGGATAAAAAACCGCCAAAACCAGTGACCGAATAGTCAAATCAGAAAACCAGTGACTCGATCCTGGTTTTTGACATTTCTTTTGCACATAAATACAAAATTCTAATTCTAAAGGCCATAACTTTGCACTCGAGTGTCCAATTAGGGTTATCTCTTTTTTTTTTTGGTAATTTCTTGAGACCTACGTGCTCCTAAGGAGCCAAAGGCACCTTGCCTTGCTATTTTCTTCTCTCTCCCCCTTCAAAAATAAAAAAAAAAAGAAGCATGTTCTTTAAAAACTTGATTTTCAATAAATGTAATAAATAGTTTGAAACTTATCTTTATTACCAACTAAGGGGTAGTCCATTCAGTGTGTTGGATGAATTATCCCAGTGGTGGTGTGGTTTTGGATCCCGCTATTATCATCATTGTAAGAAAAGAGTTGTTGATGTGATATTGTACTGTTCACCTAAAAGAGTAACAACCCCTAAGGGGGTGTAAAAAAGTGATTAATACAAAAAGAAAAAAAAAACCTTATCTTTATTGATTAAATTGAGTAAATACGTAGATTATCATTATATGGTTCAAAAACTTATAATTTAAATTTAAATTTTGTAAACATTAACTTTTACATTGCTTATTGTACAAATTCAAATAAAAAAATGAAAACAAATTATCAAATCACTTAAGTAACCCAATGGTCAAATGAGACCATATAACATTTGTAACCATGAGCATGGATTCAAATCTTCACATCCCCAAAAGTATTTTCAGTTCTAAGGCAGGTTCCACTAAGGGCAACCAAGGCTGGTTCATCATATCGGTTCAAGTAGAGTAAACCCCTAGACCTTGGAACCGACCTGAGTGGGGGCCGGTTCCAAGAGGTTGAAACCAAACCCTACCTTGTAACAAATTGGATAGGATCAGTTCATGGATGGTTCAAGATTGGTTCCAAGTAGAACCTACCCATTTGCTCACCCCTACCACTCTAGTGGCCCAACCCCTACAATATGCTTCCAGTGGCCACTTCTTGCCTCCGACCCACATGTACAATATAATTAGCAACTTGTGTTACGGGTGTCAGTGGCAGTGGCACAAAACTATATATATAATGTGATGTGCCTAAGATTGTTTTGTTACTAGCAAATATGGACACCATGACCATGAGCTTGTCCACCAACTAGCCAACTTACCCCCTCTATTTCTAGTCGCTTGGCAGGGAATTTAAAGCATCTGTCATCTAAACACCCTAGAAATTGTAGACCACTGGAGATTTTCCAATATTGCAGCATTTATATGCATGCATTCAAGCTTTCAAGGAGAGACATTATATGGAAGCTTTGATTTGATGATATGCCATGCTACTTACCGACTTCTAGAGAGAGGATAAACATTTTCTGAGAAAAAATGAGTTATATCTCTCTCCAGGTATTTAATTTATGATGGTTTGCCTTGATCCACCACAATTCAGAGCTAAGCTGTTAGATGGTTACCATACAACGAAAGAATTTCATACCAAAGCTTAATGAATTATCTTTTCTAAAGTTTACTCTTCATCCATAAGCCAGTTTCTAATTACATACAACAGAAAGGCCACACAACATCCAGTAGCCCCCAGAACAACAAGAACCCGAACCCAAAGAGATGAAATAAATGCTTTCAGCACAATTGCATTCCATGACCAAAACCACAAGATAGAGAAAATGGACCCCAAGACAGCCCCCACTATGACCTGGCTGAGTGTATGGAGTTGTTGCGAGACCCTTATCCATGACTGCCAACAAGATAAAATACAAATGTTATATCAATCCATTACTTTCTTACCACATACGTTTCTCAAGATTCCCCAAGAAGTTCAACTTACTATAATACATCCCAACTTATATACTTAGAATGAGGAAAATACATGAGCTGGGAGTGATCCAACTGACTTCACAATTTTGTGAAAAAGGAAAAGGTTGTAACACTAAGAATTCCTAAGAAGTCATTAACCAAAGTGCATTAGATGCGTTTTAAATGAAATTGTATCTTTCCTTGTTGGTACTTCAAATCTTTAAGCAACTTTTTCGGTCCATTGCTGAAATCTCCCCTGAAGTTTCTGGTCATTGCAGAAACTTCCCCTGAAGTTTGATAATTGCAATCACCTCCCCTGAACTTTCTGACATAGTTGCAAGTAGATCCCCTTTGTTAGATTCCTCTAAAAAGAGGCATGAAAATGTTTAAAAATACCCATGCAATTACTTTTGATCAAAATGTTTATTTTCCAAATTTTCTCTTCATATGAATCACTAGTCCAAACCCTTCCAATCTCTTTTCTAAAATTGATTTATTTTTCAAATTTGCCCTTCATATCAATCACTCAAAGGTAAAGCTGCAACTTTAAATTCTATTTGTTTTTATGTTGTTTATAAAGTTTGTACTGTTTTTTTCTGTAGAAACCAGCCTCTTTATTAACTGCATAGGTATTTTGGACATTTTCATGCCTCTTGTTAGAGGATTCTAAAAGAGGGGGTATACTTGCAACTGTCATAAAGTTCAGGGGAGGTTTCAGCAATTTACCCCAACCTTTTCCCTTAAACTATCCCTTAGCAGTTCTCTATTTATAAAAAGATATTGCTTCTAGGCTACATTTGGCATTTCTTATTTTAAGGACGTATCTCCTTTTTGTAGTTAAAAACTTACTGTTCATAAGGGCATTTTAACTGCAAAAAGGTGATAAGTCCTTAAAATAAGAAATGCCAAATGATGCCCTAGTAAGTTTAGGTGTTATTCCTGCCTTGTCTTGTCTAAGTTTACTCCTATACATGTTTATGTTACAAAGGAGATAGTTTAGTTGTGAAAAGGTTGTACAATTCTCTTTTAGTGATTCCATGGTAAGAAATAACATTGCAAAAAGACCAAACAAAAGTGAGAAAGTAATAAACTTGTTTATTGTAAGAACTCAAACGCAATGGTACTTACAAAGTATGAGCCACAAGCCAAGCCAAACAGCCCGGCAATAATGGTGAATCCATTGATCCCTAGCCACTCAACCACTGACACAGGAAAAAAAAAAGGGAAAGGTAAATAAACAAGTATAATATGTAAGAAAAGAAAATGCACAGTATGCACTATATGTCCTATTACTATCTCAATAAAAGGGCATTTAGTTAATGTTAACAACAGCAACCTAGCCTTCACCAAGTAACCATTGTAATGCAAATTCTATGGTACAGAAACATGTGTGGTAACTGGTATCAATTCCCTTAAAGTAATGTAGAATATACACCTAGACTGTAAATATTGCAGTCTAGGTGTATATTTACAGCCCAAAATGTTTTCAAGCACTGAGCAGAAATTTAACTGGACCAAGGCCTGTCTGAACTATGAGTCAACAAACTAATTGTCTTGAAAGAACCCAAACTTCTGGATGTTGGGGTTCCCTTCTTATGGGTGGGACCCACTAATAAAGGCAAGAAAAAGACAAAAGAAGAAGGAATTGGAAAGTCAAGGGACTTTTTGCATTGGCTTGCAAGGCAAGCTAACACATCCTTGGCTAACCAACGAATTGGAGAGAGCACTCTCTCAACTCTAATAGCTCTCTAGGAAATATCAGAGAATAGAAAAAGGGTTTTGAGAAGAAGGTATTGGGAAGAAGAAGAGGATTTACAAGGGTTGAAACGAAGAAGACAAATCCGTTTTCAGCAGCACCTCTTGCTTCTATTATTATGCTTCCAACTTTGGTGAGAAATTACTTGTTTGTTATCCATTTTAATGATGGTTTCTGTTATTGGTATCCAAGAGTTTTCTTGAGGTTCATCATCTAGTTGTAACTAGATAGAAAAACATTGTATCCCATTACTATAGCTCATAGTAGATGATTTGGACTTCGGTCCCATGGTTTTTACCTTCACATTGAGGGGTTTTCCATGTAAAAACTTGGTGTTGATTCTTGTGTAAATCATGGAAGGAGGTTCAGTTAGAATGATTTTATTAAATGGAAGAAATTGATCTCTCTGGAAACCAAAACTAAAGGATTTGTTGCTCTCTAGAGATTTGTATGCACCTATGAGAGGTGATAATGGTTAGCCGAAAGACAATGTCAAATGAGAATTGAGAACTCCTTAACTTAAAAGCAGTTGCTTTTATTAGATAATGGTTGGATGATAGCGTCTATCACCTTATAGCAAATGAAACCTCAATTGTTCCACTTTGGAACAAGTTGGAAGAATTGTATGAGAAAAAAACCGCCGACAATAAGGCTTTCCTAATTAGAAAGCTTATAAATTTGAAGTACAAGGAAGGTGTGTCCATCACCAAACACCTGAATCAAATGCAAGATATTGTAAATCAATTAGCTTCAATGAAGATGGTGTTGGATGATGAGTTTCAAGCTCTATTATTACTTAGTTCATTGCCTGGAAGCTGGGAAACACTTGTGGTATCTCTTAGTAATTCCGCACTTGATGGAATAGTGACAACAAGCATGGTAAGAGGCAGTTTGCTCAATGAAGAAATTAGAAGAAAATCTATTGACCCAAAATCATATGCTCTTCTTATAGAAAGTTGGGTTAGAAGCCAAAGCAGGGGTCCACATAGTCGTGACAAGTCTAGAGGCAAGTCCAAGACAAGAAAAGACATCACATGTTTTCATTGCAAGAAACAAGGCCATTACAAGAGTGAGTGTTAGAAATTCAAGATAGACAACAAGAAAGATAGGAAAGAAAGTGAAAGAAATGAAAAAAAATGACACCACTGTAGTTACAAGTGGAGATATTATTGTTCTCACAAGTTGTGAAGAGTCATGCATTAATTTAGCATGCCATGACACAGATTGGATTGTTGATACGGGTGCTTCCTATCATACTACCCTTCACAAGGAATATTTCATCTCTTATAGTACAAGTGATTTTGGTGTTGTAGGAATGGGAAACAATGGAACTTCCAAAATTGTGGGGATGGGTGATATTTACCTTGAGACTGATGTAGGTTGTAAATTAATTCTCAAGGATGTTAGACATGTTCCAGATCTCCGTTTGAATCTGATTTCAGCTTGGAAGCTAGATGAAGAAGGCTTTAATAATCAATTCGGCAATGGAAGATGGAGACTATCCAAGGGGTCTCTAGTGGTAGCAAAAGGCAACAAGTGTTGCACTCTCTACCATACACAGGGACATGTTTGCAAAGGTGAAATGAACATCACGAAGAAGGAAATCTCTACAGATTTGTGGCATAGACGATTAGGTCACATGAGCGAGAAGGGAATGTAAATTCTTACCAAGAAAAATCTGTTAACCAGCATGAAAGGTATGCATTTTAATACTTGCATTCATTACTTAGCTGGTAAACAAAATAGAGTTTCATTTCAAAGCTCTCCTCCTCATAGAAGAAAGCATGTTTTAGAATTGATTCATTCTGATGTTTGTGGGCCTATGAAAGTCAAAACTCTTGGTGGTGCATCTTATTTTGTTACTTTCATAGATGATGCTAGTAGAAAAGTATGGGCTTACGCTTTGAAATCTAAAGACCAAGTATAGATGTCTTTAAAGTTTTTCATGCTATGGCTGAAAGAGAGACAGGTAGACCTCTCAAGTGTATTCATACTGACAATGGTGGCGAGTATGAAGGTCCATTTCAGAATTATTGTAAAAATCATGGCATTCGACATGAGCAATCAGTCCCTAAGACCTCACAACAAAATGGTATAGCTGAGAGAATGAACCGCACCATTCTAGAGAGAGTTAGATGCATGCTATCACAAGCAAAGTTGCCAAAATGTTATTGGGGAGAAGCAATGCGTACAGTTGTGTACTTGATTAATTTGTCTCCTGCAGTTCCTTTGAATGGTGATGTTGCTGAAAGGGTATAGACAAGAAAAGATATTTCCTATGATCATCTCGAGGTATTTGGTTGCAAGGCCTTTGTGCATATACCCAAGGATGAACGGTTTATGCTTGATGCCAAAACCAAGCAGTGTGTTTTCTTGGGATATGCAGATGAAAAGTTTGGCTACAGGCTATGGGATCTAGTGGGAAAGAAAATCATCAAAAGTAGAGATGTGGTCTTTCTTAAGACCAAACAATTGAAGACTTTGAAAAAGTTGAGAAGCCTCAAGCAGATGATGGTGAACTTGTAGACTTGGACCCAATGTCTCCTCCCTTGGCGTGTAGAAATTATGGGGGAGATGTGCAATAAGAAAATGTGAACTCAGAAAATAATGAGAATGTTCCCAATGAAGATGTCAGCGATGATGATGAACAAGGGGAGCAACCCCCTCAAGAGCCACCAACTGAATTAAGATCAACTAGGGAATGCCAACCATCAAGCAAATATCCACCAAATGAGTACATAATGTTTTTAGATGCAAGTGAACCCAAAAACTATCATGAGGCTCAAGAAAGTGAGCACAAGAAAGAATTGTTCAAGGCTGTGCAAGAGGAGATGGACTCTTTGCATAAGAATCATTCCTATGATTTGGTGAAACTACCCAAGGGTAAGAAGGCACTCAAGAACAAATGGGTATACAGGTTGAAGCATGAAGATAGGAGCTCATAACCAAGATACAAGGCAAGATTGGTTGTCAAGGGATTTGGACAAAAAAAGGACATCGATTTTGATGAAATTTTCTCTCCAACAGTAAAAATGTCATCAATACGTATTGCATTGGGCTTGGCTGCAAGTATGGATTTGGAGGTTGAATAATTAGATGTCAAAACAGTTTTTCTCCATTGTGACTTGGAAGAAGACATCTACATGGAACAACTGGAAGGATTTGAAGTCAAAGGAAAAGAACATATGGTTTGCAAGCTAAGGAAAAGCTTGTATGGTTTGAAACAAGCTCCAAAGCAATGGTACCGAAAGTTTGAATCTTTCATGATAGAGCATGGGTATAGTAAAACAGGTTCAGATCATTGTGTTTTTACTAAGTATTTTTTTAATGATGATTTTATCATTCTTTTGCTATATGTTGATGACATGTTGATTGTTGGGCAAGATAAAACAAAAATTGACTAGTTAAAGAAGCAATTAAGTGAGTCATTCTCCATGAAGAACTTAGGTTCAGCTCAACAAATCTTGGGTATAAAAATCTCACGTGATAGGAAATCCAAGAGATTGTGGTTGTCACAAGAAAACTACATGGAAAAGGTGCTTGAGAGATTTTGCATGGATAAAGCAAAGCCAGTTAGTGCTTCATTGGCAAATCATTTCAGATTGTTTGGTAATCAAAGCCTAAAGAATGAGAAAGAAATGGGAGAAATGAAGAACATTCCCTATGCCTCTGCCATAGGAAATCTTATGTATGCTATGGTTTGTACTAGGCCAGACATAGCACATGCAGTTGGTGTGGTTAGTAGATTTCTTTCTAATCTAGGCAAAGAGCATTGGCTTGTAGTGAAATGGATCCTCAAGTATCTAAAAGGTACATCCAAAGTATGTCTGTGTTTTAGTGGTGGTAAACCTATACTTGAAGGGTTTACAGATGCTGATATGGCAGGTGACATTGTCTCTAGAAAGTCTACATCAGGTTTCTTGTTCACTTTTGCTGAGGGAGTAATGTCATGGCAGTCCAAGTTGCAAAAATGTGTAGCCTTGTCAACTACAGAGACTGAATACATAATTGTCACAAAGGCTTGCAAAGAGATATTGTGGATGAAGAGGTTCTTAAATGAACTTGGTTTGAAGCAAGAAATATTTACACTTCATTGTGATAGTCAGAGTGCCATTCACTTGTGTAAGAATCCAAGCTCTCATTCTAAGTCCAAGCATATTGATGTGAGGTATCACTGGATTCCGAATGTTCTTGAAGAAAAGGAAGTGCAACTTGAGAAAATTCACACTGACAAGAATGGGTCAGACATGATGACCAAGGACTTACCGAAAGAAAAATTTGAATATTGTAGAAGCATTACAGGTTTGGGCATGGTGCAGCCCTCCTCATAAGTCGAGAGGGGGAGGTTGTTGGGGTTCCCTCCTTATGAGGTGGGACCCACTAATAAAGGCAAGAAAAAGGAAAGAAAGAAAAAGACAAAAGAAGAAGGAATTGGAAAGTCAAGGGACTTTTTGCATTGGCTTGCAAGGCAAGCCAACACGTCCTTGGCTAACCAACGAATTGGAGAGAGCACTATCTCTACTCTCTCAACTCTAATAGTTCTCTAGGAAATATCAGAGAACAGAAAAAGGGTTTTGAGAAGAAGGTTTTGGGAAGAAGAAGAAGAGTTACAAAGGCTGAAACGAAGAAGACAAATCTGTTTTCAGCAACTCCTCTTGCTTCCATTGTTGTGCTTCCACCTTTGGTGAGAAATTACTTGTTTGTTATCCATTTTAGTGATGATTTCTGTTATTGGTATCCAAAAGTTTTCTTGAGGTTCATCATCTAGTTGTAACTAGATAGAAAAACATTGTACCCCATTACTATTGCTGATAGTGGATGATTTGGACTTCGGTCCCATGGTTTTTACCCCCACATTGAGGGGTTTTCCATGTAAAAACTTGGTGTCCTTTACTGTTGTTTGCTCTGGTTTGGTTATTTGTTTTATTGCTGCTGCATACTTATTGTTTATTGGTTCAGATATCCCTGAATTTCACAAGGAAAAGTATTAGGTTTATTCCCAACACTGGATTCATCATGTTGTCGCTCTCAAAATTCCCATTTCCATTCCCAATTCCTACCAAGCGTTGCTGAAAACAACCACTGATCAAACTTATCTTTGTTGAGTTCGCAAACTGGGTAATATAGAACAAAATAACGTGCATGTATCATCTATATATAAAATAGGCATAACTGAATAATTATCTGTTTTTTAGCCTAATCCATGCAGTGAAGGGAAAAAAAGGAAGCCTCAAATTAGAACAGAAAGGTTGAGTGTTGGAATCCAGCACGCGCCTTATGTAGGAATTTTACTCATTTAGAAGAATCCATCTTAAATGGGCCTTACTAGAAAATTTTATAATATAGTTATAAGGCATAGTGATGGGGAATCAAGAAACAACAAATCTAATGAATGGGAAAACTAGAAAGGATATGATCAGAAATGAACTTATTCAAAGGAGCCTAGGAGTAGCTCCAAAGGGTGATAAAATGAGGGAAAGTACACTAAGATGGTTTGGGCATGTACAAAGAAGACCATCTGTAGCATCAATAAGAAGTGATCTATTACAAGTTGAAGGGGCTAGAAGAGCAAGGGGCAGAGCAAAAAGGGCATAGGTTGAAATATCTAAAAATGATTTAAGGGCCATTAGTATATGGCACTGAATACAGAATAGCAGAACAGGATTCATGCACCCAACCCCATTGAGTTGGGACCAGGATTAGATGATGGTGATCTTAAATAGGCCTTACTATATAGTCTCAAAGAACAAAAACTTACATGACAGAATTGCAAAAATGACAGCAAAGAAGATTGTCTGTGCATGTGAAGATGGCATCCCAGGGCCAGACCTCAAGGTGGAAACAGGTCGCTCTTGATTGAGTATCCGCTTTATGGTAATTGAAAGCCATGCATTTATGACAGACCCCATTGCAGCCCATAAAGCTTCAATATCATGCCTCAAAAGAATGAAAGCCCCAAAAAGTGCAAATACTAGCCACTTGCTCTGCAACCAACAAAAGAGGCATGAATATATCCATCCTGGTAACTTTGTAAATAAAAAGATTTAGAAGCATGTGCATTCTCCTGCAATTTTTATCAGGCTATTTGTGGACTTGAGCTGCATATAAGACTTGATGTAGACTAAAACAGAAAGGACTTATCATTCAAGGTGGAGACTAGACCCAGATAGTTCCACATAACTTGTGAGTGGATATTCAGGTATCTATATGATAATATTTCAATATCAGGGCCAGGTATTGCATACTTTCCTTGTAAAGACTGTAAATCCTAGAAAAATTGTGCTACAAATGCATCACTTTTTTTTCTGATTAATAGCTTGCTAAATTGCCAGCATCAATTTAACAAAACTGTTGGTACTAATGCAGTACAAACAAATCAAATTCCAAAAGTATTGACCCCCTAAATGGATGACCGTGTAAATTAAGTTCAAAAACTCTAGTGATTAAATGAACTAGGGCCAGATACAGTTATAAACATAGGGGAAGTATGTATTAAACTCTGATGTTCTTAGGTTGAATACAATGATACAGATACGGAGTTTGAACTATAGTTCAATTATCTGACACTCTGTCCTGCAATGTCATGGTTAGAAATCTGGTTGCAGCTCACACACCTAATTCTGAGCTTCATCTCAGATATAGTTAATGGCTATGAAGCTAAATATTTGGGCTGGAGAGTTGGATAAATTTCTGACACCTGACACTTGGTAAGTTGGTATGGCATCCCCCAAACATTTGTGAGACTTCTCAGAAATATGCTCTTCAAATTGAGGCCAGGCATGATGTCACTCCAGAAATTTATGCTTTGATTCCCATCTTTATACAAAATCTGGTTGCAAAAGGAGCTATATATAGGATTACTATAACTATAAGACCTTGGTTTATCAGGTTATATCGAGCCAATGCTAGCCCCTATTGCTCATTTAGAAACTCCAACTCTCTCAGTTAAGGACTCTTGGCTATAAAGCAAAGAGGCTGATGTCTGCTTCATGTTTGGTTGTTTTTCGGAGGCTTGGCCAATTGGGTAAAAACCCAATTCTTCATGTGGATGGCTTATCTTGATAAAATTGACTTCGGACCACGTTATTGCATAACTGTTTGGTTTCTCAGAATTGCGTAACTGTTTGGACGTTCATTTTCACTCTATTCTTACACTAGAAAAACGGACATGCTTATATGACAGACTGGTATTATTATGCCTCTGGAAATCAAGGCCAGGTCCTGAAGCAGGTGCTGCCATTTGCATTACCTTGGAGATTTTGGAAAGAAAAAATATAATGCCAAGTTTTTAATAATAAATTCGTGACCCTTCTTAAAAGTAGTGAACTCGTTAGGGGTTTTTTGTTCCATTGCTGCAGGGATTTAAAGGATTTTAAGGGCTTTTGTTTTCTGGTTTCATCCTTAAAGGGATGAACTGCTCTTCTTCCTCCCTTCACTTATCAGTCATCACATTTTAGATATTTTATAAAGCTTTAATAGCTCGGCTGTATAGGAAGAAAGTAATTCTGACTTAACCAAAACGATTGGGCGTGGAAAAGGTAAGATGATTTCTAAATGGTCGCTACAGAAACTTTAGTATTTATTTGCAAAAAGCTTAGAAATATGACCTATGGAACAAGGTTCAATTCATCAAAAACCATATAAAATTCTAAGATTTTTAACAAACTTCAATTCAACAAAAAAAAAATATATATAGTCTACATATTTCATCGGGGAACAGTCTTGTGCATATAAATTGCCCAACTGAATTACACATAACAAAAACAAAGCAAATGAGTTTCCGCAATTTTGATGTTTAGGGCTCTTGAGACCAATATGAAGTATTTGGCTGTTCGATACAAGTGAGCAAGACAACCGGTAACACCAGTTGAAACTCCGAATGTCCGAAGGGTTCCATAAGCACTACATCGGAGGAATATCCAGAGAAAAACTCGAACCCCAAAGACAAACATAAATATTCAGTTCCCAAGCCAAGTGTAAAATCAAATAAAAGCCTAAATGGAACAACTATGGAATGAAGCCATAACATAGAACCCAAAAAAAGCGTAGACTAACCAATCGATTTAGAGTAGCTTCGAATCCACCAGATATGAAATTAGAACGAAACTCCGACAGTTCATTACCCAAGATGGCTTCTTTTTCCACGGAAAAGAAACCTTCATCACCATCATTGCTTCTGAAAGCTGATGTATTAACCAAATCCGTCATAATTCCTGGCCCTCTTCTATGGAAAAATCCAACAAAATGGAATGGCTTTGCAGAGGAAAGTTGGACGAGCGAAAAGGATTTTGAACATGGACGACAAGGAAAATAAGGGGAGACGGGTCTGAATGGAATGGTACTTACAGGCATTTTTCTGCACAAGTGGACTGACAAAGAAAACTGGGGAGAGGAACGAGGAAGAACAGGAGAAAAGGGAGAGTAGCAATTTGGTGATATCTCCCCACCATAGTACGGAATATATTCTCATGGAAGGTTATAAAGGCTGTTCGAACAGTATTTGAACGGATTTTGCTTTGATCGAAACCGATCTCATTGGTGATGGGGCAAAAGTCAATTCGTGGCAGCGCTAAAACCGTGAATCATTTTGCCTTGAAAGTTTGAGTATCGTTTTGGATGTATTGTCCCACCACGACGTGGGGCCACAGCTAGCATATTAGATAGAATTTGCTCCTTACAGCATATTAATGTGTGGTTTTATATCTTAAAAGAAGTACAAAGTACTTCTCGTAAGTTTTCTCAAACCGGGCCTTAAGTCATATATTGGCAATATCTCCTACATACATATTTTTCTATTCATGGGAGGTGTTGTTAAAACATGGGAGAACAGATCTACTCCACATACTGACACACTTTATCGGAATTGGCACATACACCGTAGAATTATCGATAAAGTATGAATTTGTCCAATACAGATTTTGACTTACACCTTAGAACTATAAATATTCAAAAGGACAACATCCTATACTTTATGCACCAACACCCCCCGTGAATTGGCACATACCCCGACAGTACTTTGAGCCTATAAATTCTAGCCTTAGGCTAATCGGTCATTCTCCCTATTATTATTCCCACTGCACAGTGGAATGAGCCTGTGAGGTCATTGTGAGTTGTGCTCTCTAGGAGTAGATCTGGCCTCAAAACATGGCTACTATGTACTGTATACGATGGTGTAAAAAATGTTTGGAGTACGGATTTGCCCAATGCAAATTTTTTATTTACATTGGAATGCTATAAACATTCAAAAGGACCATATAGCCCACATTCTATGCACCGCCTATGAATTGATATCAATTCCGAACCGACACCTATCTCAATAATACTTTGAGCCTACAAATTCTAATCCTGGGCTGATCGGTCATTCTCCTAAAAATTGTTTTGTGACCAGCAATTCGGGATTTATAGTAATATATTTTTGTTTTCATTTTTCATTTGCTTTTCCAATTGCCACCGCCCACCACTTAAAGCTGACCATTCATCACCTCAATGATGATTAGAGACTCCATGAAAAGCCTCTCATGCTGCCCAAACTTTTGCATTTATTGTGGTGGTATCGAAAGAGAAGCCTTTATTAGTCCAAAATTCTGCCAAGATGATTTCTAGCTATTATCGCCCAACATCATTCTTTGAACGGGAGGCGTCAAATTTGATTTCAACAACGCCCGAATCAGGGGTACCATCTAATGAGTTTCTACGTACTTATGCTTGTCTTTCAAATTAGGGTAAATCTTTTAAACTATTCCTACTTGACAAACTGTATTATTACTGTTTGGATATTGTCTTGGGATACTATTAAGTTTTTCAACAATTGTCTAATACCTTGCGGTTAATTTTCCATCATACTCCGTTCAATTGTAATATCACATAAGTATTAATTATTTTAAAATTCTTAAAATACCCTTAGTGTTCACTACAGCTATTGAAACATGCCACTAGGAGTAGAAACAACCCAAGCCGAGCCAAATATTTGGATATTCGAATTCAAGGCGGTATAAAATTATAAGACTCCAGCTCGAGCTCGATTCGAGCAGGAAATGCAAGCTCGAACTCGGCTCGAATGAAAAAACTATATATTCGAGCTCGAGTCGAGTTCGATAATGGTTCGAGCCTATTCGAACTCGAGCTTTAATGAACCTGTAGAAGATGGCAAGACGCACGGTTCAGGCTCCATTTAAGAAAAAAACAAGACTGCTGCAACCGTGCAACTTGTGGCATCTCGGAATTGGAGACAGTTGGTCTGGACAACTCCAAAGTGGCAACTGGCAAGCTAGGCCCACCTAGGCCCACCTAGGCCCAACTGTAACCCTGTAAGTCTGTAACTTACCCAAAGTCCCAAACTGAATGCCAACTCTAAAAGGGATCACACATATGTACTAGGCCCAACTGTAACCTTGTAGTCATATCTTTTTTTTCCCATCCATAAACATTGATTGCTGGTAATTATAGAATTTTAATAGGCTTAAAACTAAGTCTTTTTTCTCCTGCTAAGATCACATGGATCAACATTAGTCCAAAATCCATTATTAGGGCTTAGGGGATAAAGCATGATTCTGTCAAACTGATTATTACCAATGAACAAATTTAGGAATAATCAAACAGCATAGATATGCAAAAGAATCACTCTTTCATTAAGAATCTCCAAGGAACACAAACACTCCAGTTTCTAAGCTGACTTCATAATCCTGAACCAATGCGAACTCTTTCATTTGCGAGCATGGAGAATACTTCTAACTCGTTAATTATCACTCGCCAGCTCCCAGTAGTAAACATTTCCGAGTTTGCTCTTGCTGAAATTTTCTCCAGATTTCGATGGATTTGCTTGACCCAGCTATATAGAACTTCCAACTGGGCTAAGACAGAACTGCTACAACCACAATCTAACAATGGAAAGATCCTACGTATTGATTAAGTCACATATCTTTTAAGGAATTATATTCTGGAATGCCTAGAGACATAATGAAAAAAGGCCTGGCTAATGCCATCATAGAGTTAACAACATGCAATTATCAAACCAAATATTGTTAATAATGCATAGAATAAATGAAGCACACCAAGACACCCATTCTTCAACTTTTTCTGCGAAAGCGTTGAAGAATATCAAGAGGAAAACAGAAAAATCATCATTTGAAGCTACCGAACTGTTGTTGTCTGAGGGACGAAAATGAGTCATTTTCAGCCATTCCAGTTGAAGGGGTAAATCCAGATCTACCAAGACCTGACCCTACCACCATGGCTTTTCCCATGAAAGCTGAAATTGGTGGTCCCTTTTCCTTCTCGTCTGACCCATCACTGAGGCCTCCTACAATTCCAACATCCACTAGAGATACCTTCTTGGCTGTATATTGGAATGGAAACCCAAGGGAACCAAGGAAACAGAAATCAAGTCAATATGAGAACAAGTTTTCTCCTAATTCCTGTACCATAATAAAAATTTCAAAGATCTTTGGAATTGGTTCTGCATTGAAGATTGGTTGGGGTGAAAGAAACAAATTTCTATTATTTTTTGAATGCAACTTATTCAAAGAGAAAGTTAATTACAGTAAAACATAGGAGGAAGTAGACTTGTTCAAGCAATCAAACCAACATTATGATACCTTAATAATTCCTTCCACCCTTGAATTACCTGCTAGATTTCATATGATATAATCAATTACCACTCCATGAATGAGAGTTTTGGGATTTCATTGTGCATCTCCATTCTCCATTATTTTCTATGAATCTATGTGATGGTAAACATATAATGTTCTTGCAGCACTTAAACCACAAGAGCAACCACATAGAACAGGCATCCACGACTCTATCAACAACTGAGCTCTGTTCCCAACTTCGGAATGAGTCCAAGGGAGTATTTGGTTACATCCACCAACACAGATCAGCACAATATACCCTTCTCTAGCAAGAGAATTTGTGAGATTGTTTGCCGATCTTATGACCAAATATTTGAATGATGGAGCCTTGCAACTATATTTCTTCATTCAAATATAGTTTTCTATGATGGAGCCTTGCAAAGTTAACAAGCCACTATTATCAAATGACCACAAATATTTGAATGAAGAAAGGAAAACATGACCAATTAGCAATAATCTATCATTCATAAGTTCGTCCAATAATCTATCATATACCAAACATGAATATCAAGTTCTGCAAAGCAATCCAAGGCAGCAACAAATGGAACACAGGAAATTAATACCAACTAAAAGAAATCAGGGACCAAATGTGGGTTAGCATACCTACAACTGCAAGCCAAGTCTGCAATCTCCTTTGAATGGTAGTCAATCTTGGATTGTGTGAACTTCAGCCCATGAGTAGTGCTAACAGCTAACCACTACAGTCTGATCAGTATTCAGTAGGGCCAATAACCCCAATTTTCCTAAGTTTAATCAATACTGTCAAAGCAACACTAGTATGCCTTGTTTCCAATTTAGAGAAGGTGAAAAGAAAAAAATAGGTTTAACAAAATTAATAAACTTTGTTCAAATGTAAGATGCTAGTGCCATTCAGAGTTAAACAAAACCATCAAATATAAATTGCTAGTGCCATATATATTTGTTCAAATGTCAAATATCCATTATAAGTTTCTAACCATAAGGTCCGTAACCATAAAGCAACTAGAAAAATCCAAAAGCTAAATATCCTAAACAGTTGAGTCCACAACCAACAATTTATCCACACCATGATTGACATGGTCACATCTCCTGAGTCCTGTTCCTAGAGCATCCAAACAATTTATCCAAAGTTGAAGGCATCATTAAGAAACGGGTAAAACTATCTCAATGGGTTTCTTGTCCACCTAAAAACATGAAAAATGACAAAAATTTAATAATTGATGAACAATAAACCATAAATAAATAAATAGTGTGCCAATAAGCAATAAAAAGTATAAATTAAATGTAAGATATCTTTTGCTTTTTCTTCACCCCATGAAGGACACGAATCCAATCCCCTCCACAAATCAAAGCTTGAGCAGTCTCTAGAGCCAAAGATGCACGATAAGAATCAATTACCCTACCACCAACACTAAATATAGCTTCTGAAGCTATTGTAGATATTGGAATAGCAAGAATTTCAACTGCCATCTTTGACAATACCCAATATTTCAAATTATTTGCCTTCCACCATTCCAAAGCATTAAGCTCATAATGTGACCTTTCTTCCTCACAAATATAAACACCCTTCTCAAGGTACATATCCAACTCTGATTTTGGTGAGGGAATGGTCTCAACTCTCTTTACATAACTCATCAATTTTGACCATCCCAAATTTGTTGATGTTTGAGAGTTGGAACTAGAACTTGTAGAAGACTTATTGCTACCATTCCCTTTAGTGGATGATTGGTCACTGCTAGAAGCATTATAAGTAGCTACATATTCATCATAAAGTTGGTACAAAGCCCCTTGAACCTGCTCAATGTTTCTTCTAGCTTTAACTTCTGAATACATTTCCGGAAAACACATCTCAACCAGCATCAATTTACACCTTGGATCCAAGATGGAAGCCACTACCATTAGCATATTACGTTCACCCCAATACTTATCAAACCTCTCTTTCATCTTCCCAACCATCCTTCGAATGAAATCATTTTCATCCATTGACTTTAAGTTCATAATTTCTTTTACCCTATACATCTCACTGAGGTATAAATTAGAACTAGAATAGTCACTACCAGAAATAATGTTGGTAACTACACTGAACACTTCAAGTACCTCACATACTTTCTCCACTTTTTTCCATTCTTCAAGAGTTGGCAAGTAGTCATAATTGGGCTCCCTTTCTTGAAATCTTGGAAACACATCTCTGAATTTCAAAGCACATGACAACATCTCAAAAGTTGAATTCCAATGGGTAGGACAATCAATAACCAACTTCTTTGTACCTAGTTGTAACTGTTGTAGAATTTCAAAAAAAGTTTGTATCCTACCCTCAGACTATTTAGAGTATTTGACACTCTCACGCACATTTTCTATGATGTGACCAACGGTTTTCCAACAAATTCAAAATATATGCACAACATCGCACATGAAACATTTTTCCATCACAAAGCAATTTCCTATTCCTAGAGAAGATCTCTTTCAAAAACCTTAAACAAGAATCATTATATGATGCATTATCCACAAAAACTATAAACACCTTACTCTCGAGGCCCCACTCCCTTAAACACTTGTAAATTGCATTTGCAATATTGACACATCGATGGGGTAGAGGAACATGAACAAAGATAAGAGTATGCTTCTATAACCTCCAATTGGCATCTATGAAGTGACTAATTATCACCATATACTCAATCCTTTGGTTTTGAGACTTCCAAAGGTCGGTGGTTATGCTAATCTTCGAAGTACCTTTTAAAAGATTTTTCAACTTCTTCTTTTGATCCTCATACACAGCTACACAATCGTTTTTTAGTGTCTTCCGAGAAATCTTTTCAAAAGATAGATTACACATCTTTATCATGAAAATAAAACCTTCCTCTTCCACTACAGTAAATGGATGCTCATGCATAAGAACCCAATGAGCAATTGCCTCTCATTTTGGAATGGTCATACTTTGCAGCAACTATAGGATCTAAGAGAGGAGGACCCACAATTTCTACATCAACATTGGAATCTATTGGTTGAAAATTCAAGATCATCTGCTGCTTACATTGTTTCTTATCTTTCAGAGCCACTTTTCTTGGGATGCATGATTTCAAATGCCGGCCCATATGACTTGTAGCTCCAGTAGATTGTATAGACAATTTACTCTTGCAATGGACACACTAGGCCTTCTTTGTTCCATAAGCAATTTTTACCTCTTCGAACTCCAACCATACATCTAAAGTTTTTTGCCTTTTTGACTTCGATATTAGACCATCTTCCTCAACTTCAATAGGACTCTGAGATCCAGTTTCAGTACCACCTGAAAGAGCACTTGCAATGGGATTATTTGCATTATTTGCTATCTGACTTATCTCATTTGGTGAGAAATCATCGATAGTGTCAATCATAGTGATAGGGGACAGACCAGACACAGAATGAGAGAACGAGGGTCCTATAAAGGTTAAGGGAATATTTGTTGAAAGATTGTGATCATGAATGGGGTATGATGGCATTCCTACATTTCAAATTGGTTAGTTACCACTTGATCATTCTAATCGTTAATATAAATCAATCAACATGCTTGGATAAGGAGTAGATTAGGACATATAAGTTATACCAAATTACATATATAAATCAATCAACAGTTATAAGTCATACCTAATTACATAAATAATTAGCAAACTAAAAAAATAAAGAATAAAATTAATAGGGCATATCCTTCCTAAATCCTAGTGAAATCTTATAATGTGCACAAGCCAATAGCTTCTTTGCTATCAACTCAGTGCATCATTGAAAAGCCATGAGAAGTTTAATGACAAGTGCAAAGTGTTGACCAAAACGAGAAAAAATAATTTACAAACTAGTCAAAATGAAAACCCTTAAGCTAACAATGGACCCAATATTTACCTCTCAGCCCTCAAAATGAAAACCCTTAAACTTATCTTCTCTTTAGCTAATGAAGAGTTAAACCAAGGATTTCAGTGAACTGGAAACCATTAGCTACAACCCCACAATTAATCACCGAATTGGAAAAATTAAATTAACTCTCACTCCTTACAGTTCTAACACCCCACAACCATTAGCTACAATGGACCCCAATATTTACGTCTCACTCCCTCACAGTTCTTGGTATGCTACAGTCAAAATTAAATTGATTTAGATTTAAATTCATCGAACTAGTAACCATTTAGCTATTAATAAAAAAAATTGGAAACTATTAGCTACAACCCCACAAATTGATCATGGACATGCCAACCCCTTGTTTAAGTTGGAAGCACATGCATCATATGAACATGATCTACCATTTTATTGAGTTTTGTGGATTTACAAATACTGCAACAAGTTAGCATGATGATTGGATGGTGCGGTGGTCTTTTGAATGCTGGACGACTAGTAATAGAGTTGTTGATGGGAGCCAATCAGTTCTTCCAAGCTCCAACTTCGAACTCTCAGAGCTGTACAAATGACAAAGAAAAAAAACCCAAAATCAATAAGAAGAAGAAGAAGAAAAGAGACTGAAACTAAGAGAGTGAGAGGTGACAATACCGTCGGGCGTAGATTGTGAGACTGAGAAGGTAAGAGCTGAGATTTGACTGAGAGCTGTGAGTACCGCCAATTCGTCGGGCGTCAGCTAATGAAAAGTACCACCGGTTCACAGTTGCAAACTTGCAGCCTCGCAATCATAGACTCGTAGGTCGCAGCGCAGGGAGAGGGAGGCTTGAACGTTAAACAAGGACAAGGGTTAGTTCCGAACAAGGGTGTTCTTCATAGTACCACCGATTCTTCGCTCAATGCTTGCTTAGTTTCTTGTTCCAAAAAAAGGTTTTCTTCACAGTTCGCAGTCGCAGACTGTAGCCTGCAGGCTCGCAGCGCAGGGAGAGAGGGAGGGTTGGAACTTGGAAAATTGAAAAAGGGTTTTCGATTGATTTTTCATTTTTCCTTATATAGACTCGCAAGCTTAACGAGCCGAACCATATATACGAGCCATGCATGGAGTTCGAATTTGGCTTAAATCTCGATTTGACCCGAAGCCGAGTTTTTCACGAATCGAGCGTGAAACGCTCGATTCGTTTCCACACGCACACGTCACCATCACAATTACAATGACGATGGAACACCACGACCACCTAGGAGGTGACGGTACACCACGACCGCCTTGCGACCGTTCTAACTAGTGCTGCCAAGCACGTCGACAATAACTCGGCTGAAAGGAGGCAAACCCATCTGCTGCTCTGGGCTCTGCTCTTCTTAAGCTCTTAAGCAGAGGCTCCGGCAAAGACGAGGCGCACCTCAGGGGTCTGGTCGTAGACTTCCAAACTTGAGGCTCCGTCTAGCTCCGTCTACCCATTTCCCGATAAATCTCTTCTTAACCAGAGGCTCCGCCAAACCGCTAGCTCCATCTTTACCAACGGCGGCGATAGCTCCCTCCACCTCTGGCTCCCTCATTTCATTCGAAAGTTTTTGGAATCTTAGATCACTTCTCCCGTTTTTTTCTCCAAACCCACCAAATCTCTGTTACTTCCCTGACTCTCCTACAGGTGGCGAGGAAGGGCATCACCGGCGTCGATGCTAAGTATACAGCACCGGTAGCTTTCTGGCGTCGATGCTGAGTATACAGCACCGAAAGTTTTCTGGCGTTCTTCGGCAGCGCTCCGGCGTCGGTGCTGACTATACAGCATCAATTTGAATATACAGCACCAGCAGCTTTCTGGCGTTGTCCGGCATCGCTCCAGCTTCATCTTCGTCCCCTTTCGACGGCCAACCTGTCTCAGAGTGGGCAGTAGTGACGCTCATGTAATCTGCATCACATAAACTCGTTTAAGCCAAAAGTAAATCTTCTCTGACTCTGAATCTCGTTTCTTTTGCTAATTTGCTCTCTCCCTCTCTCTCTCTCTCTAGCAGGAATCTGGTTGAAGAGTAATGACCATTGCCGTCTTGCTGAAATCAACGCGCTCTGTTTTTTTCTATAAAACCAGCTTATTTGATCTTGTTGGATTAAATGCAGACAATTTCTGCTTTGCTTCTTAGACCCTTTTGGACTCAAGGGTAGTTGAGCTCAGATGAGCTTCTAGTTGAGCTCAACAATGGCGGAAAAGAACATTTCTACCTCCATTTCCATGGGTCTCTGTTCTTGCTCTTCTTTTGCTTCTCTGCATTGTCTTTAGCCATTAATATTACGTATGACAGTCGTTCTTTTATCTTCGATGGCCAGAGAAAGCTCATCATTTCTTCTTCCATTCATTACCCTCGCAGTGTTCCTGGAGTGAGCTTCGTCCTTTCTTGCTCTGTTGGCCCTGAATTGAAGAAATTTCATTTAATTGTTTGGTTTTTGCTTATTTTCCTTTAGTTTTCTGGATATTATTCATAATCTTGATAATGGTAAATGTGGTTTGAAGTAGATGTGGCCGGAGCTCGTTAAAACTGCTAAAGAAGGAGGGGCTGATGCAATAGGGACTTATGTGTTCTGGAATGGACATGAGCTTTCTCCTGACAATGTGAGTTAATCAGAGGATGTTTTATTGGATGCTACTAACTTCGGAATCAGCTCTGATTCTTTATTGTTTTATTGTGTTCTGCTCAAGAGGAACTTAGATTTCTTTACTCTGAACCTCGTAGTATTATTTTGATAAGCCCTACAATCTGGTCAAGTTTGTGAAGATTGTTGAGCGAGCTGGGATGTATTTGATATTGAGGATTGGACCATTTGTTGCAGCAGAGTGGAACTTTGGGTATGCCAGCGGCTGTTTTAGAATTTAGAATTTACTTTACTTTCCGGCGAATGCAAAAGGGCGGGGAGAAAGCGGAAGAAACCCCTTACCTGAGACCAAAACAATTATTGAACAACCACCGATGGCCGCCCGAGAGAGAAATGGTGAAGAAGAAGAGAGAGGGACGAAGGGCAAAATTGGGTCGAGCAAAGCTTTGAAAAATTAGAAACCAGGGGTTTTTCATCAATTGCATTTTATATTGAAAATTTGATAAATAATGAAGATAAATTTGACATTTTTATTTTCTTAAGAGTACCCTTTGGTTTCGATTTTTCACATGTACCAAAGAAAGTGCACACATTTCTCTTTTAATTTGTCGTGTACAATCAAATTTATCTTGCTGCTGATCCTCACTCACCACTCAAACAAAGATGAGGCATGCTCATGAGGGCCTTTGATTAAGTGAGTAGCCATAGAAGCTACACCCTGGCTCAATATTATACCCTCTAGATTTGAGGAAACTTTTTGATGGGAGCTTACTTTTCAATAGAAGAAAAAGAAAACACCCTCAGTTTTGGGAGCCATTAAATCTTCCAGACCATAGATATCTAGTTTAAATCATTTCCCCTACCAATCGTCATTCTGCACTTCAACTTATAGACTGATTTCAACGAAAATTTTCCATTTAGGTTTATATCTTCTATTGGACTAGAAGGAATAAAAGCCGGTTTGATCTTGCTCCAAATTTCTATTGTAACCAGATTCCTCACTTTGTCTTCCAATCAAACCTTTCTCTTTTGATTAATAAAGTCACTAACAAGAGTGTTTTCTTCTTTCCTTAGAGGAGAAGGGGCAACATTAGCTAATAGCTATCAAAATTCAAAATATCACTCATCCATCGGTCACTCCAAAATTTAGCATTCTTACCGTCACCAATTTCTCATCTAATACAATTTTTAATGATATCTCAAGATGGAAGAATTCCTTTCTAGGCCTAAAAAATCCCCTTTTTTTTTGTATTCCAAAAATCTTCCTTAATGATGAGATACTAACCAAGAGGTTCTTTTATTCTTCTAAAATCTTCCATCCCAATTTAATTAGGCTAGCTTCATTCATCCAACGCAAGTTCTTTAGACCGAGATCACCCCAACTCTTGGCAAGCAAACTCTTTCCCAATTCAAAAGGTGAAGAGGCCTTTTATCACTTGTATTGGTCACAAAAAATTTTCTTTGAGCCCTGTCAATGTCCTCAAGAATGTTGCTAATGGGCTTCATCAAGAATTGGGGCATTATATTAGTGATTGAATTTAGCAATGTAAGCCTTCTTGCCAGGGAGAGAGTATTTCTCTTCCAACTAGGAAGCTTCTTATTAATTTTTCCCGACATTTAGGAAAGTGTTCTTTGTTACCCTAGCATTGATTAGAGGCAGACCTAGCAATTGGGTTGGGTGGGTCGGGTTTGGGTTGGATAAAGACTTTCGGGTTATCAAATGCTAGACCCTAACCCTAAACTTTCAGGTTAGGGTTGACCCATGGGTCAATTCGGGTCATCCCAAAAAAAAAACTGAAATAAAAAAAAAAAGACAAATTATATGAAATTTTCCAAAATTAAAGGAACTAATCTTAAAATTTCAAATATAAAATAAAAAACTTGAACATTTAACAATTTAAAGAGTAAACAATAAAGAATAAATACTAAATAAAAAAATTAAAGAGTGAAAATTTCTACCAATGCATAAATAGTCCCAATTAGACTTGACAATTGGGTCAGCGGGTTGACCCATGACCCAACCCAATTCAACCCAGTTTTTTTCTGGGTTGGGTGGGGTCAGGTTATGCTTACATTTAGATAGTTAAATATGAGACCCTAATCCGGTTTTTTCGGGTTGGATTGGATCAACTTTTTGCCAAATCTAATTAGAGGAGCCCCTATATAAGAATTGGAGTTTGTTTGGATTGAAATTTTCGGAATTTTTTTTCAAGATTTTTTGAAATCTATTAGGGGTATTTTTTTGAAAATCGAATGATTGACTTTTTGAAATGAGGACTTTTTCTCGAGGCCTTCAAATTCTGAGAGAATCTCTTTGAAATTAGGACTCCTTTCCTTTTATGTTAGTTATATTAATATTTTCATTTCTTTCCCTATAATTTAGTTCAATCCCCAATTTGGTGATTTCTCTATCAATAAATGCACCATCGGTTTATGCCTCCAAAGTCAATTAGAAAGGAAAGGATATCGACTCAAGCAGAAGATTCTGTTAATGACGAGAAAGTCAATAGGGAACAACATGTACAGGCTTGGAAGAATATCCATTTTCGCCAAGAAGGATAATGGTTTATTGTAAGATGCACATCCCGGTAATGGAAGTGACGACCTATTTAACATGTTTAGTGTCAGTCCCAACAATACCCTTTTACATTCATAATTGCCTCCTTCAACGTGTTATTTTGTACTAGACATTTAAGAGATACCTTCGTGTTTTATTTTCAAATCATTCATGATGTTTTTGGAATGTAGGATCTTTATTCATCAATTATTTTTTTATTATTATTTTTTGTGATTTAGCCATTCGTAGTTTATACTCGTGCAAGCCAGGAGTTATACATAAATGTTTTTCTTTTATTTGATTTGACCGTTCATAGTTTATACTCATGCAGGTTAGGAGTAATACAAATAATTTATTTAGTGACTGCACCTTTTAAGGTTGCCTATGTATCCCTTAGAGGGACCAAATCATGACTTAATTCATAAAGTAGTTTGTGACTTGGGGCTTTATAGATAGTTTAGGCTCTTATTTAGGAGCACTTAGTGGATAGTTTAGGCTCGTGTCCAGGAGAAGCACCATAAATCTTCATGGATAATACCTTTTCAGGTATTTCCCATTAGTAGGTCCCAGTTGTAGTCCATCGAGAGTAATAAGTAAGCACCGCTGTTGTAGACTTCTTGGACCACATGTGGACCATACCACTTGGGGTTGAATTTTTTTTTTTTCTAGAGCAATGTGACAAGATGATTGACCTACAAATTGCAAGTACTAAATCTCCCTTTTGGAATGAGCGAGGCCGAACTCTTCTATTAAAAGCTTGAGCCATTTGGGCTTGGTAGCATTCCAGGCGTTGTTGTGCCTCTAACCTCTTTTCATCCAAGGAGTCGAGCTTTGCAAGCCTAAGCCTGCGTTCTTGTTGTCTATAAGCCCTTCTTGGATTGCTATGTGTAACGGGGAATTTATTCCTCAAGTGGGAGCACCGCTTCGACCCCACAAACTAGTGAGTAATGGATTGCCTGTGTAACTGTATGGTAAGAAGTACGACAGGCCCATAGTGCTTCACCCATACGCTCATGCCAATATCCTTTGCTTTTAGAAACCACTTTCTCTAATAATTTATATAGGGTTTCATTAAAGGCCTCAGCCAAGCCATTTGCAATTGCATTGTACATACTAGAGCACCTTTGTTTAATACCAAATTTCTCACAAAATTGGTCCATTAAATGGTTGCTAAATGGCTTCCCATTGTCAGTCACAATGTAGCGTGGAACACCATAGCGATAGACAATGTAATTCTTAATGAACTCCACGATTATTTCCTTTTTGACTTCTTTGAGTGCTATTGATTCTTCCCACTTTGAAAAGTAACCGGCCCCAACAAGAATGTAAAGATGCCCCTTAAATGACTTTGGGAGTGGACCAATGACATCTAACCCCCAAGCGTCAAAGGGGCAAAAAGCAGTCGTGGCGTGCAGAGGCTCAAGTGGTTGTTGAATGAAGTCAGCATGAAACTAGCATGCTTGGCAATATTTTGCATATTCTATTGAGTCTTTTATCATGATCGGCCAATAATATCCCATTCTCTTGATCCGATCATAAAGTTTTGGCCTAGATTGGCAAGCTCCTCAAATTCTTGCATGGGCGGCTCCACAGATTCTTGCATGGAGGCTTGAGGAGATAATTTTTTATGCTTTCGAGAGCATTCTCACATGCCTCATCCCAAACAAAAGGCACTCCCTTCTTCATTAATCTATTGAATGGAACACATCTTCTTGCCAAGTTAGAAATAAACCTCCGAATGTAGGCAATGTGACCTTGAAGACTTTTAAATTGATCAATTTCAATTTTGAATGGCAAAAGGCATTCTCTTCTTCATTAATCTAGGTTCAGGCATATTTTGAATGGCATCAATTTTAGATTTCAATGCTATGACAATGTATGATGAATCCAAGAAACTTCCCAGGTGTCACTCCAAAAGCACACTTTAGGAGATTCATCTTTAGTTGATACCGCCTAACCTACTAAAGATCTTATGTAAATCACCTAAATGGTTAGTTATCTTCCTTGACTTTATGACCAAATTGTCAACATAAACACTCCACAGTGTTGTGCAATAAGTCATCCAAAATATTTTGCATGGCACGTTGGTAAGTTGCGTCAGCATTTTTTAGCTCAAAGGGCATGACTTTATATAAATCCCCTTAGGGGTACAGAATGCAATGAGTTCATCTTCAGGGGCCATCCGAATTTGGTTGTACCCCGATGAGCCATTCATAAAGGACAATGCTTCATATCCCGTGGTGGCATCAACCATCAACTCAGTAATAGGTAAAGGAAAATCGTCTTTTGAACAAACATTGTTAAGTTCCCAAAATTCGACACAAACTCTTATTTTCCCATTTTTCTTCCTTACTGGGACAATATTGGATATCCACATAGGATATTTTACCTCTTGAATAAATCTAGCCTCAATGAGTTTATTAACCTCAACTTCAATAAGTGGTCTAAGTTCGGGACGGAATTGATGTTGTGCTTGTTTTACTAGACGAGCACCGCGTTTGACCAAGAGGTGATGGACTACTACCTTAGGGTCTAGCCCTGACATCTTCTTATAAGTCCAGGCAAACACATCTTTGAATTCTTTAAGTAGCTCAAAGTATTGATATTCCTCTTCGGGGCTTAAGAGTGCACTAATATAAATAGGTTGGGGGTTCTCTTCTTGTCCAAGATTTAACTCTTTCAACTCATCCACAGTCGCTTGCCCCCAACATGCCATTGAACCTTTTTCCCCTCTCTTTCTTGCTCTTGGGTGGTATATGTGATTGAACCCTTCTGACTTGCTTAGGTCGCTCGCAAGGTAGGTTGGGTAGACGTGTAACACGACACCTCCGTCGAGTAACGATAGTCCAACCCTCATCGTCTAAAAGTGATATGATGGAACGGGGTGAAGGAATTTCCTCCAAAATAAGATCTTGCACTTGTATTTGGCTTAGTAGTCCCCCTGATGTTGGATCCCATACAATGGGGTCAAAATTACCAAACACGATTTCATATGGCAGTACGACTAATGATTAGTGAGTTTCTAGGGGGGATTTAGTATCAGGGGACCCAAATGTGATAGTTGTCATGTTGGTAGCTTATTCATTTACATCCAACTCAATCATCACTAATTTAGTCAACCGCATTATTTTGTCTTTGAGAACAAAGCACTTTTCGGTTGGATGATTGATTATCCGATGGCAGTGGCAATACTTAGGGTGGTCAGTTTGCCCCTCTTCTTCTGGGCACTTGTAGCTAGGCAACTCTATTAATTTCTGGGCTAGAAGAGTATCTAGCATCCCTAGCACATCAAGTCTTGGAATGAGTACACCTTTGCTTCTAACTCCGTAAGAGTAAGCTTTGGTTTTTCCATTTCTTGGCGAGCGAATGACTTTGTCTCTTCCCTTCCCCTTTTGCTCCTAGAAACCCTAAGAGGGGTCGCTGAAGTTGTCAAAACTTCCTTTGGTTTAGATGCCTTTACCTCCCTTTTTTAGTCTTTCTTCTCTTTTTCATTTTCGAAAGTCTTGTGTCCGTTGTTCCCTAAAGGTGGCTAGGCTAAGCTCCATGTCATGAGCACGGGTGGCTAGTTCTTCGAACGTCTGGGGTTTTATTCCCTTTAGGATGTCATGTAACCCCCAATGCATACCCTGAATACATGTATGACTGATGCCTCAGTGAGCTTATCTCAACATTTAAGATAGAGATTTCTCCATTTGTTGGTGTAATCAATGACTGGTTCATCTTTCTTTTGTTTTGTGGTGGTAATTTCATACATGCTTATAGCATGCCAAGTACTGTAGAAGCGATCCAAGAACTCTCTTTCTAATTGGTCCCAACCATCAATTGACCTAGAAGGGAGGTCGGTGTATCAATCGAATGCATTCCCTCATAGGGATAACACAAACTATTGCACCATCAGATTGCCATAGGTCGCAACATTGTTGCATGTCTCCACAAAGTGTGTAATGTGTTACCTGGGGTTACCTTTCCCATCAAATTGTTGAAACTTCGGGGGTTAGTACCCTAATGGCATAGACATATGATCAATGCACTTAGTGTATGGCTTAGTATACACCGAGGATGACTATGGAACATCCCCATACTGAGCACATATTGTGTTAGCTATCATGTTTTGGAGTTGTTGTACTGAGAGGGAGGCGACCGAAGAATGTTGGGTGTCCTGTATGTTAGTATGTTCTGGCAACTCCTCTTGGGGAGGGTCTACTTACAAGGTGAACCTTGGTGGGTGTGAAGGCCCCGGCCTGGATGCCGTTGTTTGAATTTGTTCCATCCGATTCATGAGAGGAGCAATTTGAAGGTCCTTCTCTTCCACTATCTTTGTTAACTTGGCGATGGCCGCAACCATCTTAGCAAGTTATTGTCCCACCGTAGTAGCTCCTGCCATCATGACGGGTGTTACTGAAGTGTAGGAGTGAGTCTGCATGTAATCAGACCCTCTAGTCTTAGGAGAGTTGGGATGGGAGCTAGACCTTGAGTCGGTACTCAATTCCGCGTACGACATGGGCATTCCTCCACTTGGATGCTCAAGCGGATTTGTTATGATGAACTCTTTCGTTAGGGCTACCCCCTTCATATTAATGTCTCTTACCGTTGGCAACCTTAAAGGTCCCTTTTTGGCATTTCAGACTTTTGAAGGAACCCCTTGAGTTCTATAGAAGGCGAGAGGTGCAACTAGTTGGGAATCCTTGGACCTTGCCATAAGGCAGGTGGTTGGCCTCTCATAGTTGGAGGCAAAAAATGCACTTGATCTAGACGAGCTTGAGCTATATGTGGCATTTTTCTTGTTCCCGGCGATGCTTGGCCTCTCATAGTTTGGAGCCATACTTCCACACCGTTTGTCAAAAACAAACTTGATGTGTTGACTTGAGAGAAGAGAGAAAAGAGATGTCCCACCATTTGTCAACACAAATTTCATGCATAAATTTGGAGAATAAAAAAATGTGGACAAATTCAAAGAAATTTAATTTTCTTTTATAGAAATGTAGGTGGGATACAAACATTTTTTTTTGCAAAGAAAATACTTCAGAACTTGTACATGTAGTTTGTCATGGACATGATCCAAAAAGCTTGATAACTTGTAGTTCAAGAAAGAACTTGCAACGATCAATATGTGCACAAGATAGGAGAACTTTCATTCTTTTTTTTTTTCTTTTGGTTGTAATAATTTGATGAAGCTTTTAATTGTAACAACTCAAATGCCAGAATCCTTTAGCCGACATTGCACAGAGCTGTAACGGTTTTGGAGCTTCAATGGTTGAGGAGACGAAAGGGAGAAAATAATGTCCAAAGAAGAAAACCCCTCATCCCCTTTTATAGTGAATTGGCCTTGTTTCAAGAGCCCGCCCAATTCTTCATTCGAATCTAATAGAAATCAAACATTTAATTTGGGGGGACCCATAAGATTAGCTTTAGATAGCTGTTAGCAGGATTATCTCCACCAATTTTGGTTTAATCCAATCAAGATTGATTGGTGAGACTTGCTAAAACGGCCAAATGGCAAGAGTTTGACTCCACAAATTCAAAAATTTTATAAGTCCAGTTAAGTTACTCCTTTTTATATCTATTAGCCAACCATGTTTCTTATTTTATGGATCTTTATTTAAGTGTTATTGTCATTTAATTGGCCCCACTGGGTTGACTAATTTGTCAATTAATCTTATAGGGATTACATGTAATATGTCGATGTGGTGAGGAACACCATTTGCTTATTGATGGGCTGGTGGAGTACCTATTACTTGGGATAAAGAATTAGTGGGCCCCTACACCTGGTCCCACCATGATGGGCCAAATATATAGCCACTTATTGAGTCAAAACTTTGACGTGTCTTATTGTTTTATTATCATTTCCTTTTTTTAACTAATAGTCATGAATGACGCCGTTCGAGATGGAAGGTTAGTTGTTGTGGTGGCCGGTGGTATAGTCACAATGTTCTAAGAGACGATGGAACGTGGGAGGGGAGTTGAAATGAGAGAGGAAAGTGTGATTTTATTATTTTCTCTTTTTGTGGCTAGTTGAATTGTTGGACCATTATTAATTGAACAATTCTATTAAATTTTCGTCAATTCAAACCTTTGTCTGTTAAAGAGAGAATGCACTCTTTGTTTTGTGGTTCTAATCCCTAGAACATACACTGCATGGTGGACTAACAAAGAAAATTGGGGTTAGGAATAAAAGAAGAAAAAGAGTGAAGTGAGAGAAATAGATGGGATGAAAGCGAAGGGCAAGAGAAAGGAAATCTAGATTAGGGTTGCGGGAGAGGTAACATCTCACACCAACCTAACAACAAATCCTACCATGTATTAATTGGGAACATCTCTCCATGATGGGAGATTTTCCTGATGTGTAGTTGAGATGTATTGTGAGAAGCGCCATGCGAAAAGAATATTTGAATTCCATGACAATACAAATTGATGTTGGAAGGGTAAGGATTCATCATATGGATGGTTGAACCATGCTAGATGGCTGGGCAAATTTTCAAAAATTTTCTAATCTTTGTGGGAATCGAATTCAATATGTTTTGAAAAACTACATTTTTCAGGATCAGTCTTGCATTGAATCGGATCAGATTTGAAACTAAACAAAGAAGGAGATTTATACTTGATATGGATACTACAAATGCAGATCCCAAAGTGGAAGTTCATGCCCAAATTAGCCCTAAAACCAGTCTCTACTGAAGATGGCGTAGTGTGTAAGTGAAGTTGATTCAACAACATAGTTTTCAACAAAATTATAGTCCAACTACTTGCATCGAACTGGGGAAGGTGAACCTGAAGTTCATCTGAACTTTTCTTAAAAATATTAAAAGAAAACTAATCTTTATCAATCCTTGAAAGCCTAGGTCATGATAGGGTTTCTTGGAAGAGAAAAGAGAAGAAGAAAGAACAAGAAAAAGTGGTGTTCTAGTTTAGTTTGCCTTCTTCTTCTTTTCTCTTTATGAAACACTTCTCCTAATCAAATTAAGAGATTATCCAAATATAATTTCGATCTAGACTCTATTAAGAGATAAGCATTATCCTCTTAAGAGGATGGGTGCTCCATACCCATTTCCAAACCTAGATTTGACTAAGAGCACAATTGTCATTTGATAACTTAATCTTATTTATTATGCGACTTAGGCCTATTTGCTTCAAAGCTCACAATCCAAGATGGTGCACGGCCAAGTTAGGCTTGATTTGTATGGCATGGGACCCTACAATGACTTCGGATAAGTCCACATGAGTTCACCCCAACCTCTGCGAAAAGGCTTGGCCGAATTCACTACTAAAAGCAATCAACTCCTGAGCACATCACTATGGATTCAACATTTACACTTTAATGATCATTGAATTCAACCATCCTATAAAGACCCGAGGATAATAGACTTAAGTAAGATAAAACCTATCAGGTAATTAGCCCTTAATGGTCTCTTACATTTAACCTCTTGGCCCATAATGATCACAACACTTCCCAACAGGGCAGGACCTTTCCCCTGGCTGCATGGTACAGTGTCACACTCTCTACTCAGATGGATCATAGGAATTAAAACCTTTTGCAAATATTCACTTTATCCGACACTGTTGAAATCCAATGCCGATAGTTTAGGTTTTCATTAGAGAGAGTGTAAGCCCTATCATTCACTTTATCCGACAAAGGGGCCGATCCTATCATTATGATCACCCACTCAAGTGAATTCTTAGACTACCCCAACATACCCAGGTTTTGAACCTTAATGGATCTCACCAATTGGCATATCAAAGACAGTCCAATCTAATACATAGTGTAATACTATAATCAAATCTAGGGGTTATGTGCAACTTTCCAATTTTGCCCTTTAATCTCTAATGCTTAGGGCATAACTAGAAAATGGTCTAGATTTCGTGTATCAACCCCACACACTACATGTGCTTTGTGTCTAACCTTAGTAGCTAAGACAAGCTACCCCAACTTCTTGGGTAGCATATCAGTGTCAACTTTGGTAGGATAAGCTCCTAAGTCTATCTAATGGCAGAGAACTTTCTAAACTAACATGAGTCTCATAAATATCCAGTTTAAGGGTTAATTTCATAGAAACATACCAATATCAACAATAAACTATAATGTACTTTCATTCATTTACAATAAATGTATTTGTATATCAATCTGATTGGAGTTGTAGATACATAATGATTGCTAAAACCATCAAATCATAGAGGATACTAAATTTATACCACATGGACGCTTGCGATGAGTTCACAACTCATTAGTTGCTTGCGATGAACTTATAACTCATTGGATGGCTACGATAAATATACGACTCATCGCATGATCGTGACAAACTCATAAACCTGCAATAAAGCTTAGACACGCATGAATCTGCGATGAACTTCGAATGCATGTGATAAGGTTCCGCGTGGGTTTAATAAAGTGTGTCGCCAAATTATGAGAATCCTCATATGAAAGGAAAGTTCGTCATTGAGAGATCTCATAAGACGTGGCGAAACCCTAGCAGTAATCCTTAAAAATCGACAATGAATCCAATATCCCCTTTCCTAGTGGGAATCAAACATTTTTGGCTATTTCCTTTCAGGACCTCAGGATCTCTTTCTATAAATGAGGGTCCATACCATGACAAGATCATAATTTGATCTTATCATCTTATCATTCCCATTTGCCCTAATCTTCCAACCTACCTCCTGCTTTTAGTCTTCCTTTGTCTTTCAAGAAGACCACTCTCATATAGCCTAACCACCACCACCACATTTATAGGAGCTAAGGGCATACATTGTCTAACAGCTCCCACTTGTACTTAGGTCCAATCGGGTATAAGTCTCAGTCCCATACTGTCCACGTGTTTCTTAAACACTTTTTGTATTAGTGGCTTAGTCAATGGGTCTGTTACATCCTTCGTTGATGTTACCTTCTGAATTAGGATGTCCCTTTTACCAGCAATCTCCTATAGTTCCAGTGTGCTCACACAATAATGGAATGGGTGGTATGGTAGGACTCCAAATTTCAAGACAAGTTTCTTCATCCATACTACTCATTAGGCACTCTCACTTACGATAATGTGTTTTGCCTCGGTCATGGACTATTTTTCTTAGTACATAGAGTCCCAAAGTATCTAGATATAGATTTTCTATCATTTGGGTCAAGCTGGAAGTCAGCATTAGTATACCCAACCATCTGTATTGAACTACCATCGAAGACAAGACAGTAGTCTTTAGTCCTTCATATGTACTTGAGTATGTTCTTTTACAACAATTCAATGCTCGTCTTGGGTAAGATTGGTATCAACTTACAACACTAACAACTTGAGCAATGTTTGACCAAGTATACAACATAGCATACATGAAGCAACCTACGACTGAGGCATAGGGAACCTCTCTCATGTTCTCTATCTCCTCAGGGGTCTTAAGTGAATTTCCTTTGGAGAGAGTTCTATGTCTTCTATCTCCTCAGGGGTCTTAAGTGATTTTCCTTTGGAGAGAGTGACTCCATGCCTAAAAATAACGAAACCCTTTCTTGGAGTTTTGCATTTTGTATCTATTGACGATCTTGTCAACATAAGTAGATTGGGATAATCGAATTATCCATTTCGATTTATCTTTGTAGAGTCGAAGTTCCAAGATATAAGAGGCTTCTCTAAGATCTTTCATGGAGAATTGCTACGAAAGCCATACTTTAACCGTAGTCAATATTCATACATCATTCCTAATGAACAAAATGTCATCTACAAACAGAATCATAAATGTAACCTTACCACCCACAGTCTTTCTGTAAACATAGGGTTAATTTGGTTTCTACTCAAAATCAAACTGTTTGGTTGTGGAATCAAATCGGATGTTCCAGTTTTTAGAAACATGGCCACAAGCGAGAAGGTCTCCTCATAATCGACTCCCTTTTTCTAAGTGTACATTTTCACTACAAGCCGAGATTTATAGGTCTCAACCTTTCCATCAGGGCCATTCTTTCACCATTTCAGGAATTGTATTCCCACTTTTAAAAAAACTACATTTTTTTAGGATTGTTCTTAAACCAAAACCATATCAGATTTGAAACCAAAAGAAAAGGAAAAGTATATCTGATACGGATTCCACAAATGTAGCTCTCGAAGTAGTAGTTCATGCCCAAAGAGAGTTCCAAAATCAACTTCCACTAAAGATGGCACAACTTGAATTAAAGTTGGTTCAGTAATATAGATTTTTGCAAAACTGTGATCCAACACCTTGGATCGAACAAGGGAGGTGAGAACGAATTTGTATTGATATTTTCTTGAAAAAATCAAAAGCCAAAACTGATCAAGGTCAATTCAAGAACTAGAGGTCGAATTAGGTTTTTTAGGGTGGCAAGAGTAGAGAGAGATCTGGGAGCATATTTCAATCTCCTCTTTTCTTAGCCTTAAGGATAACCACTCCTAATCGAATTAGGAGGTTCCTAATCCAAATCTTTATTTGAATTTGGACTCTTAAAGTGGACAAGACTTATCTTCTTATCCTAATGGCTGATCTGGACCCATATTTGCCCAAGTCATATGACTACTTAAGCTATCATGTGACAATTTAATTAATCCAATTAATTATGGGCTTTAGGCCCATTAAGCATGTGGCTCTCATCCCTAGGTAGTTACTAGCCCATTTGGTTCACTTTGTATGGCGTGGAACCCCAACAATGACCTTACATAATCCCATATGGGTTCGGCCCAGCCTTTGTGAAAAAGGCCAGGCCGAATTCATTATCAAGCACGGTGAACCCCTGAGTCTATCAGTATGGGCTCTTAATGGGCTTAACATTTACATTAAATGAACCTAGAGTCTGGCCATCTATGAAGGCCCAAGGATGATGGACTTAAGTAGGATATAGCCCATCAGGTAAAATAGCCCTCAATAGTCTCTTACACTTAACATCTTAGCCCATAATGATCAAATACTACCCAATAGGGAATGACCTCTCCCTTGGCTACAAGGTGTAGTGTTGTACTCTCAACCCATAATGATCAGGAATTAAAACTTTTTGCAAACATTTTTCTTAAAAAATAATATATATTATCATATAAATATATTTTGCAAAACAAATCTCAAACATGATTGAAATCGATTACCAGCAGTTTTGGTTTCCATCAGAGAGAGTGTAGTCCTGATCATTCACTTTATTCGACAAATGGGTTGATCCTGTCACTATGATCACCCACTTGAGTGAATTCTCAAACTGCCCCAACATACCCGGGTTGACCCCCAAAGGATTTCATTGATTGTCATATAAAAAATAGCCCAATCCGACACCCAGTGCAGTACCATAATCAAGTATAGGGGTTTCGTGTAACTTTCTAGTTTTTCCCACTAGTCTCTAGCGTCCAAGGCATAACTAGAAATTAGTTTGGGTTCAGTGTTTCAAACAAATACCCACTACATGTGCTTTGGATCCAACCCTGGCAGCTGAGACAAGCTACCCCAACCCTCTTGGCAGCACATCAGTGTTAGCCTTGGTAGGATAAACTTCCCCAAGTCTATCCAACGGCTGTGAACATACACTGTCTAAATGCATTAGTACATCAATCTGATTGGAGCCAAGAATATACACTATCTAACATGTAGATCCACTTGCAATCAATTGCTTTCACCCCAGGGGGTGGGTTTAGGAGAATCCAGAATCCATTGGTTTTCATCGAGTTCATCTCAACTTTCATGGCACCTACCCACTTCAAAGAGTCTATGTCCAACATAGATTCCATATAAGTCAAAGGATCTTATCCACTGCTCGTAGCATCCATCAAGTTTTATTGATCATAGTCATAACAAGTTGGAGGTCTAGAAATCTAGGTAGATCTTTTAAGCTGTATATTATTATTTAGAATCTATAAGTTATCTCCCACTTCTCCTGAGCTATCTTCATCAAGAACAACTTCTTGATGATGATTGTTGAAGGTGTAGTCCTTCTCCAAGAAGTAGGAATTTTGACTAACAAGCAATTTTTTTCTCGTAGGTCATAAAAAAGATACCCTATGGAGTCCTTGGGGTAGCCTACAAATAGACAACTGGTTTTGGATTTCAATTTGTCTACACTTGTCTTTTTGACATGTGTTGGACAACTCCATATTTTCAAGTGTCTTACACTTGGTATCTTATCAGTCCATAGCTTATAAGGAGTCTTAGGAACCAACTTGGTTGGAATCCGGTTCAACATAAATTGCAGTCTCCAATGCATACCCGCAAAAGGATATGGGTAACTCTGAATGGATGAGGAGTGATTGAACCATATCTAATAGTCTGATTTCTTCTCTCTAACACACCGTTTAATTATGGTGTAGAAGGAAGACATAATTGTGATATAATCTCATTGTCCTTTAAGTAGTTCCTAAAATTGTTAGAGATATATTCACTTACTCAATCTAATCGAAGGGTTTTGATCTGTCTCCCGAATTATTTTTTGACTTATTGTCTAAACTCCTTGAATTTTTCAAAGGATTCAAACTTATGTCTCATTAGGTACATGTAACCATACCAAGAATAATCATTTGTGATAGTTATGAAATAACAATGTTGGTTCTGTGTCCTAACATTCATGGAACCACATACATTAGTATGTATAAGGTTAAGTGTGAATGTAATTCTTTTAGGTTTACCTGTAAATGACCTTTTTGCCATCTTGCCTAGGAGGCAAGGCTCATAAATTGGTAGATCTTTCACATTGAGAAAATCTAGAAGACCATCATTCACAAATATTGTGATACGTCATTTTATATTAATATGGCCAAGTTGGTAATGTCACAAGCACGCGAGATTAATTGTATCATGTGTTTTTTTCTTGGGGATGTCTTTCGATATAGTTTTGGTCACATTTATTTCTAGAGAATGATAAAGAACATAAAGACCATTCTCAAGTTCTCCGTAAGGAATTTGTTATTCAATTTAATTGTAATCTTATTACTAAACAAAATAGAATAACTATCATTACACAACTTAGAAATTGAAATAAGATTTCTTCTAAGCAAAGGTACATAAAGACAATCTTTAATGTAACAATTCATTCTCTAAAAATTAAATATATTTTTCTTATAGTAGTAAATGCAATAGTTGTGTCGATCCCAAGTAAATCATAACCTTGTCATCATTTAACCTTCTACTTTCCTTAAACCCCTACAATGTGTTACATGCATGAGTGGAAGCCCTAGACTCAATATACTAAAATGCAGAAGTGACCAACATATTGGTTTCTATGATAAGAGATTTGAAATTATTGAAGGGAAGGTTAGATCCAACTTATGGATGGCCAAACCATGTAAGATGGTTGGGCGAAATTTTAAAAATTTTCTTGCAACCTTTCGAGAATCGTATTCCTAGTTTTAAAAAAACTATATTTTTCAAAGGTCGTTCTTGCACTGAAACCATACCAATTCTGAAACCAAAAGGAAGGGAAAAATATACCTGATACAGATTCCACAAATGTAGCTCCCAAAGTGGTAGTTCACAGCCAAACTGAATTCCAAAAGCAGCTTCCATTGAAGATGGTGTGGCTTGAGATGAAGCCAGTTCAACAATGCAGTTTTTAGCAAAACTGCAATCCAACAGATTGGATTGTACAAGGGTGGTGAGCACGAAATATTTTTGATATTTTCTTGCAAAAAGTTAGAAATCAAACTGATCAAGATCAGTCACAAAGGTGGAGAGCGAATTAGGGTTTCTAAGGCAACAAGAGCAAAGAGAGAGAATTGAGAGAAGATGTGTGTAACTAGAGTAGTTTGATATCTCCTTTTATAAGCGTTAATTAGTGCCACTCCTAATCGAATTAGGAGGTTCTTAATCCAAATCTTTATTTGGATTTGGACTCTCTAAGTGGATAAGACTTATCCTCTTATCCTAATGGGTGCTCCATACCCTTATCCAAACCCATATTTTCCCAAGTCACATGATTGCTTAAGCTATCACGTGACCACTTGATTAATCCAATTAATCATGGGATTTAGGCCCATTAAGCATGTAGCTCTCAGCCCTAAGTAGTTGTTGGCTCATTTGATTCATTTTGTATGGTGTGGGACCCCAACAATGATCCTACATAAACCCGTATGGGTTTGGCCCAACTTTTGTGAAAAAGGCCTGGCTGAATTCATTGAAAAGCGCAGTGAACCCCTGAGTCCATCAGTATGGGCTCTTAATGGGCCCAACATTTACATTAAATGATCATTGAGTTTAGCCATCTATGAAGGCCCAAGGATAATGGACTTAAGTAGGATATAGTCTATCAGGTAAAACAACCCTCAATGGTCTCTTACACTTAACCTCTTAGCTCATAATGATCAAGCATTGTCCGATAGGGAAGGACCACTCCTTTGGCTGTAAGGTGTAGTGTTGCACTCTCTACTTGGATGGGTCTCAGGAATTAAAACCTTTTGCAAATATTTTTCTTAAAAAATAATATATATATTATCATATAAATATATTTTTCATAACAAATCTCAAATACGGTTGGAATCAACTACCAACATTTTTGGTTTCCATCAAAGAGAGTGCAGTCTCAATCATTCACTTTGTTTGACAAAAGGGTTGATCCTGTCACTATGATCACCCACTTGAGTGAATTCTCAAACTATTCATACATACCCAAGTTTGACCCCCAAAGGATTTCATTGATTGACATATCAAAGATAGTCTAATCCGACACCCAATATAGTACCATAATCGAGTCTAGGGGCTAAGTGTAACATTCCATATTTTTCCATTAGCCTCCAAGGTCCAAGGCATAACTAGAAATTGGTGTGGGTTCAGTGTTTCATACAAACACACACTACATGTGCTTCGTGTCCAACCCTAGTAACTGAGGCAAGTTGCTCTAACCTTTTTGGCAGCACATTAGTGTTAGCCTTGGTAGGATAAACTCATCAAGTCTATCCAATGGCTGAGAACATTCTAAACTAACATGAGTCTCATAAGTGTTTAGTTTAGGGGGTAATTACATAAAAATACATCAATCATAACATGAAACAATTATTTACTTTTATTCATTTATAATAAATGTATCAGTACATTAATTTGATTGGAGCTAAGGGCATACAACGTCTAACAATTATCTTCTTTGTTCTTGTAGGATTCTAGATACCGAGGACAATTCCTCTTCTAGTGCACAGTCTACTTGTAGAAGTGACATTCATCAGAATACTTGTCTCTCTTATGCTTTTTCGGTTTGCTTCCCTTTTTTTTATGCCTCTTCTTACCCTTTTCTTTTCTTCCTGCTAGATTTGACACCTTCAACAAGCATGACTACCACTTGTTCTTTTTAATCAGTTCTTTGGCTCTTTACAATATATTGCTAAGCTTTTGCAAGCTAACTTTTAACTTGTTCATATTGTATTTCATGACAAACTGATTGAAGATGAGGGTAGAGAGTTCAGGACGACATTAGTCCTGATGTCATCGTCAAGTTGGGAATCAAGACCCTACAATTCATTTACATAACCTATCATCTGCATGACATGGTCATAAACTAGTTGGCTTTCGATCATCCTCATGGTCATCAACATTTTGAGGACCTTTTGTCTTGTAGAATGATTATGCTCTTCATACATGGTTTTAGACTATCCAAGGAGGCTATGACATAACATCGGGCAAGAGAATTTTTTTTCTTCCTATTCCTAATATTGCCTCCTTCTTGCCTCTAAAAGCCCTATCATTTAGATGTTCCAGTGTTGAGTTTTTAGCAACATTGTCCAATTTCTCTAATGTGAGTACTAAGTTCAGGTTACGAAACCAGTCTGCATAGTTGGGTCATTAAAATTTGATGTCGTCTTAACAATTTATGGAACTGATCGTGTGCCATTTTTGATAAAAAACACGATTAATCAGACCACAGCCTTAATATTGTTTCATGTTATCCTTCACGGGATGAACTTTTAATTATGTTTCATATCAAATTGTTTATCTCTAAGATTTCCCTCTTATCTTAGTGACAATGACACAATTTATGTCCTTGGAAATGTGGAAAATCACATAGATACATGGGGCCAACTGCTTTAGATGCATAACCCCACCACTTTCTATGAAAGATCACATATCCACCCATCAATAAGTTTTCCCTTTGGCCTCCATCAAACAAGGTTCATTTCCATTTTAGGTTGAACCTTTTTGTTTGGTAAGTGTAGACCCATCATATCGAGAGCCCCAAGGTACTGTGAAAAAGTCTTCCAATTTAGGATATGCCTCTTCCATTAGTCTATGATGATCCTATCATCTCATAAAGCAATTTCACTAAGTATCTCAGTGAAATGGATAGCCCAATTTTATTGTGCACCTCCACCCACCAATTTGGCATGTTTACATATTAATGACAAAAGGCCTTTAGAGAAATCATCCTATGATATTCTCTATCTCATTGCACTTATATTAATCATGAGAGAATTTGTATATCAGTCCCTAGGTCAGATTTATGTCATACCATAGTAGCTCCCACTGACTTTTATAAAACCATATTCAAATGGGCCCTTAATAGGTTAGGGTTCCCACGATGTTCATCTTGGGGGGGGGGGGGGGGAAGCTTGATAGCTATAAAAATAACCCTAGCAAGTGCACTAGTTATCAAGTAGTATAAAAAATTTCGTTCCCACGGGGATTTAACAAAATAAGCATTAGAACCACCATCTTCCCTAATTATCTGGACAATTGAATTTCAGATTTGAGCAAGATCTACTGAAAATGAAAACTAGCATAAGAAAGTAAAAGTGAAGGTGATCACTAATCGAATCTGCAAAGGATGGGATCGCTAGGACTTTTGGTCCACCTAACCAATGTAATGAATATTGATGGGTCCAATTATCCAAGACTAATGTCATTACCATAAGCTGAGATTTTTCCAAATTTATTTAATATTCTCTCTCAAGATATACTAAACTTATGCCCATCAGGTAACCCTTCGATCTCTCGAGTAGAACTCTCAAGATGGAAGTGCATTAAGTCCAAGAGAACCATTAAATTCAAATGAATCGTGTATATATATTTCTATATACCATTCAATTCACACTATGAATTATTCTGTCAATTATGTGAATTCATCTCTCAATTCATTCACATAACCCAAATCAATTAAGAGGTGGCCAAGCTCTTAATTGCAATAAGCACAATAATCCATAGACTATATGGAAATCACAATCTTGGATAAATCAAGAAGATAAAAATATATTCATTAACATGGTTAGGCTTTCCATAGCCCTAGCAAGAAACAAATCAGTTCATGATGGAAGAATTAAAGCAAGCAAAGGGGAAGAAATAACTCTTGAAGTTGCCCATGGTGCTGAAATCTCATTTTTCTTGCCGCCACCTTCTTCTTGAAGTTTCTTGAATTCTTGAACCTTTCTTGAACCCTTCTTGACTGATTGCTCCTTGCTTCTTCATTCAAATCAGGAAGTGAGTGACTGAGTCATGCCCTTAGCTGTTCTGCACCCTCCTTTATATAGATTGAAGGGGATGGGGGTGGTCTCCTACTTCCTCTTGAAGTTAATCTTACAAGAATGGAAAGTCCTATCCTAATTCTAATCTTATCTCTTTATCTAATGAACTCAATCCCTTTATCTCTCTAAGATTACATCAAGAATTTAGATCTTGAAGGATTCTTCTTAGTTTCTTGTTCTTGGATTCGTATTAGACCTCCTTTGCGAATTGGGCTTCAGCTAGGCTTTTCTGCAAGTTGGGCTTCAGCTGCGGATTGGGCCTTGTTATGAATTTTCTACTACTTTGGGGCCGGATTTGACTTCGATGTAGGCCGAATCTGTGAAAGCCCAAAACATGAAAGCTGTGGCTTTTTCTCTTATCTTTCTAGTGGGTTTTGAATCAGCCCAATCGAAGTTTGGATACGCGAGTTAGGCCCAGATCACTGAATGATGTCGAAACTGTAAAAAATCATCCGATTTGTCTTTCTTTGCTCCTGATGCCTTCTTTCGTGCCCTGAACAGAAATATGAGTCCAATTAGGTACTAATTCAATATAAAAGGCAGAGTAATTGGGGATAAAAATATGATAAATTCTCCTCTCATCAAAACTATTGAGGGGCCCATTAGAAAAATGAGATCATGTAATGATCCATGGGCATCATAGCAATGATGTACATTCAGCAATGATGTTTGTAGAGAGCCACATAAGTCAATACATGGGCCAAGCACTTATGGCCCATAAACGACTCACATCCATTCAACACACCACATACACATACATAGTTGATTCATATCAATTCAAAACATTTAAAACCCATATCCATTTAGATTAACACATGACCAGTCCATCAACAAACCAAATTATGTAATAATTTTATCTTGGTATATGGGCTAAACTATAAAAAGTAGTTCAACTTATATACTAGTCCATGCTAAAATGGGCAAATCTTGCTTTAATCTAATACAAAAGGGGTTTTCAAGTATGGGCCGAATTGGTCCATGCAATGAGCCATCAAACCCTGGCATAAAATTGATTTTGGGTCACTTAAATAGTGATCCAAGGGGTCGTGACCAGACCCCAAAGAATTATAGGTTTGGCCCAACAAGATTGGACCAAAACTAAGACAAATCAGCCTAGGGTTTGGTGTCCAAAATAGGCATCAATTCACATAGGTATGTTCATGGGCCAGGTGCCCGATGGCCCGACCCGGCTTGGCCCGCACCCCGGTCGGGCTTAGACATGTAGTTAGGCCCGTGGTCTTGACCTTGGGCCCAAAACACCAAGCTTGACCGTGTTTTAGGCCAGGCTCAGGATTTGTCAAAAAAGCCCGGCCCGACTAAGTTATATAATGTAAAATATATAATATTTATTATAATATACATATATATATATATATTAATAATTTATATATATAATTTTTATTTTTTTCTTTATAATTTCTCTCTCTTTGTTCAACTACTTAAGCAATAGCAGCGGCATGCACATTAGACTTCAGGCCCGGGCCTGGGCTTCGGGCTTTTTATGAGAGTCAGGCTCAGGCCTTAAAAAATTTGTTAATTAAGAGTGAAAGCCCAACATGACCCATGAACAAGTCTACACATAGGTAATGATCTAAAATTCTCAGTTATGATTCACAATCATATTAACAAATAAATAAAAATAATCAGAAATAAATGGCTAGAGCTGATAGTGTGATGGTCCAGATCCAATCCGGACAAAAACAACATCCGTATGAAACTACAATCTACAAATCAATCTCCATTTGCAATTTCTATCTTCTCTACAAGCTCCAGCGATTTATCCGATGTAAAAAAATAGAAACACTCTAACTTCTATTGCTTATTCCAAAAAAAACTAATGCATTCTTTCTAGAAAAAGAAAAATAATTAATTACAGACCAAATAATAAAATTAGCAAATTCAGTGTGCACAAATCTTGCCACCATCAAGAGTTCGAATATATAAACATTTCATATCATTGGCCCACTTTGAGAACCAAATTCTTAGAGATTTTTGCTAACTACTAAAATCGTCTAGACTAGTTCTTACCGATTTGAGTTTTGGTTTAGCCTGTCCATGGGCTGAACCTAGTGCTTTGATACCATTGTTGGAAGGGTTAGGATCCATCATATGGATGGCAGAATAATGCTAGATGCTTGGGAAAATTTTCAAAAATTTCATAATTTTTCTAGGAATCGAATTCCCTTTGTTTTGAAAAACTACATTTTTTCAGGATCAGTCTTGCATTGGATTGGAACAGATTTGAAACCAATCAAAGAAGGAGATTTATATCTGATACGAGCACCACAAACGCAGATCCCAATGTGCAAGTTCACACCCAAATCAGTCATAAAACCAACCTCCACTAAAAATGGCGCAGTGTGTAGGTAAAGTTGATTTAACAACATTGCAATCCAACTACTTGGATCAAACTAGGGGAGGTGAGCCTGAAGTTCCTCTGAATTTTTCTTGCAAAAATCAGAAGAAAATTGATCTCTATCAGTCCTTGAAAGCCTAGGTTGTGATTTCCAACAGAGAGAGTGTAAAGACCTATCATTCACTTTGTCCGACAAAGGGGCCAATCTTATCACTATGATCACCCACTGAAGTGAATTCTCAAACTGTCCCAACATACCTAGGTTTTGACCCTCAATGGATTTCACTGATTGGCATATAAAAAACTGCTCAATCCAACACCCAATGTAGTACCATAATCAAGTTAATGGGTTATGTGTAACTTTCAAATTTTGCCCATCAATCTCCAAAGTCTAAGGCATAACAGTAAAATGGTCCGGGTTCAGTATTTCAACCAAACACACATTGCATGTGCTTTGAGTCTAACCCTAGCAGTTGAGACAAGCTGCCCCAAATTCTTTGGCAGCACATTAGTGTCAGCCTTAGCAGGATAAACTCCCCAAGTCTATCCAATGATTGAGAACATTCTAAGTTAACACGAGTCTCATAAGTGTCCAATTTAAGAGGTAATTTCACCGAAACGTACCAATATCAATATGAAACAATAACATACTTTTATTCATTTACAATAATGTAAGCTCATCATCCTATACAAGCTCAAATTTGTAGTCCAACTTATCTCAACCCAGAAATGAAAAAAAAAAAAAAAACAATTCCAAGGGTACCTGACTTCCCGACTCGGGTCAGGGATGGGGAATGAACTCCCCGTCTTGCATTAATTAATATATATATATATTAAAAATTTCTTTTATTTTAAGTAAATTTATTTTTTAAAAAATATTGTTAATTAAAAAATTTTAGGCATTCGGGTCCCTGTGGGGAATCTGACTCCGTTGGGGATTGGGAATGAAAGATAACTTTTAACCTTGGCGGGGATCCGGCTCAGAGATGGAGATTTAGTTCATAATCAGGGTCGGGGATGGAGAATATGAACCCCGCCCCGGATCTGTTGCCATGAGCAATGTAGAACAGTAGAAGCAATAGCGGTTCTGACAGACGAGAGTGGAGCGAGGGTGTGAGAGGCTTAACCAGACTCATATTCAATCATCCCCTGTGTTGCTGAAGGCCTAAGAGAGAAACAGAAAGTTGAGGGGAACTTATCAACAAATTTTGTGTAATTCCTTGAGAACTTTGCCTCAACATTATATGTTCTTTCTTATTTTCTGTCAAACCAAATGCAGCCCTATAGTATAGATGCCTTGTTGAAGGACAGTTCATAGCTATCAATGGAATCCAGTAGTCCCCGGTCAAATGTGACAGGAATAATTTCAACAGGCCGTCGGGTTTCGAAGAATGCTTTTCTTATTCCTTCCAAGTTCAAACCTTCTATCTGAATTTAAAACTTGAAAAGGATATTTTATATGGGCCTTTGGAGACTATTCTTGTATATGGGCTTTCAGGTTTTAACGAGCCAGAAGCCCAATTTATTTACAAGAATGGTCCCCAAGGCTGATGCTTTTCTTTATGCAATGGATATGGAATAGTTCCCCAAGTCCAATTGCTTTACACAACTGTGTAAATAATTAAGGATTGGTTGAAGCTGACAAAGTGACAGCTCCAAGGGAATAATAGAGGCCCTTGAACAGTGGAATAAGTCCGAAAGAAATCCAACCTAACTTCTCATTTCAAGAAATGTTAAAGGAAGAAATAAACCAAGATAGATGATAGATGAAATCCAACTGGATTGCGGGGACAGAACAGAAGCATTTACAGATTACAACCAGATGAGGCTTTTAAAGGAAAAGAGAACATAGTAGTAAATGAAAAAAAAAAAAAAGTTGAGGTTTTCTGTATGTAAAGTATCTGGGAACCTATAATCTCAACTAAACGAGGTAGGCTCAATCTTAATCAACAATAACAGACTAGATAGATTGGTGCCTTATCTATTCTTGAAAGACTTTACAGGCAAGAAAGCCACATTAAGATCGAAAAAAAGCTCAGTACTTTACGAATCACCCACCTCATGAAATCATTCTCTTGAATATTAGCACTCTTTCTCGAATAATGCTGAAATAATTGCACTTTTACTCATGGGCCTTGGATAATTCAGTTTCTAGATAAAGCATTATATACACTTTTCCACTACTCTCTCTCTCTCTCTCCGTGTGTCTGCGGTGTGTGAGTGTGTGAGTGTGTGCGTTTGCTTTATGGATAACCTAATTTATGGAACACTGATGCTTAGATTTTGTGATAGAATATGCATCAAGAAAGAAAAGCAAAAGGTTCTCAGATTATTGAGCAAATGGAGTGCAAGTATCCAATGATTCCAATCTAAAAACAGATTATGGTCTCCAAAGTATCATAGGGGAGGGAAGCATGACTCGGCTCGCTCGACCTGCGAGCCAGTACAGCATTCTGTGAGCTGTGTCATGCCAGCCTAGAACAGCCCTATTTACACTTCTATGTCTATAGGACAAATTGGGTACAAATATATGTGGTTGTTTGGAACAAGTATTGGGCTTTGAAAGCATGAGGTCCACAATTATGAGCCATCCTTAGAAACTGCCTACATTCTGCCAGAGGACAAGGGCTCATATTTTTTCTATTACGAATCATAGCCGTCCAATCAGGATTTAATGATTCTAATCTTGGGGTCTTGGGGTGGTTATATGTAAAATTAGAGGCAATCTAACTCTGCCCCGATAGATTGTTTGGTCTAGAGCCTGCTTGATGACTAACTTTTGACTGCATTTGCTTGGATACAGGGGTGTCAATGATATTTGAAAATTTAATTTGATATAATTAAATCAAATTTAGATATGACCATCCTAATTCGATCAATTATTTAATTCTTATATATAATATATAAAATATTTAAATATTATATATAATATACTTAAAATATATAAATAACTTAATTCTTAGTGAATACATTGGATTAATAAAAGTAAAAAAGTAGTTGAATTTTGAATACGATTAGAATTCAAGTCTTTTATGACAGTTGGTTATCCGAGGATAGCTGTAGGTGGGGTTATGTAGGGATAAGTGGAGACTGATGACAAGACCCCCCATTTTAGCTTCGATGCTGGGATGACCCAAGACAAACTCATCTGTAGTAGCGAGCTGAGTTGAGATTTATGCTTAGAGGTATTAAGTAAACAAATCAATTACAAATCTCCCCTCTTTTTTTTTTTATGTTTTTAATAGAATGAAATCAACTCCATAGACAAGTGATTGGCATCGATTCTAATGGCGTTGGGATGCTGTCAAAAGAAGAATATGTTCTCCTGCTCAGAAAGTCAAGCTGATGACGTTAAGTTCCATTTTCCATGCCTCCTTGATGCTGGTGAAGTGTTTCCGTGTAGGATTGACTTGATTTAATTAGGAACCATATATAGTTTCAGAGCCCAAGTTCCTATGACTTGACACATGTTCCATCTTTGAGGGATCAGGATTCAGGATCACTGTTTAAGGGTGGTTTCACCCAAAATCAATGTGTAGGTGTTTAATTAGTTTTGCTCAAGTTAGGGAATTGAAATCTCGATTTCATTCTTTCAGGTGAATAAACCGGAAATCTATAGTTCAATTTGAAGTTAGTTAAGGCTCTGTTTAGCATGTTTTTCTGGCTGTTATCTTTTTAGAAGTTTAATAGTTTATATTTGAATCTTTTTCTATTTGGTTGGGGGGAAGATTTTTCTATCAAAAGATGATTGCGGTCCAAAAAGATGCGAGAAGTTCAACTCGAGCTTAGAAAGAATGACTCCAGCTAAATTATTTCAAAATCTTACTGAAAAAGCTCACAATATCTTCTAACTATCAGATCTTCCTAAAAAAGACTTATCAAACAACACCTAAATGAATCATGGCAATGATCTGTCTAAGATTAATCACATAGTATATGTTTGACCTGATTCTTAAACCTTTTTCTATTAAATAAACATCAATAAATAATAAGCTTGAATTTCCATGAGAATCCGAAACGTTGCAACAGTTGATCTTGCAAAAAGATAGAAATTTCACGCAGTTAAAAGTTTAAAACCATTGCAATAATAATAATAATAATAAATGGTTGCAGGTTGCTGACACCCAACTGCTGGTCCATTTTACAGGTTTTCCGGTTCGTGTACAGGAGATATTCGTTTGTTATCCGGGCTATTAATTTTATTCAACCAGCAGAAGGCACGTGAGTTGCGCATTGTGTTAAACAGGACTGGGAATAAAGGAAAAGATCCACGGGTTTCACGGAGATTGATTATAGTTTATTTTTGTTGTGGAAGAATGGAGAATCCATCAACACTCATACTGATCCTGTTGTAGTGTACATAATTATTTTTATTTAAAACTAGGTTGAAGATTCCAATGCAACGGTTGGCATTTGTGTCTGAGAAATTGAAGTGAGAAGAACCATGACGATTTAAATGGCGCCGAATTGATCGAAGCTGCAAAAACCCAAAAAAGTAGCAAAGAAGGGTAACAGTTGAGTTGCCTGCCGCTCCCACAGTATCTACACATGAAGCAGGAATCTATTATGGGTGGCTGGGTTATTGGATGGTAAAACAATCCACAGCCAGACACAGGAGTTAATTCTGGAAAGGACAGTCGCAGAGAGAAGAGCGCAAGTCTTGGAGTTTGTGGGCGTGAGAGCGTAAGTCTCACTCTCAGTATGGTATCTTACGGAGTTAGAAAGAAATGGTCGTGACCTGATTACCAAACACACCAAACCAGGCCAACGTAGTCAACAAATAAGGGGTCCAATTTCAATCCACGGCTCCAGACGGCCAACTCCGAGCCTGCGGGGAGGTAACAACCTGGTCGCCTTGCCATTTGAGCACCAAGCCTTACGTTTTCTATCAGCAAACTAAAAAAAATCCAATCAATTAGCTCGTCGTCGGAACAGTAACATATTATATTACAGGGATTCATTCTCAAAACACTAGATTTGACTTTTGCAATTTCCCTTATACTTCACAAATCAAGCGCCAAAAAGTTAAACGTTGATTGCTTCTACTTTTTAATTAAGCTTTCGGGGTTTAGTTCCCCACTTGATTTGGCATTCTATATATGGCAACGTTTAAGTGGCTTGGACATAAAATCAAACCATTACTACTTTTTGTGGGTTTATTGAAAAGATATTTTATGGGCTCTTTTAATTTTGCTAGCTAGTTGCCTAGTTGTAATCAATAAGAAGAAGCTAGCAACTACAATTTCACGTGGAAAATGAATTTGACACTAAAAGTTTTTTTTCTTAATTAACCAACTTCTAATATTTGTCTCAAAATTAGACTTTAGGATGCTACAATTATTTTTCAATGGTTTGTTACTTTCTTTAATTTCCATTGACGGTAACCAATAGAAGGCAAAGTGGCGACGTGTTTATCTCAACGTTTTTAAAGCCGATCCGGACAATGAAACGGTTAGGGTCCAGTTTTCAGGTTGAATGGTTCGACTGTTTGAATTGAATAGACGGTCTGTTTTGATAAAAAAATTAAAAGAATTAAGAAAATTAGAAACCATTCCAACCGATGAACAGTTCGAATGAGTTGAACAATTTGACCGCTCAAGTCAACGGTTTTTTGACCAAATCAACAATTTTGAGGGAAATAACAATTCTGGGTAAAACAGAACCTTGACCAATTCCTGGTTTTTCCGGTCTGACCATCCGATCTAGTCCAATTTTAAAAACCATAATTTATCCATTGTTTGAAGGAAAGCAATCTGCCACGCTATGCACCTTTATTTTTATTTTCTTATTTCATTTTGCCTTTTCTTTACGGCTTGTATTTAGAAGTATTTAAAGATTTATATTGAAGTACACACTACACAATACCAATAACCCTACATATAGTTTGTTAATTATATACACAATTATAAAATTTTCCCCATTGTTCTCTTTCCTAAGTTTTGACTAAAAAAATATTAACCAAGTTACGTTCTTTGATGAACGTATCAAGGGTATAAAGAGATTAGAAATCCTCAAGGAGAAAATTTCAGAAATCAAAGAAATTAAAGTAGGGGAGTTTAGTTTAATACTAAAAAATCTCTCAGGTACATCATCAAGTTATATGACGAGGGTAATTTGGTCCTCTGAATCAAGGTTCAAAGTATCGACACGTATCGGCCCATATTAGCCGATATGTATCATTCTGGGACCCTTTTGATATGCCCCTATAGTGGGTGTATCGGGGGTCTAACTGGTCCAGGGGGTGGAAGAGCCCTAAATCAGCCCTCTTGAACCGGTTTAAGAAAAAATAAAAAAAGGCACAAAAATGTGTATCGATTCACCTGATACGCCCCTACAAGCGTATCGGGCGTATCGATATTTTGAACCTTGCTCTAAATAACATTATGACATGTGGCATTCCTGAATAGCTAGACGATATCTCAGTATTGAATAAATAGATCACTTCGGTAGAGTGGCTAGCAGCACCTCGTCTAGGACCAACCTATAGTACCTTGGCCTAACCGACCTAAGGGACCTTAGTGTAAGGAGCAACCTCTTTTGGGAACCTGCCAAGCTAACTAGGGTACAGGTAGCAACCTATGAGACATGGTCACAAACTTAAACCCATTATCAAGACCGAATTCTTTGGGTAATGACGCTCAATCGTTAAGCCCACCTGCCCATATTAGAGTTGATCGAACGGATCTTAGCCAACTACGCGGATCATGTAACTGACTGAGATATTCTATCCAAACTTAGCGGGAGCGATTCCCCAAGAATCCCGAACCCGCTACAAGGGGGTTCTAGTTCCTTACACCTATATAAAGGCATCACTTTCCTAAGAGAAGGTATGTACGATAAAGCTCTCACATACTTTGGTTATTTAGCATTCTAGCTTTCTCTCTAAAAGTTTCAATTCGCTGACTTAAGTATCGGAGTGCCTAGCCCGGGTAAAGCAACCCGGGCACTCTAATACTGTCTCCTTGCAGGTTGCCCCCCAAAAATTATACAACTCGCCATTATTCAACTCGGCATCCGAGTCACCTTCTAGCTCGACATTACTAAGCTCGACATCCGAGTCACCTTCCAACAAGGATTTGTCCAACTTAGCTTTCGAGTCATCATCCAACAGGGGAGCTATCAGATCGTACATAATCAATTGGCATCGTCTGTGGGAACTGCAACAAAAGCAAAGTGCTGACCTCTCTTCACCACTACCACAACAGTATCAATGGCTTCCTCAAGCAACAAACCCGCCAACAACAACAACAACCAGGTTACAGGGAGCAAGACTAGCCTATGGCACTCTTGGAGGTCCCCTTAGTGACCATTGGACAACTCATAGTGCCCTTGACCCTACTATGCGCCCTAGTTATGCCAAACCCGACTTTTCCACTACGTCAGGTTAACGTGCCTCTCCCTCCAATTAAGCCCTCAGTGGTTCCTGATGGGATTAATGTGCGCTAGTTCCATGAGTTAGTGCAGTACGTCTGTGGGATGAACTTAGAGATGAGAACTAGGAGGAACGATTTGCTGCCCTGGTAGGGATGCAGCAACAACAACCACAACAGTAGCAATGAGCACAACAATTTCAGAACGTCGGGCTCAACCTGAACCAGGTTCATGACTAGAACTAGAACTAGGTTCTTGACCAAAACCTAAATCAATCCCCAGTGGAAGAAATAAGCCAAGCCACATCAGTTATCGAAACAAAAGCCACCAGCTCAACCGAAGGGTCTCAGAGAAGGCGCTACAGACACACATGTCATGCTACAGGAAAAAGTCACCTCCCCTAGCTGCATGCGAGGTAGAGAAGAAGCGCAAAAAGAACAAGGCCAGCCAGATTGGTACCTTGCCAATGCAGCCAATATCCTGCCCCTCACCACTGGCTACTGAGATACTCGTGGCCCCATGAACCAAAGACTTCAAGGCCCCTAGTCTAGAATCCTATGACAGGACAACTGATCCTGTCGACCACCTTGACCATTTCTAAGACCTAATGCAATTACACAGGACAAATGATAAGAGCTTGTGCATGGCCTTCCCAATGACTTTCCAAGGCACAACTCAGATGTGGTACTCAAGATTGGATGCAGGCTCCATAAGAAGCTAGAACCAATTCGCCAACCTATTCACTACGCACTCCACAACAAGTAAGAGGTGCCTGAAATCGACAACCTGTTTACTAAATATCATCTATAGGCTAGATGAAAAACTTCGAGATTATATCAAAAGATTCAATTTGGAGTAGCTATAGATTCCTAATCTTGACCCTATCATCCAGCTCATTTCTACGATCAACGATGTATAGCATTCGGACTTGCATTGGGAAGTTCAATTGCACCTCCAACCTCTATGGAGGAGTTCCTTAACCAAGTAGCCAAGTTTATGAGGGCTGAAGAGGTGCTCGGATCCTGATTAGAGTTGAGCGGCAAAAGGAAAAAGATAAAATAAGAATCGGGGTGTACTAAGCAATGATAGAAAATCAAGTCACCAAGGCACATGTCTCCTTGGAATCAGCATAACAGGTCACCATGAAGAAGTAGGTCTCCATGCAAAAGACTTATAGTCAGCTAATGTCCCTTTGGTTAGCTTCAGTGGAGAGGTAGTTTGGCCCCTATGCCAGGTGAGGGTTCCAATGATGGTAGGCTCACACCAAACTCAGTACGACTCGTCACGATTTTCTAGTGGTCGTGACCCCCTCACCCTACAACGCCATTTTGGGCCGATTTATCTTGCAAGCCCTCTGAGCGTTAGTGTCGGCCTACCATTTGGCAATGAAATTCCCAACATCCTATGGAGTAGGAGTCATGCAAAGTAATCAGCTCGAGTCTCGCAAATGCTATGTGGCCGCGTTAAAGGACAAAGGAAAATATGCTATCACATCAACATAGAGCAGCCCTAGAAAACATTGATGAGCGAGCTCATCCCATGGAAGACATTGTCCTAGTTTTGGTCTCAAACACCAAGCTTGATAAGGCGGTGCAAATCAGTGCTCGCCTTACTAAACCGTTGTGCTCTAACCTGATAAGTTTTTTAATTGAAAATTTAGATGATTTTGCTTGGTCGATAGTAGAAATGCCGGACATAGACCATTCTATCATAACTCACAAGTTAAATATTGACCGCTTAGTTAGACTAGTCTAATAGAAGAAAATGAACCTCACCCAAGAAAGATGGAAGATAGTAGATGAGGAAGTAGGGAAGCTCATCGCAGTAGAATTCGTTAGAGAGGTCGAATATCTGACTTGGATTGCAAACCTAGTGCTCATAGTGGCAAGTGGCGCATGCGTGTTGACTACACTGACCTCAACAGAGCCTATCCAAAGGTCAACTTCCCACTCTCTAGAATTGATCGCCTGATAGATGCCACATCGGGGTTCAAGCTGTTGAGTTTCATGGATGCATACTTCAGCTTCAACCAAGTCTTAACGGATTCCATTGACGAAGAGAAAACCGCCTTTGTAACTGAGATGGGCTTGTACTGTTATAAAGTTATGCCCTTTGGTTTAAAAAACACTGGGGCGATTTTCTAGCATCTTGTAAAAAAATTTTTTTCTAACTTGATTGGAAATAAAGTTGAAGCTTATGTTAATGATATGGTCGTGCAAACTCAATTTTGAAACTCTTTAATTGTCAATCTGAACTATGTTTCTAACGTTCTAAGGAAGTATAACATGAAACTCAACACAAACAAGTGCATCTTCGGGATTAAATCGGGCAAGTTCCTTGGGTACATAGTAAGCCGATGTGGCACCGAAGCCCGCCCGAACAAAATCTGGGCTGTCTTAGATATACAACCACCCAAAATAGTAAAGGAAGTACAAAAATTAATAGGAGGAATAGCCACCCTAAACCAATTTATGTCTAAGTTGGTTGGGTGGTGACTTCCATTCTTCAAGGCCATAAAGAAGAACCAAGACTTCAAATGGATTGAAGAGTGCTAGCTCTCATTTGACAAGCTCAAGAGGTACCTTAGTTCGCCGCCTATGTTAAGTAAGCCGGAACCCAAAGAAAAGCTCAAACTCTACTTCTTTGCGAGTGATGAGGTGGTCAGCCCGATCCTTATTCAAGAAGTAGAAAATGTATTGCGACTTGTTTATTATGTAAGTAAAGTTTTGTATGCTATTGAGACTAAGTACCCAAACATTGAAAAGTTGGCCTTCTCACTGGTGTTAGCAACCCGTAAGCCATGACCCTATTTTTAATCCCATACTATCGTGGTCTTAATTGATCGACCTCTTAGGCAAATCCTTCAAAAGCCTGAGGTATTGGGTAGACTAGAAAAATGGTTAATCAAACTTAGCAAGTACAATATCTGGTTTGAGCCATGACTAGAAATCAAGGCACAGGTCTTTTTGTTATCGAGTGTACTTTTAGCATGCCGATTCCTGAAGTTGTCGAGCTAATGACCACCTCAGAGGCATCAACCAGAGTGGCCCCTATCCCAACCTGGGACAAAGAACCTTGGATCCTTCATGTGGGCGGCTCATCCAACTAGTGTGGAAGCGGGGCTAGACTAATCTTCTACGGACCTAGTGAGGTAAAGCTAGAGTACGCATTCCGGTTCACATTCGACCTTTGAACAATGAAGTTGAATATGAGCACTAATAGTCGGGCAATTATTGGCAAAGAATGTTGGTGCAAATCATCCACTAGTGTGCAACAACTCATAGTTGGTCGTTAATCAAGTGAATGGGTAGTATGAGGCTCAAGAACCCACCATGCCGACTTACCTGGCCAAGGTTAGGGGCCTCATACCAAACTTCTACTCTTAGTACATCTAGTAGATCCTGAGGTTCGAGAACACCGAGGCCGATGCACTCTTGGAGCTGGCTAGTACAACGGGCTCCACAAAGAGAAAGGTCTACATGGAAGACCTGCCACACCCTACCATAGAAAGGGTGGAAGAGGAGGTTGCCTCTTTCTTGGTGGTAGAATCGAATTGGATAGGTTCACTCATTGACTATCTGCACCATGGGACCCTACTAGCAAATCATAGTTCAGTTCAGAGGGTAGAGCGGCAGTCAACTCGCTATGTAATCATTGGCAAATAGATGTACCGTAGGTCATTCACGCTCTCCTACCAGTGCTTCTTACGTCAATCTAAAGCAAACCAGGTGCTACATGAGATACATGAAGGTCTCTACGGGGGGCAGCTAGGGGGTAGGGTCCTCGCACAAAAAGTGCTATGACAAGGATATTATTGGCCTACGTTGAAAGTGGATTTATTAGAATTAGTTCAGAAATGTGATAAGTGTCAATGACACGACAACATGCTACACCAACCCAAAGCCGACCTAAGGTACCTTACCAGCCCATGGCCCTTTGTGTAGTGGGGGATTGATATCATCAACTCCTTTTTACCCGCAATCATGCAAATGTGGTTCTTGGTTGTTGTGGTTCATTACTTCACAAAATGGGTGGAGGTTGAGCCACTAGTATCCATCATAGCTCAGAACGTGCAGAACTTCTTCTAGAAAAGTATCATATGCAGATTCAGACTCCCTAAGGTATTGATTTCAGACAAGATGTGTATATAATAGAACTTGAAGATATCAAGTTTTAGGGTGCACCAAGATGTGTATATAATTGAACTTCACCTCAGTAGCCCATCCCCAAGCAAACAGTTAGGCCAAAGTGACGAATAGGCCAATACTCCACACGGCCTTAAAGCTTGGTTCTCTCGAGCTAAAGGTTTGTGGGTGGATGAGCTACCTAGTGTCCTACAGGCCTATGGAACTACTATCAGGACGACGATCAAAGAAACACCTTTCAACCTAACATACAAGACCTTTGCGACTTAGTACTTAAGAAAGTTATGGCACCTGAGCCTAGCATAGGAAATCTAGGTCCGAATTGGGAAGGCCCCTATAGAGTTCTCATAGTGATCGGTGAAGGCGTGTACGAGCTCGAGACATTGGAAAGAAGCAGGTGCCCTACGCATGGAACGTGGATAACCTAAGGAGGTACTACCCATGAAAAAGATTGGAAGTATCAAGTTGCATCTGCTAAAATTACAAAATTTTTCCAAGTATGAAAATATGACCACCCGCCTTGACGACCTTGTCTACCTGACCTACGAGCACGTTGGCCAAAATGAACTCAAAGGGAAGCCAAATCTCTTTTAGCTCTAAGGCCCCCTAAGTTGACCTTGAGACACGTTGGCAATTTGATACCTTGACGACATTTTGACTTAGCCAAAATTACAAGTCTAGTTACCGACCTACAAGCACGTTGGCCAAAATGAACTTAAGGGAAGTCAAATCGCTTTTTAGTCCTAAGGCCCCTACGTTGACATTGGGACATGTCGATAAGTTGATACGTTAGTGATGTTTAGACTTAGTCGAAATTAAGACTACAATCACTTTGGCAATCTGTGCACCATGTCACCACGGTAGTATTGGATGTTTCAAACAACTGATCCTCTAGTAGGTGAAAATATAAGATAAGGAGGAAAGACAATATATACCAAAATATGATTTTAGTGAAAACTTGATTAGTTAATTGCAAAAAAAAAGGAGAGAGAAGAAATAAAAATTAACAAAAATGAATAGGAGCACGTAGGCCCCAAGAAACAATAGAATATGAAAATCATCAGGAGCATGCAAGCTCTAGGAAATAGCAATTCCAAAAAGAACATGAATAGAAATGACTTGATTGACCACTATTCTTCCTCGTCTTGCAGCTCGTCATCGACTACGTCCACCACCTTGCCTGCCTCGTCACTGACCTCTTCCTTTTCTTCATCTAGAGTCAAAGTCTCCTAATCGACTTGTATGGCTAGCTCGTCTAACATTGACCTAATAGACAAGTTGCTGAAGTCGAAGTCTGGGTGCAAAGACTTAAGATAGCGTAGACATAGCTTGAATCTCCTCTTCATTGAGGGAAGGGAATTATTGATCTTTTCCTGGGCATACTCAGGTGACTGATAGAAATGTTCGACGGTTGTGACGTTAGCATGGCGGATATCCTCAGTATACTTGGCTCATCGCTCCTCCAATTGACGATCCTTTGTTCGCACTTCCTCGGTCAAGGTGGTAATGGTCCCCTTAGCCTCCTCCAACTAGTGTTGCATGCGACACTAAGGTTGATAAAGCGTTGACAGTCTTCCTTAGCACTACGATGAACAACTTCAGCATTGAGACAAGCTCCCTCTAGTTGGGCCTGTAAAGCCTATATGTTCACCTACATCTCACACCTCTCCTATCGGGACAAGGTGACTTGATTGAGCAACACTTGGCCCATCATATTCGCTTGTGAAAAAAGAGAAGACTAGTTAGAACAAGGCTTAGAAGAAAGGAGAACTGAAACATCAAAGAACAAAGATCAAACCTGAAGGATGCACTGAGTCATCCTAGTGTTGATCTTGGAAGGGTCCATCCCATTGTAGAATTGCAAGTCCTCCGGAAGAACACTTCTCCTCGTACGTAGAGCTGCTAGGGGGTTGACAAGGTAGTTGAAAATGGAAATAACAATATTGGGGATGAAGCGATGTATGTTAGAGGTGTAGGGGCCAATAGTGCGCTCCTCTTGGCCGACCTGAAGTGGGGAAGTGGCTAGGTTTATGCCAGCTTATTCAAGCTCTTGGACGATGTCCCCTCCATTGACGTGAAATCGGCCACCCTCCTCTTCTTCCTTGAAGATCTCTTCGCTGCTACTAGATGAGAAGCAGTACTTGCCATTTCTAAAAAAAGACCAAAGAAAGATCAGCTGAACTAAAAATTAATTTCAAAAATAAATATAAAGGATGATTCGACTGATCTACCTATGTAGCTCATGTTAGACAGATATGCCTTTAGCTCCAATCAGATTGATGTATCTTTTGAAATTTATTACAAATGAATAAAGTACATGATTGATTCATGTCATTGTGGTGTGTTTCTATGTAATACCCTTAAACTGGACATTTATGAGATGTGTTATTTTAGAATCCTCGTAGCCATTGGATAGATCTTGGGAGATTTATCCTGCCAAGGCTGACACTGATGTACCGCCAAGTTGGTTGGGGTGGCTTGTCTTATCTGCTAGGGTGAGACATGAGGTACATGCAGTGTGGGTTTTCTTGAAACCCTAAATCAAACCAAAATTTCAGTATTGCCCTAGACCTTGGAGATAAATGGGCAAAACATGAATGTTACACTTGACCCCTAGACTCGATTATGGTACTGCACTAAGTGTCGGATCAGACTGTCTTTGATATGCCAATCAGTGAAATCCTTAGAGGTGGTCAAAACTTGGGTATGTTGGGACAATCTGAGAATTCATCTGAGTGGATGATCATAGTGACAGGATCAGCCCCTTTGTCGGACAAAGTGAATGATCAGGGATGCACTCTCTTTGATGGAAACCTAAACTTCCGGTAGTTGATTTCAATTGTTGGAATTTGTTTTTGTAAAATATATTTATATAGAGATATACATATATATATATATATATATTATGGTTTCAAAATATATGCAAAAAGTTTTAATTCCCGGGATCCATGTGAGTAGAGATGTAGCACTGTTCCTTGCAGCCGAGGGAAATGTCCTCTTTTGTCAAGTAGTGTTCAATCATTATGGGTTGAGAGGTTAAGTGTAAGACCATTGAGGGTAATACCTGATGGGCTAATCTTGTATCTACCCACAGTCCTTGCGTTTTTATAAGGTGGCTGGACCCAAGGACCATTTAGTGTAAATGTTAGGCCCATTAATAGCCGATGGTGATGGACTCAGGGGTTCACTGTCTCCTATAGTGAATTCGGCCAAGCCTTGTAACAAAGGTTAGACTAAACTCATGTGGCTGATGTGTAGATCAATGTTTGGGTCCCACACCATTACAAAGAGAGTCAACTGGGCAGCAGGTTAAGAGGTTAAGTGAAAACATAAACTTAATGGGCCTAAAACCCAATTCAAATTGGGCTTAAGTCAATTAATTAAAAAGGAGGCAATATAGGATTTATAATCTGATTAGGATTAATTGAAGGATAAGATAAGTCTTATCCATTCAAGAGTTCAGATCCAAATATCATATTTGGATTAAGGAACTCTCTCCTAATTGGATTAGGAGGATGATCCTAAGAAGTCTATAAATAAAGGGGGCAAATTCCTCAGTAGACACACATCACAACAATCTGCAGAGTTCTTCCCTGTTCTTGCCGCCCCTACCCAGTTCGATCTCCACTTGTGGGAGTGATCAAGAATTGTTCTTGACATTGCTTCTTGGTTGAAGAAGCAATCTGAAGTTGTGCTCACTAGTCCTCTACTCTGTTCTTGTTGAAGAATTTGGTTCTTATTGAAGAACCGTCCTGTTGATCCTGCTTTAGCACACATTGTGTCATCTTCAGTGGAAGTGGGTTTTGGATTTCTCCTTGGGCGTGAACACCTTCATTGGGAGTTACTGCTACTTCGTATCAGGTATATCTCTCTCCTCCCTTTTGGTTTCAGATCTGGTCCGGTTTTGGTTCAAGATTGATCATTGAAAATGCAATTTTCTAAAATAGAGAATGCGATTCCTAGATGGGAGAGAGAGAAATTTTTGAAATTTCTCCCTACCTTCTTGTAGGGTTGGGCCATCCATATGATGGATCTCTCATCCCTATAGCTTAGGATAGCCTGGATGAGCATAGGTTTGGCTAGGAACTGGTCTACGAGAAACTGCTAACAAACAAGGCATTGAACTTCAAGACTCAACTCTTTGTCGAACTCTACTTCAGGAATCTTTCTTGCATCACATCGCCACATGGTACCCATGGGCCATTCGGCCTTCTGAAAAAGAAAGAAATACCTACCCTTCCCATCCTTAATTTTCGAAGGAAAGCCTCCCATAAATTTATAATTGCGATGAAAAGGCAAATAAAAGCAATAGGCCACATTAGGGACCTTCTTTATACTACATATCTCCGAAAAGATATCCATGTCCAAAGGAAAATCTAAGTGATAGCTTAGAGAGATTGTTCCCATAAGGGTCTAGATAGCATTGGGATGGAGTTGCCCCAAGGAGACACCAAAAAATGAAAGCACCTTGGCAATGAAAGAGTGCAGAGGAAAACAAAGGCCTGAGATCAACACTTCCTCAAAGACACAAACCCCGCCTTGGATGTGGCTCAAAGGGAATTGATCCAGGTCGGGCTGGATGCAGTTGAACTTAGTGGGAATTTGGAATGTCGAAATTAAATTAACTATCTCTTCCCTGCTTAGCTTGTTGGGGCCGAATTGGGAAACCTCTGGCTCCTACTGAGACGTCGAGGTCCCAACATAAGAGTCTTGTCGATCTCACATTGAGGTCCCCTTCTTGGTCTGAGGGAAGTTTAATGACCTTTCTCTAGAACCACTTGAAGACATGACTACAAAATGGGAAAAGAACTCACAAGCTTTTCAGGAAATAGAAACTGGCGACGGGTAAAGCTTCACCTAGTGACCTAATAGCAATTCACTAGCGGAATTCTCCTCCAACCGATCACCCCTCTCCCTTGGAGAAAATCTCAGAACAGTGTGAGTGGGACCCCAGTGGGGACCCCCCCTTTATAGTTTGCTGGCAAGGAAAATCGATGGCTAAGATGCCCTATTGGCGAATCGACGGTCCAAAAAACTACACTTCGTGCAGGCTAATTTGAATTTTAAATTTTGCATGCCCACCTAGATTTTAAAATTTAATCATCATCGCAACCTTACCCATCTTTGAGATGAGTTGGGCGAGAGAGTTGAGCGATTTGTGGACTAGCCAGACAAATTACTAAACTGAGAAAGGCAATTGTGAGCTACTCCCTTCGTCAAGTTAACATCAACTTAGGAGTGGGGTGCAATTGATGAGGGGTAATTTGGTCCTCCGAATGACATCATGACATGTGACATTCCTGAACAAGTAGATAAAATCTCAGCATCGGGTAAGCAGATCACCTCGGTAAAGTGGTTAGCAACACCTTGTCTAGGGCTGACCTATAGTACCTCGGCTTGGCCGACCTAAGGGACCTCAATGTAAGGAGCGACCTCTTTCGGGAACTTGTCGAGCTAACTAGGGTACAGGTAGCGACCTACGAGATGTGCTCGCCGACTTAAACTCGTTATCGAGACTGAATTCTTTGGTGTAACAACGTTCAACCATTAAGCCCACTTTTCCACATTGCTTGCATCAGAGTTGACCAAACAAACCTTAGCCAATTGCACGGATCACATAGCTAATTGGGATATTCTCTTCGAACTTAGTGGGAGTGGTTCCTTGGGAATCTTGGACCCATTACAAGGGGCCTCCAATTCCTTACACCTAAATAAAGGCATCACTTTCTTAAGAGAAGGTACACGCGATTCAACTCTTGCATACTATGGTTATCTAGCATTCTAGCTTTCTCTCTAAAACTTCCAACTCACTGACTTAAGCATTGGAATGCCCACTTTGAGTAAAGCAACCCGGGCACTCTAATACTGTCTCTCTGTAGGTTGCCCACAAAAAACTATATAGCTTGCCGTTATTCAACTTAGCATCCGAGTCACCTTCCAGCTTGGCATCCATATCATCTTCCAACAAGAATTTGTCCAACTCAACTTCCAAGTCATCAACCATCAAGAAGTTGCCAAATCGCATATCATCACTATACAAGACATCTACGAACAATACCCAAACCAATCTAAGAAGGGAGCTAAAAATCTTTTTCTTTTTTGTGTTATAGATTTCTCTTCAAGTTATTAATTTATAAATATGCCTATTTTTTGAATCTAACAGGAAACTAGCACTAGTAATCTAACAGCAATTATAAATATGCCTACTTGGGCAATGAACGAGAAAATTAAAGGTGACCAGCACTAGTTCTAGAAGAGAAGAGACAATATTCAATATTGTTTCCTTTGGGAGCGAGGAAGGCTCTAGTTCTAGTTTGGACAGCAGATCGATAGCGATGGGGTCTCCATCTGTTCTTTAGCCAGCTACCCAAATCCTGCATTTGTGGAATAAAGTGTTTAATTAAATGGCTGAACTAGACTTAATTTTATTGGGGCAACCTACGATCGATACAGATAAAGTCACTCAGTCAGTAGTCAGAGTAGCAATTTTCTTTTTCTTCTTATATAATATGTACCAATTAATATCCTATTGGCTATTGGCCTATTGCATTGCACTGATGCACATAGAAAATCTAATTTAAGCCCCATCAGCTGTTAAAAGGTAATTAATTAAGTGCACTATAATTGGGTAGTCCTTGCTCAATATGGTCATCATCAGGATCTAAACAAAAACAAGGATTTAGCTAAGAAAACAGAGAAAAATCGATCAAAAATAAATAAAAATGTTCCACAAGGAAAGGCTAGCTAGCTAGCTTATTAATTAACTCACACCCCAACCGAGAATTAATGTATACTAAGTCAAATAAGCCCTACATCATGCCGGATTCCTTTGCCATGAAATAAATAGTACTATTTCCGCATGCTTTGCATTTGCCATGAAATAATGGGTGGGTAGCGTGGTGTTTTGTGCGATGCATATAGTTGCATGGACACTCACTTCAAGAATTCCCCCTCACCGGCCCTCACTCCCAAATTTGGGGAGACTATTAGTAAAGCCCTATACGGACAAAGAAGCTGATTCCATCGAAGAAAAGGTACCCCCAAAAACCTCAGCGGATAATTGCATCCCAATAACCTCAGAAATCCTATTCGATCAGAACACGGATGTTTGATTATAAATATGCATTCTCCAATCGAGATATAAGACGTTTGGTTCTCTACTCACTCAACATCCTTCCACGTCATCTCTTTATCTCAGAAATATAGCATCATTGTAATCTGTTGATCCCAGACGACCTTATTACCCTATTAACTTTAGCGTCGGAGTGTCTATCTAGGTACACCATTTCTCGTAATGATTTATAATTGGCTGATGAGAAACGAAGTAAACGTCTAATATCAAGGATGCCCATTAGTGAGATTCACGAATAACCACCCGTTGCTAAGCCAGTTTTGTAAAAAAGCTGAAGGGTGCTGAATAGCTCTGCTGCTTTGAATGCAAAGCTAGCTGCATAGTTGATTTGTTCTCAGTTCCAAGAGAGACAGTGCTGCACCCTACGGTTACTTACGGGCCTACCACGGTACCACCCATTGACCCATTCAAATTCAAACCAAATGAATGAACAAAGTAGGTGCGGTGCTCTACTACGCTGGCCCCAGGGGAGATTGGCCGCGCGCTTTGGAATTCCTTGGGCTTGGACTATTTAGAATATTGGTTGGGTTTCAAGTTCAAGGGGTGTGAGCTGTTGACCTCAACCGCAGCTTCTCATATTGGAAGCAAAGTGTCACGGGGTAGATTTGCAACGGAAGAAATTTGCGCGGCATCTAGGTCTAGGCAGGTTAGAACAAGTCTTATGTGCGTTTGGGGTTAGGAATTGATCAATGAGATGGCTCTACCAAGATCAATACCATTGGATCATGACCTCAAGACTCATGATTGGGGCACGCTGCTGGCTCTTGTCGATCCATGTGAGGCACCGCTTACGTGCTAAAAGGGGATGATCATGATGAGAGGTGACTTGGTGCCGACGAGAGGGACTCCTGTATGCCGATGATGATAGACAACGACTGGGCCGGAACACACCCGTGCGCTATGGGCAACAAGATAGCTCATTCAACTTAGGCAAGGGGCTGGCGTGGTGAAGGGTCATGCTTAGGCCTGTCCAGCATGCCAAGCCTCCCTTGAGTGAGCGAATGCATAATGCCGATCCATGCACTGTCCCCATGAGCATGTGTGCACTCATGAGAAACCCTGGTAGTCATGTTAGCCATTAACCAGGGTCACCCTTCAAGGGATGTTGGTCCAGGAGTGTTAAGGTTAGGCACCCAAGAAGGTCGACAACCCCTCATCAAAGAGTACATTAAGCTTTTGATAGTCTACTTGAAAATAACATCACTTTTCTCAAAAATCTTATAGACGAAAATGACGATGGCGTCCCTTAAGATAAACCCGCCAAGCATAAACAAGACTAAACTTGTGTTGTGACAAATTAGGGCGTTTTTGGTAATAAAATTAATTCAAATAGACTTATGCATGTAAAACTGTTAAAATGACTTGGGGGTACGATCCATTACATCCACGTGGTCACTGGCATGAAGTTTTGCCAACTGTTGCCCAAAAGCGAAACAAAAATTACGAAATATAAAGCTTTGAGACAGGCAAACTAGGCAGTAGGCGTGATGGGTGAAGGCCCCAGTTTTCACACAATATACATGCATAGCAGGATTAGTCATGCCCATTAGCCATTAGGGACAAAACAAGCACAACAACAAGACTCTGCAAGTCCCAATTTTCTTTGTTTTCTTTCTCTTCTTCTTGCGACCCTGAGGGCTTTGTCGTTTGGAGCTTTAGTTTGTTCCTTCATTCTACTTTTACACTCTACCTCACTACAGGCATAGTCCAGGCCAGCAAACGAAATTAAACTTTGTCAAGAGGATTCCAAGACAACCAATCACTCGATATATAAAAATTAGAATGAAAAATTATTCCTATTCGCGCCTCTGTGATCGAGGTTTTCACAATTTCCTCAACTTTGGTTATGCTATCTGTGAATCCAGTCGGACTCAATATCTTCCAATATTCCAGAAACTGAGATTTTTTATTCTTTGATACCAAAACAAAATACATCAACATACTATACCCACGAGCATCACGAGCAAGGCAGAAATTAAGATTAACAAGACTAATAAGAAAAGAATGAAGAAATCGTCAAACAAAGAATCCCGCCATCACTAATTAAACTCGTACAGCAAAAATAAATTTCCCGAGTCACATGAAAGCACACGAATCATCGTACCACGGACTGACTGCCCCAATGGCCAGAACCAGAGGCTGAGAGCAGGAAACAACTTACTGCGGACTGCCTACTCGTTAAAAGTGTAACGTTTCACGTTTGGTCCCGAGCCCCGACCACATTTCAACTTTTTTCCAACGTACATTTCTTTTCTTAAAGCTTCGATCGGCTTTGATTTGTCCAACTACTTCCGTTCACATTCCCTCTCGCCTCTCCCATAATTAATTTGCTATAAGTGGTAACATAACTTCATTGCCTAAAACAATAACCAAACCAGATGCCGATCAGGTGGCAATTTCGGTGCCAATCGTACCGCTGTTCTCGAAAGTCCAAACCGAAAATATTCCCATCTCTTCTTCAAAAAAAACCGGTTCCAACATGATCTCAATCCAATTCTGTTTGAGCAGCTCAGCTCCTCTGCCACGCTAGCAGATGCTCATAGCCTCGTACGGACTCACACTAACCAGGGTTAGAAAGTTAAGTAAAAGACAAGCCCACGCGTGTCCTAATTAAAAAAAAGGGTCGCGTTTACTGGGCCCAACCTGGTTTCCTTCATTATTATTTTTTTTTTAAATTATCAATTAATTGGTGAGAGCGTAAGAGTAGTGTGTTGGTGTTATAAGAAGGAGAAAAAAAAAAAGGTAGACAAAAGAAAAAGTAGATTTTTCTTTGAGTCTATAAAACCAAAGCTGCTCCATGGAAAAGGCTCAGTTCTCCCTGGTCTGAATACTCCCAGAGTGTTTAGTGTTTACCTCCCTAAAGACCCAAACCGAGAAAAACGAGTAAGGAAAAACATATCAGAGACCCGCTGGTCTTCTCTTTTCTTCTTATTTTCTTCCTCAGATTTCCATTACTTTCTTAGACTTTTCCATCTCCAGATTCCCGCAAATTTCATCATATCTATCTAGAGATGTCTTGACATCCCTTCGGTGTCCATTTCTTTCCCGCCCATTTCAGCTTCCTCCACTCGATCTCTTCAATTGGTTCTCCAGCAAATAAAGCCATTGACCGATCTCTCTCTCTCTCTCTCTCTCTCTCCAGATGATAATGGATTCTTTTGATTTCGATAACATTAAAGCAGAGAAGGCCAACGCGATGCTCAGGTACCGCCGTATTCGCAAGATTGCCAAACTCTTCCGCTTCCTCGAGGCTTGTTTAGCTCTAATCATAGTCTCATGGTTTTCTGCTCGTCTTCCGGTCGCCATCAAAACCTCCGGCGAGTATTTCCAAAAGCTATGCGTGGTACTGGTTAGTCCTCTCTTCGTTTTCTTACTCGGAAACGCTATCATCATCACTCTCTTCATCAAATCCGATCAGTTTTCCGGCCAGACTGCTACCACAAGCAATTCCAGCCATGATATATACGACGAGTTCGTCAAGAACAGCGAAAACCGCCAGAAGATCCGACCTGAGAGTCCTGAACCGTCACCGGAGGTGATAGTATACGAGGACAAGGAGACTGTGAGCGAAGGGAGCACAGCTGCCCAGACTTATCAAGACGTTCAGATGATTTCGAGCACAAAGACTTATAGGAGGATTCAGTCGGAGAAATTCACGCACGAGAGTCGAGAAAAGCTGCATAGAGAGCTAAGGCGGTCGGAAACGGAGAAATGCCAGAAAGTTGACAGTCCCGACCCCGATGAGAAAGGGGAAGTGACGTCATATGCCGAGCCTATGAGCAACGAGGACGCCGAGGAGTTCCGGCGCAAGATCGAAGCCTTCATTGCAAAGCAGCAGAAGTTTCAAAGGGAGGAATCGATGGCTATCATTCTTCAGAGTCTGATCAGCTGATGGTTCCAATATGATAACAAAAATAAGAAAATTAACGAAAATCGAAAAATAACCGCTGGAAGAAAAATTGTCATGTTTTTCCTCATCTTTGATTTTGCTTTAATGCTGCTACACTTATGTACAGTATTAACATTATTAGCGATTAAAGTAAAAACGAAAAGAAAGCCATGGATTTTGTCCCTTTCTTCAGTTTTCTTATCGATGAGATGATGACGTGTTCTACTAATCTAAACCGTTGGATTAACGTGCTCTAAAACAGAAAGAAATGTTAAGTTGATCCCTCTTATATTCTGAAACGTGGATGTTATGTTGGTGGTGAGCAGAGAATATATTTAATTAATTTCTTTCCTTGTTTGAGACATAAAGATATGGATTATTATTAGATAAAAGATTCGGGTTTCGATAGAGGGACTCAGGAAAGAGAATAGCACATTCGGATGCTCATTTTGAGTTGTAGGCATTTTTCTTTTCTTTTCTTTTTCTTTTTCGAGAGGCAAATGAAAGATATATATAGAAGGAACGGATTCCAAATTCTGTGTTTTGGTGGTGGTGGTGGTGGATATGCTGTTGCAAGCAAATCGTCGACCCCAAGCCTGTAGTTGTAGAAAAAGCAGTTCTGCTTCTAACGTGTAATGGATATGATTAATTTAATGAAAAGCTTGAGGTGCGGATTCCCTGCACTCGATCGACCGATGCACCACACTCCATATGCCCTACAATTCTCTTCAATTATTCCTTGTGTCTGTCTTTCTTATTTAACCCTCTTTTTATGCTGCTTGAGAGCAAGAAAAGAGGCCGTTCCATAGTGTCAGGTAATAGTTAATGAATATAAAAAAGGACGATTATGGTCTGATGATTTCATCAAGTCCCCAAGTGGAAGTGGGGTTTGATCGAAGATTATCGCCTTGGTTTTTAGTTATGATTTGATGTGCAACTAACTGTTTTTCAACTACAACTAATGTAATTAGCTTAATTAAATTGGTTTTGAAAGTTTTCTGAAGAGGTAGGTACTGGGTACTAGTTCTGTTCTTCACTACTACATATGGAAAATCATGAAAAATCATGATCTAGATTAGACACGTAGTTAAACTGACTTTTCATGGATGAAACCAAAATTTCTCCTTTCACATAGCCTAATCATAATCGGTAAACAAATCCTGTGGTGAAGGATGATAAGGAATACATCTTCAATCATTTCGTACCTGCTTGCTTGACCATGTCTTGCAACAATTTGCTTCTTTACTGTGTGGCACCATTTCTGTTTGTTTATAGTTACGATTTGCACTTACCTGATCATACAAGATCTCTACCTTTTCTTCACATTTAAACCCAACGGTAATGTTTGCACTACCTTAGCTTAGATCATAAGCCATATTGATTCCTATCACACTCCTATACAAATAACCACCTCCTCTCTCTATTCTTTCTTATAAACTGAGTATTACTTCATTTTATTTCTCACAAACAAATAAGAAGCAGTCAATTCTGAAATAAAAGTAAATCACAATTTATTCTGCTTATTTGCACTCTCATGCATTTACCCTAGTGTTACGGTTCAAAGCAGGCTTAGCCTTGCATACGCTTGGCAGGCTTACGTTAGGGACATGCCCGTCATTTTTGCCTGTAAGACTTTTGGGAGAACCGATGTCATCTTCAGGTAGACCACCAAAAGCTTAACGTACTCTTTGAGCAGGGGTGGTCGACCTCCTTGGGTGCCTAACCTTGGCACTCCTAGACCATCATCCCCTTGCGGGGCGGCCCTGGTTAACGGCTAGCATGGCTACCAGGGTTCCTCATGGGCGCACACTTGCTCATGGGGACAGTGTTGGACCGGCACTGTGCTGCCGACACTCAAAGGAGGCTTGGCATGCGGGCATGGCTCAAACATGTCCCTTCACCTCGCCAGCCCCTGCCCAAGCTGATTGAGCTATCCCGTTGCCCCTAGCGCACGGGTGTGTTCCACCCAAGCGGATGCCTATCATCATGGCACACCGGTGCCTGTCATCATCGGCATTCAGGAGACCCTTCACATCGGTGCCAAGTCACCTCATCGGCGCATGGTCGCCTTCCATTATGGTTGTCCCCCTTTAGCACGTAAGCGGCGCCTCCCATGGACCGGTCTGAGCCAGTTGAAGCGGTCATTTTGACAAGCAGCATTTTGTGGGGTGCGGTCCCTAGTCACCTCCACCCAAGATCGAGCATAATTCAGATCAGGCCTGGCAAGAGGCCATTTCATAGTTCGTGTCCCCATTCCAATGACATTAAAACAGCTTCCCTTGCGGCTGCAGACGCTTTGGTTGTTGTCCTCATGCGGTGGCAGACGCGTGAGCCTTGATAGGAATGTGGGTACACTGCCCGAGCAGATTGTTTATCAGGCCTATCAAGAGGCCATTCAATGTTCGCGTTCCCATTCCAATGACCCTAAAACAGCTTCCCTTGCGGGTGCAGACGCATTGGATGTTGTCCTCATGCGGGGGCAAACGCATAGGCCTTGTTAGGAATGTGGTTACGCTAGCCATTGGAGCATGGCGGCCCTACACCGGCAAAGTTTTAGGTGGACATGCTCAGTTTTCAGGTTGAACACTTGCAGCAGCAGAATCTTATCACAAGGCGAGTGCATGTTCGGCAACTCACGGGTAAAAGTTGCCACACTCGCGTTCGAAGCGGTCAAGTCTCCTTGAGGTAGCAGCAGTAGGGCCCCCTCGGAGTGAAGATGTAGCCCGAGTCGGCGAGGCAAAGCGTAGTTTCGAGGGCAATGAAAGCATAAGCCATGGCTAGGTTTGAGTAACCCGCACAGGGCGAGGTGAAGTCTGCAGGCCAGCATGGTGAAAGGGTACCCAGGTCATCGCCAACATGAGGAGTAGACCTATCAACGTGTTCGGTAGCATCACTGAAAAGCTACCAAGAAGACGGTTGAGCCTTGAGGTAAGATGATACATGGGGCGGACCTCCGCGAAGCACCACACACATTTCTTCGAGGGCCCTTCTTTCACATTCAATGGCATAGCCATTGCGCGGTTTGAGTAACCTCGACACTGGGGGTGAAGTCCAGGCAGGCCGGCATGGTGAAATGGTTTCGTCCCCATAAATGAACACCAATATAGGCAAGACCCGGGTTGGCCAGGCGTGCCCCGAACTGGCTGAAGAGTGGATGGCGCGGGACTCAAACGCCCATTCACGGAAGGAGTCATTGTCGAGGACGACAATGAATTGAGTGCAGGAGCCTGTTACGGTTCAAAGCAGGCTTAGCCTTGCCTACGCTTGGCAGGCTTACGTTAGGGACATGCCCGTCATTTTCGCCTGTAAGACTTTTGGGAGAACCGATGTCATCTTCAGGCAGACCACCAAAAGCTTAACGTACTCTTTGAGGAGGGGTGGTCGACCTCCTTGGGTGCCTAACCTTGGCACTCCTAGACCATCATCCCCTTGCGGGGCAGCCCTGGTTAACGGCTAGCATGGCTACCAGGGTTCCTCATGGGCGCACACTTGCTCATGGGGACAGTGTTGGACCGGCACTGCGCTGCCGACACTCAAAGGAGGCTTGGCATGCGAGCATGGCTCAAACATGTCCCTTCACCTCGCCAGCCCCTGCCCAAGCTGATTGAGCTATCCCGTTGCCCCTAGCGCACGGGTGTGTTCCACCCAAGCGGATGCCTATCATCATGGCACACCGGTGCCTGTCATCATCGGCATTCAGGAGACCTTTCACATCGGTGCCAAGTCACCTCATCGGCGCATGGTCGCCTTCCATTATGGTTGTCCCCCTTTAGCACGTAAGCGGCGCCTCCCATGGACCGGTCTGAGCCAGGAGAGTGCCCCGGCCATTGGACTTGAGGTCATGATCCAGTGCTACTGACGTTGGTGGAGCCATCCCATCGGGCAACTCCTAGCCTCTAAGCGCACAAAGGCTTGTCCTGGCCTGCCTTGGCCAGGACGCCGCATGGGTTTCTTCCGCTGTAGAATTACCCCCGCGACAGTTGGTATCAGAGCAAGTTGGCCAGTTGCAGCCGCAGTTGGTTTTCAGCAGATTAGCCCAGATCCAATTGAAGCGGTCATTTCGACAAGCAGCATTTTGTGGGGTACGGTCCCTAGTCACCTCCACCCAGGATCGAGCATAATTCAGATCAGGCCTGGCAAGAGGCCATTTCATAGTTCGTGTCCCAATTCCAATGACATTAAAACAGCTTCCCTTGCGGTTGCAGACGCTTTGGTTGTTGTCCTCATGCGGTGGCAGACGCGTGAGCCTTGATAGGAATGTGGGTACACTGCCCGAGCAGATTGTTTATCAGGCCTATCAAGAGGCCATTCAATGTTCGCGTTCCCATTCCAATGACCCTAAAACAGCTTCCCTTGCGGGTGCAGACGCATTGGTTGTTGTCCTCATGCGGGGGCAGACGCGTGGGCCTTGTTAGGAATGTGGTTACGCTAGCCGTTGGAGCATGGCGGCCCTACACCGGCAAAGTTTTAGGTGGACATGCTCAGTTTTCAGGTTGAACACTTGCAGCAGCAGAAGCTTATCACAAGGCGAGTGCATGTTCGGCAACTCATGGGTAAAAGTTGCCACACTCGCGTTCGAAGTGGTCAAGTCTCCTTGAGGTAGCAGCAGTGGGGCCCCCTCGGAGTGAAGATGTAGCCCGAGTCGGCGAGGTGAAGCGTAGTTTCGAGGGCAATGAAAGCATAAGCCATGACTAGGTTTGAGTAACCCGCACAGGGCGAGGTGAAGTCTGCAGGCCAGCATGGTGAAAGGGTACCCAGGTCATCGCCAACATGAGGAGTAGACCTATCAACGTGTTCGGTAGCATCACTGAAAAGCTACCAAGAAGACGGTTGAGCCTTGCGGTAAGATGATACATGGGGCGGACCTCCGCGAAGCACCACACACATTTCTTCGAGGGCCCTTCTTTCACATTCAATGGCATAGCCATTGCGCGGTTTGAGTAACCTCGACACTGGGGGTGAAGTCCAGGCAGGCCGGCATGGTGAAATGGTTTCGTCCCCATAAATGGACACCAATATAGGCAAGACCCGGGTTGGCCAGGCGTGCCCCGAACTGGCTGAAGAGTGGATGGCGCGGGACTCAAACGCCCATTCACGGAAGGAGTCATTCTCGAGGACGACAATGAATTGAGTGGGGGAGCCTGTTACGGTTCAAAGCAGGCTTAGCCTTGCCTACGCTTGGCAGGCTTACGTTAGGGACATGCCCGTCATTTTCGCCTTTAAGACTTTTGGGAGAACCGATGTCATCTTCAGGCAGACCACCAAAAGCTTAACGTACTCTTTGAGGAGGGGTGGTCGACCTCCTTGGGTGCCTAACCTTGGCACTCCTAGACCATCATCCCCTTGCGAGGCGGCCCTGGTTAACGGCTAGCATGGCTACCAGGGTTCCTCATGGGCGCACACTTGCTCATGGGGACAGTGTTGGACCGGCACTGCGCTGCCGACACTCAAGGGAGGCTTGGCATGCGGGCCTAGCTCAAAATGTCCCTTCACCTCGCCAGCCCCTGCCCAAGCTGATTGAGCTATCCCGTTGCCCCTAGCACACGGGTGTGTTTCGGCCCAAGCGGTTGCCTATCATCATGGCACACCGGTGCCTGTCATCATCGGCATTCAGGAGACCCTTCACATCGGTGCCAAGTCACCTCATCGGCGCATGGTCGCCTTCCATTATGGTTGTCCCCCTTTAGCATGTAAGCGGCGCCTCCCATGGACCGGTCTGAGCCAGGAGAGTGCCCCGGCCATTGGACTTGAGGTCATGATCCAGTGCTACTGACGTTGGTGGAGCCATCCCATCGGGCAACTCCTAGCCTCTAAGCGCACAAAGGCTTGTCCTGGCCGGCCTTGGCCAGGACGCCGCACGGGTTTCTTCCGCTGTAGAATTACCCCCGTGACACTAGTGCAAATCAAATCCGCATTATAAATAAATTGAGCCTGAGGCTACATTTGGAAATGATACAAATGGAGTGTAAATCTCCATTCAGTATAAGTTTGCACTCTAGTTCACTTTTGCTTGTGTTTGGCAACATTAAGTTTTTGCATTAACAAATGATAGACCAATGCATATTTACATTGATAATAAGATGTAAAAGTACATCAATAAAAAAGAAGTAAATTTGCATTCAAATGGGCTTTTGATAAAAAAAAAAGGGATTTTTAGACTGCACTCCACTTCAGAATTATGATTTGAACTGCACACTTACAACAATTCAAAATTATAAACAGTTCACACCTATAACAACCATACCCACCTGTGAATTGACATCAAATCTGAACTGGCACCTACCCCAAACTGTATGGTGGAGCAACGATTTCTGGGTGGACTAAACAGTAAAAACCCCTAAAAAAGTGTTTTATTGGAATTCATGTTTGCATCATTTACAACTAAAAAATCTATTTGATTAGAAGATAAATTTTTCAATGCAAAACTAACCCAATTTTATAATTTATATGAACCATTTTACACTCTATATATTTGCATCATTTTCAAATGCAAACTTATGGATTGAAATTACATTTGATTTTTTTCTAGACATATTAGGTGCTTAGTCAAATAATCCCCATTTTTTTTTAATCCTAACTTCTTAAGAGGATTCTCATTATTACTCCCACTAGAATAAGGATTATGGGGTGGTTAATGAACTTCGTTGTTCCTTTATTGGGTGCTAAAGCTATTACTTTATATTTCCAAAGTTACCGCTAACCATTTGTTTCTATAATATTCCTTAATGGTACATATCAGCAGACTGACTCAATATATAGCTTCAATTTTCTCTTCTTAATTTCTTCCATGGTTTTTCTTGTTTCTTTATTTTGTCAGTTTTGTCATGTCTAGAAGGGCCAGAAAAATATGCTTTGGCATGTCTAGTGCAGAATTTAGTGATGGGTTCCAGCATTATGTGGGGCCCTTTATAGAATTTGTAATGTATATTCATTTCTTTTTCTTTTTTTTTTTTCACAAAATACCGTCTTGTTCTTATCCATTCATCCCACAGATTAAGAAATTTCCATAAGATGTATTGCTTTTATGCTGATAAAAAAATGGTTATTATTTATAGAAGGGCCGATTAAGTATCATATATGTTCGATGGATCATCATGGAGTCATCAATTGTACTTTTCCAAAGGTTAAAAAAATAAAAAATAAAAGCAGAGATGCCTTTTTAAGCTGACATGTCAAATATATAAATAAAGATTGGACCTACCATCAAATGGGTCCTACACCAAACAATAGCACAAACCAATGATCCATGATATATTTGACTAGAAAGTTTAGACTCTAACGGCGGATATCTATTATTTGAATTTCAAAAATAATTAATTAATTATATTACTGAAATTAATCTGATATTTGTGAATTTTTTTTACACAAGTGTTAATTCTTGAAGCATATATGAAGATGGTTTCAGATTCTCTATAACAAGGCACATATGTTAGCCGCAAGGCTGCAACATTTTTAATTTAGCAGAGCGAAGATGATAATAATAAAGTAGAAGTATTGCAGCATCTTAATCATTCTTTGTATTTATATTTTTTACATTGTTTTAAATTTCATATATCGCATTGAAGCTTCTCTCTCTCTCACTCACTCACTCATAGAAAAACGAATAAAAATATTTTCTTTTCAATGTACGGTTGAATAGCTGTCATAGCTATATATGCAACCTCATTTTCATACATAACTTAATATTCTATATTCTCAATATATAATTAATTAATTGGTAAATCCATGATGCCCTTAATTAATCGATAGAATTAGGGTTGGAATGAGGCTTGGATTCCTTGTCTACCAGCCAAAAACAGTCTAAGTCGTCTAACTAATGTAGCGGACACTGGTTTCGTAAAGAACCCTTTTTTTAATGGGTTTGTGACGCACAAGGCACAAGACACGATCGTGAAGGACAATGAAGGTGTCGATTCTCTCTCTCTCTCGGTCGACATCATCGTCCATTAAAACAGGGCATTAAATTATTAATGAAAATAAATCTTGACCCCTATGTTTTAGGCTTTAAATCCAATTTCTTTGTATATATAGAGACCTCTTTAATTAATTTGCAAATCCAAATTTGACATAAACATGCAATCTTCTTTTATCACATCACTATTACTTGTTTTCTGTGAAACATCGATCTCTTAGTTGGAACTTGAATGAATCATGTTATTGATGATTTGGCTGAAAATGCAAGCAGAAAACCAGAACCCCCCCGGAGGTGGTTAAGGTTGGCCGGCCGGTTAAGATTGGGAAGTTCCGACTTCCAATCTAATTCAACTGTTTACTATACTAAGCACACAATCAAGAAGAGGTTAGAGGTGAGACCCACCACTAACAAGTGTGGATTCATCCCGTCTGGAGAGAAGGAGGGCCCTTTCTGGCAGTGTTGGTGGGTCCCAATCCTTCACAGATTCAATGGCTATTTTACCGTTTATTTACCCATGTCATTTAGTCAGGTTCTTGGTTACTGATCAGGCTGAGGCAGCCTTTGACTCCCAAAAGTTTATATGATTTAATTTTTTTATTATTATTTACAAGGAAACATGTATGCAGTTGAGCCATTATTGATAAAAGAAATTGAAAAGAAAGCAACTTCGAGAACATACTTTAGGCGTCATCAATTCTTTTCTAATAATGCTCGTACGTACTAGCCTTGATCACTTGAACTATCTCAAATTTGATCTTAGTTCTCGACAAGTAAGAAATTAGCCCATGATCCATTATTTCTCTCAAATCAAACCACAGCTCCTAACATCCCCTCCCCGTTGGGAAGAATTAGCCACATCAATCATCACTTTAGTGCCGTAGGAGATAAAAAATATGAGAGACAGTATATATGGGGAAAGAGAAGCAAGGTTCATACTTCCGAAAATGGGGGGCCAATGTAATTTTGAAGGAGATGTTCTAAGGCGTGTTTGAAGGTACTGTCTTTGTAATGTTATTTGTCCCTACTCAGTTTCATTGAATTTGCTGTTAAGTTACAGGTAAATCCGTTCCTAGGATACAACAGAGCTTTGGGTGAGAATTTGCAACCAGTAAAATTGAAGAATCTCTGGAGAAACCTTCTATGAGACTGTAGCAGATCGAATTGAGAAAGAAAGAGAGAGAGAAAGTGAATTTCGAAAATGTGTGTTTTTGATATCCGATTCATGCTCCTTAAATAATTTATGAAGATGTATGAAGAAAAGGTAGGTATTGGTTTAGAAAATGCACCTTGAACAGTCACAATTTCAAACATTGTGACTATTTAAAAAGTAGTTAACAGTTTGACTATTAACTTTGAATTGTGCCTCTTGATCACACCCGATCGAATTGTGACCGTTGATCTCATCAACAGTGATCAACGGTCAGCATCGCGCCAAAACCAAAGTGCAAGCAAAGTGCTGCTCTAAAGCACCTCATTGCATCGCATACACACACGCACACACACACGCCCGCATTGTGCGGTACCAAACCTCCATAATCTCCTCTATTATTTCTAAGGAGTTCAAAACTGTGTTTTATAAGGAAAAAACTAAATTTTCAATCAAATGTTTAAATGCAATTTCTCATGTAATTGACCAATCAAACCCATTGAATTTAATCTCTGATCAGATTAAAACTCAACACATAATTAAAACATAATGAGAACTTGATTTTTCTTTCTATGTTAGCTAGTTCTTAGTAATAAAGCGTCGGACAAATTCCCTTTTTCACTTTACATGCCTCTTGGGAATGTCAATGTTCATTGATATTGACAGAGAACTAGTTCTTTTTTTTTTTGCAACAACTGACAGAGAACCAGCAAACCTTACAAGAAGTGGACCCAGTTAGTACTGGACACGGTCATTTTGGCTTTATAAAAGAAGACACAAGAGGAGGCAGAACTCAGAGAGAGAGAGAGAGTAGTGATTGATATTATAATCTTAGCTCTCTGGCCTATTCTGCATTAAACAAAAAAAACATATAAAAGAGACAAGGGTCCAATTAAACCAGAGACAGTGGGCACTGGCAAAGGATAGTTTTAGACAAGAAAATAAAAAATAAAAAAGAGAATGTTGACGAGTCAAAGTTGTTTCCTTGTCGATTGCCCTAAAATTAGGTGTCCTTCCACTTGACAATCGTCCAATTCTGTGCTATTTTTATTCCCAAATGGGAGTATGGGACCACTACTACTCCTACTACTAGACTATCAGAAAGCATTGAGTAACAACCTTCACATTATTTGTCCTCCAATTGGGTAATTTCAGAAGACTCATTAGGTGGTTGAAGGCATTGTTGCGTAGGACCCAGCTGGTAGGGGACAAAAAAAAAGGGGTAATTTTCTGTAAAAAAAAAAAGAAAAAAAAATGGTAGCACATTATTTTCTTCTCCAACGACCAATTACAACATCTTCAAAAGTGGAAGTGGAGCTGTGGAGGTGGGTGTCTCGATATGGATGGGGGACCTTCATATATATAGCCCAAAACTCAAAAAGCCTACCATTGTCAGTTTGTCACAACTCTCAGTGGGGGATGATAGCTTGTTCGTATTCCCCTTTTATCGCTTTGATTTGTTCATTTGGGGCTATGGTTTTGTCCAATGACGGGACCTGATGGTGATGGCCCTCTTTCTATTTTTTAACTTAAAAACAAAACAAAAAATATGGAGGCTGAATTGTAATGAATTCTGAATCAAACACATTGTGGTTAAGCACTTGCTTAACTAACCATGTCATTCATTCTTTTCTTTTGTCATGACAAGCAAATAAGGACACACGAAATATGGGCTCCAATCTGCTCCAAGGACTCCGAGGACATGCCTATGACCAGATACATTTTACAATAGAATTTTAGGGTTTAAGTTTTTATGGATTTAGAGTTTAGATATTAAGGTTTATGGTTAGTGCTTAAGATTTAGAAATGGAGGTGTTACGCTTTTGTCCAACCATGGTAAGAATGAACTACAGCCCGGAGTCGGAAGGACAGCGCATTATACTTACATTACTGACTATTACCAACTGCTGAGGCTGTATAAAATAGGGGTGTCAATTGAATTGGATTTGATCCAATCTGATCTGGTCCAGTACGAGTCTATTACAAATGAATCTGGTCAAATCCAATCCGATGAAATACATTGGACCAGTCCAACTCAATATTTTGACCACCTAATCTGTTCAAATTGGTTTTAACTTAGATCAGTTACAACTTCCAACCCAAACCTGGTCCATTGACACCTGTGCTCTTATCTTCTATCAATGGACCAGACAATGATTCAATCTTAGACCCAATTCTATGTAAATCCATAACAGATGGACCAGATCCAATCCAGTCAAATCCAATAAATGCTTTCCACCATTAAGTCTGGACTGGTCCAATTCAATATCTGTCTGTTCAATCGGTCTAAATTGAATTTGATTTGCATGGGTTGAACCTAAAATCCGTCCATTGACACCCCTAATATTAATCTATCAAGTTGGCTTATTTTCCTTTTCATCATTCGTGTCTGTTTCTTCAGGAATATGAGAAATTTTGAACTCACATCACATGGATTCAAGTATTCAACTAAACAGAAACAGACCAACAAGTAACTCCATTTATTTTTTCTCGTTAATTTGTGTCAAGTATTAAAACTTTAGTGAAGGCAAGTGCAATTGAAATGGCGTTTCATCTCCATTAATATTTCAGAAAAAAGGGCAGAGAACATGAAAACTTAATGTGATCATAAGATAATGCAACAATTAGGGGTATCTTTCCCAGGTTTAGAATTTAGATACAGACAGACAGTCAGATAAGCAATATTATAATAATATGAACCACAAACACGGGCCTCCATTTGGGATCTCATTTTTCTTTGTTATTTTTAAACTTATTGAATAATTCCACAACTTCCTTCAGTCCAACAAACCCGATAAAGCTTCCATTGTTACCTTACCAAAGTTTCAGAAGCCCTCTTAAGTCTTTAAGTAGGTGAGGCTAAAAAGGGGGTTCAACTTGCTCCAGGCCTCATACTCGCGTTACACGAATCGGGCATCCAGTTCTGGGCCTAGCAAAAAGTACCCACTTCTCTAGACTTGAATCCGGATCCATCACCTTCCATCTGCTCAGAAATGAAAAATCAAAATCACCACATCATTTACCGAGTCGAGTTTATCATGGATGATGCGGGGAGGGCTTATTTGAAAATTAGGCCCAGTCCAATTAATTAAGTTTATGGGCCTAGATTAGGTCCAATCGAATCATATCATATATATGGTAAAAAAAATAAAAAAATGGTATTATACCTGTAAGTGGTGGCCAAACGATTTAGAAAGACAAGCATCATGGCTTTAGCCAGGTTCATCCCTAGGCATGTCCTCCCTCCTGTTCCGAACGCTAAGAAACTGTATGGCTTGGACTCATCCTGACAGACCAATAAAATAATAGCGTGTAGATGGACTCAACTCAACTGTTCTCATGGACATTAACAAATTTTATTATCACATAAAATGGATAATAATTAATAGTCAGACTTACGTCGAATCTGGAAGGATAGAATTCTGAAGGGTCATGATAAACTGTAGGATCCAGGTGTATATATCTGGCATCAATGTTAACAATCCAGCCTTTCTTTATCTTAAAACCTGTATATAAAACGTACGGGAGCTCCTTATGTATCAGAGTTTCTTGTTTCCCTTTCTCAAAAATCAAAAGATTCAGAGGATATCTCTTTTCATCATTTCTAAAGCAAGCGTACGTAGTGGTAGAAACGTAGAGTAGATGAATTATATATGAATCTGAAACCAAAACTAACCTTCAATCTCACAGTCTTTCAGTGCTACCCGTGGGAACCAGGGAACCACAGATGCCATCCTTAGAGATTCTCTGACTACCTGTCCATCAAAATACTCCGTTAATTAACGAAATCTGTGCTTAAAATGGAGTATACTGTTTAGCAATACAGGCTAATCCCTCTGAATTATACAGAATGGAGTATATATATATATATAGATCACTGAACACTCTCAAGCTTTTCTCAAATTAAACATCTCATCTTCCTTGAAGGAGATCTGGAGAGAGAACTCTTTTCATGTACCTTAGAAGCATATGGCATGGCATTGAGGTCTTCAATTATAAGAGGTGATCCACATGGGTTTTTGTCTGCTAACAAGAGTTCTTGCTCAGCCTGAAACACAGAGAACAAGGATGGGAAAGAGATTAACACTTTCCTCTATGATGAATGCATGAATACCAGAGATAACATAATTAAAATAATAATAATAATAATAATAATAATAAATGATGGTAGCTTCCAATTACCCTCAATGTGTGTTGGATCTCCTGGTTCTCATCCAGGTACTTAACCATCCATGTCATTGCGCTTGCTGTGGTGATCTGACCTGTGGATTTCGTTTTGTATATATTAAGAAAATTGGGCTGCATCTGTTTGTTACTTTTGTTTCTCTAATTAACAAAAGCATTAAGAGTACTTATATATATGCTCTAAACCTGCAATTATCATTGTCAAGATATTGTCTTGGACTTGTGAGTCCGTGAGCTTGCAGCCTAATTTCTCATCTTCAGACACCAGTGATTGTATGAAATCTTCATCACATTCTCCGCAACCTTGCCTCCTTCTTTCATCAATAATCTTCTTCAACATCTCCATTATTCGTTTTCGTGCCTGTCCCGTCATTATCATGGTGGTGAATTTACTCCTTTTTTATATATGCTTTAAATTTTAAAACTTGAACAAGCATTATGAACCAAATGAAGAAAATAGAAAGTAAACAAAAAAGAACAGCATTGCTGATGAAATCAATTCACTACCTTAATCCCTGCGCGAAACCTTGTATAAGGTAGATTCAAGGGAAAGGCCAGCATCGCTTCGCAAACTTGTCCAACATCCTTTTGCAACATTTCTAGCTCATTAGGATTCTCTAAGCTTATCGCCATCTTACATATTGCCTGAAAGGTTACCTGCACCAAATATACAACCAACAAGGCTAGACGTCACAAGCTTAGCCAAGGGTCCCATGCATATTGGGTTGGGTTCTATCAACTAATAATTTAATGGGTTCCCCTAGCATGGCCCACATGGCCTCCATCCAAGTTCCAATGAATCCATATTGGGTCTTATTGAATTCATAGAATGTAAATTCAGATCCAGACTGCGTTTAATGGGTATGGGTTTAACTGTTTTAGTCCATGATGGGCTAGACGAAGTGCAGGCTTCCCAAGGATGATATCTTATTAGCTTAGCTGGGGTGGTCGTCTCCTTCCTCCTCGGTACTCAGTAGTCAGTAGCGGGTTAGGAATAAATAAAATGCAATTGAAATTGAAAGTGTAATTATTGAGATTGGTGGTGGACAAACCTTGAGTGCATCGTCCAGCACAACAACAGTTTGTTTGTGTTCCCAGCTCCTGAGAGTCGTGACGATCAGATGGTCGAAGTGCTTGATAAACGATGACGTAGAATCCATGGTGAACAAATTGGAGAGACGGCCGCGGATTAATCTGTGGTACTCCTGAGTAGCACAGAGTATGCTCTGATCCCCTACGAGTTCTGAAATTGATTTTACATATCTCTTTGTGAAGTTGACGAAGTCGTTGCTGAGAATTTCCTTTGCAGATTCCACACTCGAAACAAAGACATGGGTCTTCCCAAATATGTTGGTTTTGAAGCAATTACCATACCTGTGAGAGTGAGAGTGATTGAGGAATGGTCCAAATAAGCATCCAGCTCCAGCATTGAAGCATCACTAGGCCCACTAATGCGTTAAAAATGGTTGTTATATTTGGGTTTGGGCTAGCTGGTTAAAATGCAAATCCAACCAAATGATAGAGCGTAGCATGATACTCATGGTTTTGAAAACCGGATCAGACCGGATGGTCAAACTGGTTGATCCAGGAAACGGTCATCGTTTCCAGATCGGACCGTTTTAAAAAAGTTCTGTTTCCAGATCGGTTTTTAAAACCATGGAGTAACTGGAGTTCATTTAAATTCGTCAGACCTTAGGGCCTCCGTCGTGGACCTAGAAAACGAACCGTAACACCCATCGCAGGTTACGGAGAATTGGAATGGACCAAGTTTGGGTCAGGGTTATTTATCAAATAAAGTTTGCGTCAGGGTTGGAAAAAGCGTAAACCCAACTATAAAGCTGTGTTTGGTTGCAGGCGCAATTTTATTTGTACTAATACAAATGTATGGAAGTGCAAATGAAAAAAAAAATTGCAAATTTTAATTTAATTTTGTTTTGGATTTTACTTTATTCTAGTTTGTTCTTATTTTACTTCATTACTATTGCAACTAAACAAACAAATTAAGCTAAAATTTGAAACAAAAATAGGTCCGAATTTACACTCAATTTTATTGCACTGCCATAATTTTGCATAAGTGCAAATTTATTGGTACTGCAACCAAACACAGCTTAAGGTCCAAACTGAGTTTGGTTAATCCAGCGTCCTGCAAATCACAATATAATCATTTAGGTTGCATTTGGTACCATTGTAGTTTCTATTTGAAAATTTTTTAGTTGATCAATTTAAATTGGTGAGAGATATGTATTATATATTTATTTTAGCTAAAATTATTAAAATTTATCCCTTCACAAAAAAAAAAATCAACTTGATGTTTCTAGAAACAATAGGGATGGCAATTTTCTCCATCCCTTGCCCAACCCAGATTATATATATATTATTTATATTTCAAAACTTTTTTTTATTTTAAATAAATTTATTTTTCAAAAAATAGCTTTAATTACAAAATTTCAGGGATTCAGGGATAAAAAATGGAAGGTAATTTTTATCCCCAACATAGATCAGGATCAAAAACAGGGATTTATTTTAAAATTAGGGTTGGAAACGGAGAATACAATCCCCGCCCTATTGCCATTTCATACATGCGTTTTTAAAATATAAACTTTTTTAATCATAAATAGCCTTACATAACAATTGTATGCCAATTTGTCTTAATCAACCAAAAAGTAAAAATAGCAATTATACCAAACACAACTTTAGTTTGTGTACAATAATCCCATAACGTTTAATATATAGAGCCCACAAAACTAACTACTTAATAAGTTATAACTAACGAATATCACTGTCAGATATCACTGTCAGATTGAACCGGCCTCACGTGCACGAGGTAATTCCGTAATTGCCTTACACGTCTTGAAACCCGAAAGGAGATTAGGAGATGGGCTCAGTTGGTAGGTAAAGGAGATGGGCTACCCCTGTTGTATAGTCCCATAAAGCGAAAAAAAAAAGAAGGATAGATAAAGGGGAATTAGTTACCGGAGGCGTCGAATATGAACGAAATGGTATAATCCTTTGGCGCTGCTGTTAGCTGATAGGAACTGCAGTGATTCTCCGATCAGTGGGAGTCCCCCGGTGCCGGGAGGAATATTATCCGTCGATTTGTTCCGACATAATAAGATCTTCTGGGTAATTCGGAATAACCAGAAGGCAATGACAAGCACCGAGCAGAGATGGAGGCCAAGTGGAAGAAAAGCGTGAATGAATGTCATCGATCGGATTTTTGTTTCTTCTCTCTCTCGACCCAAAGTCGAACTGAATCTTGTCAGTCCGACTCCGAGATGGAGATACTCGTCGATTTATATCCACGGGAAAAGTGATACAGTACCGTAGGTGGAGTCTATGTCACCTTTTCAAATCAACGATCGAAAAAGCAGCAATTTGTGCGGCTGAAGACAGAGCGTTTGTGTCTGGCCGACAGGTTTCGTCTCCCTCCACTAATTAGAGAGAGTGGAAAATGGCATGCATTTTGTCATCAAGTTTTGGTAGTGATGTAGGCGCACATAGCCTTGCCCAATAGCGGGCCTGTACGCGTGTTAGACGGGCGCTTAGGGAGGGCCCAATCAGTGCGCACGCTGAAGAGAGATTGGCGTGGCTCCACTTGGCGATCTCGAATGACTGTGCCATTCACGTATGGATCGCATCCGGATCGTTCGAGCCCACTTACCTTTAGGCGGTCTCAAGTATAAATAAGGAGGTAATCCTTTCAAGTTAAAGGAATAGAACCTAGAAATAAGAACAAGAACTCGAGAACTCTTAGTCTCCTTTGCGGCCTCGTCTGAGTATTCACACCTCAGGCTTCATCCACCTTGCACCGCACTTGTACTAACTTAGTCGTCGAAGTCTCTGCCTCGTCTACCAACATGGGGCCTCTAACGTTCTCCTTCCTTTACTCCTTGTAGGAACAACCTACCAACCCTTGGCCACACCAGGCCTTAAACTACTCAACCACACCTCGGCTTGTGAGCACATTGACAGTGTTTCCCTCAACTCATTTGGACCAGAAACAATAGGTGCCGTCTATGGGAACGCCACTAAGACTTCCCTCAATTAAACTCATCCCCACTCAAACTTAAAAGAATTAACTCCAAAGCCTAAGCTTTAATCGACATGGCAAGAAACACCAGGAACACTTAGAACCTGGTCACGATGGACCAGTTTCAAGTAGTCCTCAACTAGCTCAACAACCTAGTGCAAAGGCTAGACGAGGTGGGGTGCTCAGTAGGAGGCCACCCTCAGGGCAGTCGCCCCACCGGAAGCCTGGGGCATCATGGCGAACACGCGTTTCTGGACCCCTTAGCCGTTGGCCCAGTCAGACCCAACAGGGCCGACCCCTCAGAGTCTGATAGCAGCCGATGCGCCAGTCAGCTGCCGAGGACCTCACAATCCCTAGCCGAAGAGGGGAAGAATCCTCATAGTCTTGTTATCACCGTCGAGACACAGGGCATCATCACCGCTGCCAAAGAGAACTCTCGGGATGAAGGCAGGCGATCAGGCCATCACAGCCCCCTTTCAAGGACTGAGGGCCGATGCCATGCCTCTCCCTCTCGCGTCTCAAACCTCCAAGACCTCCTAAATGACAGATGAACCATAAGGAATGAACACGGGCCCGCGTTAGAGTATTTGGGGAATCAGGCCAACCCTTACCAAGTCCGAGAGGACCAGGATGGGACCCAGGCCCCCTTGACAAAAAACTTGTTGACCTGCAAGCACAACTTGGAGTCGTCAAGGACGACCTCTGCCAAGTTAGAGAAAGTCGAGCAGAGGCCTTAGCTAGCCAAAACCATCCATCCGGGACGATGGATGCCTTCACCTTGGAAATCATCTCTGAGCCTCTTCCCTCACACTTCAAAGCGCACACGCTCGAAAATGTACGATGGGACGACTGACCCGGATGACCACTTGGAAAGTTTCAAGGTGCTTATGCTCCTTTACGGATACTTCGACACCCTTCGTGCCGGATTTTCTAGGTGACCTTCAAAGGGGCAGCCCACTGATGGTTTTCGGGATCCCTCCCCTCTCCATCAGCTCATGGGAGCAGTTCACCAGCCTCTTCCTCACCCACTTCATTAGCAGCAAGCGATGATAGAAGAGCGTCATCTCCCTCATGACTGTCTAACAGAAGCACGGCGAGAGCTTGCAGTCCTATATCGATTGGTTTAAGAAAGAGGAGCTTGAGGCCTGAGACCTTGACTCCATGGTTGCCATGCACGCCACCATCAACGGCCTCCTTCATGGCTTCGCCCTCAAGTGCTTGGTAGCCAAGTCACCACCAAAGTCCAAGGCGGAATTCTTGAAGAAGGCCCAAAAGTACATTGTCACCGAGGAGGCCTCGACTGACAACCGATAGGAAGGAGAGGTCGACTGGCAACCGATAGGAAGGAGAGGTCAACCGTCATCATGGATTTCTGGAGAAGAAGAGAAGAAACAGAGACGACCACAACAACAACAAGGATAGCAAGCCACCGGCCTCAGGTTGGGCTCAAGAACTTCCTCCCCCTCTACCACCTCGGGAGATCCCTCAGCCTCCCTAGGAATCGTCGACGTGGCACTCTAACGGGGAGAGTCATCTACACTTCGTCTATACTCGACACCTACAGAAGCAGTCTTCTCCCTTAGCACCTTGACCTCAAGCCTCGAAGTTGGGATCTTGACCACCGAAGAGCCTAAACTAGGGCTGGCTGGTGATGGGGTCCGATAGGAGCTCACCCCCGAGGGGTCCGAGAGGTCATAGCATTCTGGGCTGGAGTCGGAATAAGACATGATGGTAAAGGAGTGTTTACCTAGAGAAGATGAAGACTGGAAAGTTCTAAGGAAAGTAGGTAAGCCGAGGGCATTGGGAAGTGAAGGTCACTCAAAGGCAAGGACGCTTGGAAGCAAATGGTGGAAGAAAATGCGACTAAGGCCCCTATTTAAAGGAAAATGGATGGTCTAAATTTCATCCGATCCAATGGCTGCATAGCGACTGCCTTTTATGTCCTATCTAGCGACCGACACATGCCGCTTGCCTTGGGAAGACGAAGTGGTGTCAAGCGAGCCAACCGATCTCCTCACCGCATCTACCGGTTCGACCAACAATGCTGAACCAGAAAATGCATGACCCAGCCTGCCTAACTCCCGTCTCTTCTAAGGGTGCGACGCCACAACCCGTCGCAAACACGGATCTGACTTGCTAATGCGAAAACTCATGTCATGTATGGTCCACACCCATCATCGAAATCTATCTTCCTCACGGGCTACTAATAGCCAACAATAGGACCTGTTTGACACGTAGCTAAGTCACAACCTCCCCCTCCAAGTATCACCCCCTCGGCGCTATCAACCGAAGCTGACACCTTGCACGACCTCACCTCGAAACCAGCAAGAGATGGGACAGGGAGGCAAGGACCCTTCTTGATCATACTTGTTACGAGAGTCGAAGCCGAGGCCGAGGCCTCCAAACAAACGAAGTTCTCCCTGGTACACCTCAGGGGGAAGGAACAAAGGTCAAGCCGGCGCCACCGCAGGCCATGTCATGCATGTCCCCGACAAACTGAGCCCGAAACCCTTATCCAAAAGGCCTAGTAGTGCCTCCCAGTACAACTGATGCACTTTCTTCGGCCGAAACCGAGGTCCTCAGCTCAAACCTCCACCACAGCCTCGAAAGTGGGGGGCAAATGATGTAGGCACACATGCCCTTGCCCAATAGCGGGTCTACACATGTTAGACAACGGTGCTCAGGGCAGGCCCAATCTGGGCGGACCCAATCGGGGTGCACGTGGAACAGAGCTCAGGATGCATTCTCAAACCAATGGCACGGACGCACTTGGCAACCTTGGATGACCATGCCCCACGCGTATGGATCACATCCAGACCGTCTGAGCTCACCTACCTCCAGGTGGCCTCAAGTATAAATAGGAGGCAACCATCTCAAGGTATAGGATTGGAACTTAGAATAAAAAAACAAGAACCTGAAAGCTTAGTCTCCTTTGTGGCCTTGTTTGGGTGTTCACACATCAGGCCTTGTCCACCTTGCACTACACTCATACTAACTTGACCCTCGAAGTCTCCGCCTTGGATACTGACCTAGGGCCTCTGACGTTTTCCTTCCTTTACTTCTCGCAGGACCAGCCTGCCAACCCTTGAACTACTCAACCACACCTCGACTTGGGAGCGCATTAACAGTGTTGCCCTCAGCCCATTTGGACTGGCAACAGGGAGCTTCCGCCTTTTGTTTTGGGCAGTACTGGTCATCTCTCCTGATGGAGGGTGATTTGGCCCGACCTCATAATAGGGGGACACGTGGACATGACTCGACATAAGTGACAACTCAGCATAACGAGCTCGATACAACTTAGCCTGACAGCTCGCCCGAAGTGGCAGCTCACGGCAAGATAATACTCTGACACCCCGAGCTAAGACTCCCAAGTAGGGAGCACCCCGAGCTAAGACTCCCAAGAAGGGAGCACCCCGAGCTAAAGACAACTCAGGTTAGGCTCATCAGTCCCCTAACTAGGATCAGTTCGCTCCCGCCTAAACTTAGGCTCAGAGACCCGCCTCGGGGAAGCACCTTGGCACATCACCAGTAGCTCGGTATAAGGTAGCTCACGGCAAAGCAACTCAGTGTATCATGGAAGATTCACTACCTAACAACCGTACCTGCCAAACTGCACTCACGTCTCTCGCCTGGCGGCGTCTGGCAAGACCGTACTCTACAGCGATTACCTTGGCCCGACAGCACAGCTCTGATAGATAATGGCCAGCCATGCCAAGCTGTTATCTGACAACAGATCGTCACAGTAGAGATTTGGAGGCGGTTATACCTGATATGTCAGAAGACCACTATATAAGGACCCCAACCCCCAGGGGCGAGGGGATCGCGTGATCATCACTCTTAGCTCTCGATTTCTCTACACCTCTCTCACTCTCTCTCACAGCTCTCAGTCTAAGTTACTAACTTGATCATCAGAGTATTTCCGCCGGGAGCTCCCCGGGGATCCCTCTTCTTCCTTGCAGGTATCTCGTCTATCGCCAGCTAGGAGTGCAGCCGCCACCAACTAGGAGTGACCAGATTGCGCACCATCAATTGGCACCGTCTGTGGGAACCGCTTCGAAAAGCCTATCTCACCAAGCAATTTCAGTCAAGTTTCCATGGTTTCCTCCAGCAATGTCGGATGTAGTGCTGACCAGAACGCCTTCGGGGGACAACCCTAGACCCCAACGGTATGCATCAGCCAGTTCACCGTACCCCTCTCTGCGGATGGAGTCCCTACTCTGAATGTGCCCCAGATCATGCTGCCGGTAAATGCTCCACTCCCCTCCATAGTAGATGCGACCTTTGCAAAACCGTCCATTCCCATGGTGGCTGGACAAAACCAATAGGAAGACCTGATGCACTGCATGCGAGCTATGCAAGCTCAAATGTAGCAAGTCCAGTAGTTTCAGCTATACCAGCAACAAATGCTGCACTATGTCCATTAGCAGTAGTTTCCACCACTGCCCTAGAACCAGCAACAAGTTCCTCCTCGATACCCCACTACGCAGTAAGCCAAGCCCCACCGTCGCAGCGAGCAGCCCCTCGCCAGGGAGAGACCTCCCAAACTCAGAACCCTCTTGGGAGTCAGGCCTCATCCCATGGGAGGGAAAGACAAGCCACTCCCCCCACATCGCAGCATGTAGTCAGGTCAAGGGACTCTCAACTAACCAGACCCGCATCACCTCGGCCTTCACAGTTCAAGTTCTCGCTCGTCGAGAACCAGTTCGAGGTCCTGGTTGTGGATTATAGACAAGGCCCTTTGATCCACAACCATCAGTAGTAGTCTGAGCCCCTCCCTGGGATTACTGTGCCCAACAACACAGAAGCCATCAGCACCAATGTAGAGCCAGTAAAGAAGTAGCGAAGAGAGTAGTGAAAGCCACTCCGCTTCTCTCTATACCATCTCCTCGGTTTCCTGAACTCTTGGCTATCCCAATGCCCAAAGACTTCAAGGTACCTTCCCTAGTCAAGTATGATGGATCATTCAACCCAAATGATCATGTAGATGCCTTTCAATCGTAAATACACTTAGCCGGTGCAAGTGAGTACAGAATGTGTGTAGCCTTCTCCACCACATTCAAGGGAGTAGCTCACACGTGGTACAGGAACCTTGCGCCTGGAACGATCAAGTGTTGGCCATAGTTCGTGCAGGTTTTCACCTCCCACTTTGTCTCCAGCAAGAGATGCCCAAGAACCCAAGAAAGCCTCCTCGGCATAGTCCAGAGGGAAAGGGAGTCCATTCGCAGCTACATCAAGAGATTCAATGATGCATGCCTGTAGATACCCGACCTGGACCTCATGGTGAGACTCATAGCAGCCAAGAGAGGCATAACGCACAAGGAATTCAAGTGGCACATGGTTGTCAATAGACCTAAGGATGTAACCGAATTCCTCAAGCTCGTGGACCAGTTCATCGGAACGGAGGAAGAGATGAACCAGAAGAGTGAGAACCCGCCTGAGAAGAGGAAAGAGAAGGTGAGTCCTTAACCCACGGGGATAGCAAGAAGAAGAAAGAACCAGCTCGGAGAGGAAGGCCGGATCGGTTTTTCTGAGCTCCTCCAGCCGAAAGGCCGAACTACACGCCATTGAATGCGAAGTGAGCTGAGATCCTCATGGCGATCAAGGGCGCGCCGTACGTGAAGTGGCCACCATGGCTGAGAAGAGATCCGAATGTTAGAAATAAAAATTTGTATTGTCATTTTCATAAAGATCACGACCATAGTACCAAAAACTGTAAAACCTTCGCGACGAGATAGAAGAGCTCATTCGTCGCGGATATTTGTGATATTTTGTACAGAACGATAATAAGACAGAATGGTAGGGGGAGCTAGGTAGAGATGCTCCTAAGTCCAATAACAGGCAAGGCGAGCAGCCATAGAGGCCGCCCCCGAAGAGAGGCCAATTCGGGGAACAATTCACATGATCACCGACGAATCGATCATCACGGGCTGTACCTCAGCTGCGTCCAAGACCTCGACTCGCGAGATCGAAAGAGAAGAGCAGAATCCCCCAAAACGACTGAGGACGAAGGAGCCGATCTTCTTCACTAAAGGCGACGCACGCGAAATCCACTACCTCTATGATGCGCACTCATCATCAAGATACGAATCAATGATTTCGAGGTGAAGCATGTCCTCGTCGACTCCGACAGCTCAGTGGACATCCTCTTCAAAGCTGCATTTGACAAGCTTCAGCTTTAGGAAAGCGACCTCAAGCCCGCAAGCACTCCCTTGGTGGGCTTCAACGGAGAGGAAGTCAGGCCATTGGGGAGGATTTCCGTACCTGTGGAGGTCGGCACTTGGCCTAGCATAGTGAGGCTTAACCACAGTTTTTTGGTGGTCGCAACTCCCTCCCCGTACAACACCATAATAGGTCGGCCCATCACCTATGCTCTACAAGCGGTGGTCTCCACCTATTATTTGGCCATGAAGTTCCCCACGGACTTCGGAGTTAGGGTAGCGCCAGACAATTAGCTCGAGTCTTACAAGTGCTATGTTGTCGCCCTCAAAGGAAAAGCCAAGGTGGCAGATGACCTCGAGCTAGAGCGACCTACGGAGCACTATGAAGAGCGAGCTGCACCCATAGAAGAGACGGCTTCTGTGCCTACTGCATGGTCTGTGGAAGAGATGCCCGACATAGACCCCAAAGTCATTACTCACAAATTGAACATTGATCCTGTAGTTAGGCCCGTTAGACAGAAGAAACACAACCTAGCCCCAGAGCGCTGGAGAGCTGTCGATGAGGAGGTTGGGAAGCTCCTCGCAGCCGACTTTATCAGAGAGATCCATTACCCGAGCTGGGTGGCCAACCCCGTTCTAGTAAAAAAGCCAACGGTAAATGGCGCATGTGTGTTGATTATACCGACCTGAACCGAGCTTGCCCGAAGGACTGCTTCCCACTTCCCAAGATAGATCGTTTGGTGTATGCGACCTCAGGGCATGAGTTGTTGAGCTTCTTGGATGCTTACTCATGCTACAATCAGATCAGAATGGACCCTGCCGATGAGGAAAAAATAGCCTTCTTAGTCGAGCTAGGCCTGTACTGCTACAAGGTCATGCCCTTTGGGTTGAAAAATGTTGGGGCTACTTTTCAAAGACTTGTAAATCGATTGTTTGAGCCGTTGATTAGCAAAAGAGTAGAGTACTATGTAGACGACATGGTCATCAAAACCTAGTTTTCAAATGACTTAATAAAAGATCTGCATTCTGTTTTGAAAATTTGCACAAGTTTAACATGAAATTAAAACCGAACAGGTGCGTTTTCGGTGTCACCTTGGGTAAATTCCTAGGTTACATCGTTAACCGACGTGGCATTGAGGCCAACCCTGACAAAATCAAGGCCATCTTAAATATGAGACCACCCCGGAAATTGAAGGAGGTTCAGAGGTTGAACGGCCGTATAGCCGCTCTGAGCCGCTTCATGTCTAGATCGGCAGATCGTTGCCTGCCTTTCTTTAAGGCAATTAAGAGAAGCAAGGACTTCGAATGGACCGAAGAGTGCTAGCTCACTTTTGATGAGCTCAAAAGGTACCTCACTAGCATCCCGGTGTTAACCCGACCCGAGGAGGGAGATATGTTGGAGCTGTACCTCTCCGCGAGTGACGAGGTAGTCAGCTTAGTACTGATAAAAGAAGTAGATCGGGTCTAATGACCCATCTATTATGTTAGCAAAGTGTTGTAGCAAGCAGAGACAAGGTATCCTGAGATCGAAAAGTTAGCGTACGCGCTAGTTGTTGCAGCTTGGAAACTTTGACCATACTTCCAGGCTCACACAATCGTCATCCTCACCAATAAGCCTCTGAGGCAAGTCTTGGTCAAGCCCGAGGTCTCTGGTAGATTGACGAAATGGGTCATCGAACTCAGCGAGTATGACATCCAGTACAAGCCGCGAACTGCCATTACGGCCCAAGCCTTGGCTGACTTTGTCGTAGAATGCACTTTCAGCACTGATGTCCCTGAGATAGTCGAGCCCGAGCACAATGAGGAAGCTCCGACCAGCGCGACTTCTCTCTTGGTTAGACCGAAACCGAGCTGGGATGAAGAGCCCTGGATCCTCCATGTGGATGGCTCATCAAATCAGCAAGGTAGCGGGGCTGTAATCGTTCTATATGGGCCAAGCGGTGTGAAATTGGAGTATGCGCTACGCTTCGAGTTCGCTATGTCCAACAATGAAGCAGAGTACGAGACGCTGATAGCCAGGCTGGCCTTAGCAAGTGAAGTGAATGCTAAGCATATCGTTATTTGAAGCGACTCCTAACTCATAGTCAACTAGGTCACTAGCGAATATGAAGCTCGCAAGCCAACCATGGTCGCCTACTTAGCCAAAGTCAAAGAAGCTCTGCTCAACTTCTAGTCCTACTTCATCAAGCAGATCCCGAGATCCGAGAACGCTGAGGCCGATGCCTTGTCCCGATTAGCCAGCACAAGCGACAACACCATGAGAACTGTGTACATAGAGAACTTGCCTCGACCTTACATTCTCAAGGGGGCTAAGGAGGTCGCTCCTGTCGTACAAGCAAAGCCGAGCTTGATTGATCCACTCACGAGCTACTTGCTACACGGGACTCTCCCTGCAGATCACAATGCTACCAGAAGGGTAGAGCGCCAGACAGCCAAATACGTCATGATAGACGAACGACTGTATCGAAGATCTTACACGCTTCCTTATCTGCATTGCTTACGACCTTCTGAAGCTGAGCTCGTGCTCCGCGACACTCATGAGGGTCTGTGCGGCGGACACATTGGGGGCAGGGCCCTTGCCTAGAAGGCACTACGTCAGGGATATTATTGGCCAATGATGAAGGCAGATGCGATTGAATTCATTAGAAGGTGTGACAAGTGTTAGAAGCATGCCAACATCCACCACCAACTCGCTGCCGACCTCAAGTACCTCACCAGCCCATGGGCCCTTTGCATAGTGGGGGATTGATATACTTGAACCGTTTCCACCAGCGACAGGACAAAGGAGGTTCTTAGTGGTACCATTTGATTATCTCACCAAGTGGGTGGAAGCTGAACCTCTCGCAACAATCACAGCGCGAAGTGTGCAAAACTTCTTCTGGAAGAATATAGTTTATCGTTTTGGACTACCCCGAGTGCTCATCTCTGACATCGGCAAACAGGTCAAGGACATCAAATTCTAGAACTGGTGTAAAGACATGGGGATACAACAAAATTTCACCTCGGTGGTGCACCCTCAAACAAACGGTCAAGCGGAAGTCACAAACAGAGCCATTCCCCACGGATTGAAGGCACGTCTAGCCCGAGCTAAGGGATTGTGGGCAGATGAGTTGCCCAATGTACTATGGGCCTATCAAACCATGGTGAAGACCGCCATGGGAAAAATCCCCTTCAACCTCACTTATGGGACAAAGGCGGTCATCCTAGCCAAGATCAAGGTCCCTACCCTATGCCTGGAAGCATACGACAATGAAGCAAACAAGGATGAGCTACACACCAACCTCGACCTACTTGATGAGGTACAAGACCTCGCATACATTAGGACCACGGTCTACCAGTAGAGAGTAGCTCGGTACTATAACGCCAGGGTCAAAAAGCGGAACCTTCGCGTTGGAGATCTGTTTCTTCGTAAAGTCATGGTACTTGAGCCCGATGTTGGTAAGCTCAAGCCAAATTGGGAAGGACCCTATCGGGTAAAGCGGGTGCTTGGGGAAGGAACGTATGAGCTCAAAACCCTAGAAGGGAAGCAGGTACCTCGGGCATGGAATATTGTCAACTTAAGGCAATATTTCTTGTAGTGACTAAGAGAGTGGATTACAAGTCGCTCTCCCAGCCTAAGGGCTAAAAACGCCAAGCTAACAAAAGTCCTCGGCACCCTGTCACCTCTTCGGCATGGGTGAACTCCAGAAGTGGGTTGACCACGAGTTGCTCCTGAAGCCTAAGGGCCAAAGTGCCGAGCTAATAAAAGAACCTCGGCACCATATAAGACCTAGTCGCCTCCTTGGCATGGGCGAGCTCCAAAAGAGAGTGGACTACAAGTCTCTCTCCTAGCCTAAGGGCTAAAAATGCCGAGCTAGCAAAAGACCTCGGCACCCAGTCGCCTCTTCGGCATGGGTGAGCTCCAGAAGTGAGTGGACCACGAGTTGCTCCTCGAGCCTAAGGGCCAAAGTGTCGAACTAATAAAAGAACTTGGCACCATATAAGACCCAGTCGCCTCCTTGGCATGGGCGAGCTCCAGAAGAGAGTGTACTACAAGTCGCTCTCCCAGCCTAAGGTCTAAAAACGTCGAGCTAACAAAAGACCTCGGCACCCAGTCGCCTCTTCGGCATGGGCGAATTCTAGAAGAGAGTGGACTACAAGTCGCTCTCCTAGCCTAAGGGCTAAAATGCCGAGCTAACAAAAGACCTCAGAACCACCAAAGACCTAGTCACCACTTTGACATAGGCAAAGTACTCTAAAAATGCTTAAGGAATAGACAACTCGGGTATGAGCACCTATGATAGCTCAGGCATACCAGGAAGTTCGACATAGGCAAGGTAACCGATGCGTAGACAGGTCGGGCATGCACCCTACAATGTCAATCGCTTTGGTAATTGCCCTAAGTGACAGTTCGGGGTAACCGCTAAGGGAACCCCCACTTCGGTCGATGGCTTAACAGTTTGGAGAAAATTACATCTTTAATTTGTGAACAGAAGCAAAGTAGTTGCACGACACTTGGCAAAAAAATGCATTTTCATTAATTCAACAATTCATTACAAGGATGGAAGAAACAAAAAACACTAAGCTCGCAAGCTCCAAATACAAAGGCTTCTCAAACTACTTGGACTCATCATTCTTGCTCGAAGCCTCCGTGGAGGTACCACCCTGGTTGGTGACGTTAACTTCAATATCGTCATCGCCCTCCTCCTCAAAGTTTGAGTCTTCGGCGGCTTGGAGGGCTATCTCTTCTGTGATTCGCAAGGTGATAATGGCGCTTACGTCGAGCTGCGGGAACTCGCGCTTGATCAGCCACCTGCTAAGTTTGAAGCCCTTGCGGTAGGCCTCCACTAACGCCCCATCGAAATCTTTCGAGCTCTTGTAGTACTCGATGGCCTTGACCTTGGCCTCCTCTATGGCACTAAGAAGAATCTTAGTCCGCTCCTTAACGTCGGCCTCGAGTTTCTCTACCTGGCACTTCAAAGCCCCTTGTCCGTTTCAGGGCCTTCCACCTTACGCAGTAGGTCCTCCTTCTCCAACATCAGCGACTTGATTAACTCCTTTTGAGCTAACGCATCGCTCTCTAACCGATGAATCTGGCCGCAAACTGATCTCAACTCGATATGAGCCTCATGGGATGAGCTCTCAACAGCTAGAGCCCACTTTAAGTGCTGCTAAGACTGGTAGGTCAGGGCGTGCACGGCGTTGTTGACCTGCCAAGAGTGCCAGTTAGCACCAGTAAGGCTACAAATGCAAAAATTGAAGTTTAAATAAGACTTACCACCATGTAGTGGGTAGCTGCTCAAGCTCCGACTGAGTAGGCGATAGTTCAGCCCAACTGGAGACTTCCTTGGAGGACGCAACCCCTTCGCTCTTGCAGAGGCTGCATTGCAGGTTCAGAATACTCCGGGCTGATCCCCCGCTCCCTGAAGTAGTAACGACAGTCTCAGGAGCGGGCTCCGTAGTTGTCTCGGGCTCCTGAGGTAGGGCCTTCTCCAGTTCCTCTAAGTCAATCACCAGAGCAATAGAGGGCTGTTCAAGCTCGGGAGTAGGAGCCCGAGGAGACTCAACACGAGCTCTTTTGACAACCCGCTTCTTCTTCCCTTCATCTTCCCGAAGAGCTTATCCACGTTGAGTCGTTCCATAGGGCCTGCGACAAAGCTCAACGTTAGTGACGCTATCAAAAAGAGATGGCAACTATTAAAAGATACTAACTCTAGACCAAAGCGACCTACCAGGGCTCAAGCTGGCCTCTATGAGCTTGTCCTCGGTGATATAGTCCTTGTAGTCAAACTCGAGCTCGGCCCAAGATTGAAGCATCTCTCTTGTTTTCAGGTCCAGCATAATACCGGAGTCCTGAACAGCCGCCCTCCAGTGAGTAGGAAATAATCTCGTTTCTAGGCTGGGATTTTACTGGGAAGATTGTGCAACAACTTGTAGCCTTGGCGAGGGGACAAGTAGTTGGCCCGCCCCGGCGAGGGGAAAAGTAGTAGACCTGCCTATGCTCGGGGAGAACGCTAGAGGCATTCTTCTTTATGGACAAGATAGAGGAGACAATCTTGAGATCAAGGGGTAGAGCATAGTCAAAGCAGAGGGAGATTGTCCCGACCACATTCCGAATGGAGTTCGGGTGAAATTGGTCTATGGTGACGTTGAAAAACTTTAAGACCTCTATGATCAGGGGGTGCAGAGGAAGACGGAGCTCGACCGCGAGCTATTCTCCGAAAATCACGATCTCATCGTGACCGTGTTCCCAAGGGAAGTTACCCACAGGAAGATTATAGGACTACTCCCTTGGAAGATTATACTGACAGATCAGGGCCCTAAGTCTCTCTACGGTCATAGTTGAGGGACTGAACTTATCCGGTACTCGAACTCGAGGAGAGGTAGACGCCGGGTTATCCGAGGCCTCCCGCGCCACGTAGGTGGATTGTGCCTCAAAGACACCTACTTGAGACGAGGTACCCACCTCGGGCTCATCTAGAAGACTATCAAAACTATGGCCTAACATAACTATGAACTGAAACGAACTGAAAAAGAAGCTAGGGAAACTCACCAAAGGAAAATGACCGAACTAGGAAATTGACGAGTGGGAGAACCCGAGCTAAGCAATTTAGGCATGACCTCAGAGTGAACGCTAGTGAACTTATGGCGGAGAAAATGACTCGGGTCCCCCACTATTTATAGCTGCTATATCTGAGAATCAACGATCAAGATCAGGACGATCCAATGGCTCTCAAGAAAACTGGTTGCGTGACCACCGAGGTGAAATCAGTTTAGCACAATTTTTGGTGTCCACGGAGTCTATAGATCACGTGACGTCCACGCGTGAACTGTATGCAACTCGGGTTATCCTTGATTGAGCCAAACAGCAAACTGGTCCGACCAATGAACTATCTGACTTGGCGACCTAGACTTCGAGCCAAATCCATCCGTCACGTCGTGAACTCCCCACACCAGGTCAGGACCCCTGGCCTGGGGAGTGGGGGGCAATTGATGGAGGGTGATTTGGCCCGACCTCATAATAGGGGGACACGTGGACATGACTCGACATAAGTAGGGAGCACCCCGAGCTAAGACTCCCAAGAAGGGAGCACCCCGAGCTAAAGACACCTCGAGTTAGGCTCATCAGTCCCCTAACTAGGATCAGTTCGCTCCCGCCTAAACTTAGGCTCAGAGACCCGCCTCGGGGATGCACCTCGGCACATCACCAGTAACTTGGTATAAGGTAGCTCGCGGCAAAGCAGCTCGACATATCATGGAAGATTCACTACTTGACAACCGTACCTGCCAGACTGCACCCACGTCTCTTGCTTGGTGATGCCTGGTAGGATCGTACTCTGCAGCGATTACCTTTGCCTGACAGCACAACTCTGACAGATAACGGCCAACCACGCCAAGCCGTTATCTGATAGCAGATCGCCGTAGCAGAGATTTGGAGGCAATTACACCTGATATGTCAGAATACCACTATATAAGGACCCCAACCCCCAAGGGCGAGGGGATCGTGTGATCATCACTCTTAGCTCTTGATTTCCCTGCACTTCTCTCCCTCTCTCTCACAATTCTCGGTCTAAGTTACTAACTTGATCATCGAAGTATTCCCGCCGGGAGAGCTCCCCGGGGATCCCTCTTCTTCCTCGTAGGTATCTCGTCCGCCGCCAGCTAGGAGTGCAGCCGCCACTAGTTAGGAGTGACCAGATTGAAGCAAGGTATGAAAATCCATGAGCATCAAATAATTAAAATAAGGCTAAGATGACCAAACCAACATGAACACCGCCATGCCGATGCATTCAATCAACCATAATAATAATAATAAGTTCACAAAATTAAGATTTTGATCTATAATGCTTATTTGTTTACACAAACTAGCTAATTAGAACAAATTAACATATATATACATATATATGCATATATAATATATATATATATATATATATATATATATATAGGGAAGTGGGTGTTTAGGTTTTTGTCAAGGAAAGGATGATGCAAATGTATTTGTTGTTTCTGTTCCGAGACAAGTGATCACATACGATTTGTTCGTGCCTCCGGAAAAGAGGGTCCATTACTTCCCTCCCAAAATGACTCTCGAGCAGCGACTCCATTACAGCTCTGACGAATTTCACTGTGCTCTGGCTAATACTTTGGTTGTCCAATATTGTTTTGGTAGAACCATTACTTGTTTCACTGCTCGTAACTCTATCCCAATCGATTTCAAGTATCTCAAGGCGATTTAGAGTGAAAGACCCCTCATTGTGTACAGCCGATGTGAGTTCTTGTGGACTGGGTGAATAGAAGGGGGCGTTGAATGAATCCAACTTCTCCTCCTGGAGAAGACCCTGTTAATTAACCAAGTTTAATTTTCTTAATTAGTACTAGGAATTACATGCAACTCACCATAATCAGGTGGAGAGGCATGTATGTAAGATAAGATAAAAAGGAAAAACAGAAATGAATAATACATTTACAATCATGTCCCTGAAGGCTTGGGCCAAGAGGTCCCATTGTTGGCAACATTCGGGGGAGGTGGGATCGTCACCTGTCCTTCCAAACAATGATATCACCATACGCCCTGCTGGAACTATTTCTTGGGAGCGTGAGTTGAGGAATGATGTAAAATCCTTGTGGAATTGAACGGCGTACGCTTTTAGCACGGACTGTGGACTGGTCTTTGATATGTAGATATTCCCCTTATTTAACTCTCTCATGGCTTTCTTCTCAAGATCTGGAGGCACCTGCTATATTTTTAATTTTTAGTGTTAACCCACCCTTGGCCCTTTTGTCGTTCATCCTTCGGTGTATTCACTATTCAGTTGTATACAATATTATAATATATGAAGACAAACTAAACGTCTCATGCATGTCAATTCAAGTTTTCATCTTTTTATGTAATGCGACGAAGGCAAAAATTAATAGGAAGACTAGCTACCCATGAAGGTGATGGGGTGATTATGAAACTTTCCTTGTTAATTAATAATGTACACTGAAAAGAAAATTATGGTTATTACTAACGTGATTTACATACTTAAGCTAAAAACTATACGGGGAAAGACATAATACCAGCTGTAGTGATTTCACCGATTAACCCCCCACCCATTGTAAATTTTGATAAATACCATCTGATTGGTTGCCACTACTATTCTGCTATATATCATACTCCAAACCCTTTATTAATACATTCCTATAATTTTGGGTACCTATTAAGGCAGTCCCTATAGTTTGCAATTACTCTACTTAATCCACATCTGTCTGATAGAAACATGCATGTGATTAGAAAGCCATTGTATATATATTCGTCTAAGAATGGTAACCTCTTAATTAACACCCCTTCTATAGTTCCCCCAAAACCAAGACATCACAGTAGATAAGTCTCAGCTTTTATATATGGAGAAAACAAAAAGAGTTTTCAGAACAAGAAAGAAAAGTCTTTTAAGCTATGTTCAGTTTGAAGGAAAATGCAAGAAAAGGAAGAGAAAGATAAGGAAATATTTACAAACCTTGTATAGGTTTTTCATCTTTCCCTTCCTTTCCCTATCTTTTCATTCTAACCAAACATAGCCTTATTTACTTTTTCACTTAATTAAAAAAAGAAAATCAACTTTTTCAACAATCAGATTAGAGTGCACATGACAGAACAAAAAAAAAAAAAAAGGTGCTTAGGCTAGAAATGATTAAAAAAAAAAGGCATGGAAAGGAGCTTTTGGACAGTGGTCTTTAACAAGAAAAAGAAAGACTTTTTTAGATAGGCTTTCTGGGTGAGCGGTGAGCCCCAACTCCCCAAATTGGTAGGCACACAGGGTGAGCATATATATACACTGAGTAGGTATTTCAGAAAATTCACAGAGTGTGTTCTTGGATTGGGGCCGGCCGGCCGGCCGACCTTGGAGTTGGGGGATAGCAGCAGATATTTAGATGTGAAGTGAACTCATCAACTCACACAGTAGCTAGGTATTATATATATGCAGCTTAATTAATAATACCTGAGAGAGCTAATGAAGACTGGAGGAAGAATGCACGAAGTGTAGGGTCCTTGTGGGGAATAGCCTCCCATAAAAAGATGCCGGCATCCCTGCAATAAAACATTCCCCCCCCCCCGACTCCGTTGAGGTTTTTAAAGGAGAACAGCGACTGAAATAGCATGTTAAAGTCGTTTCCGGGAAGGTCATTCAAGTAAACAAGTAATTCAGGCGAGGGACAACCCAATCCCAGGCATCTCCTATAAATTCCATCCACAATCGCCTTTGCTGCACACAATGCGTTGGGTTCTGAAGAGCATCCCATGTCCGCTATTTTAAAGCTCACTCGCCTCACACATTTTTTTGAAATCAAACGCCTCTAAAACTTCCTCTATGCCTGCCTTCTCTCTACATATAATCACTTTCTGTCCATGCTCCAAATATAATATATTTTATTAGACACGCGAACGCATATACTACATAAACTTTGCAAGATATGAGCAGCTAATTAATAAATTGAATATATATATATATATATATATATATATATATATATATATCAATTTCTTTTAATTTTCTCCTGGTAAAAAAAACTAATTAAGGATGGTGGAAACTAACCTGGACATTTGAGTTCCTAGCATAATCATCTTCTCCATCTCCTCTCCTATGTGGAATATTTGCGCAACGTCCATCTTGGTGCTTTGGAAAGAAGTTCGTCACTCAGATATTTTCCAGCGCGCTTTCTCTCTCAATATATACACATAGACCACTCGTATCTTCCACCTCTGTTTGGTACCATTACTGTTTTATTCCAATCATACAAATTGATGAGACATATTACATAATATATTTGCGGACACAAATACTAGAACTTGCAATTACGAGAAGCAAGTAATGCCCAAACTTATGCAAACAAAAATTTATTCACGTTCAATCAATGATGTGAATAATTGAAAACAATGTCCTTGCTTGTAGAATTGACAGAAACCTTTTTGATCACAGGAATTTGAAAATCGGAACTTCACGGGTTGATGTGGTAGCAATTTCGGTGCTTCAACAGTTAAAGAATTGGAGCCTTTCTTCTTCCTTCCTTGATCTTGGTGCAGCCTGTTTCTTCTCCTTCTTCTAAAGGAACAACAGTGGTCAGAGACGAACTCGGTGGTTAAAGGAGAGTCGAATTCGGTCCTTCAACAGTTAAAGAATTGGAGCCTTTCTTCTTCCTTCCTTGATCTTGGTGCTGCCTGTTTCTTCTCTTTCTTCTAAAGGAACAGCAGTGGTCGGAGACAAACTCGGTGGTTAATGGAGAGTCAAATTCGGTCCTTCAACAGTTAAAGAATTGGAGCCTTTCTTCTTCCTTCCTTGATCTTGGTGCAGCCTGTTTCTTCTCCTATTTCGAAAGGAACAGCATTGGTCGGAGATGAACTCGGTGGTTAAAGGGAGAGCCGAATGAGAGAAAGACCCCCCCGAATTAGAAAACCCCCATCCCGTTTTATAGTGAAAAGCCCATCCAATTCTTCATTCAGATCTGAACCATGCGTTTAATTTGGGGTACCCACAATCTTGATGATTTAATGTTTAAGGATCTATTGGTAATCTTATTTAAAAGCTTATAAGGAAAGGGGTTGGATTTGTCCCCCTCCTATTTAAAGCCAAGTGCCACTTGGTTTATTTGGAAAGATCCTATAGTGTGAAGATTCTCTCAATTAAGAATTGTATTATTTTGTAGGTTTGTTGGTTTGAGATCTCCAATTACCAAATTGGTGATCTTTGTATAAATTAGGTTGACTGGAAGAGGTTTGCCACCTGTCAATAAATTAGGGCCCGTATAAGGAAGGAAATTCATTAATCAAATTAAGTTAATCTTCTTTGAATCAGCCAACAAAATTTTCCTTTTAACCAAATTGTTAATGGTTGTTAATCAACTGGGCCCCACTAAAATTGATTAGAGAAAATCTCTCTAATTGATTTGAGATCTGTTTAAGAAAGTCTTTCTAATTGCCATTAATGGTGGGCTCGTGTCATTTGAAGATTTCCGTTCATCTCATCGAAAGTATCTTCTTCATCTTCTTCTTCTACAAACGATTGTTCATAGGGTTCAGATTTTTTATTTGATTTGTTTACAGTTGTTCTATCAAACACCTGTTTTACTGTATTTTTATGTCGTCTTTTGTTTTATGCTTGTGGTTATATGGGATAGAACAAATATGTCTTTTGGTGAAACAAAACAAAAAACAGACAAATTAGTAATACATTTAAGTTACTGACCGAAAGTCTTAAGGAGTATTTAGTAATTAATTATTTGTTTTATTAAATTTTTATTAATTATTTTAATCTTTATTTGGTGTTAATTATTTTAATATTATGTATTAGTTATAAATTGTTAATTATTAATGATTGACATTATTAATTATTAGTGTTTTTTATTTTAATATTTTTATTAGTTGTAAATTATTTTGTTTAATTTTTTGTAATTTTTAATTATCAATTATTTTTATTAATTATTGATCATTGATTTTATTAATTATTAAATATTATTTTGAATTTGATAAATTATTTATTTATTTTATATGAAATAGTACAAATTGAACTCAAAATTTCCAAATAGCCTATTTTAAGAGTAAAATAATGAGATCAGAGAATTTTAGATGTTAATGGTTTGATCCAATATAAACAATGTTATCTATTCAAAGCCTCTAAAAAGTAAAAAAACATTTATGACTCATTTCATATTTTCAGACACTTTTAATATTTTTTTAACTTTTCAAACTTTAGATTTCAGATTTATAAAATGCCACTTTAGATAACTCAGCCCAAACTGGCATTTTAGGTTAGTTTAGGCTAACCCTGCCCAAATTGCATCCCTATATTTGTCGAACATGGGATGTGCAGAAACAACTCTATAACAACAAAGGAGGAAAAACTTTGGCTGTTTATATCGGGCTGCTTTAATAACTTGCTGTGAATGACTATCTCATAATAAATGTGGATAAAATAGCATTTACAATCAACACTTTTTTAATTAAAAAGAGAAATCGTGTGTAGTTGGAATAGCCTCCCAAAACTGCCCACCTCCAACAAATATTCACATCTGTGCCCCACAAAGAATCAGCAAATCCAAATTCCAAGGTGAGCATGCCTTATTATATGGGTCCCACAGTGAGAATTTAGATCTTAGAAAATCTCCGTGGACCATGATTTGTCATATTGGGATAAACTGTGAATGTGGACCCAACTAACCCAGTGGGTGAGTTATTGTGGTATCGAAGTTTGGTTAGGTTCTTTTTTTCTTTTGTCTTTGACAAGTAAGGAGGATTTATTAATGGCCGAGAAAGAGGAACAAAGACATCTTAGTGGACATGGGTGCGCAGGAAATAATATCGATTCTCGATTAGCAAAGGACTGGGCCATCTGATTATCATCTCCAGGCTCTAGCTCTTCATCATAAATAAAAGGTAAAGGTGAGATTTCCCACATCGTTACACTAGTGGTGCCTCTATTGTCTGCCACAAAGTATTCGTACACAACTTTCAATTGTGTTTCTACGGTTGGATCCCCTCCTAGTCCTACGGATTTCATCCAATTAAATCCACCTGCCTGATGATTCCTATCTACAACTTAAATGTGAAACCATAATTTCATCAACAGTTAAGGGCAATTTTTAGGGTTTAATATCAATATAAATAATATATTTAAAAAAATTGAAAAACATATTAACTTTTTAAAAATAATATCAATAAAGGACAAAAATACTGTTCATTTTCTTCTTTTTTCCATTTATTCATCCTAGTCACTTCCCACCACCACCTACCACCATTGCTTCCGCCCACCTCTGCCTCCGCCTCCGGCAACGTTGCCAGAGGTGGCCAGAGTTAAAGGTGGCGGTGGTGTCACTGGTGATTTCTCTGTCCAATGCTCCCACCTCCGTCCACCTCCACCTTCTCCGGTAATGAGGCGGCGGTGGTGGGTGGTGGCGCTGGTGATTTCTCTGTCCAACGATGCCACCTCCGCCCACCTCCACCTATCTCCAACAATGAGGCGACGGCGGTGGTGGGTGGTGGCGGACAGCGGCTCTGATGAACAAATAGCAAGAAGAAGAAGATGAACATTATTTTTGCCCTTTATTGATATTATTTTTTAAAATTTTACCTGTTTTAGAAGTTTTTTTAAATATATTACTTTTATTGATATTAAACCCCAAAGGTTGCCCATATATGCTATTAACCCTTCAATAATTCTCCCTTTAGTTTTTGAATAGATGTGTTGACTTAAAGCATTAATTAATTCCAATTTGAAACATGAACACCACGTTTTAAACACGTATGGAACAGATGTGTTTTGCTTTGGTACTTGGGAGGGCTACTAAGATTCTTTGCTGAAGTTTGCATGGGAGTTAGCGAGGTGTTATTTTCTTCAGTAACGTTGAAAGCTAGGTTTGATGGTGATTAATGCTCTTTTTGAGGTGAATGCCTATCCATCACAATAGTTGAGGATGGTTGATATTTTCAGTAACACTTAGTTTTATGACTTGGTTTTTAACACTTTCGATCGTTCTTAGCTTTAGGACTTCAACAGGTCGAGATCGATCTCACCATTACCTTGTACAGAGAGAGAGGGAGTCGATTAGTTTTACCTTGCACAGACTTCAACAGATCGAGATACTTCAGTAGAGAGAGAGAGGGAATCGATTAGTTTTACCTTGCACAGACTTCAACAGATCGAGATACTTCAGTAGAGAGAGAGGGACGAGGGTTTAAAGAGAGGGACGGGGATTTACCAGAGAGAGAGAGGGACGGAGGTTTACCTTGCACAGAGAGAGAGAGAGAGGGATGAGGGTTCACTGACTTCAAGTCAGTGAACGAAAAATTAAAAAACAATAAATTAAAAAAGAATTTATTAAAAAAAAAAGAAAGGATGGGGCACAAAAAATTAAAAAAAAATTAAAAAACAATAAAAACACCTACCACCACTGCCCGCCACAATTAAGGGCAACTTTTAGGGTTTAATATCAATAAAAACAATATATTAAAAAAAATTCAAAAACAGGTTAACCATAGCGGCTGCCCGCCACCACCTACCACCACTGCCTCCGCCCACCTCTACTTCTGCCTCCGGCAATGTTATTGGAGGTGGCCAGAGGTAGAAGTGGCGGCGGTGGCGCTGGTGATTTCTCTGTCCAACGCTGTCACCTCTGCCCACCTCCACCTATCTCTGGCAATGAGGTGGCGGTGGTGGGCGGCAGCGGACAGCGGTGGCGGGTGGTGGCGGACAGCGGCTCTGATGAACAAATAGCAAGAAGAAGATGAACATTGTTTTTGCCCTTTATTGATATTATTTTTAAAAATTTGACCTGTTTTAGAAAATTTTTTAAATATATTACTTTTATTGATATTAAACACCAAAAGTTGCCCATATATGCTATTGACCCTTCAATAATTCTCCCTTTTGTTTTTGAATAGATGTGTTGACTTAAAGCATTAATTAATTCCAATTTGAAACATGAACACCACGTTTTAAACACGTATGGAACAAAAGTGTTTTGCTTTGGGACTTGGGAGGGCTACCAAGATTCTTTACTGAAGTTTGCATGGGAGTTAGCCAGGTTTATTTTCTTCACTAACGTTGGAAGCTAGGTTTGATGGTGAGTAATGCTCTTTTTGAGGTGAATGCCTATCCATCACAATAGTTGAGGATGGTTGATATTTTCAGTAACACTTAGTTTTATGACTTGGTTTTGCACTCTTTGGATCGTTCTTAGCTTTAGGACTTCAACAGGTCGAGATTGATCTCACCGTTACCTTGTACAGAGAGAGAGGGAATCGATTAGTTTTACCTTGCACAGACTTCAACAGATCGAGATACCTCAGTAGAGAGAGAGAGGGACGAGGGTTTAAAGAGAGGGACGGGGGTTTACCAGAGAGAGAGGGATGGAGGTTTACCTTGCACACAGAGAGAGAGAGAGAGGGACGAGGGTTCACTGATTTCAAGTCATGAGGACTCGAGCTTGAACGAAGAATAAAAGAAAGGATGGGGCACAAAAAATTTTTTCTGAGACCCAAATTTCATTATGGGAAGAATGAGTCTCTCAGCAATAAATGAATATTCAAACACATACATCCCATTCATTCTTGCCCATTCTTTTTCAGAATCGGCAAGAATTAAAAGAATGAGGCCACTGGCAGCGAACCAAACATGGCCTTATTTTAAGCCCAATAAATGTTAAAATTTATTGCTATATGGTGCTACATAATCCGAGGGTAGGAATGGCAATTTTCCCTATCTCTGTCGATTATCTGGCCTCCCCAGTCAGGCAGAGATCGGGGCGGGAACGTATAAAGAGTGAAGCCCACACCCCACCCCGACCCTGATTGTATATATTAAATACTAGCAAGGACCTGTGCGATGCACGGGATTTGTTAAGTTAAAGATGAAACATGTAAGAGTATACAATCATTTTATATAATAATTAATAATCATCTATATTTTATATACTACTTTTAATATTTTGTTTATAATACAAAAATAACAATAATTAATTTTAGATAGGGTTGTTTATTTTTTTCCCATTTCTCTTGTCCCCGTGGGGATCTGCCCCGAATGGGGCAAGGATAGGGATGATTTTCCCTCAACGGGAACGAAGATGGGAAAATTTTCATCCTCGTTGGTGGGGATGATGTAGGGACGGGGAGAGCACTCCCTACCCCACATGGACCCCGATCCCCACCTCATGGGATCTCGACTAATATATATATATATATATATATACATTTACACACGCATACATCTATATGTCAGTATTTTTAAAAATATGGTTGAATATTGTCTAATAGGATTGTAAATTTTAATTATTTTATTTTTATTTTAAAAATAAAATATAAAACAAAAACATAATGATTGACATTATAAAGAATCACAAGCGGAGATCTTGTGGAGACGGGAATGGGGATAATTTTGTCCCCATTAGCGGGAATGGGGACGGGGACATGGATGGAGAGAGGCTCCTCATCCCCACCTTACCCCGTTGCCATTCCGAATCAAACTAATGAAACTGACCAACCCGATTTCTAGTATTTCCAATCGCCTTTGGTTCAACAATTTCCTGACCCGATTGGGTTGGATCAATTTCTCTTTAGCCACTTGTAAACTGACAAAAATCGAACAACCCGACCATAGATATATATATTAATATTTTTTTAATATGGGAAAGTGTGAAATTTCAATATTTCTTATGCTAAAATAGTTTATTTCATTAATTTATTTTTTAAATTTATGTTTTAAATAATGCCATTGTAATTGATGGAGGGTGATTTGACCCGACCTCATCATAGGGGGACACATGGGCATGACTCAGCATAAGTGACAACTCAGCACGACCAGTCTGCTAAGGTCCAGCGCGGCAGCTTGGTACAAGGTGACACTCCGGTTACCTCGAGCTCTCCCCTAGGGGGAGGAGTGTATTGAGGTCCCTCCAGGTGAGGAGTCCCGATCTCCTCCCAAGTGAAGGAGCCCCTGAGCTCCACATCAATAAGGGAACACCCCGAGCTAAGATTCTTCCAAGGAAATGTCTTGAGCTAAGGTTCTTTCAAGCCCGGACTCTCTCGAGCTCAAGGCACTTCGGGATGAGCTCAGGAGCCTTCTAAAGTTTATTCCTGCTCAAACCTAAGTAGGCCACCTCGAGTAGAAGCACCTCGATACGGCACCTACAGTTCGGTGCAAGGCAGCTCACAAGAAAACAACTCAATGTATCACAGGAAGATCTCCTGTCTAACAATCGTACCTACCAAACCTGGAGCCCTGCACCCATGTCTCTCGCCAGGCGGCGTCGTGCCTGTCAAACCTGAGAGGTGTCCCCCGCTTGGTAGGGCCGTACCCTGCAACAGTAACCTGCGCAGCCCTGGTAAGTTACGGCTGTGGTAGAGAATTTGAGGCGGTTATGTCAGATTTGAAAGAGCACCGTTATATATGAACTCCGACCCCCAAAGAGCAGGGGTAATTGCAAACTACGCATCTCCACTCTTAGCTTACTTCTCTGCAACCCTCTTTCTCAAATCTCCAAGTTCTAATTTAAGCATCGGAGTGTTCCCGCCAGGAGAGCTCCCCGGGAATCCTTCACCTTCTTCCTCGCAAGTATCTTATCCGACACCAGCTAGGAGCACAGCCTCTGCCAACTAGGAGTGAGCAGATTGCACAAAATCAATTGGCGTCGTCTGTGGGAATTGCTTTGAAAATCCTTCTTCCACCAAGTTTTGCAACCTCAGTATCCATGGCTTCCTCCAGCAACACCAAACGTAACTCAGGTGCAAACACTTCCCCTGAACCTCAACTCCCTCTAGTGTGCGTTGGACAAATCACCCTTCCTCTTTCTGTGGATTGGGTCCCGAAGCTGAATGTGCCTTAGATCGCGGCACCGGTGAGTGCTCCGCTCCCCTCCGCAGTAAGCACCACTTTCACTAAGCCTTCTCTTCCCCCACTATCTGGACCAAACCAGCTTGAAGATCTTATGCATTGCATGCGAGCCATACAAGCTCAAGTACAACAAGTCCAACAACTTCAGTTGTACCAGCAGCAAGCTCTACACCAATGTATACCAGCAGCAATATCAGCAGCAGTCCCCCATGTTGCCTCTGAACCAGCCGTCAATTCCACCACGACACCTGGTCCCACAGCAGACTAAGCCTCGCCGCCGGAATGAACGCCCCTCTCGCCGGGGAGAGACCTCCCAGGCCCAGAATCCTCCCAAGAGCAAAGTCTCATCCTGCAGCAAAAGGGAATATCCAGTCACACCCACCTCTCTGCGCACGGTCAAGTTGGGGAACTCAGCCTCCCAGACCCGCATCACCTCAGCTTTCTGAGTTCATGGCCCCACTCCTTGAGAACTGATTTGAAGTCTTGGCCGCGGACTCCAAGCAAGGACCGATCCATAGTCGTCATCAGCAGTCCGAGCCACTCCCTGCAAGAACCGTTCCGAACAACATAGAATCAAGTAGCACCAATGCAGAGCTCGTGAAGAAGTAGAGAAGACGTCGCCAAGCTCGCCGAACTATGACACACCACTTGCCCGAACACAAAGAAAAAGAAGAGGTGAGCTTGGGCGAAATGAAAACCACTCTACTCCTCTCTGTACCATCCCCTCTATCTCCTGAACTCTTGGTCGTCCCGATGCCCAAGGACTTCAAATCACCTCCCCTGGATAAGTATGATGGATCGTTTGACCCGAATGATCACGTGGATGCCTTCCAGTCGCAGATGCACTTGGCAAGGGCAAGCGAGTCCTGCATGTGCATGGCCTTCTCTACCACTTTCAGAGGAGTAGCTCGCACATGGTACAGGAACCTCACGCCCGGGACAATAAAAAGTTGGGCGCAGTTTGTGCAGGTCTTCACCTCCCACTTCGTCACCAGCAAAAGATGCTCGAGAACCCAAGAAAGTCTCATCGGCATAGTCCAGAAGGAAGGGGAGTCTATCTGCAGCTACATCGAGCGGTTTAATGATGCTTGTCTACAGATACCCATCCTGGACCCTATAGTGCGCCTCACAGCAGCCAAGAGAGGCATAACACATAAGGAGTTTAAGTGGCATGTAGTTGTTAACTGGCCTAAGACTGTAATCGAGTTCCACAAGCTCGCAGACCAGTTCATAGGAATGGAGGAGGAGAGTAACTAGAAGAATGAAAGTTTTCCTGAAAAGAGGAAAAGAGAAGTTGAGTCCTCGATTCATGGGGACAACAAGAAGAAAGACCCAGCTCGGGGAGGAAGGCCAGGTCAGCCTTTCCAAGCTCCTCCAATAGAGAGGACTGACTATACACCAGTAAACGCAAAGCGGGTCGAGATTCTCATGGCGATCAAGGACGCCCCATACGTGAAGTGGCCAGCTCGACTGAGAGGGGACCCGAGTCTTAGAATTAAAAATTTGTATTGTAATTTTCATAAAGATCACAGTCATAATACCAAAAGTTGTAAGAACCTTCGCGATGAGATAGAAGATCTCATCCGTCGCGGGTATTTATGAAATTTTGTACAGAATGATAATAAAACAAGTTGATAGGGCAAGCAAGGCAACACAGACGCCCCCGAGTCTAGAAGCAGGCAAGGCGAGCAGCCGTAGAGGCCACCCCCCAAAGAAAGGCTAGTTCAGGGGACCATACACATGATCACCTAAGGATCGATTGTTGCGGGCTGCACTTCGGTCGCAGCTCGGACCTCAACTCATGAGATCGGAAGGGAAGAAGCATAACCCCCCGAAGCGGCCAAGGACAAAGGAACTGATCTTCTTCACTGAGGATGACGCGCACGGAGTCCACTACCCTCACAACGACGCGATTGTCATGAAGATAAGGATCAATGATTTTGAGGTGAGGCGTGTCCTCGTCGACTCCGGTAGCTCGGCAGACATCCTCTTCAAAGCTGCGTTCAACTAGCTTCAGCTCCAAGAGAGCGACCTCAAGCCCACAAGTACTCCCTTGGTGGGCTTCAGTGGAGAGAAGCAGGCCCTTGGGGAGAATCACTGCAGTTGTGAAGGTCGGCACCTGGCCTAGCATAGTGAGACTCAGCCACGGCTTTTTGGTGGTCGCAACTCCCTCCCCTTCCAACGCCATAATAGGTTAGCCCATAACCTATGCTCTATGTGCAAAGGTCTCCACCTATTATTTGGCAATGAAGTTCCCCACAACTTCGGAGTTAGGGTAGCGTGAGGCGATCAACTCAAGTCCTGCAAGTGCCGCTCTCAAAGGAAAAGCCAAGGTGGCAGATGACCTCGAGCTGGAGCGACCTGCGGAGCATTGCGAAGAGCGAGCTGCACCTACGGAAGAGACTATTTCCGTGCCAACTTCAACAGAGGACCCAGCTCGAACACTCCAGATTGGCGCTTCAGTCGAGGAGCCTCTGCGATCTCAACTGGTAAGTTTCTTACTTAGAAACTTAGATGTTTTTCCATGGTCCACGGCAGAGGTGCCCGGCATAGACCCTAACATCATCACTCACAAGCTGAACACTGATCCTGTAGTTAGGCCCGTTAGATAGAAGAAACGCAACCTAGCTCCAGATCATTGGAGAGTAGTTGACGAGGAGGTCGGGAAGCTCCTTGCAGCTGATTTTATCAGGGAAGTCCATTGCCCGAGCTGGGTGGTCAACCTTGTTTTGGTAAAAAAGGCTAATGGTAAATGGCGCATGTGCGTCGACTATACCAACCTGAATTGGGCTTGCCCGAAGGACTGCTTCCCACTCCCCAGGATCGACCGTTTGGTGGATGCGACCTCAGGGCATGAGTTGCTGAGCTTCTTGGACGCCTATTCGGGCTACAACCAGATCGGAATGGACCCTGCTGATGAAGAAAAAACAGCCTTTATAACCGAGCTCGGCTTGTACTGCTACAAGGTCATGCCCTTCGGACTGAAAAATGTCGGGGCAACATTCCAAAGACTTGTAAACAATTTGTTTGAGTCATTGATCAGCAAGAAAGTAGAATGCTATGTAGATGACATAGTCATCAAAACTCAGTTTTCAACTGATTTAATAAAGGACTTACAATCTATCTTTGAAATCTTGCGTAAATTTAACATGAAATTAAAACCAAACAAATGCATTTTCGGTATCACCTCGGGTAAATTCCTACGTTACACCATCAACTAACGTGGCATTGAGGCTAACCTTAAAAAAATTAGGGCAATCTTAGATATGAGACCACCCCGAAAATTGAAGGAGGTTCAGAGGTTGAATGGCCGCATAGCCGGCCTGAGCCGCTTCATGTCCAGATGAGTAGATCGTTGTTTGCCTTTCTTCAAGGCAATTAAAAGCAAATGATTCAAATGGACCGAAGACTGTCAGATCGCCTTTGATGAGCTCAAAAAGTACCTTGCCCACATCCTAACCTTGACCCGGCCCGAGGTCGGAGATACTTTGGATCTATATCTTTCTGCGAGTGATGAGGTAGTCAGCTCGGTACTAATAAAAGGGGTAGATTGGGTCCAATGGCCTAACTACTATGTTAGCAAAGTGTTGCAGGGGTAGAAATAAGGTACCCTGAGATCAAAAAGTTGGCGTATGCTCTAGTTATTACAGCTCAGAAGCTTCATCTGTACTTCCAAGCTCATATTATCGTTGTTCTCACCAATAAGCCTCTGAGGCAAGTCTTGCTCAAGCTCAAGGTGTCTGGTAGGTTGACGAAGTGGGCCAACGAGCTCAACGATTATGACATCCAGTACAAACCACGAACTGATATCAAGGCCCAAGCCTTGGCTGACTTTGTCACAGAATGTAGTTTTAGCACTGAAGTCCCCAGGCCGGACGAGCTTGAGCATCGTGAGGTAACAACCAGCGCGGCTTCTCTCCTAGTTAGATTAAACCCAAATTGGGATCAGGAGCCTTGGATCCTTCACATGGATGACTTATCAAATCAGTAGGGCAGTGGGGCTGGAATCATTCTGTATGGGCCAAATGGTGTGAAACTGGAGTACACGCTACGCTTTGAGTTCGCTGCATCTAACAATGAAGCAGAATACGAGGCGTTAATAGCCGGGCTAGCTCTAGAAAATGAAGTGAAAGCCAAGCACATCATCATCTGTAATGACTCCCAACTCGTGGTCAACTAAGTCACAGGTGAATATGAAGCTCGCGAGCCAACCATGGTCGCCTACTTAGCCAAAGTAAGAGAGGCTCTACTCAACTTCCAGTCCCACTTCATCAAGCAAATCTCGAGATCTAAGAACGCTGAGGCCGATGCCTTGTCTCGACTAGCCAGCACAAGTGATAATACCACGAGAACCGTGCACATAGAGAACTTGCCTCGGCCTAGCATTCTCGGGGGGGCAGAGGGGGTCGGTCCTATCATACAAGTAGAGTCGAGCTGGATCGATCCACTCACGAGCTTCTTGCTACATGGGACCCTCCCTACAGACCGTAATGCTGCTAGAAGGGTAGAGCGCCAGGCTGCAAAATACGTCATGATAGACGAACGGTTGTATCGAAGATCTTACACCCCTATATGCGCTACTTGCAACCTTTCGAGGCCGAGCTCGTGCTTTGCGACACTCATGAGGGCCTGTGCGGTAGACACTTGGGGGGTAGGGCCCTTGCCCAAAAAGCACTAGGATAGGGATATTATTGGCCAACGATGAAAGCAAATGTGATTGAGTTCGTTAGAAAGTGCGACAAATGTCAGAAGAACGCCAACATCCACCACCAGCCTGCTGCTGATCTAAAATACCTCACCGGCCCTTGGCCCTTCGCACAATAGGAGATTGATATACTCGGACATTTCCACTAGCGACAGGACAGAGGAGGTTTAGTGGTAGCAGTTGATTATTTCACTAAGTGAGTGGAGGTCGAACCTCCCACAACGATCACAACGCGGAATGTGCAGAACTTCTTCTGGAAGATTATATTTTACCATTTTGGACTACTCTGAATACTCATCTCTAACAACGGCAAGCAGTTCGGGGACATTAAATTCGAGAACTGGTGCAAAGGTATGGGAATACAACATAATTTTACCTCGATGGTGCATCCTCAAGAGAATGGTCAAGCGGAAGTCACAAGCAGAGCCATTCTCCGTAGACCGAGCTAAGGGACTGTGTGTAGACGAGTTGCCCAGTGTACTATGGGCTTATCGAACCACGGTGAAGACCGCAATAGGAGAAACCCACTTCAACCTCACATACAGCACCTAGGCAGTCATTCCAGCCGAGATTGAGGTCCCCATGCTACGTCTGGAAGCGTACGATGACGAGACAAATAGAGACGAGCTACACACCAACCTCGACCTACTTGACGAAGTACGGGACCTCGCATACATTAGGACCGCGGGCTACCAACAGAGAGTAGCTCGATACTATAACGCTAGAGTCAAGAGGCGGAACCTCCGCATCAGAGACCTGGTCCTTCGTAAAGTCATGGTACCTGAGCCCGATGTTGGTAAGCTCAGGCAAAATTGGAAGGACCCTACCAAGTAAAGCGGCTGCTCGGGGAAGGAATGTATGAGCTCGAAACCCTAGAAGGGAAGTAGGTACCTCGAGCTTGGAATTTGTCAACCTAAGGCAATATTACCTATAATTACCGAACTCTAGAGGAGTGGACTATAAAATCGCTCCCCCAGCATAAGGGCCAAAAAGCCAAGCTAAAGACCTCAGCGCCCAATTGCCTCTTCAGCATGGGCGAACTCCAGAGGAGTAGACTATTAAGTCACTCCCCTAGCCTAAGGGCCAAAAATCCGAGCTAAAGACCTCGATGCCCAGTTGCCTCTTTGGCATGGGCGAACTCTAGAGGAGTGGACTATTAAGTCACTCCCCCAGCCTAAGGGCCAAAACGCCGAGCTAAGGACCTCGGCGCCCAGTCGCCTCTTCGGCATGGTCGAACTTAGGGGAGTAGACTATAAGTTGCTCCCCCAGCCTAAGGGCTAAATTGCCGAGCTAACGAAAGACCTCCGCACCATACAAGACCTAGTTGCCTCATTGGCATAGGCTAAGTACTGGTAATGACTAAGGCGCAAACAGTTCGGGCATATACCCTACTATGATTGCTCGCCTCGGTGTACATCGTAAGGTTACCCCTACTAAGTACTGGGAGACATTTCGGGGTAACAACAGTTGAGAAACCTCCACTTCGGGTACTTAGCTCGATAGCTCAACAATTCGAGGTAAAATAATTACTTCGGCTAATAAAGTAAATTGCACAACACTTGGTAAAATGTGTATTTTCATTACAAAATGTATTTCATTACAAAAAATTTTATAAAAAGAGGAGGAAAAACTGAGCTCACAGGCTCAAAGTACAAGGATTGTTCGAACTACTTGGACTTCTCGCCTGGGGCCTCCGTAGAAGTATCGGCCTGGTTGGCAGCCTGGTTAGTAGCGTCGACCTCCCTGATGTCTTCGTCACCCTCCTCTTCAGAGTATGGGTCTTTGGCGGCTTGACGGGCTACCTCTCCTGTGATTTGCGAGGTGGTGATGGCGCTCACATCGAGCTGTGGGAACTCGTGCTTGATCAACCATCGACTGAGCTTGAAGCCTTTGCGGTAGGCATCCACCATCACCCCGTCAAACTCTTCAGACATAACATACTCTTGAACGACCTTGACCTCAGTTCGCTCCTTAATGTCAGCTTCAAGGTTCTCGACCTAACGCTTCAGAGTTGTCTTCTCGCACAACAATTCCTCCTTCTCACGCAACAACTACTCCCTCTTGCGTAACCATTCCTCCTTCTCTGACCTCAGAGCTAGCACATCGCCCTCCAGCCCATGGGTTTGGCAACGAGCTTGCTCCAGTTTGGTGTGAGCTGCACGGGCTGAATCCTTGACAGCCCGAGCTCGCTTCAAGTGCCCCTCAGATTGGAGGGTCAGGGCGTGCACGGTGGAGTTCACCTACCAAAAGAATGTCAGTTAGTACCAGTAAAGCAACAAGTATAGAAGTTACAAGTACAACGAGACTTACCACCATGGAATGGGTAGCCGCTCGAGCTCCAAGCTGGGAAGGCGTTAGCTCGGCCCATTCAAAGACCTCTTCGGGATACGCAACCCCCTTGCTCTTCCAAAGGCTGCACTGCGGGTTTAGAATGCTCTGAGTTGTTCCCTCACTTCCTGAGGTAGAGACAGGAGCGGGCTTTGTAGTAGCCTCAGAAGCAGGCTCTGTAGTCTCGGGAATGGGCTCCACAGTCGCCTCAGGCCCTCGAGGTGGAAGGTTCTCTGGCTCCTCCAAGTCAATCACTAGAGCATTAGTAGGCAGCTCGGGCTCAGGAGTAGGAGCCTGCGGAGATTCATTGCGAGCTCTCTTCGCAGCTTGCTTCTTTTCCCCTTCATCTTTCCGAAGAGATTTTCCGCACTGAATCGCTCCATAGGACCTATAACAGAGTTCGCCTTCAGTAATGCTACCAAGAAGTAGAAACTAGCTACTGAGAAAAATACTAACTCTACACAAGGCGACCTACCGGGTCTCAGGCCGGCCTCGATGAGCTTGTTATCGGCGAGGTAGTCCTTGTAGTCAAAGCCGAGCTCGCCTAAGACTGAAGTATCTCGCTTGTACCCCGATCCAGCCTAACACCAGATTCTTGAATGGCCACCGTCCAGTGAGTAGGGAAGGGCCACTCCGTAGAGTTACGAACTACAAAATAGTCTCGTTTTCAGGCCAGGACTTTACTGGGAAGCTTATGTAACAACTTGAAGCCCAGGCGGGGGGACAGGTAGTAGGTCCACCTGTGCTTGGGGAGAATGCTAGATGCATTCTTCTTTATTGACAAGATAGAAGAAAAATATCAAGATCAAGGGGAACGACGTAGTCGAAACAGAGGGAAATTGTATCGACCACATTCCAGAAAGAGTTCGGGTGGAGTTGATCTATGGTTACATCGAAGTGATTCAACACTTCAACAATGAGAGGGTGTAGTGGAAGGCGGAGCCCAACCGCGAGCTGTTCCCCGAAAATCAGGATCTCGTCACGACCATGCTCCCAGGGAAAGTTGCCCGCAGGAAGATGGTAGGTGTACTCCCTAGGAAGGTTGTACCAGGCTATCAAGCTCCTAAGCTTGTCTACCGTCATGGTGGAAGGACCAAACTTGTCTGGTATCCGACCTCGATTAGAGGTAGATGCCGGGTTACCCGAGGTCTTACGCACCTCATTGGTGGAATGTGATTCGGAGGCACCTACTTGAGCCGAGGTACCCACCTTGGGCTCATCTAAGAGACTATTTGCCTGAGTCGAGGCACCTACCACGGGCTCATCTAAGAGGTTGTCAAAGCTATGATCGGACATAGCTACGAACTGGAAAATGAACTAAAGGAAACTAGCTACGAAATCAAAATTGAAGACTGGAAACGAGCTGAAAGAAGGAGCTAGGGAGACTCACTAAAGAAAAAGCAACCGAGCCAGGAAGAGAGACGAATTGGAGAACCCAAGCTGAGGACTTTAGACGCAACCTCCAAACGAGTGATAGTGAACTTATGGCGGAGAAAATGATGGGGGTCCCCCCTATTTATAGCCGTTATGCCCGAGATTCAACAGTTGAGATCAAGACGATCTAACGGCTCTTAAGAAAATCGGTTGTGCGACCCTCGAGGCAAAAACAGTTTAGCGCATTTTTTGACATGCACGGAGTCTATAAATCACGTCACGTCCACGCGTAAACTGTATGCGACACGGGTTATCCTTGATTGAGCCAAACAGCGAACTTGTCCGGTCGGCGAACTCTGACGAGGTAGCTTAGACTTCGGGCCAAATCCACCCATCATGGCGTGAACTCCGCACACCAGGTCAGGATCCCTGGCTTGGGGAGGGGGCAATTGATGCAAGGTGATTTGACCTGACCTCATCATAGGGGGACACGTGGGTGTGACTCAGCATAAGTGACAACTCAGTGCGACCAGTCTACCAAGGTCCAGCACAGCAGCTCGGTACCAGGTGATGCTCTGGTTACCCCAAGCTCTCCTCTATGGGGGGAGGGGAGCGTCCTGAGGTCCCTCAAGGTGAGGAGTCCCGATCTCCTCCCGAGTAAAGGAGCCCCCAAGATCCTCCTCAGTAAGGAGCCCTCGAACTCCACCTCAAGAAGGGAACACCCCTAGCTAAGATTCTTCCAAGGAAACGTCCCGAGCTAAGATTCTTTCAAGCCCAAACTCTCCCGAGCTCAAGGCACTTCGGGATGAGCTCGGGAGTCCCCTAAAGTTTATTCCTACTCGAACCTAAGTAGGCCACCACAGGTAGAAGCACCTTGATACGACACTTGCAGTTCAGTGCAAGGTAGCTCGCAAGAAAACAACTCGGTGTATCACAGGAAGATCTCCTGTCTGACAACTGTACCTACCAAACCTGGAGCCTTGCACCCACGTCTCTCGCCAAGCGGTGTCGTGCCTACCAAACCTGAGAGGTGTCCCCTGCTTGGTAGGGCCGTACCCTGCAACAATAACCTGCGCAGCCCTGGTAAGTAATGGCTGTGGCAGAGAATCAGAGGCAGTTATGTCAGATTTGACAGAGCACCGTTATATAAGAACTCCGACCCCCAAAGAGCAGGGGTCATTGCAAACTACGCATCTCCACTCTTAGCTTACTTCTCTACAACCCTCTTTCTCAACTTTCCAAGTTCTAATTTAAGCATCGGAGTGTTCCCGCTTGGAGAGCTCCCCGGGAATCCTTCACCTTCTTCCTCGCAGGTATCTTGTCCGGCGCCAGCTAGGAGTATAGCCTCTGCCAGCTAGGAGTGACCAGATTGCGCACCATCAGTAATATTTTTTAAATTTTAAACTTAATTTTTAAATTTAACTTTTTAAGTTTAATTTTTTTAACCAACTGACCAAACCGAAAATTGACCCAAACCGATATAACCAGAGTGACCAACCCCCCAACCTGACCAGGTTGATTTGGTTGGTCAAACAACCTACAACTTAACCGAACCTACTCGTCAACAATAGTTTAATCTCCAATAATTATTAAAAATTTATAGCAAAAATACACAATAGATTAAATTTAAAAGCAAAATAAAAGTCGTTTAAACTCCAATAATTATTCAAAAATTTCTATTAAATAACATAAGAAAAATAGATTTATACATAATTATTTAAAATATATTTATTGCAAAAAACAACAAATAATTAATAAATTATGATATATATTAATTTTAGTATAGATAAATATATAAAAAATAAAGATTATGTTTTTAAAATTATTATTAGTAAACAATAATTTTTTGAAAGTTTTTTTCTAGAATTATTTATTGGTATAAATGAAATTAGTTATTTATAATATTATTTATTTATTTATTGAAATAATATCATTGTTTAAATTTTAAAATATTAATTACTTATTGAATTTAATAATCCATAAAATTATAGTACTAGTAATACATAATTTTGTTATTTTAACTATTTAAAATCTAATTATGTTAAATATGGGCCACCACCTAGATCTTGATCTAGTTAGTGAGTTTTCGAAGGGAGGTTGCCCCTCTTGCCAAGGTTCGTGGTCGGATCTGGCCTGGGCACTTATGCCATCCAAAGCCATCCCTAGCCAAGGTGCCAAGCTGATGCTGGGTGCCCAAGGCATGTCCGAGTATGCTTTGAAGTGAATCCAGCTAGCTAGGTGCAAACACGTCGCTACCTATGTGACATTGAATTGTTATACAATGGTTTGATGGTGCCACATGGTCACTGGAGGGCCAAATTGCTCCTCATTAATTAATATTTTAATTAATTATCAATTTTTAATAATTATTGATTTCATAATTAATTTTTGAAAAACTTTGAAATTAAATGACCAAAATCAGTAATTTTTAGTAATTAAATTTTCCAATTTACTAAAACAATGAAAAATTATAGTTTAGGTGTTGATATTTACTGAATAATATTATATAAAATCAGTAACTATTGAAAATATCAAAGATATTTTACAAATTAGTTTAACTACCCAAATTAATTCAACCACGTCTTTTTTGGTTTTTAGATGGTTTATTGGGCATGCATGTAATATAAATTAAGAGGTGCTTAAGGAGGAATTTTAAGTGGAAGAGATAATTTAGGAGAAATTTTAGAAGGTTGGCTAAGTGTTTTGAAACATGAGAGAGAGAGAGAGAGGGATTTTAAAACAGAGATTATCGCAAAGAGTTTTCTAAGTTACTGGGTTTTCTTCCTAAAATAAAGTTAGTGGTTTTTCTTCCTAAATTAATGGGGCAAAAAAGGGGGAGATTGGAATGCGAGGTGGCAAATTCATGGGTTTCTAGAGGGAACTTTGCACCCATTACAAAAAAAATTGGGCTTTAGTTGACCTTTTTTTATAGATGTTTAAAGAAATCACTATTAAAGATCTATTTTTTTACGACCCTAAACTTTAAAATTGTACGAAAGGCAGATTTTTGCAACGGTTATAAATAACTGTTGTGAAACGTAATTATTCACGACATTAATTCCTCACATTTTACGACGTTTGTACTCAGCGTCGTAGAAAACTATTTCCCGCCATCACTCCTTTCGCGCCACAGGTTTTCCATGACGTTGTTCATGGTTTTTTAAAAACGAACCGGAAACAGAACCAGTCAGGAGACCGGTTTCCGGTTAGGCAGTTCAACCGTCTGGGTTGAATGGTTCGACCCATGATGTCATAAATAAATAAAAAATAAAAAAATATGTTTATAAATAATAAGAATAACATAAAATTAAATAGAAAACAGAAAAATACAGAAAATAAAACTATTTAAATAAAAAATAATACAGTATAAAATACATAGAAAATATAAACATAAAATACAGAAAAATTCTAAAAAATACAGAAAAAACACAAAAAAATAAAAAAATACAGAAAAAATAGCTTGAAATAAACCCTTAATATCTATAAATAAACCCTTAAATCTATATGTAAAAATCAGTGCAAAAAACCATGATTTTGGGTTGTGAGAGATGTTTGGCTGAAGGTTCTTCATTCATGAAATGAAAAACCCTTTTGAGGAGGAAATTGATTTATTGAGAACAAAGATTGTGTAGCAAGACAAGTAGCCTGAAGAGATGAACTGGAGCAAGCTAAAGAAGACAAGTGAAAGAAGACAAACTCACTAACCAATTCTTCATCGTCTTTTTTCTTACCAAGGCACTTAAATCGGAACTCACCCAGCTTGGTCTGGTGTTTTTATAAAAGAAAAAAAAAAAGAGACAAACTTGCGAGTTTGGGTTGTGACTTGTGAGAGATGTTTGTTCGCTGCAAACTCGTCAAACAACCGCTGCAAACTTGTCGTCTTCTGTTGCAAAATCGCTTGCCGCAACTCTTACTGTTGGAGCCTGGAACTCTAGATGTGTTGCAAACTCGTCACCGGTAGCCATTAATCGCCGTTGGTCGGTGTGTGTTGTCGTTGGACGCCGAAGGTATTAGCCACCACAGGTGGTCAGTTAGGTGTGAGGGTTGAGAGGAGGGAAGGGTTAGAACGAAAATGGGTTTCTAACCCTAAAGGGCCTTAAGCATTCGATTTTGATTTAGGGATTCAAGTCATTTTATTTTTTGTTTTTTTAATTAAAACTATGAAAATAAAAAAGGATAACCTGTGAACCCCTGCCCAGGTCAAACAGTTTAGTAGTTCGACCGCCCGGGTTAATGGTTTTTTGACTTTTTCACCGTTTTTTACAAATTTCTGATTTTTAGTATAACCGGATCCAGGGGTTGATTCGTTACCCATTTTTTCAGTCCAACCCTCCGGTCAGGTCTAGTTTTGAAAACCATGACGTTGTTTTAAACGCCGTTGAGAGTCGAAACAACACTATTAACGACATTTTCTTAATACCTATTGTGACATTTATATTAAACGTTGTCAAAAATCCTTTGCATTAATTTTTCATAGTTGTTTTTATTATTACCACTACCACTAATTATTATTATTATTATTATTTATTTAATTTCTAAATATTTATCAATTTTGAAACTAAATAATTGTAAAGTTAACCAATAGTTAATTTGTTAATAATTATAGAAATATTTTATACATTAAGTGAAAATTTTAATTTTTATTAATTATTTTTAAGTTTCATAAATGTGATAAATGTTTTGATATAATTAATTACTTTAATTTTATTGGTGTACTCATTAATCTTATAAATATATATTAAAATATTAATTATGTACTTATTTTTAATTAAAAATGAATTTAAATTTATGCATATTATAATTAATTATAAATAAAATATTTATACATAAATTTCATTTATTTTAAATTATTTTAAAGATTATAGTAATGATAGATAAATAAATAGGTGGAAAATTTTAACTTTCACTAGTTGGTTCTAAAAAGTAGAACAATGGGTAATTCAATTCCAATAACAATTATTAATTAATTAAATGTTAAATATTATTTTAATTTATTAATCATTATTATTTAATTAGATAATAATGTTTTGTTGATTATTTTGTAATCTTTTAATTAACTAGTTAATCGATTATTATTCATATTTACTTAACTAAGTAATTAACCTTCAAGGACTTGTGACTAAGGATGTGAACGGGTCAGGTTCAACATGGGTTGTTGGACTCAACCCTAACCCAACTGTCCAAATTTTCTGCCCTATTCATCAAACTGACCAACCCAACCTAACTCAATCAACTTGACTTGGTTGGTTTTCTAGTATTTTTGACCGACTTTGATTCAACCATTATGCTATCCCAAGAGGTCGGGCTGATTTTTAGTTTGGTCGTGTGTAAACCGACAGTCAACTAGCCTTATTGATAACTGGAGCTTGAAGGAAAGAGACGGTCACCTATTGGTCTCACCCTAAAATTGCATTGGATGTTGGCCAGAGCACGATTACTGCGACAGGGGAGATGTTAGTCTAGTCTTCTTTTGAAGGGTAGTTTGACATTTTCAACAAATATCTGACAGTTGGTTAATAGTAGGGACCAACTTGACACTTTTTGAAAATTTATGTACTACAGCGGCACGTTTGAAAGTTCGGGTACTAACTTGGCACTACCCCCAAAGTTCAAGGTACTAAAGTGGAATTAAAAAAAAAAAAGCAAAAAGCTTTTTTTAAGAACCCAAATTGAATATTTTCATTGAAATCAATTCTTCTTTAACCCTCCCTCAAAAAAAAATAAAAATTAAAAGCCTATAGGTGCCTAAGGGTGCCATCTTTATTGCCTCATGAACATGTCACCATGAAAATTGCCATAAAATTGGGCATTTTGTGAAGGGAAAATTTCTTAAACTATCCCTACTACTTAGCTAATTGACAAACTGTACCCTTACCGTTAGCATCCGTTAATATTCGGTCAAAACCCGTACACACATGACACCACGTGACATAATTTTTTTTAAATCCAAATTTACCCTTCATCTCTGTCCCTCTCCCTTCTTCTTTCTCTTCTCCAAATATCTGAGAGCTCGTCTTCTATTTCTTGTGAGATGAACCGACAAGCTGATCTTGTTGCTCATCACTGTCTAGCCGGTCGTCGATGTGGACCTTGTTCATTGGCAGCAACTGAATCTTGTGTTCCTCCCACTTTTGCTTCTGATGGACATTTCCACCCCTCTTCACTTCATCCGTTTTTATCCTTTGAAAAAAAGTGAACCCTCTAGGAAATTTGTTCGTCCCATCACTAGTAGCAATGGTGCTGTCATATCTCTTAAGGATGAACGTGACGGCTCCTATTTGCTGATAATAGAAAAGTTAATAACTAATTCCACCTCCGGCGATGGCAGTTCCTATCACCCTTCATCCTTGCCATCTTCATTATGATGGTCATTGGTAGAGGAAAGATGTGGTTCATGCCAACAAACTGCGCAAGAATTGTGAATTCGCAACCACGACATAGACATTGATCATGAAAGTAGGCATGGATAGTGACAACGGTGGTGTTAGTCAATGATGGATCAATTTTTTGTGATGTATCAACTTTTTGTGCTAAATACATCGTCATTTGGTCTGCTTTTAAGTGGCCGATGACTCAGAGGCCGAAGTGAACTTTTATTGGATGAGGGCATAGATACCGAGTTGACCAGGCTGAGCTGGGGGCAGATTAGGTGTCGAGTTAATTGGGCCAAATTGGGCAGGTTAGGTGCCAAATTGACTAGGCCGAGCTAGACAGGTTAGGTGACGACCTGACTGGGCCGAGCTATGTAGGTTAGGTGATGAGCTAACCAGAGTGTTGAGCTGCCTATTAGTTGCTGAGCTGACCAGAGGACCGAGATGCCTGGTGGCGAGCTGGATTGATTGTTGAGCTTCGTAGTTCTTTAGAGACCTGCAAGGAATTAATGTCAGAGGACCCGAGGTGACTAACTCGGCGAAGTCGCTCCGATGCTTAAGTCAATACTCTCATAGTAGACTGCGAGCTAAAAATCAAAAAGTATGAGAGCTAGAATATGCTTACTTGCCTCCCTATGCCATTGGTGTTGGTGCCTTTATATAGGCATAGTTTGGCGTGGGCTTGTTAGGATATGCATGTCAAATTTGTCAACGAGCACGTCTCGCAGGTCGCCAGGTCGGCGCCTGTGCCAGGCCGCCAAGTCAGCGTCTGTGCCAAGTTGCCAGGTAGGCACCTGTGCCAGGCCGCCAGGTTGTGCCAGGGCCAGGCTGCCAGGTTGTGCCAGGGCCAGGCCACCAGGTCGCGCCAGGGCTAGGCCACCAAGTCACGCCAGTTCGCGCCAGGGCCAGGCCGCCAGTTCGCGCTAGCGCCATGTGTCACAATATCATTCGAGGGCCAAATCCGCCCTCATCATTTGCCCCCACTCCCGAGCTAAAAGTAACTCAGCAAAGGGAGTAGATTGCTCATTTTGGCCTGAAATGACTAATTCGATGAGCTTGTAAGCATTGATTTAATTCCTTAGGCTCTAGGAGCAACTCGTAGTCTACTCTCCTTACCCTTGATTTTTCCCATGCCGAAGAGGTGACTGGGTCTTATGTGGTGCCGAAGTCTTTTCCAGTTCGACAATTTAGCCCTTAGGCTCTGGGAGCAACTCGTAGTCCACTCTCCTTGATCTTTAATTTTTCCCATGCCAAAGAGGCAACTGGGTCTTATGTGGTGCCGAGGTCTTTTATCAGCTCGGCACCTTAGAGCTACGGTTGCGCTGCATCAGCCTCATTAGTGATGTCAGTTACCCACTCCTACAAGAAGCTACTAGGAGCTCGACCAACGGGGGCAGCACTACTGACTTTAGGTCACCAGCTCGCATGGGAGCCTTGGAAGGCTCGACTGGAAGGGGCATCCATGTAGTCTGTTGGCCGCCTACTCCCGTGGAAGCCACGAAGAGCTCATCTTTGTAGAGGGTACCTTGCAAAGAGGACTGGTGACGCTTTAGCCAAGTTGAAATAAAGTTAGTAGAGATGCTTAGTATGTTGGCCATCAACTTCCTACATAGTCTTTGAGTTCATAAAAAATGGAAACTAGAAAGTGAAACTTTTTAGTTTCTAAAAGGTGAGAACTTAGCTTTTTGGAAGAAGAGGACTTAGCCTTTCGGAGGATGAGAACTTAGCTTTTTGTAGTGTTTCCCACAAACGACGCCAATTGATGGATCAATTTTTTGTGATGTATCAATTTTTTGTGCTCAGTACCCCGTCATTTGGTCTGCTTCCAAGTGGTCGATGACTCAGAGGCCGAAGTGAATTTTTGCTGGATGAGGATCTAGATGCCGAGCTGACCAGGCCGAGCTAGGGGCAGATTAGGTGTCGAGTTAACTGGGCCGAGCTGGGCAAGTTAGGTGCCAAACTGACTAGGCCGATCTAGGTAGGTTAGGTGACGAGCTAACCAGAATGCTGAGATGCCTATTAGTTGTCAAGCTGACCAGAGGGCCGAGCTACCTATTAGTTGTCGAGCTGACCAAAGGGCCGAGCTGCCTGGTGGTGAGCTGGATTGATTGTTGAGCTTCGTAGTTCTTTAGAGACCTGCAAGGAATCAATGTTAGAGATCCCGAGGTGGCTAACTCGGCGAGGTCGCTCTGATGCTTAAGTCAGTACTCTCATAGTAGACTACGAGCTAAAAATAAAAAAGTATGAGAGCTAGAATATGCTTAGTTGCCCCTCTTATGCCATTGGGGTTGGTGCCTTTATATAGGTATTGTTAGGTGTGGGCTTCACGCACCGCATTCGAGATTCCAAAGAAGTCATCTAAGTGGTCCGAGATTTCCTGAGGCAACCGCCATGCACGTTGACCACCCTCCGGATCGTTCGGCATGTGGGCCAACTTTCAAGGATTGTGGTAGTGTTAGGATATGCATGCCGAATTTGTCGGCGAGCATGTCTCGCAAGTCGCCAGGTCGGCGCCTGTGCCAGGGCCCTAGGTCGGCACCTATGCTAGGCTGCCAGTTCATGCCAGGGCTAGGCCGCCAGGTCGTGCCTGGGCTAGGCTGCTAGTTCGCACCTATGCCAGGCCGCCAGGTCAACGCTTGTGCCAAGCCGCCAGTTCGTGCCTGTGCCAAGCCGCCAGTTCGCGCCTGTGCCATGTGTCACATTATCTTTGGAGGGCCAAATCCGCCCTCATCCGTCACCAAGGCCGGCAATAACCTTGAAGTGCCACAACTTAATATCACTCTAAATAGAATCATCACTGAATCTCCTACCAATCAAATGCTTTGCATCTCCAATCAAGGACAAGACACCCACTCATTTTACCCTAAATTGATTCCAATTCTAAACCCTACATTTGATTTTTCTTGAATCACTTATAGCTCACAAACTAGAAACCCTAAATCTCGATCTCACAATGCATGTGACCCAGCATTTCTCTCTCTCTCTCTCTTTGGAGCGATGGAGGGCTTCTATGTCAAGCTTTGGGTTGGCAAGTTCTAGACTAGAGTCATGAATAAAGCCCTAAACCCTGTTTGGAATAAGGAGTTCGTATTCAACGTCCTTGACATGGATGAAGAGATTAACGTCTCCCTCTTCCACCGTAACGATTACCATGTCTTCTTCAATGTCTCGCAATTTAATTGGTCATGTTCAGATTCCACTTTGGTCCATTTTCGCCGAGGAGAAGAACACCGTCCCTCCAAATTTATGACAATTAAAATCGCTAGACCTCTCTGCTCGGAATTTGTTTCTTGTTTTAATTTATAATTTAAAAGCACGGTAAGAAGGATGATGAAGGGAGATCTACACACTAGGTTACAACAATCTGGCAGTCTGGCATGTCATTTCACCAACTTCAACCTCTCCTGGACGTTAAAACCTAGAAAGCCGAAGCCAACAAACACGCTAGAGATTACAGAGTAGAACATCGTCATCCTCTACACTTGTTGGAGAGGATGACGAAGAGAGATTTACAGAGGGAGAGCATCAGGATTAAATCAGGGTGAACACTAACCTTTAATCCTCTGCAGAGGTTATTGCTGTTCCTCTCCTTTGCTATCATCACTTTGTTCTTCATCAAAGATGAGGATGGTTCAACAGGTGATGGGGATTTGGTTATAGTGACAATAATACACATGGAACTGGGGAGGAGGTGCCTATGTTTGAGGAAAGATGGATGGGATTTAATGGAAGGGTAAAACTGATTTTTCATATTTTCTGTTAAATTTTAATGACAATGATAATTGTCAAAAATAGTAAGGGTGGTGCAAGACAATGGTTAAACAATAAAGGCACAATTTATCAATTAACTAAACAATAAAGGTACAATTTATCAATTTATTTTAGTTTTTTTTTTTTCAACCGGCTATTTTGCATCGTCTGTCACGCCACCTAGGACTCAGTTTGGAAGGAGTACAAATACACATCGTCTGTCACACCACGTAGGACTCAGTTTGTACAATAGATGAAAAAGAGGGTGGTGAGAAGAACCCTAGCTAGTAGCTCTTTGTTGTCATGGAAAGAATCATATTATCATATTTGGCTCTCTTTCTGGACATGTAGTCGCTCACAATGTTGCCATACCTACTAAACAATTCGTCCATTATCTCCTCCCCAAAATGACTTGCCAGCATGGACTCAACCACGGCCCTTACAGTCTTCACCACCCGCTGAGCACCCGTCAAATTATCAGACGTTCCATTTCTTACTACATGATTATTGCTACCTCCATCCCATTCAACCTCAAGGATTTCTATACGATCAATCATAAAAGACCCTTCTCTTTGTACTGCAGATTTCACTTCTTCAGGGCTGGGTGAGTAGTAGGGAGCATTGAACCTATCCAACTTCTCTTCTTCCACATGTCCCTGCAAAACCAATTGATGATTAGTTGTTTTTATTTCCGGTGCTCTCATCATAATTCATCCTCATCATTCCAATTATATAACGGGTTGATTATATAATTCATTGTTAAATTATATATTAATGCTTAAATCATCTTTTTATTATTTTTCTCATAAGCTCTTCTAACCCCTTCAATTTATATATTTCGAGTGATCTACCAATTTGAAAAATAATTCGATTGAGTTTGACTAAATTTCATTTTAGAGAAATTTAGAATTCAGTACACGTGATCAGGAAATTTATTAATTTTTTTTTTTATTTTAGTTACTAACGCTTCCTCCTATGATTCACTATCTCCCTTATTTTGATTCATTCTCCATCTGTCACTGTTCCAACTGTACAAATTGTAGTATGGGAAGGACTGAGGAAATAGAAACCTCTCTCATTCTAGTTTAATAATAACAATTGAAATCAATTAACCCAGTGGCAAGGACCAATCCATATTATACCACAGTCCACAACTGTTTTGAACTGTGCATAGATTGTATTGTTCAGACTAGTCCACACTCATGCTGGCGTACTATTGGTGTAGTGTGGACCACAATTTTTTATTTCATGTATCTCATATACATTTTATGGGAGATCTACATAATAGATCATAAATGTCTAATTTTTGCATTTTATATGATAAATAAATTGAAAAAAAGGCATCAATATGTAAATGACAATTGCATTTTTTAAATAATTAAAAATATTATTTTAAATATTAAAAAGTAAAAATTAATAATTTAAATATTATTTTATTGATAAAATATTAAAAAATTAATTTTTAAATAATGAAAAAAGAATTGAAAAGGAGAATCATCGGACTTGTGCTAGAATTAACATTAAAAATTATTACTTTATTGATAAAATATTAAAAATAAAAAATTTAAAAATTATTAAAAGATTAAATATAATGAGAGTAATTAGACCAATGCAATGTAAGTGTGTTACATTGAAACCTTCCCATAAACTGTCCACACCATAGTGTGGACCATCCACGAGAAAATACTATGGACAATAAATTGGAGTGTGGCCTATCCCTGTCCACACTATTTTGTGGACAAGAACTGTCCATACATAGCAGAACACCATATCTTACCATGGACAGAATCAAAATGGTCCTGTCAACAATATTTACATGCTACCAAACGCCACCAAAGTTGAAAGGCTTTTTTTGCCTTTGTCTACACATGGGCTTCGAGGCCCATATCCATGAATGGCCACGTACAGCAGGTTGTGAGGCTGCATGGCACTATAAATCTATAACCCACCAACCAAATTGGGATCTACTACTCATAGAGCATATACCTCACACCAGCTTCACAAGTACATCTCATTGTGCATTAAGAACTCACATGTAATGTTCCCGATACATGGTGAGATGTGCATGTGAGGTTGGTGTGAGGAATAGATCCAGCCTCCCACCAGTCCATCCATTTCAAGGCCTAGAGGTGGCAGGTGCTGAACCAATGTACTTGACCCATTCTATCCATCCACTTGTAATCCACCCAAAACCTCCCATTTAAGATGTGGTTTGATTATAGGTTTAGTCACCGACTGGGTCATGCAAAAAAAGGGTTGCTTTTAGATTGGCTTTTGGTACCCTTTGGGTCATCTATATAAAAGAATTCGTTTGTATTACATAAAAAGATAAAGCAATTCTCTCCTCGCCTTTTGTTTTTTTTTTTTTCTCTTCACTTTTATTATCTCTTCCCAATTTTCTTACTCTCTCTCTCTCTCTTCCCTATTTTCTCTTCCACCAATTCTCTTTTCTTGTTCCCGCAACAAGGTTATCCCCATCCACATACTTATCCCCGCAACAAGGTTTTCCCCATCCTGACCCCATAGGGATCCCTACTCCCTATGATTTTTTATGATGCCAATCATTTTATTTTCTTATTTCATTTAACAAATTAAAATAGTTTAGTTAAAATTTATAATCCTATTAAAAAGATTTAAATATATATATATATATATATAAACATATTTAATCATATTTTAAAAATATTAATATACATATATACATGCGCACACACATATATATAATATGGTATTTATGTTATATATTTATTTATAATATATTGTAAATATGAAAAATCGAGAAGCTGAAGAACTGAACCAATCAATTACTTATTCAATTGGTTTTGGTTCAGTGTTTATTTTAAACCAATTATATTAGTTCGATTTCAGAAAAGAGCCCATGGTTCAGTTAACTGTACTATAAACACCCCTACTCAAAAGCAAGAGATAGTGGAAGATCTTACTTTCAAGAGTTCAACCAATCAAAACTACCTCATGAACTCTGATAAATTCTCATTGTTTAGTATATAGCTTAACACAATAGTCTTGTTTGATTTTCGAGAAGCAAACAATACCTGCATTTACCTATATTCTTTTATTTTTTTAGGTAAATAAGACAATGACCATTTTAGATTTTTAGTTATAAAAGGTTATTATTAAAAGTGCAATTTTATTCAATCCAAGTGTTGGCAACTTCCCCCCTAAGTGGAAAAGTTATTTACCCAGCTGGAAAAAATGATACCCAAAGAAAATAAATTTTCTGTGAACCTCACATAATCCCATTGACCAATTTTCTTCATCTCAAAATTCAAAAAACTATAATAATAAAATAAAATAAAATAAATGAGCCCAATGTATTGAATTTAAGAAATCCAGACCGCATAAAAGATGAGCAACTTAGAGTAAAATAGCTTGGATCTACTATCCACGGCTTCACGCTACCCATAATACACTATAGCCGTGCATTGATAACATCTCACAACTGAGATGTGCCCGATGTGCGGCAATGTTGAGTAACGACTGTCAACGACTAATGAAAAACAATTGATAACAGAGGGCAACTTACCTTGGAAATTAATCACTGTTAAACAACAAATTAAATTCCAAAAGAATAAATAAATTAAGGCAACCTTTTTTTTTATGTTTTTTTTTTCAGATTTATGTGGTACCACTTATCCAGGTAAGTGATACCCATTTCCTAGGTGGATAAATAGCTTTCACACCTATGGTGAAATTTGCCAACACTTGAATGGAATAAAAATACCTCTTTTAATTATAGATTTTCTTTTTTTTTTGCTAAGATAGTCATTGATTTATTTACATGAGAAATAAAAGAATATGGGTAGATGCACTTGTTCCAATAAGTATTTTGTAGGAAAAACTTACACAGATAACTACATTTACCCGATAAATAACTTACTGCAAACAGGGCCTAAAAGAAAAGTAGTAAAAACGAAAAAAGAACCTACCTCAATCACCATAGTGTGCAATGCTTGTGCTAAGAGTTCCCACTGGTGACAATTCTCTTCAGTAGTGGGATCTGCACTCCTCCTACCCATGAAAGATAAGACCATACGGCCTCCGGGTACCATTTCTTCTGAACGTGAACTTAGAAAAGACGTGAAATCCTCCTGGAATTGCAGGGCGTATGAGCTTAAGACGGAAGGCGGGCTTGTCTTGGATATGAATAGCTTCCCTTTGTTTAATGGCGGAGTGGATTTGCTGTCAAGACCTGGTGGGACCTGAAAGAAAGTAGTCCACAATCTCAATAAATCAATCAAATACAGAAAATCTTTTCCTGTTACTAGCTAATGGCCGGCTTCTGATACGTACTCTCCAAATTGTAGGATCGGATATGTCCCAAAAAAATTAAATAATAATAATAAGCAAGTGAACCAACACCACTGCACCAGTTGCATCGATCGATCGATGATTCCTTCAAGGATCGATGCCTCAAAGTCGACCCACATATATACGGAGGAAATTAATTAAAGCAACAGGAGGTGTATATATTCGTGTAAGAGAAAAAATTCTTAATGCATATATGTATATTAATTAGCTAGCTTTTACTGTTACAGTACAGTGGTCGTACGTAGAACTGAATGAAGCTGACCTGAGAGAGCCAATGGAGACTTGAAGAAGAGTGAACGAAGTGTAAACTCTTCCTTGGAAATAGCCTCCCGTAGAAAGAACCTGGCATCCCTGCGATAAAGCAGCTGGACCCAAGTAGTCCACTCCCTTTGTCTTCCTTGAGAATGTTATAGAACGCTGGCAAGGACCTGAAGAGAGTATTATAGTCGTTCCAGGGAAGGTCGTTCAAGAACACCCGGAATTCCGGTGGTGTACAGTCCAATTGGCAGCATCTCCGGCAGACGATGTCCATAACGTGAGACACCAACAATAAGGTATTGGGTCCTGAGGAGCATCCCAAATCTGCGATGGAGAAGCTCTCAGGGGAATTATTGGTGGTGCTATACAACTCTAGTATGGCTTCCTCTATCATTGGCTTCCCTATGGACATGATTTTATTCTGTAAAAATTAAAGATATTATTTATAAGAAACAAACATAACAAACGTATAGATGGTTGGAGAAAAGCAAAATTAATTAAGCAGATACAAATTAAAAGGACATCATGGCCTCGAACTGATTGAGAGCTTAGCTTAGCTAGCTATATAACAGCTAACCTGGACCACTGAATTCTTAGCATAACTAGTCTCCCCAGTCCCTCCATTCATATGGAGAGCTTGCACTACGACCATCGCCCTCTCTCTAGACTCTAGCTAGCTATCTGATCTGTTTCGTCTGCATTTTTTCTGTGAGTTGTGCTTGCTTAAATAGAAATATGGACTCATCATTAAATGGGTTTAATTAATTGGATCCTCTGGAAAATGATTATACAGCGTGATACAAATTCGTTCAAGTAGGAGCGGGGGTGGCAATTGCAATTTTAAAGGTTATTTTGGCATGTGATTAAATGTTGAAGGGAATCCCAAAGGTCACACGTACGGATCCCACACCACCCTAGACTAAAAAATGGGGTGGGCTTGTGTTCACTGCTGATTAAGACCAGAGACTAGAGAAAATATATCTTAAGGCCAGGGTCCAGGGGAAGGTGACTAGGAATAGTTAATTGGAGGAAAACAAAGATCAATATTGGAGGAAGCAAAAGGTCAATAAGGTTGTATAATTTCTTCTTTTTCTTTATTTAATTTTTAATTTGATGAATCCATCCTAGATTATAGATTATAGAGGCGGTGTACACTGCACAGAACCTGCATTTGGTAATACGGACTCAACTCAATCTATCATGTATGATGTATCTAATTAACGGGTCTCAACTCAACGTGCCAACCCGAAAATAACCGGGTTAATTTGGGATCCCCAATTCCCGCTGGAAAATAAATTAAAGAAATCTATATACACACATGCCCATCCGTCAACCAACTAAATCAGGTGGCAAAAAGTCTGGTCAGATTTCTTTGTTCTTGTGCTGCCATCGTCGTTGTATTATGAATTCTAGGGGTGTTCTCTCAATTCCATGTGCAGTTTTATGTAGGTGTGGTTAGACTTTGTTTCAAACCATTGGGCTTTAAGCGGACGCCATTAATGGAGTGAGTGTGTATTTACTGTTTGAATTGGAACCACAGGTTCTTAATTATTGATGTTGTTATATATATATAGATATAGATATGTATGCACATCTGAGTGTATCGTTAGTGTTGTTAAGGGTGTAGTATATAATTATATATGCTAGCTAAAAGGTCGAAAAGAAGAAAAATATGTGCATTTAAAAACTTATGATATCTTCTTGAACAGCTATACATGTATGACGACTTGACATATAGCCTCATAAGCAATAAATATTGTCTCTCACCAGCACATGATATATGACATGAAAAAAGTGGCATGGTCCACATACTTGTAAAAACATCCATCAAAACCACGATTATATTATTTATATCTACCTAGGCCATGTTTAGGGGTGCTTATGTCAAAAATAATTGTTCATTGGAATAAACACTTGCTTGCATTTGTCATCTAATTTTTTTAAGTGTTTATTTTAAATAAGCACTTATTTCATATTGGGTGTTTGAGTAGTCTTTCTCTCCACTAAACACTTAAATAAGCAACTGTAACTATTTTCTCCTTCAACTTTTTTCAAAATTTCAAAACATTCTCTTATGATAGTACTTTTGTTAAATTATTTTTACAAAAATACTTTTATAAAAGCATATTTATAAAAGCACTCTTATAACTTTTATAAAAGTACTTTTACGAAAGTACTTTTATAAAAGCACTTTTAGGAGGGCACTTTTACTAAAGTACTTTTATGAAAGTACTTTTTTTTTTTTTAATTCAACTAGAGATAATTTTGAAAGGAAAAAAATTAAATAAGTGCATATTGTATAAGCACTTAAAAAAACTGGAAATTTGGACTTAAAAAATAAGCCATTATTTTGGGCTTATTTCCCAAACACCAATAAGTGCTTAATGGTCTGATCTCGGCCCAAATAAGCACTTATTTTAAGCACTCCCAAATAAGACCTTAAACCCATATTCATATTTTACATAAGAAAGAAACTATACCAATTAGGGTTGCAATCGAGCCGAGCCAAGCCGAATTTTGTCATGTCTTGGCTCAACTCGACTAAAATACTATTAGGTTTGAGTTCAGCTCAAAAGCTCGAAAATAAATATATTTGTATATTTTATATTTATGATATTTTTTATAATATAGTATATTCTTATATTATATAGAATATAAAAATATATTTCTATATATAAATATAAAATATATTTTATAATATTCTTTATAATATAATATATATGATATTTTTTATAATATATATAGAAATACTATATATATATATATATATATATATGTATGTATGTATGTATGTATCTATGTGTTAGTCGAGCCATGCTCACGACCTTTCAAGTTAAATTTTTTATTGGTCGAAATCGAACTTGAATAACTAATCGAGTTTACCCTAAGGTTCAAACTCGATTCAAGCTCAATTAAAATCAAACTCAAATCAAGTCCAAACTGTTTGATTAGAGATCGATTCGGTTGCAGCCTTAATACCAACATCATAGTTCATATACAATTCACGCCCTTCACCCAATTAAGTATAAAACCAAAACAAAAGATAGGTCATTGTTCAGGCTTTTGTTTTGTTGATACTGGATAGTTACTATGATAACGTTTTATTCTTTTTCAATGCCCACTTGGAGTGTGACCATAGCATTGAGGTCATGAATAGGTATTTGGATTCACATCATCTAAGTCCATGGGCTGTATCCAGAAACTTTTTATGCTTTGTTCGGTAGCACTGATTTCTTATGTCTCCGGATCTGATACCCATAATATGTTATCCACACCTTATCCACAAATTCCAATTAGGTCTACAGTTTAATCAGGTCCAAACTTCAAACCCTAAATTGCAAACCTCGGGCTCAGGCTCAGACTTGGTCCCATCCGAGGTTAAAGCCTAAATTTATTAATTCAGGCCTAACTCGACTTTAACTCAATACAACCCAGGCTGGGCTCAGGCTTAGGCTATTGGGCTTGCGTAGGTTAATCTGGTTTGAAATAATAAGTAATAATAATTTTTTTATAATCTTTTATTAGGTTTATAAATATATTTTATACAATTTCATTAGCAAATATATATTTTATGGGTTCGACTATGATACTAAAAAGGCATTATAGCAGAAAAGACTTGCACTCAATCAACTAATCTACCATTCATAAGGTATTCATCAAAATTCATGGGAGTGCTTTGATCGGTCAAAGCTCTTCTGGGATCATAGACTTCCCATATTTTACATATAGATAAATGCATAAACACATGTATATGTAATTAGAAAAATATTTTTATATAAATAAAACGTATATATGTATTTATTTGCTCGACCAGTGTCAAGCTGAGCAGGTCTTGGGCTATCTAAGAACTCAACCAAAGCCCTATACGAGATTTAAGTCAGGATTGAATTTTCTGGCCCAGACCCAACCCCACAACCTGTGCAAAAGTTCGGATCGGACTCGTCCAAGTTGCAGCCCTGGTTGGTGGACTTAAACATTTTATTCTCACCAAAGCTTTTGCACGGTTCATGTACTGTTCAGATAAGATTACCAGAAAAATGTGATGTTCCGATAATCTGTACAATTTAAGCATTTGATTCATTGATTCATTCAATTGAAAAAAAACAAAAATAAATAATAAATAATAAATAATAAATGATTCCAAATTATCTTTAAAGCCATTTTATATCAAAATAAACCTAAAACAATAAATATTATAGGTTGCAACAAATTATAATGTATATATATTGGAGTTGGGTCTTTTATCGGGCAGTCTAAAAACCCATTAAAGAATGTGAAATAAAACGTTTGCAAAAATTCTCCCCAATGAAAACTTGTGCCTACTAGGTCCTCTTCACATTCAACCTCTACCCAATATTTAAAAATGGTGTTTTGGACATCAAAAGTGGGTTTTTTTTTTTAATTTCTCAAAAAAAGAGTGTTTTTTTAATGTTATTGTTTCTATAATTTTTAAAAGTCAAGATATATTATCCTTTTCTTTTACTATTATTATTCGTATTTATTTTATTTAATTAATCATTTATGCATATGGGTTTTGGACATCAGGATAAAAAGAAAAGTAAGAATATAAATTTTTTCATTCAATTGGGAGGGGAAAACACCAGAATAATTTTTATTCTTACTAGATAAAACATGAAGGTAACACAAAATGGGATTTGTGCTAGATTCAGGAACTAGTGGGCATATAACTTTTAGAAGTAGGGAAAGTTGGAGCAAGCAATCTGCTTTACCATCCATAGTCGGCATGGAGAATTAAAATTATACGATTTTATTTTGTAATTCTCTCAAAAATGAAAAAAAAAATCTACTGTTACACGTGAATGAATTACATGATCAGATTTCCTCTTTTCAAAAGAATGGTAGTATCTTGGTGTATTAGGCGGTCAGCCAAGGCTTTGTTTGTTCTATTTAAAAGCGCTAAAAGCTGTTCTTGTGGAAATTGGAACCTTTTCTCATGTAAAATATAAGATAAACCAAACATGTTAAAATACGCAATAAAAAAAATTGCCGCCGAAAAGACTGAGCATTTTGTTACTTTGTTGTTTGTGTTGTGGGAATCGAACAATTAACCAAATATGACAACACGTGCACTACTATTATCACACGTGACGTGATGCTTTTCTTACCAATGTTGAATGCTCCAATTGGAATGGACAAGTCTTAACCTTAATATTCCCCCTTAGCCTTTTCTTGTTCGCCTGATTACTTTACTTCATTTCATCTGCATAGTTTTTTTTTTTCCTTTTTAACAAACAGGACTCTACATGATTCAGAGAAGAGATCAAATCAATTGGACCGGGCCTTAGAGGGCTGATCTGAGTCTAGGCCCGGTCCTAGCACATGGGCCGCACCTGTTCCTAGACTTGGCCCAATGTTATGCTCTCTGAAAGCTTGCATTTACATTTAAAAAAATTAGGACATGTCAATGGTTTAGGCGGGTTTTTAACACATTCTGTGGTCTGGTCTTGTTTTAAACATTGATGTAGATAACATAATGTAGGGCTACAATGGATCATCCAAACAAACATATGCAAGTGTAGATCAGGTGTAAAATTTGCACTAGATTTGCTTTGCAAATAGAAAACTGTAAGGTTTAATTTGGAAAAAGTATACAATGCGAATGTATATAAAATTTTACACTCTACATATTGGTATTTGTAATCCTTGGAAACTGAGCCTAAGATACCCTTGGTACCGCTAGAGGGATTGTAAAGAAGGTAGCGCAGAAAACAAAATGCACTTTATTATATGGGATTCCAAGTCTGCTTTGTCTACAGTGAAAATTAGGCCTACACAAACAAGTGAGTGAGTGGCACCGTGCATTCCATGAGGGTTAGCTTTGACTGTCTGTCATATCAAGGAAAAACACAAAAATACTATTTAATATGACAAGTCACTAAAAAAATTGCTTCCTCCGATATGAGACATTGAAATTAATGTTTTTAAACCATTATAGACCCGACTGCGTGGTTGATCCACCACCTGGTATCAATTGCGGTTTAAATAAATCTTAAACCCGGAATTATTAAAATTTAGGGGGCGTTCGTTTTAAGAAACTTATTGTTGGAAAATAAGTAAAGAAGGCATATGGAATTTATCCGTAATCACTTTTCAAATTGAAAATTTGCAGGAGTAAAGTGATGTAGAAATGTGAAATTGAGAACTTGTAGAAAGAATAAGGGCTTAATATCGCATTTGCCCCTATGGTGTAACCGGGTGATCGCACATCGGTTGCCAAGATAAAACAGTCTACAGGCCACTGGTAGGAGTGCACTCACTTACTAGACCACCACAAACCACAAAGCGATGATGCTCAGATTTATAGAGAAGAGGAGACTGTCGAAATGTGTTGGTGTGTTGTTGTTGTGAAGACTGGGTCAACCAACACTCCTTTTATAGAATGCTTTCAAACCTGAATGGACATAGAGGTGTCCTTTTAAACAGGGACTTCTTCAGAACAATGCACCTATTCGAAGAGACACAGAAAGGAAGAGACACGAAAAAGAAAAAGAAAAACATTTAAAAATTAAATTTGAAATTCAAAAGTTTAGTCCGATTAAAAGCAAAACTAAAATTCAACAGAAAAACGTTTAAAATTTTGAAATTCAAAAGTTTTGGATTTGGGAAGGTTCCCTATTTACTGTTTTTTTTTTTTTTTTCTCCAAGGAAAGATGTGTTCAAAGAATTTTGCATCTCAGAACTCTATTATTGTGTTGTTTTCTACAACATTATCAATTATTCTAATTACAAGGAACCGATAAGACACACTGTTTTGTGCATATCCAATGAACACACAATCCTAGGTTTTCGGTCCTAATTTCTTTCTTTTAGGTTCAAGTATTACAACCTTTGCTAAACAGCCTCAAACTTTTAGGTAGTTCAAAATATGTTTTTTGTTATGCCAAAGTTCAAAGGTATTTGTCATTTCTTCTTGGGTGGTATTCTATTGTATAAATGACAAGCCATTAGGATTGCTTCCCCCCACAAGTTCAAAGGTGCACCTGAATTAATTAGCATAGCATTCATCATTTCTTTTAGTGTTCTATTAAGTCTTTCTACTACTCCATTAGATTCAGGTTGATAAAGGGTTGTAGTTTCATGTATGATTCCATTTTTTCCAAAGTATTTTCTAATGATTTCTTCATCATACTCAGTCCCTCTATTTGTTCTAAGTCTTTTTATTTTCTTTCCTAACTAATTTTCTACTTCAGCTTTGTAGTTTATAAAAGCTTGATTAGCCTCATCTTTTTATCTAAGTAGAACTACTTTTACATATTTAGAGAAGTCATCTGTAAATGTCATATAGTATCTTTTCCCTTCTCTAGCTTCATGATATTTAAGGTCTCTTAGATCACTGTGTATAAGTTGTAATAATTTAGTTTGTCTTTGTGTACTTTTATAAGGTTTCTTAATGAACTTTTCTTCTACGCATACTTGACATTTTTCATTTGTAAAATTAACAGGAACATTCAAAACTCCTAATTTATATAACCATTTTAAATAACGAGCGCTACGATGTCTTAGTCTAACATGCCAAATATCAAATGACTCAACAATATAAGCAGAAGAATAAGCATTTTTATTCATAACAATATCAAAAATATTCAATACAAGCAGTCCACCAGCATTGTATCCTTTTCCAATAAATACATTATTTTTAATTAACATAGCCTTGTCTGCTCCAAACATGAGCTCCAGTCCTACTTTGTTGAGGAGTGCTTCCGATACCAAGTTTCGTTGAATCTCTAGCACATGCAACAGATCATTCAACATTAGAATTTTTCTTGAAGTCAGTTTTAGGAGCACATTTCCTTTGGTGATGACCTTCAAAGCTTGTGAGTTTTCTATGAAGATTTGCTCTCCCTCAGACTGAGTTGTATACTCATAGAAGGAGTTGCGGTCCCCAAATATGTGCTTAGTAACACCAGTGTCCAGTACCCACTCCTTTGGCTTATCAACTAAGTTTGCCTCAGTTACCATGGCTGCAATAACATCCTCAGTCAAATTGACTTTGGTTTCCTAGAGTCCTTTTGGTTCCGAACACCTCAACCAGACTAGTTTTGGAAAACTGATCCTCATCTTGGGCAGACATGTCCATGTCTTCTTTTATGGTGAAATGCAGGAAATTGGCAATTACATATTTCTATTTCCAGCATTTTCCAAAGCATATGGTGCAGAGTTGGTCGTTGTAGTCCTTTAAGGCAAAAAGCAGACGTTATCGTACTCGCAACGCGATGCGACCCGGCATGGCCCAGCTCGGCACGCATGTGTAAAGCACCCCCAACCCCCCTCATATCTATGGGATATCTATAGTGTTTTCCTCCTATGGGTCCCTACCCATAGAGAGAGCAAAACTATACATATACTCCATCTCTACTCCTTTCCCAAGCAATGTGGAACAAAGAGTCTTCCCATGCATTCAAGAGTGAGAAGAGAAAAAGACAAAAAACTCAAAAACAAGAGGGAGGAAAGAGATTCTTAAAATTTTAAATCTCCCTCCAACACTTATATTCTTTTTTTCAGATTATGTGGGGATGAAAATTTATTAAGCTGCTGACACTTGGAACAAAAATACCCATTTTAATAACAGATTTTGATGACTAAAACAGTTATAAAGAAAATGCATCATATAATACAGTTTGGGATTAAGTTACTTTTATTTTACCCATCCACTAACATAAAATTTTTCAGAAGTTTATGCCAATCTTTTACTACACCTGCATATAAGAAGTTCTAAATTATCTATGATCCTCCTTTATTTTCTCCACTTTTCCATAATGATGGACTTGCAAGCCTCACATGGATCAACCATAGGATTGATGTCAATTAGGATATATTGTTACTGTACAAGGAATATGGTGTTTCAATTGAATCAATGTTAAATTTTAATAATGGGATATTTGATTTGTAACGTAGTTGCTTGAGTTGGAGGTCGGGATGCACCTTGGGCAAGTTTGTCTTAAAAGTTTGGTCAAATTTTCAATGGGTCCAACCATAAGCCCAAGTGGAAAACAATATTTTGGATTAACAATAATTTTCAAAAATTCAACAAATAACCTATTGACATTTGATAATTAAATTAAATTTTTATTATTTAACAATAGTTTTTTAGTAATTAACTATAAATATATCAATTTTCACATATATAATTTAATTAACAATATTATTAATTTTCTGTTAATTATTCAGAAAGTTTTCTAAAATTTAATTATCATTTATTAATTATTAAAGTTTTGTTATTTATTCAAATAATTTATTGAAATATAATTTTTTTATTTTCCCGTGTACACTAATTTTATACTTAAAGGGATTTTCTTCTACCACATTTATTTCTCTCTCTGTCTTTCTTATTAGCACCCCTTAGGCTATAAATACAAATATGCATAGTATAAATGCATACAAAATAATAGAAGGTTTTTCATTCCATATATTTGTATTTGTACTCCTTCCAAACTCAGCTTGTATTTTGTATTATTTTGTATGTATTTCTACTTTACATATTTGTATTTGTGCTCCTTTCAAATTGAGTTGTAGTTTCATTTTTAAAGGGCATAAAAGTTTTTTTTTCTTAGGTAAATTTGAAAGGTGGTACCATGGTTTTCAAACCGCCATTGACCCAGATGGTCAGACCTTCGACCCAATAACCATCCAAGAAACTGGTTATGTTTTACCCAAAACCTAGTCCCCTGGCCAAAAACCTTTGAATTAGTCAATGACCTGTTGACCCGGGCGATCGAACCGTTGACCTATTCAACAATTTTTTGCCATTTTTTATTTTTTAAATTTTTTTGTCAGAACTGACTGTTAATTTGAACCGGACGGTCAAACCATCAACCTAGAAACTGGTGGCCAGAACGGTTCCTGATAAGGGTAATTAGGTCCTCCAAATCACCTCACTACACGTGGCTTTCAAGTAACACCTTAGCGCTGAGTAAGCAAACCAGTTTGGCAAGTTAGCCTGAAGCACCTTGCCTAGGCCGACCTCCACCTTGGCCAAGCTGAACTGATAGGTCCCTTAACTCGCGATGACCTATCTTAGAGACCGACCGAGCTGTAGGAATCCACGGTGGCCTACGAGAAGAGCTCATTGACTCGAATCGATAATGTGTTACCAGCCTGAGATCTCCGGAGCGTTAATACCTCAACTGTTAGACCAGACTATCGCACACCTTAGAGTTATTCGGGTAGATCGTAACCGCCATACAGATCCCATAATGACATATTAATACACCCAACTTAGAGGAAACGGCTCCACGAGAAGATGAGATCCACAGTCAAGCTCTAGTGTGTGTGGTTCCATACCTACACCTAGTTATGTTTTAATTTCCTTTTAAGTTGGGTCGTCAAGCCTTATCCATATTATGTTTTTGTTTTATTAGGACTAGGATTTTATGTTTTATTAGGACTAGGATTTTATGTTTTTCTCCTAATCTTGTAAGGAACCAAAAGCTATAAATAAAAAATTGTATGGGGTGGCAGATATCATCAACCAAATCCCTTTCTTCTCGTCTCTCTCTCTCTCTCTCTCTCTCTCCTCTTCTTCTCTTCAAATCTAGTTCTCTTCTTCTTCTTTTCTTTTAAGGCAAAAGTCCACTAGTTTTCAAGTTGGTACAAAGCATTTGGCAAGAAAAACTAGGGTTCTCATGTAAGCTTGATTTGGTCAACTACATGAAAATCCATTAGATCAAGATCTTTACAGCAACCGCTTGGTTCTTGGAGGTTATTAGAGTACTGAAAATTGCCCAAGAAAGATTCTTGGAGAACGATCCAGTGACCAGGAAGAATCAAAGATTAGTTTCAACCAAGATAGGATTTCAAACCAAGAGGACAATCATAATTCTTGAGAAAAGAGTTCATGTTTGATCAAGGATAAGGTTTCAAACCAAAGAGGTCGATCAGAGTTCTTGTTGCTGAGAAAGGTACAACCTTTATGGTAATTTGATAAGTTATCAAGATTTCCTTATGATCAGCTTTCTTTTCTGAAAAAGGTGCAACCTTTAAAGGTTATTCGATCCTAGATAAATGTCATTAAGTAGAAGAAATATGAGATTACCTTGCTCCTTTTAAAATCAAGACCTATTCCCTACTGAAATCAGTTTCTAGCCTTTTTTTTTTGTATTCTTGATTAAAGTCAGTTTTAAAGGAACGGTTGACTAAAATTAAGCACCTTTTTTCATTCTTCGCTGAGATCAGTTTCTGGATTGTTGAAAACTTTTTCCTTCTTAGAGTATTGTGATCTACTTAGTATGGAAAAGATTGGAAGTGAAGTGAAAACTCAAGGGGAAGTTTTTGGAATTGCTAATATGACACATAATTCATTCCAAATCACCATTGTTAGGTTTGATGGAACAAATTACTTGGAATGAACCCAATCGACAATGATGGTCTTTGGGGGTAGAGGGAAATTAGGGTATGTAACTGGAGACACAAAAGAACCATCCAAGGAAGATATATTTCATCCAAGATGGGTTCAAGAGAACTACTTGGTGATGACTTGGCTATGCAACTCTATACAGCCCCACATCAGCCGAAACTATCTCTGGGCAAAAACAACCAAGGAGATTTGGGACAACATGAAGGAGACCTATTCCCAACCCCTCAATGTTGCTAGAGCTTATGATCTGAAATGTGAGGTGAAAAACCTCAAGCAATGAGAGAAACCAATCTCAATATATTTTGCTACTCTAAAATCCCTTTGACAGGAAATTGATCACTTGGAAACTATTGAATGGGAAGCCAGAAGGACACAACAATATATAGAAAATTAATTGAAACAAATAGTGTTTTTGACTTCTTAGCTGGTCTAAACTTAGATTTTGATATTACAAGACATCAACTTCTCACTAGGGAGAGTGTGGCTCTATCCCAAGCCTATTCATTAGTCCACAATGAAGAGAGTAGAAGGAAGGTAATGCTATCTTTTCAGCCCATAGAAGAAGCCTTAGTAGTAACAAAACTCAAGGCTGGGGGAGAAAAGGAAAAGGAAGTTAAGAAGGAAGACAAAAGAGATATTTTTTTGTGATCATTATAAGAAACCCAAACACACTAGGGACACCTGTTGGAAGTTTCATCCTCACCTAATGCCAGCTAGACTTAGAAACAAGAAGAGAAGTGTTAATACAACAACTAGTACATCCTCTTCCACATCCTTGGATGCCTTAGCAGTTGTCCGGGCTGCACTGACACAACTAGAGAAAGAAGTTGGTATTTCCGGATCTACATCTTAGTCTTCAGCTACTACACTTGCTCAGCCTACTCCAACCCTTGCTCATACAGGTACAAGAACTACTGCATGTCATGCTTCTATCCAGGTAATACTAAACCTTTCTAGGTAATAGATTCAAGTGTTTTATACCATTTGACCAGCTTATCTACTTTATTTAGCACCTATTGTTTATCCTCTAGAAGAGACAAAGTTTCTATTGCTAATGACTCCCTTATACCAATTTTGGCAAGGGAGACATCAGACTATCTGATGCCATCACCCTATCCTCAATTTTGCATGTTCCCAAGGTTAGTGTTAACTTACTTTTAGTTAGTAGTATTACTAAAAATCAAAACTGTTTAGTAACATTTTTCCATGATCGATGTGTTTTTTAGGATCTGAAAATGAAGAAGGTGATTGGGATTGCCCATGAAATGAATAGAGTCTATCTGCTTGAACATTCCCAGTGGGAGCAAAGTAAAGTGGGGAATTTGTTTGTCTCTCAGTCTTATAGTAAGATTATGCTTTAGCACAACTACTTAGGTCATTTATCTTTTGGACCTTTGAAGAGTCTTTTTCCAAACTTATTTGAGTCAGTAGAAGTGTCTAGTTTAAAGTGTGAAAGTTGTGACCTTGCAAAACATAGTAGATCTTCTTATCCTTTGAGCAATAAAAGAAGCAACCTTCCTTTTGAGATTGTGCATACCGATGTTCGAGGGCCATATCATACTCCCACCATGGGAGGGTACAAATATTTCTTATTATTTGTTGATGATTATACCCATTTTTCATGGGCCTACCTTATGCACTCTCGAGATGAGGTCCCTTCTCTAACCTAGGCTTTCCATCAGATGGCCCTAACCAAGTTTGAAACCAAGATCAAACTTCTTAGATCTGATAACACCAAGGAATACTTTGCAAAACCTTGGCATCCCTCCTTGATTACGGGGTATTCATCAAACCACCCGTCCTCGTACACCTCAACAAAATGGGGTTGCTGAGATAAAATATAGACATATCTTAGAGGTAGTCAGAAGCATCATGCTCAACTCAAATGTTCCCATACGCTTCTAGGGGGATGCAATCCGTACAGCCGTATACTTTATTGTGAGCTCTGGGAAATTCATAGCCGACCCAAAGAGTTGGAGTCACCACCTATTTTTTAGAGGAAATGGCACCTCATTTTCATATTTGAAAAACTTGATTTAGGTCTTTGATAGTGACTCTGTTTTCCACGGGAAAGGCACACAACCAAGAGATTTCGGGTTCTAAGGATTGAGAGAGGGAGGTATTAGGTACCCTTCTCTCTAAGTTGCTATTGCAGCCCGATATGGGACTTATTCAGGCTTAGCTGCTTTCAGGAAAAACCAGAAATAGTTGTAAGAATTTCTTAAATCCGGAGGAACATGCTTTCAACTTCTCCTAAGACTGGTTTTAAGGTGATGTTACCGGGTCTTAGGTACTGATTTCCCTAAGACCCTCACCTCTCTACCTCTATTCTCAATCAAGAAGGAATTGCAACCAATGGTTCTCCAACATTTCAGAACCTCTAGCAACCCAAAAAAATAAAAAATGACTCACCTTTTTGTATATACCTTGTCGAAAGTTTTCCAACAGCTAGGTACACTTCAAATGAAAATTGAGTAAGGCAGGATCTGGGTTAAGCATTTCTGATATTAAGTTGAAAAACAAGGGATAAGGCTTGAGCTTGGCTTCAAGGATTTTGAGATTTCAAGCAAAATAGGTGGGTTACAAAAGTTGGGAAACTCTCTTCTTCCTTCTCTCTCCTTTCTCTAGGGAACTCTTTTAGGTTTTCTTTCCTCTAGTCCCTCCCTTCTCCCTAGTCTCTCCCTCAAGTCTTCTCTCCTCAGTCCCCCCCCCCCCTCCTTTGAGCTTGAATTAGGTTAGTATTTGTAGAGAATGGGAGGGGGGTCAAGTTTGAATTCGCTCAGCTACAGTGCCTAGTATTCAATAGAGGTTTTTCACACAAATAAGCAAAGATTCTTCAAAGAAATGGATGTCCAGTTAAACTTACCTATTTGGTGAAACATTTTCTTTCATTTGGGGGTGTCTTTCATGGGTTTTGTGCATTCAATGGGAGCTTGGGGCATGCCAGACATTGCAGCCCTGTATTTGGGGCTGATAGTGGTAAAAACATAAATTTGATGAACTTTTTAAAGTTATTTTATCTTTTCTTGGTCTTAAGTAGGGGTTTGTTTGGTATTTTGAGCTTTTTTGGTCTATTAGGCTCTATTTGATAGGTCCAGGTGTTCTAATGGGTCAAGAATGTGTCTAACATCATCTATCACCCTTTTGAGGCTTCAGGTTGGGACAAATGATGTGGCAATTTAATGTGATGTGTTGAAATGGTATCTTTCTAGTTTAATGGTCAAACTAAAGAATCTGGTCATGAAATTTGGCATGTTGGGGATTTTTGGGCCTCTGAGCACAATGGTTAGGTATGATAGGACAAATGGGGTTGGGATGATTGAGATCTATAGCTGACAAGTTCAGGTTAATAAGATTTGCTTAATAGAATCTTTATTTAATAAAGGGTCAAACAAGAGGATTTTGATCAGAGGTGTAGATTGATTGTTTTAGTTCAAATCATGGTCTTAGCTTATGGTTATTTAATCAACGAAAGGGCCTGAAATGGAGTCTTACTTTTTCAACGGTCAAATTGAGGTAATTGGTCATGAAATTTGACGTTGTGGGGTTTTTTGGGTCTCTGAACACTGTGATAAGGTCTGATTGGTCATATGAGGTTGGTATGATAAATGGTAAGCTCCAATTAATGAGATTTGCTAAAATAGGATCTAGGCTTGATGATGGGTCAAACGGGGGAATTTTGAGCTACCATTTGGTTAGTAGGCATGGATTAGGGCATAGAGTCAAATGGATAGTTCTGATCTAAGAAAGACATGGTTGATCTTAGTAATCATACAAGGCCATCAAAATGTAATCTTGACGTTTTTGCGGTTGATCATCGTAGATTTGTGGTAGTTTTCACTAGTTGATTGCTTCCTAATGGTCTTAAGGTGATAGGTGTGTTGGATTTGACTTTGGGGAGTTGGAGTTTGAATATCACATGGATCGGGGCCATTGGAAAGGAAGTTGGTATGATGAACGGTGGATGTTTGTAGTTTAGTCATGAAAAGTGATGTGTAGTTGAGAGTGTATTACAGAAAGTGGTGGAGGCAGGTTGATTCTCATACTCAACAGCAACCCAAGCCAATTCCAACATCTTCTATAGCCCCATATCCAGACACTACTATTGCTTCCACTGTTACAAATGCTCAGCCTCCACCATCAGATGACCTTGATCTTCCAATTGTTATTTGTAAAGGGAAGCATTGCCCTTTTGATACTTAAATGGAAGGAAGCAATGCAAGTAGAGATGGATGCTCTTGTCAAAAACAACACATGGGAACTAGTTAACTAGACTGAAGGAAAGAAACATGTTGGATGCATGGTGTTTACTATGAAATATAATGTTGATGGTATTGCAGAGAAGTATAAGGCTAGATTGGTTGCAAAGGGATTCACACAAACTTATGGAATAGACTATACAAAAACCTTTATACCTATTGCAAAAATGAACACTATCAAAGTTCTTTTATCCATTGCTGCAAACTTCTCATGGCCACTATTTCAGCTAGATGTTAAGAATGCCTTCCTCAATGGCGACTTGCAAGAGGAAGTATACATGGAGTTACCCCCTGGCTTTTATAGTATAGAAGCAAGAAATAAAGTTTGCCTTTGAAGAAGGCCTTGTACGGGTTGAAACAATCTCCAAGAGCTTGGTTTGATACTGGCTTTGGATGAATTCGGATACATATAGGCTCAGTCAGATCACACTTTCTTCTTTAAGAAGATAGGTCATTACCTGACTCTACTTGCAGTCTATGTAGATGACATTGTGATAACAGGGAGTGACATTAGTGAAATTGAAACCCTTAAACAATATCTTCACAAGGAATTTGAAGTGAAAGACCTATGGAAATTACACTACATCCTAGGAATTGAGGTAGCTTGATCTAAGCTTGGAATTTTTATCTCTCAGATGAGTATATTCTGGACTTATTGGAAGAAACTGGAAAGTTAGGAGTGAAACTCGTTGACACTTCTATTGAGCTTAACCATAAAATAAGTGCAAAAAGTGGCAAACTCTTCGAGACAGGGCTATATACTAGAGGTTGGTTGGGAAACTTCTTTATCTTTGCCTAACTCGGCTAGATATTTCTTATGCTGTCAGTTTTATCAATCAATACATGCATTCTCCTAAGACCACCCACTTCCTTGCAGTAGAAAGGATTCTTGCCTACTTAAAGAGATGTCCAGGGAGAGATATATTCTTCAAGAATAATGGTCATACGAAAGTAGAAGTATAAACAGATGTGGATTAGCCTGGATGTGTTGATGGTAGGAAGTCTACTTCTGGATATTATGCATTTGTGGGAGGAAACCTTGTTTCCTGGAGAAGCAAGAAACAGAACACTATTGCTCGCTCCAGTGCAGAAGCAGAATACAAATCCATGGCCAATGGTGTTGCAGAAGTGTTATAGCTGAGATCCTTGCTTAATGAATTGGAGATTGATTATGAGCAGCCTTTGATGTTGTGTTGCAATAATCAAGCTGCAATTAATATTCCCACAACCCAATACATCATGACAGGACTAAGCATATCGAGGTTGATAGACATTTTATTCGAGAGTGAGTCACATCACAAGAAGCATGCCTTACATTGCCTTAGACATGCAGTTAACTTATCTCTTCACCAAAGCGGTCACAAAAATCAAATTGGAGACAAATTTACACAAGTTGGGCATGACAAATATCTACTCCCAACTTGAGGGGGAGTGAAGAAATAGTTAGTAAGCCACGAGTGTGGGGTTCCATACCCACACTCAGGCTCTAGTGTATGTGGTTCCATACCCACACCTATTTATGTTTTAATTTCCTTTTAAGTTAGGCCGACTGGCCTTATCCATATTATGTGTTTTGTTTTAATAGGACTAGGATTTTATGTTTTATTAGGAATAGGATTTTATGTTTTTCTCCTAATCTTGTAAGGAACCAAAAGCTATAAATAAAGAAGTGTATGGGGCAGAAGATATCATCAACTAAACCCCTTTCTTCTCCTCTCTTCTCCTCTCTCTCTCTCTCTCTCTCTCTCTCTCTCTCTCTTTCTCACTCTTCCCTTCTCTTCAAATCTAGTTCTCTTCTTCTTTTCTTTTAAGACAAAAGTCCAGTAGTTTTCAAGTAAGACAACCTAGGCACTGTAATTCTCCTTCTTGTAGGATATATGAGCTCGGAGACCTCTAGCTCGGTGTAGCATAGCTTAACTTAGACAAGGAATCACCTGAATCAGCACCCAAGTTATCTAACACGAGGGGGCAGCTAGACTGCTCGAAATCAATTGGCACCGTCTGTGGGAAATCTGACATAAAAGCTAAGTATTTGTCCTTATATCGAAAAACTTTAAGAACTAATGGCTTCATCAAGCAACCAACCCGCCAACAACAACCAAGTTCCTACTATGACCATTAGACAAGTAAATGTCCCTCTGAACCTAACCGTCATACCAGATAACATGAACGCACCTCCTCCTACGATCAATCCCGCAGTAGCTCTTGCTGAAGTTGATGTGCGCCAATTCTACGATCTAGTGCAGTGCATACGGGGTATGAGCGACCAGTTCGAGTTCTAGAAAAGCAAGTTTGCCTTCATGGAGGGGGAGCAACAACAACAACAACAACAACAATATCAGCCTTGACACCAGAGAAGAATCCCTAATGTTGCTTCACGGGGCTAATGATGCGAGCATGTGCATCGCTTTCCCTACCACCCTTAAAGAAGAAGCTTGGCTCTAGTTCTCCGGGTTGGCCCCTGGTTCCATAAAAAACTAGAACCAGTTCGCCCACCTATTGATCAACCAATTTGCAACAAGTAAGAGACATTCTAAGTCTGTGACCTGCCTACTCAATGTAATATAGAAAACCTAATGAAACACTCCAGGAGTATATAAAAAGATTTAACATGGAACATCTGCAAATCCCAGATCTAGACCCAGTCGTACAGCTCACCATGGCCAAAAATGGCATACATCACCCTAACCTGCACTGGGAAATCGAGCTAAACCCTACGACCACTATGGAGAAGTTCCTTGTAGTGGCGGATAAGTTCATCAAGGCAAAAGAAGCCCTAGGCTTGCATTCTGAATTGTTTGGGAAAAGGAAGCGAGTTGAAGAAGTAAGTAGCAGCAAATCCAAGAAGAGAAGTAAATCTCCTAAAAGAAACAGGTCACTAGGAAGCAGGCAAAGTAGCTTTCCCAAAAGAAAAAGTAAGTCACCTCATCGGGGTTCAAACCGGTGATTTGGCACCCCACCTATTCGCAACAAGACATTTATCCCATTGAATGCAAAAGGGGGGGGTATTGATGCAAATAAAATCAACTAACTATGTAAAGTGGCTGCCCAGAATGAAGGTCGACCTACCCACCAGAAACCCTAATAAGTATTGCCACTTCCATTGTGACGTTAGTCACGATACAGAGAACTGCTGAAACTTAAAAAACAAAATTGAAGACTTAATCCAATGAGGATACCTAAAGCAATTCATCAAAGATTAAGGCCGACTTAATAGAACAAGGAAGGGAGGCACCTCAGATAAGTCGAGAGCAAGAAGCAACTCCTAGGAACTAGCAACAAGAGTGACATGTTCGGGGGGTCATTAACATGATCACCGGAGGGTCAATAGTGGCCGGTTATACCACTTTGGCCGGAAAGAACTCGGTAAGGGAACTTGGACACGATAATGACAATCCGTATAAGTGCCCTCGAAAGGAAGAAGTAATTTACTTCACAAAAGGCAAAACAAGGGGAATACTGTATCTACACGACAACGCCTTAGTGGAAAGATTACTGATCAATGATTTTGAAGTGAAAAGGATCCTGGTCGAATTTAGAAGCTTGGCCGATATCATCTTTTTAGAGGCCTTTGAGTGCATGGAGCTCAGAAGAAAAAATCTACAGCCTGCCGACATACCCCTAGTCAACTTTAGTAGGGAAGTGGTCCAACCTGTTGGCCAGGTGAGGGTAACAGTTGAGGTGGGCTCCCCTCCTAACATAGTTCAATTCGATCATGATTTCTTAATTGTTGCCACTCCCTCCCTGTATAATGCTATACTAGGATGACCTATCTTGCACACCCTCTGGGCAATTGTCTCGACATATCACTTGGCTATGAAGTTCCCTACTAACAGAGGCATCAGAGTCATGCAAGGCAACCGACTAGAGTCTTGCAAATGTTATGTAGCTGCCTAGAAGGAAAAAGGCAAGATTGTCGTCGACATTGATTTGGAGCCACCCCTTGAAAATATAGACGAGCGAGCCCAACTAATTGAAGAAACTGTCTTAGTGCCAGTCTTAAAGGTCGAGCCAGAGGAAACGGTTTAGATAGGAGCTCGCCTAATAGAACCAGTGCACTCCAACTTGTCCATGGTCATTCGTACAATGGGGGATTGACATACCAGGCCCCTTCCCACCAGCAACTGGACAAAGGAAATTTCAAGTGGTAGCGGTCGACTACTTTACGAAATGGGTAGAGGTTGAGCCACTAGTCACAATTACAGCTTAGAATGTGTAGAACTTATTTTGGAGAAATATCGTACGCTGGGTTGCCAAGAGTCTTGATTTTGGATAATGGCAAATAGTTCGAGGACATCAAGTTTCAAAACTGGTGTGCAGAAATGGGTATAGGGAAAAACTTCACCTCGGTCGCCCACCCCTAGGCTAACGGTCAGGCTGAAGTAACTAACAGGGCAATCCTCCGTGGTCTTAAAGCTTAGCTTTCCCGAGCTAAAGGTTTGTGGCTTGACGAGCTGCCGAGTCTGTTATGGGCCTACCGAACAACCATCAAAATGACAACGGGTGAAACACCCTTTAACCTAACGTATGGAATCGAGGTTGTGATACCGACAGAAATGGAAGTGTCAACTTTATGATATGAGACGTTCAGTGAAAAAACTAAAGAAGATGACCTACGGGCTAACCTCAACTTGGTGGAAGAAGTTAGAGACCTGGCCTACATTCGAACAGTGGCATACAAACAACGGGTGGCTTGGTACTATAATGCTTGAGTCAAGAAATGCCAATTCAAGGTTGGTCACTTAGTACTCGGAAAAGTTATGGTACCTGAGCCCGATGTGGAAAAGCTAGGCCCGAATTGGGAAGCCCCTTAGAGAGTCTCCAGGGCAATAGGTGGAAATGCATACGAGCTTGAAACACAAGAGGGGAAGGTGGTACCCTAGGCACACAACATAGACAACATGAGAAAGTACTACCTTTGAGAAGAAGTGTTTCGAGCTGGGTCTATGTACTTATTAAATTTTGCCAAGGTATCCAAGCCGACCTACCAATAGCTCAGCCAAAAGAAGACAAAAGATAAGTTCCGAGCAACAACTATGAAAAATTACTAAGGCATTTGGGCCGACCTCCCGGTAGCCCGATCAAAAGGAAGAAATTTTTGCACTAAGGCATTAGACCGACCTAGCGACAATTCGATCGATCTAAAAAATAGAAATAGGAAAGAATCCCATCCAAAGGGAACAACCAGATGTAAAAAGCTAAGTTTCATTAAGAAAAAAAAAAAGAAAAAGGCCTACGGCCATACATGTTTATGTAAAAAAAAAAAAAAACCTAACAGGAGCACACAGGCTTCTGGAATCATAAAAAAGAAAGAGAAACCACCAGACAAGTCAGGCTACTCCTCATCACTGGCCTCGTTGTCGACACCATCACCTCGCTCATCCCCTTCCTCGCCATCTTCCTCCTCACCCTCCTTGGGAGTTAAGGGTTCCCCATCGACTTGTAGAACGAGCTTGTCTGACACGTTGTTCACAAAGAGGGAGCCAAAATCAAAGTTAGGGAGCAGCATTTTCAAATAACGGCAGTAGAGCTTCATTGAAGGGATAGCGTCCTCCGCCTTTTTCTTCTCATACTCCAGGGACTTTAAGAAACGAGGGACAGCTGCCTCCTCAACTCGGTGGATATCCTGGGTATATTTCGACCGCCTCTCCTCCAGTTGGCACTCCTGGGCAGCAATAGTGTCGCAGGCATCGGCCAACTCACGTTGCATTTTCTCGCTCAGCTCACAGAAGTGTTTGTGATCCTCTTCCGCACTGAGTTGGATCTTATGCATCTGGGCCTGCATTGCATTGATGTTCGCCTACAGCTTGCCTCTTTCTTTTTGGCCTGCATGAACCTGGTCCAATAGGACCTACCCAATGGTCTTTGCCTACCAAAAGATGAAAAGCATGATCAGAGCAGAAATTGCAGAACCAAAAAAGCAAAATCTTTGAAAGGAGACAAACCTAGATGATGCAATGAGTCAATAAGGGTCCGATGTTGATTGGATCCAGGCCATAGTAAAACTGCATATCTTCATGAAGCAACATGCCCCTGGCCATCCAAAGAGATACACGAGGATCATTCACGTGATCGAGTACCGAGACATTGACATTGGGAGTGAAGCAAGGAATGTCCGATGTGTAAGAGCCAGCCTCACGTTCCTCCTGGCTGACCTGAGTTTGGAAGGCAGCAGGACCTGTAAAGTATTGGTCTGTACTCATTGGTTCACTGCCTCCCTCAAGATCGACGAAAGGAGGAGCAAAGTGTGGCGACCTCACCTTGGCACTAGCCGAGGTCCCCTCCATCGAAGAGCAACGATCCACCCTTCGTTTCTTCCTTGAAGCCTTCTTCTCCTTGGAAGCCGCCAACATTGAAGCCATAGTCCCCATATCTAAAAACGGGAAAAAGAGTTAATCGAGCTAAAAACCAATAAAATACCGAATGCAAGTGCGGATGATTCAAAGGCCAACCTACCTACATGACTTAGGCCGGCCTGTGTAAGTAGGGACTTGGCCAAAACGCTTTCTACCTCGACCCTCTAGCAGACAAATTCTTGAACCGCAACATGAAATTCTTCGCTAAAACCCTCATTGAAGCTCCGACCATCGCTATACCAAACAATGCTCATTCCCCAGCCACAGCTCCTAGAGAAAAAGAGAAACCTACTCTTCCACTCCTTAACCTTATTGGGAAATTTATCCAACACTTTATAACCACCTCGAAAGGGAAGATAGAAACAAAAAGGAGAACTGGGGGTATATTCATCTTACACAAACCAAAAAGGACATCTAGGCTCAAAGGAAAGTTATAGTGGTGGCACAAACTGATCAACCCCACCATGGTTCAAACTGCATTGGGGACGAGCTTACCTAAAGAGACACTGTAATACCTCAACACCAAGATAATGAAAGGGTGTATAGGGAACCGAAGGCCGTTGATCAGCGCCTCCTCATAAACGCAAACGATGTCCCGGCCATGGTCCCAAGGATACTCATCAGGGTGTGGCTCAATGCAATCATACTCGCCAGGGATCTGGTAAGTGTGGTATAATTCCACAATTCGCTCCTTAGAAAGCTCAGTTGGCCCACAAACAGACACTATCCTCTCGGCCTCATGCCTCCTCCCTACCAAGGATCCAGCACAGAACTCCCCAATAGAGTCCTCCCTTGAGGAACTCGCCTCATCATCCAACCTTTGGTCAGACGACCTACTCTCAGAAGGACTGTGAAACATCGGAAAAAGGTAAATTGCTCACCGGAAAAAGCAAAGGAGACCGGCGACGACAACTAACAAAACCTCAACAAAGCAAACAAGGAACAGTACTCGGACATTGACCTCCTGTGATCGAACACCACCCCCAAAAGCTCCAAAAATAGTGCAAGTGGGGACCCCAGTGGGGACCCCATACTTATAATCCACGGGACAAAGGAGTGAATGGTAGATATGCATTAGTAGTGAATCAATGGCTGGCGACATGCGCGGGTAACTTTGAATATAAAACTTGTGCACCTACGGAGCGCACCTCTTTTCGAATTTGAAATTTGAAAAAACCGTCGCGGTCCCGCTCGACCTAAGACTAGATCAAGAAAGCAAGTTGGACAACCTATGGACCAATCTGACCAATTACCCTATTGAGAGCTACTCCCTTTACCGAGCTGACATAGGCTTGGGAGTGGTGAGGGCAATTGATGAGGGGTAATTTGGTCCTCCAAATCACCTCACAACACATGGCCTTCAAGTAACACCTCAACGTTGAGTAACCAAACTAGCTCGGTGAAAGGATGAGAGATCCATCGTATGGACGCCCGAAACTTGCGGAATAGAATGGGCAAATTTCAATTATTTCTCTCCTACCTACTAGGAATTGTATTCCCTATTTTAGAAAAATCATATTTTTCAATGATCAATCTTGAACCAAGAACCGAACCAAATCTGAACAAAAGCAGTAGGAGAGGGATATACCTGATACGGAGAAATAGTATCTCCCAATGGAGGTGTTCACGCCCAAGGAAGGAACCAAAGACTGCTCCCACTGAAGATGGTGCAGTGCAGGATGGAGCAGAATCAGCAGCATTCTTCAAAAGAACCAGATCCTTCGCAAGAATCAACTAGATGGCATGGGAACACGACTTCCAATCAGTCCTTTCACAAAGGACTAATATCAAGATCCAATCTTGACCACTCACATTGCGAATAGGAGATCGAACTGGCAGGTATGGCGGTGGCAAGAAAGAGGCGACAAGAAAGTGAATATCAATCTCTAAAAGGCTACCACCCCCTCCTCCTTTTATAAGCTTAAAGGGATGAGCTTCTAATCCCATTAGGAGTTGCTGATCCAAATCATATTTGGATCATAATTCCCTTTAAGTGATAAAGGTAAACCCTTATCTTATCTGCAGATTAGATCAACCCTCTTCTAATCCTATTAGGAGGTTTCTAGATCTGAATATGTATTCAAATTTGGACTCTCTGAGTGGATAGGGTAAGACCTTATCCTATCTGTTAATCTAATCTCAGATTTGCCCCTTCCTTAACTGATCAAATCAGCCCAGTTCAAAATGGGCTTTAGGCCCATTAATTGTATGTGCTCACTTAGCCTTCTAAACTATTGCCCAGTTGGGCTTCCTTGTATGGCATAGGACCCAAACATTGATCTACACATCAACCACATGGGTTCAGCCCAGCCTTTGTTACAAGGCCTGGCTGAATACACTGTTATGGACAGTGCACCCCCTGAAACCCATCACATGGGCTCTATGGGCCCAACACTTACCCTAAGTGGTCCTTGGGCCAAACCACCTTGTAACACCCAAGGACTGTGGGCAGATGCAAGATTAGCCCATCAGGTATTACCCTCAATGGCCTTACACTTAGCCTCTCAGCCCATAATGATCAAACATTGCCCGACAATAGAGGACCTCTCCCTGGCTGCAAGGAATAGTGTTGCAATCTCTGCTCACATGGATCCCGGGAATTAAAACCTTTTACAAACGTTTAGAAACCGTAATATATATATTTTTATATCTCATATAAAATATATTTTGCAAAACAAATCTCAACAATTGAAATCGGTTGCCGGTAGTCTTGGTTTCCATTAGAGAGAGTGCATCCCCGATCATTATGTTTGTCCGACAAAAGGGCTGATCCCATCACTATGATCACCCACTCAGATGAATTCTTGGACTGTCCCAACATACCCAGGTTTTGACCCCTGCTAAGGATCCCACTGATTGGCATATCAAAAATAACCCAATCTGACACCTACTGCAGTATCATAATCGAGTCTAGGGGTCAGGTGTAACTTTTCAGTTTTGCCCATCAATCTCCAAGGTCTAGGGCAATATTGGAAATTTGGTCCAGTTCAAAGATTCAATTAATCCTACACTACACGTGCCTTGGGTCTCACCCTGGCGGCTGAGACAGGCCCACCCCAACATTTGGCAACACACCAGTGTCAGCCTTGGCAAGATAAATCTCCCCAGACTTATCCAACGACTGTGAACATTCTAAACTAACACGAGTCTCATAAGTGTCCAGTTTAAGGGTATTACACAGAAATACACCATAAGAATATGAATCAAATATGTACTTTATTCATTTACAATAAATTCATAATGTACATCATTCTGGTTGGAGCTAAGGGCATACAATTGTCTAACACTCGGCAAGTTAGCTTGAAGCACCTCGCCTAGGCCGACCTCCACCTTGGCTAAGCCGAATTGATAGGTTCCCTAACTCGTGGTAACCTATCTTAAAGGAGAGCTCACTAACTTGAATAGATAATGCATTACCAGCCCAAGATCTCTAGAGTGTTAATACCTCGACTGCTAGACCAACCTACTGCACCGCACACCTCAGAGTTATTCGGGCAGATCGTAACCACCGTGTAGATCCCATAACCAACATATTAATACACCCAACTTAGCAGAAATGGCTCTACGAGAAGATGAGACATGTTGCAAGAGACTTCAAACAACTGACACTTATATAAGACACTCATTTCTACCCATGAAGGTACACGTAATTATATACTCTCAATTTCTCTCATTCTCTCAAGAACTCTCAAAACACTCTCTAACTTAAGCATCAAAGTGCCCACCTCGGGTAAAGACAACTCGAGCACTCTAATCTTCCTTGTAGAACATATTAGCTCGATGACCTCCAGCTCGGCCCAAACAATGAATCACTTGAATCAACACCCAAGTTATTTGACACAAGGGAGCAGCTAGATCGTGCGACATCAGTTCCACTTCTGGGTCATTTTTTAAAACCATGGGTGGTACTAAGTATTTGCTCAAAATTTCAGGAGAGCTATTTGGCCAACCAAATTGACTTGGCCAGGTTGGGGAGTTGTCAGCTAAAATCGACTGACCTTTTGTGAAAACCGAACCACTCAAGTTGTATTGGTTTGGGTCAGTTTTCACAAAAGGTCAGACAGTTCAAAAGATCTAAACTTAAAAATTAAATTAAATTTTCAAAATTACAGTGCAATTATTAAAAAATAAATTGAAAAATTAGATTTATGAAATAAAACATTTTAGACTGAGAAATATAGAAAATTTCTCACATTTTCATATTAAAAATTGTATTTAAAATATAAAATATTAATATATATATATATATATCCATGGTTAGGTCGTTTGATTTTGGTCGGTTTACAAATGGCCAAAGTGAAACTGATCCAACTTGGTCGAATTGGAAACTTTTTGAACCAAAGTCGACATAAAATACTAGAAAATCGACCAACTCGGGTCGAGTTGATTGGGTTGGTTAGTTTCATAAGTTTGATGAATAAACCTAACAAAAATTAATTATTATTATTTTTGTATTATAAAAAAAATTATTAGAAGTAGTATATAAAATATGAATAATTATTAATTTTTTAAAAAGTTGAAAATATAAAACAATTGTATACTCTTATTTGTTTCTATTAGGGTCATTTACTGGAATACATCTTATAGTTTTATATATTTACTTAAACCTACCTTATAGTTTTCATTTTACTAAAACATCCCATATATTTTATAAATTATTTACTTAATCAACCTTTCATTAGGGAGTATTTGTTTTTCCATTAAGCCCACTATTTTTTATTCCAAAATTATCCTTAACACTTTTTTATACAAAAAAAAAACAAAATTGACCAAATATAGCCTATAAAGTGCTTGCTCATGTCTTATTAAGGGAAAAAATTGTATTTTTATTTCTATTTTTTTGATTAAATTTATTTAAATGAACATTAGGGTCAATATTGTCATTTTCCACTATCATCTAACGGAAAATTGATTAAATCGCTTGTAAATTATAAATGGTGTTTTAGTAAAATAGTAAATATAGGGTAGATCTTAATAAATCCATGAAGCTATAAGGGTATTTTAATAAATGACCCTTTTTATTATTTATCTTTTGCTTAATAAATTCAGTGCATTGCATGGGTCCTGCTAGTATTTTAATAAAATCAGGCGATGAAATTGTAAAATTATAAACCAGTGGCAATAGCCAAAAAGTCGAGTAGTAAAATCAAAAAAAAAATGGAGCCAAACTGACAGGAATACGAAGTGGGTAGGTAGGTAGACGTGGTTGATAGGGATTAGGGACTAAGGGAGGGGGAGTGACTACACGGCCAATCAAAGGATCCCGCATTTGATGGACGGTCCAAATTGATGACGTGGTCTTTCCAATTGCAGAATTAGGAAGTTCCTACTTAACCTCATCAGAGGACCCATTTCATCAGAAATTCATTGATTTTGTTTTTGTGCTTGCTTTTGCTGGGAGGTTGAAATTCATTGTTTTTATGCTTGCTTTTGCTGGCTGAAGAATGGGTCATTGATCTGAGTGTTATACACGCAAGTCCATATGGGCCTTCCATTGTGATAATTAATAGAGCCTATCAGCATCAAGCGGTCCAAGTCCAAGTCCAACAAGCACAAATCAATCCAGAATCCAGATGGATCCTTCTATCTTTAGGATTTTTGGATGATCCCATGAAACATGGCAAGTAATTCTCCAAAAAGATGCCAACCAACCGGCAAGGATTGGTTCTATCCATATCACCAAGCTCCCCTTGTAGCTTTGAGAACCCACACCTCCGGCGAGGATGGTGTCAAAAAAGAGAACCAAGAAGAAGACTGAACAGAGTTGAATGTGAGGCGACAAATTAAGAAGACCAGTGCCAGAGTTCATAGGTCATCCCACAAAAGTACTTCCTACCCAGCATTTACTTCCTCCAACTAGAGCTGGCCCTCCATTTACTTTTCCACCCAGGCAAATAGCAGAAAAGAAGAAAAACTTTATAAATAGTTTCCATCCATCTCCTTTCCATGGAGTACCGACCCTTATTCCACATCCATGCAATTAGCTGTACCTTAATATGTCGAAGGTTCTGTCTCTTCCTCACTTGATTTTTGTGCTTTACTATTTTTCAAGTCCTCCCCTTCTCACACCGACACTTGCACCAGTCTCTGGATCAAGTACATTTTTATTTCCTTAGATCTAGCATGAATGAAGTACTAGGTAATTGTCTGACTAGATCTGCTGTTGTTGCAGAAAGTTATAGTGTCAGTGGACCTCTTTTGTTCCAAGTGCAAGAAGAAGGTGATGAAATTAGTTGCAGGAATAGAAGGGATAAGTTCCATTGTCCTCGACTCATCCAAAAGGACACTTACCGTAATTGGAGAAGCCGATCCAGTTGATATAATAAAAAAGGTGAGGAAATTCAGAAAATCTGCAGAGATTGTGAGCATTGTCCCTTCCAAGGAAGAGAAGAAGGATGAGAAGAAAGATACCAACCCTTATCTTCCAAAGACATGCCATAGATGTGAAGAGTGGTATGTGATTGGTGAAGATTACAATTACTGTTCCATCTTATAGGTTCTCATCTTTCTGAGTAAGAAAGAAACTCACGATTCACTGATTTCTTTGGAATTTTCACTCTATCAGCTTTAATTTACATAATGTTCTTGAGTTTTAGTTAGTTTTTTTTTTTTTTTTTCAGAGTCGATCTCAATCTCAGTCGAATTATTATCTTTTTCCTTTAAATCTTTACGATTTTTTGAGACCTATGAGCCCATCATAAACCGGTGATCTATATTGTTCATCCCATCTCTCATATTTCATCTTGAATTGTATCAACAAATAAGCACATTTTGTGTTTCTTGAGGATCTTAGTTCACAGCAGACTATTGAAAGATTATGCTTCTGCAACTTAAGCGTTGAGTGACATGTTTCGTTGTAAATGCATGGAGCTAGACGGATGCGACTAGGTTTTCACAGACAGGTCGAAAGCGTTCACAATAACTTCCAGCAACTACCAAGTATCATCACCCGAATCACAGGTTGCATAATAAATATATATATATATATATATATATATGTAAATATAAAATAATGCATATATTACATAGACAATATATTCTATACATGCTCATCAAAGGGTTCCACTGTGATATGGAAAAGTTTTCATATCTGAATTTTTTTTACCAATCAACTAGTATCATAAACGTCATAACCAACCAAATGAAATTGATGGATGGGCTTTAATTGATCAAAACTCTCAGATTTTTCTCAAAATATTTGATGGGATTAAGGATATAAGCAATACGCTTTAACAAAAGAGTACATGACAAAACAATTAATAACATTGTCAGGGTATTCTTGTCTTCCACTACTATCCTTGATTCCTTGATCTTCGGAAGAGACCAGAAAGTGCTCTATTTAGCATTAGCAAAATAGTAGGAGAGTGTGTAGTAAGTCACAGGCAGGCCCAGCAGCAGGCCTTTATTGCAGACCTGAGATGTGGACACTGGACAGGCTGGGCCTTGGTTGGTTCTATAGCCTTTCTACCCGGCCCCTGAAGTCTTGTCTGGGGGAGGTAATATTTCATGGAATTGAGTGGGAGTAGGATCCGTTTCCATTTTCATTCCTGCCTTTTAAACACAACCTGGTCTCTGTGTTTGGGATATCAACATGGAAATGAAGAACAACTGATGGGCCACACAACTGATGTTCCAAATGCACGTGTGGGACACGCTCTGTGCTGTGTGGGGTGCCAATCTGATTTTGCAGCAAAACAGATTTTGGAAACTAGCAGATCGTAAGTTCCTGGGGATCCAAATAGTTATTTCAGCTATATGAGATTGAAATGAGTTGGATTCAGCTCCATCTCCACTCTTGTAATAAAAAAGGATTGTTGTTTTTGGACTCCATCAAATTAACCTCTGTTACTGTTTTTATAGCAAACCAGATTGTAATGAAGTATATATATAAATGGTGTGTATCCACCCAAAGAAGAAAAAATTGAATATCTGTCACTCATAATGGAATTAGGATGGGCTACTCACAAAGAAAGGCGACCCACATGCACATCCAACCGTGCATTATGAATATCTCTATATTTATCATTGGGAGATGTTCCCAATGCACGGTTGGACGTGCAGCACGTGTGGTGGGCATGCTCTAAAAGAAAACTACCCCAATTAATAAAATTTCTCATTCAGTTCAGGGCTTTGGGAATCTAGTTCTTGTCATTTGTAGTAACTCGCCCATTTCAACCCAATTGAACACAAATTCTCTAGAAATAAAAAAATAAATAATCACTAATTTCATCGTTACATTCCTCAATTTGGCCAACCACATTATTTGGTTATTCCCTTCCTTACAGGCCACAGCTGTGGAAATTTGCTACATTTGATTCGTAAATTACCTGTCAGGCTTGTCTCTATCTCCGATGGAGCACAACCCCCAGCTGACAAATTAATTATCTCTTTGTTCTCATCATTATTCCTAGATGAAAGCCCCGAACGAAACGATTCAAGTCATTAGAACCCACTTATGTCAGGTTACGATTTTCTCTACTGGGGCTAATCAATGGTTCGAGTAAGGAAGTAGCTAATGGATCAACTACTGAATTTAATAAACAGGGGCTTTCCCAATCCGAGAAAACCTGTATAGCACCTAATTAAACAAACGAGAATTTTTTTTTTTTCAATGCATTTGAACGACTTGGAGCAACGTACCCAACATTTTGGTTCAATCCACCATTTAGTTTTCCTGACTACACGAAATGAGGAATAACTCTAACTACTACTCAACAACTGAAACAAATGTTAAGAAATAAATTGTACATAAAGTTAATGTGCCATATTTATTTAATAATTAGTGGAATGCTTCAAGTTTTTTATCACTTAATTAATAGAGTTATACATAATCACTCCCAATGGAATAATTTTATATAAATTTTAAATAAATCATACCAAAGTTTAGTCGTTTGCCTGATCACATTTGGTATACCATCTTGAATGGTGTGGGCTGTATGGTTGGGGTATGATTATACCTGGCAATTGGATTGGGCCAAGGCGATATAGGGTGATTTTGGGTTGGGTCGGCAAAATCTAGATCCTAACACTAAGCTGTGCTTGGTTTGAAGTAAAAAATAGAAAAAGGAAAGGAAGGGTAGGGAACCCATACAAGATTTGTAAATATTTTTTTACTTTTTTCTTTCTTTCCCTACTTTTTCCTTTAAACCAAATATAGCCTAATTGTTCAGGTTAGGGCTAGACACATAAGTCAATGGATCAATAGTTCAATCACCCAAGTTAATTGATATTTGACCAAATCAACAGTTTTTAGTAAAAATGTAGATTTTATTGTCGTTTGAATGTTTTGAACAGTTCAACCGTTCAAGTCAATACCAGTTTGAAAACATTGGTGTGAAAAAAAAGTGACCCAACAGTGACCTATGACCCAACCCAAAGTATTTTTCAGGTTGGATGGGGTCATTCGCTTTCTAGTTCGAGTCACTAGATAGAGGATAGAGGATCCTAACCCACTTTTCTGGTTCATTTAGGTTGTGTTTGGTTTGAAGAAAAATGTAGGGAAAGGAAGGGAAAGGTAGGGAAACATTTATAAACCTTGTATAGGTTTTTTCACCTTTTCCTTCCTTTCCCTACCTTTTTCCTTCAAACCAAACATAGCTTTAATGTCAGGTTTGATGGGTTGGATCAGACTTTTTGCCAGATTTATATATGACCATTTTGCATGGTAATGGATGGCAATGGCCAATGGATGACAATATTAGAATTAGCAAATAATATCAAGTCAATATATTAATTAATTAAGCAACTTCAAGCAATATTTTTAAGCAATGTTTTAAAAATTGACCCGGAGGCCGAACAGTTTTTGCATCCATGTCACGAGTCACTAGTTTGACTAGCTGAGTCTAACAGTTCAAACCGTATCACGTCAGCGCATATATATATTTAAGACCAAAAGGGATTTTTTTTTGCAAAAAATAAAAGATGCATAGATCTCGAAAAGCTACCCAAAATAAAAAAAAAAAAAAACACCTTAATTGGACATCAGAGTGCAAAGTCATGGCCTCTGAAAATTTGCATGAATTGAGTGTGCAACCTGTGACTCGATCACCAAGTCAAATGGATCAACAATCAAACCAGCCGGGTCAAACGATTCTTGACCAAATCAATAGTTTTTACTGTCTGATGAATCTTAACTAAATAAAACCCTAAATCCTAACTGAGTGACAATTCGAATGACCGAATCAACGGCAGGTTGAAAACATTGGCTTTTAAGTAATGTAATTAAGGTATATTTATAAACCCCAAGCTTTGTTGCATGCGTCCTTTATGCCATAAGCTACGCATTCTTTTCCCTTTTCTTTTCTTACATTTAATCCAATCAGACAGAAGGCCACAAACTTTTTTTTCTTGATTGAAGATTCCTCATAATTGAGATTTATAGCTAGAGAAGGTGAACAACCCACAACTTTATTCTGGTGATCTCCGCCTCTAAATAACATAAAACCTCAAGATCTATGCATATTAGCTAGCTGCTAGGTTGAAGGAGTAGTAGCTATCTCTTCCATGGTACACAGAACTGTCTTGAAGGTCAAAATTTCTTGCCAAAAATGCAAACAGAAGGTCCTAACTGCAGTGTCAGGGGTAGAAGGTATGAACACTGCAATCATCTGCATATTTATGTTAATCATTTCTTATTTTATTTTGATTTTTTGTTATTAGGTCACAATTATCCCAATTATTCTACGTACTTTTTCTAAGTTGTTTCTTCTGAAAAGCAAGTAATTAATGTTGTCTTATGAGATTAAAGGATGATGAATAGAGCTTGCATTTTGATCATTGCAGGGGTAGACAAGGTGGAGATTGACGCAGGGAAGGGCGTCTTGACGGTTACCGGAACTGCCGACCCTTACGAAGTGATCACTCGTGTAAAGAGAACTGAGAGATTAGTTGAAGTCGTGAGTGTTGGACCTTCACCCAAATCCGATGACAAGAAGCCTGATCATAAGGAGAAGGAAAAGGAAAAGGAAAAAATTACTAGTTTGCCCAAGGTTTGCGAGAGGTGCGGCCGAGCGTATATCCATGTGGGCAAGGCTGAAGAGCCCAATTTGACATGCTCCGTCATGTGACATACTGCATGCAGTCAGCAGTTATTTTGATTTTTCTCTACAAGTTATTACTCTAATTCGTCTCTTCCTGCTGAGATGTTTTTGATGGTTCAGACCTGCTGCTAGGAGCTAGTGGCAGAAATGGGTCATTCGCAAACACCCATGTTGCCGCGTGGCAATACATTGGGGGCCCAAGGACCCACCTTTTTCCTTCCACCTTCAAAAGGTTTTGTCACGTGGCAAAACCAAACCCTCTTATTTTGTGTTGTGGAAAATTTACAAATTAAAGAATAAAATATATTGCGAAATTGCAAGAGGCCGTCTATGCTTTGTTTGCTTGGTAATAGTGAAGTTTTTATATACGTAATACGTCTGTACTGTTGGGTATGCTCACCCAACCAAGCCTTAAGTAAATTAAACAACAATTTGATAAATTAAAAGATTAGGGTAAACAATCTATTCTCCAGATGGGATTTGGCTCATTTTGTTTTATTTCAAATTTTCTTATTTTTTAGTACAGGTTGAATTTAATTTTTTTTTCCAAACTTAGCTTAATAATTATCATCTAAAGATGTCAACAGTTGACATTTAGTTCTTTCTTGTTGATGGCACCAATTTATTTTTATTTGGAAAATACTAGTGTTAGTGTTAGTTTAGGATCTTAAAAACCATGAGAATGACGGATGACCTTCCGTTTCACCAACCATTTGAAGTTTAATGTTGAAGGAGAGACAGGGTTCAATGGGGTTGTTAACCTACTTGAAACAAACACCAACTCACCTCAAAACATGCACCACATACACCTAATACTTGAATACATGATGTCCTAAATTGACATCTACCATGCATGAGAAACTTGCATTCATTAATGAGCTGCTAATAAAAGATTTCGATTCACTCATCTCAGCTTTACGTATTAATAAAGAATTAAAGAGATTAAGACAGCAATTTCTATGGAGATTAATTAGCAACAAAACATCGTTTTAATGATCCTGTCCGGATGTCCCAAGCTAACAAGTTGGGTATCAATAAGTGTCAGTTTGTACATGTATAGAAATTTCAAATATGTTGGTTTTTTTTCGCTAGATGGGCGTATTTGATGTTAAGTTTTTTTTTTTTTTTTCCTAGCTGGAGTTATTTTTATACGGTTGTTGGCACATAAAATGGAAATTAACAAAGTCCAAGTTTGGTTCAACCGGAACGTCAATTAATATTAGGACTTATACTGGGCAAACACAAGGGGGGATAGCTCTCTCCCAAGTCCCAACCCGGGTCGAGAACTGATGTATAGACTGGCTTAGATGATAATGCCCATGTACAGAGAAAATAAACAAAATGAATATAATGAATGTCCACACTACTTGATTGTTGTGATAAAGTGGCTGCCGTAGATAGTGATTTTATTTCTTTCAATTGGTTGGAAAGAGTGCAGATGTAAATACAATGTTTTGCATTATACATATTTTATGTGTATTGTTCCTAAACTGAACCTAATTAAGGCTCAGTTTAGAAAGAATACAGATACAATATGTATAATGCAAAACCTTGCATTTTGTATTCTTTCTTATCTATTTGTATTGTATATATTTGTATTTGTATTTGTATTCTTTTCAAATTAAGTCAAATATATATTTTTCCATGCATTTATCATGACCAATGCCACTTAATAAGGAAAATATTTCTTTACACTTTAGGCTGTGTTTGGTTGTAGTGCAAATAAATTTGCATCGATGCAAAATTATAGTGCAAATTCTGGTTTATTTTTGTTCCAAATTTTAACTCATTCTGTTTGATTGTAATATAAATGAAGTAAAATAAGCCATAAAAGAAAATAAAATAAAATCCAAAACAAAATTAAACCAGAATTTATATTCTTTTTATTTGCACTCCCATACATTTGTACTTGTACAAATAAAATTGCATTGCAACTAAATGCAATCTTACTCTCCATTTGAGAAGAATTTAAATATAAATGTGTTGAGTGTAAAATTTTGCATACGGTACTTTTAAACCTTATATTGTCACTTTCTCAAATAGTCTTTAAAGAAGGATGCATTAAAAAGAACCAACATCTAAAGCTTTGTTTGTCCATATAAGCTAGATTTAAAGTTTCTGTGATTGGTCTTAAGCTACTCGCAAAAGGTAACTTGGTACTGCATGATAAGAGAGTAAAGTTTCTGAGGTAAAGATTTGACCACCCAAACGGACCCCTTTTGGTAAGCCAAGAGCTGTGTTAGCGTCCTTCCAAAATTGTTAGCCACGTCTTGGATGCTGATACATTGTCAGGGCCCTATAGTTTTGTGACGAAGCATATATTTTCTTTGTACCTGACGAGGACGAATGAGAATTCCCTAAATCTAGGTGTGGATTTTAGCCGAGCCGAACTGAATAGAACGAGGCATACTTGGCTCGAGCCTGGTTTGTCAAGGTAGCATAAAGCTCGAGTCGAGTTTGGTTCGAACTAGAACTTTGAGTTTGAGTTTGATTCGACTAAAAAATTCATAAGCTCAAGTTCTATTTGAGGAAAAACGTTTTATAAAAATAAAAAATTATATATAAAAATATTTTCATCTGATATTTAAAAAATTAAGAATTAAAACATTTTTCTACAATTATATATATATATATATATATATATATATATATATATATATTCAAGCTTGGCTCGTGGCCACCCCTACTTAAATCCCTTACTTACTATGCCCATGAAGACTTTGCATGTGGACAAGACTCCCTTGCATATATGGATTTTAATGGTGAATCTGAGACTCATTAGCCAAGGAAAAACTTTGGTTGTAGCCTAGGCTATCTGTGTGGGCAAAATAGTATTTACACTCAATATTATTTTAGTTAAAAAGATACTAGCAGAGGGGCCCTTGCTTCATAGGGGCTGTAATGAAATTGCAACATTTCTATTTGTTACATTATAAAAGACAATGGTTTCTTAATAAGAAACTTGTAATTATAAGTACTCAAGTCTTGAAACTCATATAAAGACTTAAAAGAGATCACCATATGCTCATTTTTTAAATATTAATTCAGCAAAGCATCTCATATAAAAGAATACGATCATACAATGATAATTCTGAGTTCCACTTCATAGTTGTCTTTTGTTTCACATCGAGAACTCCCAACTAACCTAAACAATAGGACCATCCGGCCTAAGAACCATCCATGCAATTGGTTCCATTTTACCACAAACCCAGTCCTTGGCCAAAATCGATGAATCAGTCAACGATCCATTGACCTGGGTGATTGAACCGTTGACCCGTCGACCTGTTCAACAGTTTTTGCCATTTTTTATTTTTTATTTTTGATGTTAGAACAAGCAATTCATTCGAACGGGATGGTCGAACCATCAACCTAGAAACCAGTGGCCAGAACGGTTTCATTTTCGGTTCGTTTTTTCTAAATGTCAATAATTAGACAAAATAAATTTGTAGTCGTAGCCATGGGAAGGTTGGACATTGCAAGGGATTCCAAAACCTTGAAAGGTAAATCCAAAGTGACCTTAAACACAAAAAAAAAATGGTGGTAAATCTACCAAACTGGAAAAGCCAAGGAAAAAAATCAAAAAATTGAGTCCAAAGTTCTGCTTTGAGGTGGAGCTAAACATTTCGGCCTAGAAACCATCCAGGAAACCGGTTCCGTTTTACCCCAATCCCGGTCCCTGGCCAAAAAACCATTGAATCGATCAATGATCCATTAACCCAAGCGGTTGAACCATCGACCCGTTCAATGGTTCTGGTTGTTTTTTTTTAATTTGTGTTGTTAGAACAGGTCATCCATTTGAACCGGACAGTTGAACCGTTGACCTAAAAACTAGTGGCTAGAACAGTTTCGTTTTTGGGTCGTATGAGTCACGTGCTCGAATGACATAGCACTTATGATACTGCTTAGTGGACCTCATATGCTCAATTTTTTCCCTATAATTTTTGTTGTCAAAATGGGCCATCCGTTTGAACTATCGACCCGAAAACCAGTGGCCAGAACAATTTTATAATTTTTTTGCTTGTAATTTTTGTTGTAAGAACAGGCTATTCGTTCAAACCAAACGGTCAAACTGTCGACCTGAAACCAATGGTAAAAGGGGAGACCACCCCTATCCCTTTAATAGATATTTAAGATATAAGATGGAAATATATTTTAATTATAGGGGTATAAATGGAAGAATGAAATCAGGGTCCTTTGATGATAACACTGAACCATTCTTATATTTCAATGACAGGGGTATAAATGGAAGAATGAAATCAGGGTCCTTTGACAATAACATTGAACCATTCTTATTTTTATTAATGGGTAAGAAATGAGGACCTGAATTAGCTAACTGATCTCATTAGCCAATGCTTTTGAATTAAGCTTCGACACTGCCGCCTTTGGTGTTTATAATTGAGCTAGAAAACGATTACATTGAATTGAAAAATCTAACTTTTTGGTGAAGTTAATTAGGCCCCATTTGTTTGTATTTTCGTGCAGTCTGTCATCTCTTTACAAGCTCAACAGACCGTGATTCGGTCTTTTCCTGTTTGGTTCATAGTACATTTAGCTATTAAAAGTTAGCATGCCGAAAAGATGCGAAAAGCCCGAAATGGGTGATTTTTGAGAAGTTTCAAATGGAGCTTTTGCATTTTTTTATTTATCTTCGTATAAAAAGACACACGGAAAGGCACACCTTAGCCAAACGGACTTTAGGCTACTTAAATCTTAATGCAAAAGCTCAATGTGTCTTTTGACTGTCAAAACTATTAGAAAATCTTTCCAAAAGATTTGTCAAACAGCCTCTTAGTTTAGTTTTAGAAGCTTCTTTGAAGCAGCTGATGTAGCCATAGTGGTTTCATATAATAACTTAATGTCAACAAATTTTTTACTTTTCTGTTTTTTTTTTTTTTTCTTATATTTTCAACTGCCTACGCCATAGATCACAAATGCCTTTGTACCCATTTGGGAGGGCTTTCACACAATGACTTCTAGCATTGTATGAGCCCAAAAAAAATCCAAAAAGCCAGGAATTTGTCCGATAAAAATCCAGAAAGCTGAAAATAGGCTTTTATAGGCCAAAAATCAACTTTCTCGTGAAGCTATCTTAGATAGATTTTTCAAAAACGAAGGGAGGGGGGGGACTTTGGAGTGGACGATGGATGGTTCACCAGCTCTACATCTTCGTTCACACAATGCGACACTATTACACTATACATATATACATATATACATACATATATACATGCCTTCATATTTTCATGCATTCCTACATACATAAATACATAAATACATACATACATATGGTCTGATAGAAAATAAGGGCCCATTTGGGAGGGCTTCAGCGTTAACTAGGGTGGAGCTACATAAATGAGTGAGAGGGCTTCAGCGTTAATTAGGTAGAGTTATGTGTATTTGACTAGGGCCAATTAATCCCATTGAAGTTCAATAAAAGCATGAAGTACGTGTATTTTCTCATATTGACGCTAATAAAGTTAAATAAAATATAAGAGTGTGGGGTCAATTTATGTATTTTATTTAGACATTAAACTTGTTGAACTTTATGTTATGTATATAAAGAATCTATTTGGGAGGGTTTATGCAGTGATTGAGTTGCATTGACAAAACTGTTTTCCAACACTTCAGATCCAGTGTGTTTGGACTCAAAGGGATTTTCTCTTCGAGTCCACTAAAATTTTGACAAGTCATTCGGTGTTGAAGTGGGGAGAAACTAGCCATTACCAGTTGAAGTTAGGCCTGTAAATGGATCGAATTAGAATCAAATCAGGTTATATTCGAATTTGAAAACGATTATAAATGCTAATATCTGAATTCAATTCAATATCCAACAGATATCAAATATATCGATTCAAATTCGATTTCGATTATTAAATCGAATATTTGATTCGATTCTAATTCGACTGATTGACTTTTCGAATATGAACTCGAAGAGATTCGAATCCAATTATAGATTAATTGTTTTGCAGGATTAAGTTTTAACCTTAACTGAGCTAAGTACCATCTCATAGACATTAATGAATGAAGTAATTAATGCTCAACCTGAAGATGAAATATTAGAAAAATGCAAACAAGAAAGAGCAAAAGCTTGAAGCAAAATCTAGAGCATAGGTAAAGGAAAATACTGGATTGGTGTTTGGAAGCTGATAAGAAGCTTGGCTTATCTTGCTTCTCCTTTTGATTAGGAACATAAGGTTTCATTTTTTTTGGGGGGTCCATAACAACAATTAAATCAGTGCTGTAACTAGAGCTGAATAACCAATAATCTCATGCATGGCACTTCTGTTACCATGTTTTTCTAGATGTTTGCATAGAATAACGTTGTATCCTGTATGGTGTTGACAACTTTTTATTAGATGTAACATGGATTTGGGATTTTTTTTGCCATATCACGATGTTAAACTAGGAAATTTCTAGTCTTTCTTGCTACTAGAAACAATAAAATATGTTTTTTCACATAAACTGTTTTCAAGTGCATTGCTTGGTGACATGACAGAATCTCCAGTTGATAGGCATAAGAACACGGGTTAAAAGAAAAGGTCAAAGGTTAGGTCCATATCCAACCGACCCATCCCAAAATCATCAGGACCATCACTGGATAATGACTAAGTTGTTCTCAAGTGCATCAAAAAGCATGAGTATAAAAGGACATCTACAAAATGGAGTTTACCTCCTTTTTCAGTTTAGCTTCTATAGATACTTTCTTGCTTTTCTACCATGACCCAATTGTTGACAATTTTTTCTCTGCTCAATTGTTTCAGTATGATTAAGTTTCAATTCCAACATGTAGTATGATTTTGATTTAAAGAAGTGAGCACAAAGTTGATTTTGAACAGAAAGATCACACACGTCACTGGGTGATCATTGATTGTATTTATAGCTGTTTTGATATGGTTATCATGTACAAGGATAAATACAGGTGGAGATCGGATCGGTTAGGAATTTTGGCTTATCTTAATTAGTTACAGAAGATTAGGCTTATTGGGGTTAGCTGGCATATGGATGAAGTTTATCTTGGATGGCTGGTGTATGGGTCGATGCATGGGCTTGAGGAGTGGACTCACTATCATTCCCCCTCAAGCTGGACAGAGGTGTGCATATGTGTAGCTTATGAAGAAGATGAAGCAAGCGGGCAGCTGGCAGACTTTTGGTTAAGAGATCTACTAGTTGCTCATGAGATGGCACGTGATGGGCATCTACAAAGTTGCAAGCAACCTGTTCTCAGACGAAGTGGTGGTTGACCTCGATGTATTTCGAGCGAGTGTGAAAAACTGGATTGGAGGCAAGAGCAATAGCTGACATGTTGTCACACCAGATGACCAGAGTAGTGAGAATAGGAACATGAAGTTCTTTGAACAGAGAGCATAGCCAGGAGATTTCCACAATAGTGTGAGCAAGGCAGTGATATTCGGCTTCTGTGGAGGAACAGGCAACTGTGGGTTGTTTCCTCGTACACTAGGAAATGGGATTGGGCGCAAGAAACACACAAAATCCATTGGTGAACCTATGATCCAATGGACAGCCGGCCTAGTCAGCGTCACAATAGGCACTCAATTGAATCGAGCCTGGAGTGAAGAAGAGCCTAGAGGAGATGGTGCCTTTGAGATATCTCAAAATTCATTTCACTATGGTGAGGTGTGCTTCAGTGGATTGCTGGAGATGTTGGCAAGCTTGATTGACTGGGAAGGCGATGTCAAGCCGGGTGAGAGTGACATATTGGAGTGCCCCAACTAGACTTTTGTAGATTGTTCAATCCTTCACCGGTGGGCTCGAGGAGGCATCAATTTTTGTAGATGACGTTGGTGTGCGATCAGGTTTGCAGCCACCCATACCTACACGATCAAGCAAGTTGAGAATGTACTTGGATTGATAAAGGGATAATCAATCACTGGTGTGGTGTATCTGAATGCAAAGAAAGTATGATAACGGGCTGAGGTCCTTCATTTTGATGAATGAGCTTAGTTGTTTGATGAGAGAAGTAAGGAAAGACGATTTGCTGCCCATTTATGCCATCTTGATGGTAAATGAACAAAGATGGATCAAAGGTGGTGTGAAAGCCCAGTTCCGCTATAATGAACCTAAACTTGTTATAGCAGGCCCGTGGGGCTTGGCGAAGCCCATAGATAGATTTGTGCATACAACAAACATAATCAGAATGAGTGGGGTCCATATAGCATAGCAGTTGAGCCATATACACTTCTTCATGAAGGTCACCGTGCAAGAATGCACATTCAACATCTAGTTAGCACAATGGCCAGCCCAAGGCAACTACTAATGAGAGTACAATGCGAATAGTGGTATGCTTCACTACAGGACTGAATGTTTCAATGAAATCAACGCCCATCTATTGGTGGAAACCCTTAGCAACCAAGTGGGCTTTGAAGTGCTATACTAATCCATCGGGGTAACGCTTGATGTGGTACACCCATTTGCAGCCTACCACATTCATTCCAGGTTGGTAGGGAACCAACGACCAGGTCTTTTACTCCCAAAGTGAATGAAATTCTTGGTCCATGGCATTGCGCCAGTCAGGGTGTTTGGACGCTTGGGTGTAAGAGGTCGGTTCAACAAGGTGGGAGGCTGTAAGAGATGCCGGAATGGGGTATTTGGTGTTGTACGCCTTGGGTTTAAAGATCCCGGATTGGGAACGGGTGACCATAGGATGAGTGCGTTGAGGTGTTGTGAACTTATTAGGTGGTGGTTGGCCAATGGGTGTAAGGTTTGATGGTGGTTGAGAATGAGTTGTAGTTAAGGGTTCAGGTGAGGTAGGAAGTGAGCCCATGGTTAGAGAAGGGGAGTGGATTAGACTATTGAGCCTTGGTGACTGATTAGCAATGGGGCTGAGTGCTTCTGTGTGAGATGGCAGACCAGGAGACTGCACCATGGAGGACCTGGAGGATGGATGGTTTGGGGAGCGGGATTTTAGTGTGGGCCAGACAACATCAGTAGGCCCATAAGAGTTTTCCAGCCATGTAGAACTAGTGGGTGGCTGAGGTTTTGATGGTGTGGTGGTTTGAGTTGAAGGGAGAGGGGAATGTGTGTTCATCAAAGACAACATGGCAAGAGATGTAGACTCACCCATTTGTGATGTCCATGCACCTATAGTCCTTGTGGGAGGGGTTGTATCCCAAGAAAATGCAATGGGAAAAATGGTGGTGAAGTTTGTTTGTGGAATAGGGTCGTAGCCAAGGGAAGAAGCAAAGACAAATGAAGAACTTGAGATGTGTGTGGTCCGAACGGGAGCGAAACAGCCGTTCGAATGGGGACTGTATGCAAGAAGCTAAAAGGGGCATGCAGTTGATGAGATAAAGAGTAGCGGTGAAGGCTTCAAGCCAGAAGTGGAAAGGTAATGAAGCATGAGCGAAAAGGGTGAAACTCATTTCGATAATGTGGCGATGTTTACGCTCATCCACACCGTTTTGTTCGGGTGTATGAGGGCAAGAAAACTGGTGTACAATGCCATGAACATTAAGAAAAGAAGAGAATTTTGTTCCAGAAAATTCACCCCCCCCCCCATCAGTTCGTAGTACTTTGATCTTGGAATTAAGAAGATTTTTTATTTTGGCTTTAAAGGATACAAAAATGTCATGAATATCTGATTTTAATTGTAATGGAAAGAGCCAGGAGTAGCGAGTGTGATCATGAATGAATAAAGCATAGTATTTAAACTTAGAAATAGACAAAACCGGGGTTGGTCCCCATAAATCACAATGTAGAAGTTCTAATGGTTTGCTGGAATGGTGATGGATAGTAGAAAAGGGGAGTTGGCAGCTTTTGCCAAGTTGACAGGATGAACACACTATGTTACTTTCTTTATTCTTGAGAGATAATTGTGAAAAAATTGCTAACTGAATGTCACGGGAGGGATGGCCTAGACGATGGTGCCAGATGGTTTCAATGGGGCTGCAGGCGGTGAGAGTTGTGGGATGAAAGGGGTAGAGTCCTCCTTTAGTCAATCCTTGGTGCAGGATCCTCCTAGTCTGCTTGTCCTGTACAACAAAGCCAGAAGTATCAAAAAAAAGTTGCAATTATTATCTTTTGAAAATTGGTAAATTATAGCAGGTTAGAGGAGGCATCAGGACAGTGAAGAACATGATTCAGATGAAAGGTAGAAGATGGGTAGGTTAGGGTAGAGGTGCCGGTGCGTTTGATATCTAAGCCATGTTCGTTACCCATCGTGACCAAGTTGGAACCAACTAAGGGAGCAGGTTAGAAGCCTTACCAAGATCTAGAGTGATGTGGTGAGAGGCTCCGGTATCGGAGTGCAATGTGCCTTCATCAAGAGGATCACGGGAAGCTATTACCATGGTGACTAATTTTTCTGGTGGATATCTGCCTTGATAGGTGAGATTCAGCCTTTGGAAACAATCAATAGCTATGTGTCCAACTTTGCAAATTTGGCGAGTTGGTCTAGATCCGTTATTGGTTGGACGCTGAGATGAATTGGACTAGTGGTGCCCTTGATTTGATTGTGAAGGCCATGGGACGGCTACATTTTGCTGCTAGCGTTTGGAATCATGTTGTGGAGTGTACTAGTGATTTGAAGAGTTGGGATGGCAAGAAAGTTGTTGTTGTCGTGTCTTGGCTGCAATAAGGGCATGGGAGTTCTCTGTAGGAGCATCTTCTACAAAGGACATCTCTTCGTAGATGAGTAGATCATGAAGTTCTTTCAATGTGACTAATACAATTTGAGCACGACCACGAATAGTGGAGGCAAAAGGACGAATGATGATGGCAATCCATCCAAAATATAGATTTATAATTCATTGTCAAATGCGGGTGCATTGCATCTCGCGAGCTGATCATTGATAGATTTAACTTGCTGAAGGTAGTCGTGCATGGTGAGAGATCCCTTTTTCAAATGATGAAGTTGCTTGCGAAGGGAAGTGACGTGCATGGGGGTGGACGAAGCATAGCGACGTTCTAGAATATCCCACACTTCCTTGGATGACTTTACGCCAACCATGTAAGGCAAAGCCGATGTGGACAGAGTGGTCTGAATCTAGGAGAGAAGAATCTGGTCGTGTTCATACTAGGTTTCAAACATTGGATCATCAGTACTTGGAACTAATTTGGATCCATTGATGAAAGACATAAGCCTATGTCCTCTGAGAATGGGCTCGAACAATGATTTTCACAGGAGATAATTTGTGTTGTCGAGCTTTATGGGCACAAGATTGGAGATATTTGATATCACTAATGAAGATGTTGGGAACGAACTGGCGTCGATCTGGGAGGTTGATGTTGAAGCTGACATGATGAAGATGCAGTTTTGCTATGGCTCTGATACCATAAAGAAGAGAGCACAAAGTTGATTTCGAACAGAAAGATCACACACGTCATTGGATGATCATTGATTGTAATTATAGTTGTTTTGATATGGTTATCATGTACAAGGATAAATACAGGTGGAGATCAAATTGGTTAGGAATTTTGGCTTATCTTGATTAGTTACAGAAGATGAGGCTTATCTGGGTTAGTTGGCGTATGGATGAGATTTATCTTGGATGGTTGGTGTGTGGGCCGGTGCATAGGCCTGAGGAGTGGATTCACTATTAACCTACCCGTCCCAAGATCATCAGGACCATCACTGGATAATGACTAAGTTGTTCTCAAGTGTATCAAAAAGCATGAGTATAAAAGGACATCCACAAAATGGACTAATCAGTTTACCTCCTCCTTTTTCAATTTAGCTTCTACAGATGCTTTCTTGCTCCCATGACCCAATTGTTGACAATTTTTTCTCCGCCCTACTCAATTGTTTCAGTATGATTAAGTTTTAATTCCAACATGTAGTATGACTTTGGTTTAAAGGTATACAATTAAGTCAAGTCTTAGAAGTTTCAAATCAATTCCCAGTCTACCTCAGACAACAATTTGCTTTTGAAGATCATCTAATTTATTATTTCTTTTTTTCTGAAAGCCCATTTATTTATTTGACCATTAAGTCAGGTGATTTATAAAATTTGAGGTGAACTTTTTGACTTAGCCAGTCAAGTTGCAGAGTTTCTAAGAATATAGGCATGTTTCAGAAAGATTAAAATACTACCTAGGATAATATGAAAAGAACTTTCTTGAACATAAAGGCAAATATGATAATAATACTATATATGTGAATATGATACAAAAATGTATCCAAAGAGCATGCATCAAATTTAGAAAAACAGGGACAGCATACATGAAATTTAGAAAATTGTAGAGAAGAGTGAAGATATATACCCAATGTAGGTTGATAAAAATGCAAAACATGGTTCAATGAATGGTGCCATAAGCTCTTCAATGCCAAACAATTTTCTTTCTTCCTTTTTCTTTACAATGTTTGTAGTTTTCATAAATTTTCTCTCCACCAAAGAACTTCAATAGATTTGTATGCAAGAGCCAATATTTAATACGCTTATGATAAAGTCCTAGTTTTAACAATGATGACACACTATTGTTTCCATTATTAGCATGTTTACCCATTATGGGTACTTGTGTCAAACATTACAGAGGCACATGGAGGCAACTAAGGCAAAATATAACATATGAAGGCTTCTAAGAAGGACCACCCATAAGAATGGCAAGTGGAAATTTGTGCTAACTGGGCCACATGATGTATTTGAGCTAGGTATTACCCAGCAATGAAGATTGAGGGCCACTTTTCTCAATACCCATGAAATAGAGGTAAATCTCCTGAGACACCAATATTGACTAAAACATTGAAGCTTCTAGTCCATGGATTCCAATAAGCTAAGCCCTTGAAGCATGAGAGCTTACAAACAAATGTTCACTTAAAGGTTATTTCAATTCACTTGCCTCATAGATATATTTCAAATAAATTTGAAGAGGAAAATAAATTATTTCAGTTCACTTGCATCATAGAGATATTTTGTTGTATCATAGTTGTATCAATTTAAAAAGAACTAAAGCAAATTCCACCTTTTGGAACTTGGAAAATAAATTATATTTCAAAAGGTGGGGTAGGTTGATTCTAATCAAGGCTATACATCAATGTCAAGGATTGCATCTTAAATGTCATTAAAAGGGATAAACTAGTGTTATTTGCCTCAGTGCAAGCTCCATTGCTAGAATGAAGTAGGATTGTTTGGTGAGGATTGTTAGATGATACATCCCATTCCCTCATTTGCCTATCACCCAAGGCTGTATTTGGATTGGATTCTCACTTACTTTCCCTCAACTTCAAACCAAAAGCCTACAAAAATTAAAACCTAATTAATAAAACTCCTTTGAAACTATACTTTGAAAAAATAAATATAAAGATGTCAAAACTCAAGTATTATCTGTTCATTACTTCCCTTATTAATCAAAGCATGAACTAAAGACAATCGTAAATAATTAAAGAGGAGAAACATAAGTTGCTTGATTACTTTAGATTATAGTCCAAGCCATATTCATCAAAGTACCAAAACTAAAGATTCACATAGCCACATCGAGTGTCAACTCAACAAAACCAAAAAGAAAAAGAAAAAAAAAACTAACTAGCATATATCAAAATCAGTCTCAAATAGTTTAAAATAACTAATTTATCCATACAACCATCATAACAAATTATAAAAAATAGTTCAAGGCTTCAAGTCTCCGAGGAAAATGACCACGTTCAAGCTAATGAGATATCCTTCATGCAAATGACCAATTAACTTGTTCAAGGCTCCAAACTATCCTTCATGCAAATGACCAAATTTTAAGCCTACAAAAAAAAGAGAAAAAAAAGTATAAAACCACATGTTAGTCCAAATCTTGAAATACATCAATCACAATTCATAAATATTTAAAAGATTGAAAATTATTTTCAATCTTACATATGCTAATTGGATGCACCACTTGCATGAGCACCATTTCCATCAAAATTTGTGCTTACACTTTCACTTCCACTTGGATTAATTTGATGATGGAGTCATCAGAGTTTCAATAGATTTATCAATAGGAAACATAGAAGAAGTAGGTGTTTCATCAAAAGAAACTAAAACATGTAATGAGAAACATAGAATACGATTAATACACTCATTTTAGAAAGATGATAAGCTTAATACTAAAAATATATATAAATTTTGGGCACGTTTGGTGCGTCTTTTTGGGAAGATCTTCTGGTATCTCTGACATGCAAAAGACGCATTGAATTTTTGCATGAAGGTCTAAGCAGCCCGAAGCATGTTTTGTAGACACGTGTCTTTCTGCGCAAGATTAAAATGCAAAAGATGTGAAAATCTTCATTTGGAGCTTCCCGAAATCAGCCCAAAATGGGCTTCTCGCATTTTTTCGGTGTTTCATCTTTGGTGGCTAGATCTTCTAGGTGCCAAATGTAAATAGACCAAAAATCAGTCTTCACAGCTTATAAACAATCGAAAGACCGCACGGAAACACACACCAAATGGTTGGTTATGTTTGATTAAGTATCTTGCAAAGTCATATATACTCTTTATGGGATCATATTTATGTCCCTCTAGTCTACGGGTTATTTCGCTTACATTTGTAGAAATTGTCAACATTTATTGTCCAATTTCTCTTTATCCTTTTAGTAATCTTCATGGACATCTTGAGACATGATTAACTAGATGAGTGGTCCCACTAGTGCTTGCATCATTAAAATCTTGTTTACAATAATTGCAAACAGCCATTTCCTCATTTTTTGCATTAAGGATTATGTCAAAATGCTTCCACACTTCAAATGTTCTTTTTCTTTTTCTAGGGACCAATGGGGGCAATGCAGCATTAGGACTATTCACATTTTCTCCATTTTCACTATTGCCATTAGGTCCAGTGCTAGATTGAGAAGGATTAATCGATCCAGGCATTTAATATTTTCTTCAAAAGTAAATATAGAACCTAAATAAAGACCACACAAAATAAAGTTTAAAAAATATTAGAAGTTTAAAACTAGTAAGGTAAATGCATAATCATAAAATAAAATTACTAAAATATGAGAAGCAATAAATATTCACAATATCATTTAGGAATTAAGACAAAAAAATTTGCTACATAACCACTTTACTATCAAGGTTAAACCAATTCCTAAATCTGTAATCTATTCTATCTATTCTATCTCATTTAAGCTAAAAAATCTAGCTCATAAGTCATAACTAGAATCCAATAAACCAATAAACCAATTCCTAAATTTGTAATCTATTCTATCTCATTTACTTTGAAAAATCTAGTTCATAACCAGAAACCAAAAAACAAATAAATCATTATCTAAATCACTATCAGAAATTTGTAATCCATTCTATCTCATTAGAAATTTAGCATAGGAAAATAAATTGAAAAATCTAGCTCATAAACCAATAAACCAATATGTAATCTATGAAATCTATGAAAGTCAAATTATCTTGATAAAAGAGGCAAGGGATTGATAGCAGCAGGCATGGGTTCCTGGCAGTGAGCCAAGTGTGAGTGTGTGATGGCATGGGTTCCCAGTGGTGCGAATATGATGGGTTCCCGATGGCAGTCGTGGGTTGCAGCACAAGCCCAGTGATGCTACACAGTTGAGGGTTGCTTGAGCTTGAGCAGCGACTAAGGAGACGGCATTGATCTTGAGCTTGAGCTATGGGCAGTGACCGGTGCTGGACCGCTATCACATTGCTATCGGTGATGATAATTGCTTGGGTAGCAGGTCACTGTCTCACTAAGACAATGAGACTCTGAGAGAAGAGAGAGAGAGGAAAGATGACTAGATAAGCAATGGCGGCGTCCAGTGAAGGGCTGGTGGTTGCTCGGACAATGAGGGGTGGTGACCAGTGATGGTGGTTGCTCAAGCGCCATTCAGCGACGACTAAGGCAGTGATGGAGGGTTAGGGTTTTGAAACTTCAGAGAGAGAGGTAAGGTCCGATTCGATTTTATTATACCGAATCTTGGATTCAAATTCAGATTTTCGAATACTGTTTAAGGCCTAAAATTTGTAAATAAAAAATTGATAAGTTATAAAATCTTTAATTTTTATAAACAAAAACTAATATCGACGGAAAACTCCAAAGCCCTCACATTAACCTTCGTCAACTACACTGCAACAGAACAACTATGGGTTTTAACGTCCACGGCAACGGTATTTCAAAGGAAAACTGCTAGCCTGCTATCTGTGTTGTTTTTCATCTTTCCTTCTCTATGAACCCAACTCCAATAATGGAATCATTGTTCGTTGTCTTTTTTTCCCTGTTTTTGTGGCGGTTTTCATCTCCCAAATGGGCGAGGGGCTATTTGATACCTAGATTTGACCTGGCCACCATCTCTTTTGTAATAAGGCAGTTCAGGAGTTTTAGAAGGCCATTGATTTGAAGCCAGGGCATTTGGAAGCTCTCTACAATTTGGATGGGCTTTACTTGGATATGGGAAGGTAGCAGAGAGCCTCGGAGATGTATACTAGGGTACTGGCTATGTGGTCAAATCATTGGCGGACGCAAATCAACAAAGCAGTGTCCTTGTTAGGAGATGAGAGACTGATGAAGCCATGAAAGCCCTAAAGGAGGTTTTCAAGATGACAAACGGATGCAATTGCTCATTTGAAACAACTGCAGGAAAAGAGGTTCGAGGGGAACGGACGTGCTGAAGGGGAGAATGCATTTCTTGTGGTGGAGCTGTCAAAGTTTAAGAGAGTGGGCCTGAAGACTACGACGAGGCAGGAATTGGCAAATGTTCTTTCAATCAGAGCTTTCCGAAGGCTCACTAGGTTGAACGGACCGTTAAAATGTGGATGTTCTGAAGAAGGAAATGACTGAAACAGAGGTTCCGGTTTCCTATTCTGGAATCCTGGTGCTCTTGAGAAATTAATCCATCCGCAAGGCTGCACTAGAGTGAATTCTCCGCAAATTGCTCAGTTTCTTGAAGCCAGAGACTTTCCAAGGAGCTGTAAAAGTTATCAATGAAAAGATTCTATCTGAATTGGATTGGATGCTGCAGACTCAGGTAGGTGTGGATTTGAGTATGTTCTATGCTGTTGTGGATCCCATCTGTAGTGGCCCTCCTGACAAGCGGAAACGTGTGGCATTTGATGCACTGCGACCTACGACACGGATGAAGATTATGAAGGCAGTGCCCGGATCAAGAAAGCTGATGCTCTCAAGTATATCAAATTGATAAGGGCCATCTATATCCCATCCCATGGGGTCAGTGAAATGCTGGAAATCCATGGAGAAGCTGATGCGCTCAACGTTAGTTGTGCTGTTATTTGGGGAAAAAAGAACAATGTCTTGGGAGTGTAAAATCCATAATCCGATAGTTAACTGGTTCAAAGTCTTGTTTAATCTTGGAAAAGGGAAAAATAAAGATGATGAACAGATGGAGCCTTCGCCAGATGATGGAAGAAATAAAGTGTTTGACTCTCTCTCTCTCTCTTTTTGTGAACAAAACCCCAAACACAGATAGCGGCTAGCAGCTTCCTTTGAACACTCTTGATGGTTGAAACCTTCCGTTGACGTTGCCATTAAAATCCATAGTTACTTTTTGTTGAGGTTTGGACACTGCTGGTGAAGGTTAATGGTTGGGTTGGGGAGCAGATCAAGGTTTGAGTTTGAGAACAGAGAGAACATAAAACATGAGGGCTTCAGAATTTTCTGTCGGTATTGACTTAATAACTTTTGTTTATAAACATTGTTGTCAGTTTTAAAGCTTTAATCGGGTGTAGCCTGTAGTGTAGGTGATGGTCCATTAAACACGAATGATGTGTTAACTCGAAGAGAAAATTTCTTCAATTCCAAACGCATGGAATCCGGACTCCCTAAACTAGGAGTGCAATTTGGCCCAAGCCCGATCAATCCATCCCACAATTTTATACAGGCTGGACTTAAATTTTGGGTCCTCAGATTGGCCTCGGGAAAAAGTTTTAACTTTTTAATTTTTTGAGCTAACCTGAAGCCTAACCCTTAATTAGCCCAAACTTGATCGGTTGGTCCTAATCCAACCTGATTAGGACTTAATTGTATATAATATATGATCAATCTGAGCGTAACCCAGCCTAACCTAAATACATCAAATTTTACCATAGATTGGGCACAGATTAGATAATATAGGCTTGACTTTGGGCTCAGGCCAGACTTGGGACTTAAGGCCCAATTCTAATGATTGGACATGGGTTGAGGCAAAACCTAACCAGACCGCCCGACTTGCACTCCTACCCCAACTGAGTGGCAACTTGGTTTCCTGTTTTGATGGGAACTTGTTTCAAGTTGTTGGAAGCTTCTTTTGAGCTTCTAAAACCAATCTCCTGGCAAGAGACAATGACCAAAATCTCAAATGAAAGACCACAATAATAAATCGGTCGTCATATTTTGTGCTAGAAATTTGTTTCCCGGAATGAAATGACTACCACAAAATTAAGAAAAGTATCCCTTTGCTGGGTCAACTCATAGGTCAAGGAATCCACACTAGGTGATGGTCTGAAGGTCGAATAGTGCTTGCCGTATTTGATATAATTAGGCAATGTGTCGAACATGTAAATGACTTCTTGCATTGGCTGGGCTGGACCATTGGATTAAATTAAGAACTGCATAACTTTGTCTTAACCCAACTTCAGGCCCTAAGGTTGCGGCAGAAGCAAGCACATAGACACAAAGTCTGGCACTCAGAGTCAGAGACTCGGTTCAGGTGGACCTCCGTTTGGGTTGGACAGGGTTGGCTTGGGAGGCCCAGCCCATTACCAACCCGTGGAGGTGGAACTGGCCCGATTTGTTTTGCTATTGTTTATTGACAGAGAAAAGTGCTCCTGCCCGCCATTGCATTGAAATGTAATTGCAATTAATTGACCCGTTTGACACAAGAGGCAGAAAATAGACCAAAAGGAGATGGTTTTAATAAATATAGCCATCTGATGCAATATATTTGTCGTTTTGACAGAGTCAATTTATTAAGGGTTCCATGGTAAGCTTTGGACCATAGGTTGCAAATGATCGTATCCTAGTTCTCTAAAGTCCAAACCCAAACTTCTAGGATTTTGCCTAAAATAACGAAAATTAGAAGTCAAGGAAAGGCAGCTGTATAATCAGTTTTAAGTTTGACCATTTAGGTCCTAACCCAGTCCAAGTGGAATTGGGTTTTAACTTTTAACTAGCCCAATTTCCTTCTTTATTTTGCTTTTAGAAAAAAGAAAAGACTTCTATATATATATATGGGCAAAGTTATGTCGTTTTAAGAGTACCATACCTGTATCACATTAGAGAAAATCTTAGCATTTAAATACGTGCATACAAATACATATACATACATAAATATATATAAGTAAATATATATATATATACACAAACATTATATATGTATTTATATGCATCCTTACATGCATTATTATATATTCATGTAGCAATGATATGAGATGAAATGAGACAAGATGAGATGAAATGTGATCAGATTAGGTGAGATGAGACGAGGCGGGATGCGAGATGAGATGAGATGGTCATCACAATCTCCTCATTGCAAATAGCAAAGTCTTCATCACAAGTGAAATTGCCATTGCAATATGGCAATCGCAAATCACAAATAACATCTGATATGGGAAGCCTAAACATGATCATTAACATTTCAAGTTAAATCGAATGGCCATTACTTAATCAAGTGTGATCAAAGTACATCATTTAAATGTGAAGAATCATTAATTGTTAATTAACTATGAATAAAAAAAATAATTCAATCCATTAAACATATAAATTTTCACAACACAGAATTTTTCCTTAGAGATTTTTCAATTTTACTGATTGTAGTTTCTCACCCAACATTCTATTGTATCCTAAAAATAAATTTACTTACAACCCAATAGTAAATTCAACCATTTGAGTGAGTGCAAATAATGTTCTAAAAGCACCATCTTCAAATATGCTTCAAAACATTTCCTCTGAATTTCTAAAACTACATCTCCAATACAACTTAACACAACTCAACTTTTCTGGATTGAGTTCAAACAAACAAATCTAGTTGAAGTTGCATCCCTAGCCTCAGAGCAAAATCCAAATATCGAAGGAAGAAGGGGACAGATTAAGAAAAAAGTCGCCTATGTAGAGAGGGAAGGTTAGTGATTGCTGAAAATGATGCACAGCCCGCGTTGGGAGAAAAAAAACTGCCAAACCTTCTCAGAATTCTAATTCTAACTTTATTTTCTTGCTCGAGTCAAAAGTGAAGCTGAAGCGTGTCCAGGATTTCAACATTTTCTTGAGTGGGAAAGGAAAGAAACATCTATAACGACGACGATGATATCATCAATTGTTGGTATTCTTGAAGGGTTCCACTGACCCCAACCCCACGGTAAAGGGTCAATTAGTCAATCTGACAACCAGCTCCCAATTAACATAGTTCGTCAATATATACAAGACTATCTTGTTGTTTATAAAAGGACCACCAAATCATCGACCAAACCTGAGAAATTCTTATTCTTGAGAGTTGAGACTACTTTTGTGTGTGTGGTATTGTGTCTGAGAGAGAGAAGGAGAGAGTGATCAGTACAGTGTTTGGAATTGTTGAATACCCCAATACCAGAACAATGTTTTCCAGTACAAACATACCTTCAACCAGCGGCGTCTCTGGCAGCGTCGGCGATGCTTGTTCGGTCAATAGTCCATGACTTCTTACCTCATGAGGTACAACACTATGTCTTCTCCGGCCTACGAAGCATCCTCAGTCGTTTCTCCTCGGAATCGACCATTGTCATCCAAGAATTCGATGGGCTTACCAACAATCAAATCTACCAGGCTGCCGAGATCTACTTGGGCCCCAAGTTCTCCCCCTCCACTCGAAGACTAAGGGTGAGCAAACCCGAAAAAGAGAATAATTTCAGCGTCACTATGGAGAAAAACGAAGAGATAGTAGATGTCTTCGACGGTGTACAGTTCAAGTGGAGATTTGTATGCAGCCTTGTCGAATCTTCGTCGCCTTATTACAACAACCCCTACAATTTCAACTCGACGGTACGATCCGAAGTCCGATCCTTTGAGCTCACTTTTCACAAGAAACATAAGGATAAGGTGTTGGGTTCTTACTTGCATCACATATTAAGGGAGTCCAAGGAGATGAAACAAGAGAACAAGACACTGAAGCTATTCACGCTGCAATTCGACCGCGTCTATGGAAGCAGGGGAGATGCATGGACTTCCATTAACCTGGATCATCCTGCAACGTTTGAGACGGTGGCGATGGATTCGGAGCTCAAGAAGGCAGTAATGGAGGATTTAGAGAGGTTTGTGAGGAGGAGAGAATTCTATAGGAGGGTAGGAAAGGCTTGGAAACGTGGGTATTTGTTGTACGGCCCTCCGGGGACGGGTAAGTCGAGCTTGGTTGCTGCCATGGCCAATTACCTCAACTTCGACGTGTACGACTTGGAGCTAACCGATGTCCGTTGCAACTCGGAGCTAAGGAGGTTGCTGGTCGCAACAGCCAACCGTTCGATAATTGTCGTTGAAGACATTGATTGCAGTATTGATTTGGAAGATCGACAAGGCGCAGCTGATGAAAGACCCAAATTCTACGTAAATGGCTTTCGTCAAGATAGCGAGGTTAGTTATTTTCTCACTTGAAGTCATCTCTCTCAGATACGAACCACCGCCAATTGTGTGTTTAAACTGATGTGCTTTGGTTCCGTGGGCATTATTGTCGGCTTTATTAAAAAAACACCACCACATCAGAGCCATATAAGTACAGGGGATATGATGCAAAATAAAAGGTAGAAAATTGAAATATTTTGATTTTTATGTATGAGACATTTGAGAAAATGTAAAATTTTTATTTCTCTCGATGCCCCAACATTTCTTGAAACTAAATACTACTGTAGCACACTTTAATAGGTATTTATCTGAAGTGGAAAGTAAAAAAATATAAATACACAGCGGACCAAATCTATAAGGCACAATCCATACAATAAAGAAAGCACTTCAAATACTTCATAAATATTTTGACAACACTCAAAAATGAGTATTAATCTTTTTAAGTGTCCCACAAATTTCTAAGTGCTCATTTACCGTGGTTACAACGTCAGGTCACATTATTAATCTATTAGAGAGAAGAAAGAAGTTGACCGACCGAAGGGGGATACCCATAACACCATAACCTTATCCACTTAGATCAACCCAATTGATCACTGGTTCATATCCAGGGTCGGATGGATTGGGTCAGAAATTGTCTTCTAGCTTAGCCCCTCATCACCTATTCATTTAGAAATGATTCATTTGTGTTTATATATAGGGATTAGATATGTATGTATCTGTGTCTCTCTCACACACGCTTTGACTGAAATGTGCAGAAAGTGACCCTGTCAGGGGTGCTCAATTTCATTGATGGACTATGGTCAAGTTGTGGAGATGAAAGGATCATAGTGTTCACAACCAACCATAAGGATCGGCTAGACCCCGCCCTACTTCGCCCTGGCCGCATGGACATGCACATCCATATGTCCTACTGCACTCCTAGCGGTTTTAGGCTACTTGCCTCTAATTACCTTGGGATATCTGAGCACTCTCTCTTTCCAGAGATTGATGAATTGATCAAGGAGACGGAGGTCACACCTGCTGAAGTGGCCGAGGAATTCATGAAGAATGACAGTCCTGAAATTGTACTCACAGGCCTTCTCCAATTCATACAAACAAAAAAGAAGGAACAAGACGAAGCCAAAGCTACTAAATCCCAAGGAGAGATATTAATAAAGTGTGAAGAAATTCAAGAGGAAGGGGAAAAAGGGCAACAAAGTTGAAGGTGAGAAACAAGAGGACCAAATGAAGTGCAAATGCATACATGATACAACCCGGCCCCCTCAGGAGTCAGGACTAGAACGTATTACTCTCTATAGCCAGTAAGATTAGATTTTAAGCCAGAGCTCTGTATTGCCTATCAATTATTATTATTATTATTATTATTATTAGCACTTAAATCATTTATTACTATTCCATAGAGTGATTTATGAATAATTAAAAGCCTATAAATTGTTCACCCGAAAAAACACAACCACAGCAACCATCACATCATCGCTGTCATACTAGGCATGTCGCGTGCTTATAAAGATCGATGCCAGGGTTTAGCCCTTCACTAAAGCTTACAATCCTTGCCGATGTATTTAAAAAACGGCCCATCAGATAAGTGTAAAAGATGAACCGGTCATGTAAAAGCTTTACACTGATCTTTGTTTGAAAGATCACCGGTTATCTTTTGCATTCACCTGGTGTAACAGTTAAAATGTACGAGGACGACAACGAAAAAGAAGAAGAAAGAAGGGGGAGAGAAGAAGAAGATGGAAAGGGGAAGAGAGAGAGGGGGAGAGGAAACAATGGTTGTGGATGGTGCTGTGAACAAAATGACGATGAACACAAGGAAACCGAGGTAAAAGTCCACTGCAACCTAGAAATTACAATCCTTGCCGGTCGGCCAAGAAACAGAGCACCACGAACGGCATATCAGACCCATAAACTGGTGACTAGGTGTTGCAACAGGAGAGGCTCTTGTACGTGAGCGCCTCTCTGTTCTCGTTCTCGTCGGGAATTGTAGTCCTTGCCGGGTGTTGCAACCGGTGTATCAGACCGGGTTGCAATGAGCCTCTCTGTTTTCATTCTCGTCTAGTGATTGGGTTGCAGTCCTTGCCGGGTGTTGCAACCGGCGTATCAAACCCAAAAACAGGTGATGGAAAAGCTTCCAGAGATCGCCACCTCTCTCTGTTATTGTCGGAGGAAGAGAGACAAAGAAGAAGAAGAAGAGAGAGAGAGAGCGAAAGCTGCCAGAAATCGCCGCCTCTCTGTTCTCATCGGAGGAAGAGAGAAGGAGAACAGATAGAGAGAGAGATAACTTCCAGAGACTGCCGGCTCTCTGTTCTCGTCGGGAGGAAGAGAGAAGGAAAGAGAGAAAGAGAGTGATAGCTTCAGAGATTGCCGCTTCTCTGTTCTCGTCGGAGGAAGAGAGAAGGAAAGAGAGAGAGAGAGAAATGTAATAAATACATCCAAATTTTCGATGTATTTATTACATCAATTATCAATGTAATTTTACCTCGATTTTTATGCAAATTTATTTAAAATTACATGTTTACCAAATTTATGCAAAAACGAACCGAGGTGTAAAGTTTATCCCAATTCAATTTTACACCTCTACTAATTGGCATTCTTTTTTAGGATTTTGAGAGGATGAAAAGTTGGTTAATGGGATTTTGATTACTTTTGACCCAGAATTTCATAATTTCATGTTCATTTTTTAAATCAAGGGACCAAGCAAAGTTTATTTTTCTGCTTATCTCTTAGGTGGGTAAATAACTTTTCCACCCGGGAGGAAAGTTGCTAACACTTGAATGGGACAAAAATGCCCCTTTTAATAATAAATTTTTATGACTAAAATGATCATTACCTTATTTACCTGATAAATAAAAGAACATGGGTAAATGCACTTAGCCAGTTAAATGTTTCTCAAAAAAAAAAATTACCCGGAATATTGCATTTACCTGAATAAATAACTTACCAAAAAAACAAACGGACCTAAATAGAACTTTATCTATTTATTCAGCCCAAATCTAATTTGTTAAAAACGTGCAACTCTCGTCTAAAATAACCTTAGAAAACATGGAATTGTGTTCAACTCGTTGAATCATGGCTTTCAAAACCGGGCCGAACCAGACGGTCGGACTGGAAAAATAGGGAACTGGTTCCTTTTCCCCAAAAATCGAATTTCCCTCCAAAACCGTTGATTTTGGTTAGCGAATCGCTGAACCAGGCGGTTAACCGTTCGAACGGTTTTGATCATTTTTTTTATTTTTTAAACTTTTTTATTTTTTTTCAAAATGGGCCGAGCGTTTGGTTCGAACGATCGGACTGTTCAACCCGATAATCGGACCCTTGACCGGTTCAATCTCTGGGTCGGTTTTAAAAACCTTGCATCGAATGCAGCGCTCTACACACAGGAAGGATCCAAAAAAAAAAAAGAAGAAAAAAAAACATGAACCTCCATGTATGATCGTATAGATATCCATATTAACTTTCATTTTATTATATTCAGCATATTTTTTGTCAAAGCTATGCCTAATGGCCTAGGCCTATAAGCGTTTTTTGAGGCTTGTTTCGCCCATAGTTTTCAAAATCGGACTGGACCAGATGGTCGGACTGGAAAAATCAGGAACAAGTTAAGTGACTGGTTTCATTTCCCCCAAAACTGGATTTTCTCAAAAACCGTTGATTTTGGTCAGTAAACCGTTGACTCAATCGGTTAACCATTTGAACCATTTGAATGGTTTTGACCATTTTTTTAATTTTTTATTTTTTTATTTTTTTGTCAGAATGGGCCGATCATTCTATTTAAACGATTGGACCATTCAACCCGATAACTAGACCCCTAACCGGTTCAGTCTCTGGGTCGGTTTTAAAAACCATGGTTTCGCCCAAACATCATCATATGAGTTATATAAAAAGTTTGAAAGTTTCATATTTTAAGTTTATTATAGTTTAATTATAGTATATATTGGAAGACAAAAACAAGTTCGATAGGTACTTTTGTCATGGTTTGAGTGATAAAGAATCAAGGAAAATCAAAGAGCTTCTCAAGACAAAAAACAGGGGAACCATTCCTTCTTTTTTTTTTTGGAAGAAAGACATAGGCTCTTGGAAAAAAACAGGAGCTTCTTCACCATCATTTTTCAACTTTCTTTCTTTCTGTTTTCTAAGACAAGAATAAGGCTTTGACCATGACAAAAATAGGGGCTCATCACCTTGTTGTCCTTATTTTCTAAGACATACATGCTTAGGTGGGCACATAGGCCACTAAGTGACTAACCTCTCCCCTCTAGCCTAGATTCGTCTTGTCACTTTGAAAACTATGATATTCAATAATAAGTTAAACTAAGGGTAAGGGGATGTTTGCTATCGATGCCATTTATCAAAAAATGGTGCTATGTCGGAGCCATCTCACATTTTCGTTTTTTGTCGCCTATAATGCTATTTGGTCCAGGCATTTTTTAAAAAAACAATAAAAAATGCCTACATCTTGTAAATCACGATACTCAATGCACCAAACTGTCACAAGGGACAAATTTTCCGCTCCTTCAAGTGCCATCACCATGCCCACAGCACCATCCAAGTGTCCAAGTGTGTGTCTTGGGTGGGACATTGCATATGTTTTGTATGGGGAGATTGCCAATGGTATTATTGTAATTCTATAGTATGACTTTTCATCTTTTTGATGTTTTCTATTGTCACTCCCCCAAAAGCTTAATGCACTCTTTGAGGGGAGGTAGGTAATCAAGTGAATCAAGAGCATGTAAAGGTTGAACATGAGATCCCCTCGACACTGAACTGTGTGCTTATGCTTGCCATCCATTAATGCAATACAATTTGCCTTTTTATCTAATTTGTGTGACATCTTTGTTGCCTTTTCTTGTGTTGTTACTTGTTGCTTAGGCTTACTCGTCGCATTCGAGTGCCGCACGGGGCCCCAATGACTAGCCCTGTGATAGTTGGTATCAGAGCAGGAGCTCCTACTCATACATTGGACCCTGTCTTCGCCCCTACTTCAGCACAATGAAGAGCAACCGTGACATTGTTGATGACACACCACACAGGTGGCTCCAAGCCCATAACACTGATGAAGCTCCACTTGGCGAAACCTACCAAGACACAAGCCCCAAAGGGCCACACAACTAAAGCTAGCAAGCGCAACAAATCAGTCGACCAACTAGCTAGCATGGACATGCACCTCCTACGTTGCGAGGCAATAGTGGGAGAAATCCGAGGTCGGGTCAATGAACTCCACCTCAACCTAGAGACTGTTGAGAATGTAGTGGTGGAACTAAAAGGACGTTTCAATGGCGCCTTCAAAGACATGCACACCACCATACAAAATTCAGGAACAGGGCCTTCCCAAAGTAGCCTATAAGGCTTGCTAGATAGATTTCAAACACAATTAGACGAGATGAGAGCCGAGATGACTCTCCTAAAGAGGGCGGTGGCCAACTCACCTAGCACTCCCTCCACCCTAGCTTCCATGAACATCAAGATCCGTGAGCCAACACCTTACTCGGGTGCTCGGGATGCTAGGGAGCTTGACAACTTCTTGTGGCAATTGGAGCAATATTTCTTCACCACTGGCATCATTGACATCCAAACTCAGGTACGTACAACCGCTAAGTATTTGACTGATATCGCAATGTTATGGTGGCGTAGGTGTTGCCAAGACATTGAATGTAGAACCCGCACCATCGACACCTGGGTTGGATTCAGGCATGAGATCAAGCGTCAGTTCTACCTTGAAAATGCGGAGTACTTGGTGTGCCGAAGAATGAAGAATCTCCAACATCAAGAATCACTACATGACTATGACAAAGAGTTTTCGGCCTTGACGCAGGAATCTCCAACATATCAGACAAGGATCTCCTGTTCAATTTCATGGACGGTCTCAAGCCATGGGTCGAGCTTGAAATCCAACGATGTGGGGTTGAGGACCTCGCCACCGCCATGGCCATAGCTGAGTAGCTTGTTGATCTGAGAGCACCTAAGGAAGAAGAGCAAAAGCCATCCAGCCCACATACCATGAGTTTGAGTGGGGGAGATCGACAATCAACCTCTACAAAGGAGAAGCCAGTGCACACTGACAAGCTCGTCAATCATTAACAAGGGAAGAAGCCACAAGGAACCCAAAGCTATCAAGGCCACCGATACATCAGGAGACCAACTACTCCTCTCGCTCCCTGTTACTTTTGCAATGAAAAACATTGGACTAGCGATTGTCCTGTGCGGAAGAAGGTCAATGCCCTCATCACCAAACTCAGTGATGATGAATAGAGTGATGAGGAGAAAACCCCAACGACGCTAAGAGTAGGCACCCTTCAGATTATCAACGCCATGGTTAAGAAAGATGCCACATCCAAGCGGCCCACCAAAGCCCACAAGGGGTTGAGTTACATAAACATCACCCTCGGCCGGAAGCCGACCCAAGCCTTGGTGGACACTAGGGCCATCCACAACTTCATTTCACTTGTAGAGACAAAGCGACTTGACTTGACCACCACCGAGCAAACAGGGTGGGTCAAGGCTGTCAATTAGAGGCCAAAGCAGTAGAGGGCATGGCTCGTGGAGTAGAACTCCAAGTCGGACCATGGAAATGACCCATCAATTTATCTGTAGTACCCTTGGATGATTTTCAGGTTGTTCTTGGAGTGGAGTTCCTCACGCAGGCGGAAGCAGCACTTATGCCACACTTCAACAGCTTACTTATCTTGGATGAGCACTCCCCTTGCATGGTTCATGTATCACCAGCCCTGCAGATACTCGGGAAGCAGCTTTCAGCCTTGCAATTATACCAAGAAACAAGAAACCATGAAGCCAACACCGCGACAACAAGGAAGACCCCCTACCAGTCATCCAATATCAACACTAGAACCGGTTGGGAAGTCGTCACCAGGAAGAAGTCTCCCCCAAAGTCGTTCCATTTCCAGCGCCGACGCCAATGCCAGCGCCCATGTCAGCACCAACATTAGCACCAACATCAGCATCAACATTAGCTTCAGCACCAACCACATCAGCGGAAGTTGACTTCGCAGCAAAAGCCGCAAGCGCCTGTAAGTGATGGGTCCAACATAAGACCCAAGGCCATGTCAAACCTTGCCCACATCTACTACCACAACCATCGGGGAGAGCAAGTGCCACCCAAGCCATTTAAGGACCACATTCACATCATCCCTCAGGCTAAATTCCATAGTAGCCCTATGAGTCACCATTGGGGAAAAATGCATGGGAACTAACACCCTAACAATCCAAAATATCATTTTGACCTAGTCCTGGTCACCATCAAGAACATCCAAGCAAGGACTTATTGTAGGAACTAGCCATAGGTTTTCTCACCATCAAGAACATCCACAAGCCATCTACCCAACCTCTTATCTGGGCCTTGGAAGAAACCCTGTCTATGGAGCAGTTGAAGAAACTTCCTCCACCAACAAGAACTTCAAGCCACAAGTAGAAACTGGTTTTCAAGGACGAAGATGGAATTGAGTGGGGGAGAATGTCGCAAGGGACAATTTTTCCACGTCTTCAAGTGCCATCACCATGCCCACAACACGCCTTCCAAGTGTCCAAGTGTATGTCTTGGGTGGGACATTGCATATGTTTTGTATGGGGGGATTTCCAATGGTATTATTGTAATTTTATAGTATGACTTTTTATCTTTTTGATGTTTCTTATTGTCACTCCCCCAAAAGCTTAACATACTCTTTGAGGAGAGGTAGGTAGTCGAGTGAATCAAGAGCATCTAAAGATTAAACATGAGATCCCCTTGACACTGAACTATATACTTATACTTGCCATCTATTAATATAATACAGTTTATCTTTTTATCTAATTTATATGTCATCTTTATTACATTTTCTTGTATTATTGTTTATCATTTAGGCTTACTTGTCGCATTCGATTGCCGCACGGGCTCCAATGACTAATCCCATGACAAAACATCTAATTTGACATTTTATAAATCGACAAATCATTACTCCCAATAACTCTGTGATGTGGCGTTGATTTGTACTAAATAGATTTCACATACAAAGAAAAACGATGATGAAATAATACTAAAGAGATTAACATGGACCATCTTGGGCGTGGGAATTAAAAAATAAAATAAAAGAGACCAAAAAAGCACTCACGTTATCAAATACCTCCAAAAATAATCAAACTATTATGTATGTATATGTGTTCTATCCGTGCAGCCTATCCACATCTATGATCGCACGAGAGAAAAATGAATTGGCATTAGATCAATGAACTGTACGTGTGATCGATGCGTGAGGTCTCTCTCCTCCAACGACTTCTCTCTCCCTCCATTTTGCATGCATAACGTGTGATGTATCTACTTTTTTCCTCTTTCTTCCCGCTCACCCTCTCATTTCTGGCTCTCTGTTTCTCCACTTCTCTCCTCAGTCCTCACCCCGCATTCTCTCTCTCTCCTGATTCCAGAACTTCTTCCCGCTCTCCCTCTCTTCTCAGTCCTCTCTATTTCTCCGATTCTCTCCAACAACGACCTCTCTGGTTCGATCCCTCCTGAGCTCGTCGATTGCAAGTTTCTCAATAGTCTTAAACTTGCCAACAATCGTCTCTCCAGTTCAATCCCTTATGAGCTCTCCCGGCTTACTCGTCTCAAGAAGTTCTCGGTTGCTAATAACCGTCTCTCCGGTACGATTCTCTGCTTTTCCGATTTCGATGCCGCTGGCTTCGACGGCAACAACGGGCTCTGCGGTAGGCCTCTTGGGTCCAACTGTGGTGGTTTGAGCAAGAGGCCAAGTCGTCGCCTTCGCAAGAGGAAGTATGGGACTGGAAAGTACGAAGATAGTAGTTGGCTATGGAGTGCTTGAGGGGTCACAAGCTTGCTCAGGTTTCGTTGTTCCAGAAACCCTTTATGAAGGTCAAGTTGGCGGAACTCTGGGTTTCTGCGTAGTAGAAGATGAGAGACTTTTAGTTTATAAACACATGCCTAACGGAGCATTCTCTGTTGCACGGTTCTGCCATTAAAACATTGAGCATAGTTCATTGGATTGGCGAACGAGGCTTAAGATGGGCAGGGTGTGGTTCTTCTCGCACACCCTGTGTCAGAATCATTCTCTTCCCATTTGAACAATCTGCTGGCCCATTGGCTATTTCTTCTCAACTCCCCCTCCAGATTTCTCCCTCTCTGTCTCAAGGTATCGTTTTTCTCGCTCTGTTTCTCAGAATATTTTCTCTATGCTTTTTAGACTCAGCCGCCTCGATTTTAGGTTTTACTTCATGTGTTTTAGATTTCACTTTCCACGTTCTTGGCTTTGAAGGTTGTAATTAATGTCTGTATATGACTTGACCAACCAGTTTTCATTTTTCATTTCGAATCCGCAAAGTTGCAGTTATCATTTTTTCTCCTCCTTATTGCTTTGAGTTGTTTCCTCGGGAAATTTTTGCAGGCTATTGATATTAATGTGGCTTTTTCTTAGATCAGATTCCCCCTCCAAACTTCGTTATTTAATTTATTCCTATTTAAGTATATTGTTCTGTCTGCAGCGTTGTGAAAGTTGGAGTTTGGTTGTTTCAGTTCTTCCACCCGATACGCTATCTCTGTTTTTATTTATTTATTTTTTAATTTTTGGTGGCAGTCATCGATACAGTTGAGACTGAGCCTTAAGGCTGTATCTCAAGCATCTGCACCTATTAACTGATCTAACAAGGGTTCTCAGAGAGATCTTTGAAGGAGTCGTAGATGGCAGTGATGAAACAGATTTAAATCCTTATTCCAAGTGAAAACCATTGCGGTTAAATAAATCTATTTTTTTTTGTATGCTATATAATATTTGTTTTATATCTAATTTTACAATTAATGCTAATTTTTATACATTTTTACTGATATTTCAATGGGTTCAGATTCAAATCAAACATTGTCGTATTTAAATGAATTGAATTCTAGTCTATTTTTTTTAGACACCCATTAGATTTCGAATCAAATTTGGATCTCTCGGGTTTGTTACTACACGAACCATTACTTTTTGCACTCTCATTACATACACCAATTTACAGAAAACAAAAGAAGATGGTAAGGTCTGGCATATTGCATCGATTAAGCACTGTTCAGACCAAAAAAAGAGTTTTCCGTATCATGATCTTTGCATCAGTATGAATAACAACTGATGCAGCATTCAGCTCCTTTTCTTTCCTTAAGCCCCTGAGGATTGCCCAATACTCAGAGTCGGTTGCAATAAGATAATTTAGAGGAGAGAAAATAGCTAAATTAGTAGCAGCTCCAAAGTGTAGCCTCACTAGTAGGGCCACCGTGGAATCAGATGTCTACAGGTTTGGTGTCTTCATTCTCGAAGTTGCATGTGGATGAAGACCTGGTAATCAATCCTCAGGTGTTTGGAGTTTTGGATTTTCACCAACATTTCATTCAAATATATTTTTTTTCTTTCTATTATTTACTTCAGCATTTCATTCAAGCATTGGTCCATTAGAGATTCATGACCCTTGCTAGAATGAAATAGAAGAATAGCTGAGGTTATACACCATTTTAAGTCTATGATGTATACATCTCTTTGATATTAATAAAATATTCTATTTGTTGTCTGATAAAAATACCATTAAGGACGGAAAAACAATACAAGTTAAAAAATGTTTGTTTATATGCATATATTTGTAAATAAGATGTGGTTTTAGGTAGTTTGCTATTTATTTTTAATTATCATATAGTTATGCAGTTCAGTTTCTTTCCTCTTTTCTCATTTTGTATAGTAGAGCTACAAGTGAATGAAATTTAATCTTATTCTATTTGGATATTGGTTTGGTGATGAATAACTCTGATTGCATTAAGTTTTGTTTCTTTAGGATCTGTTTGTCTCTTGGAAATGCATAAAATGAAGTGGAACTTTGCATGCTTAGAGTTTCCATTGTTGTGGCCTGCATTATTCTTTAGAATCTGTTTGCTGTTGTAAATAACAGAAGAGTGCAACCATTTTAAAACTCCATCCTAGCCCTTCTTCTTTTCCACAAAATCATCATGTTTGATAGATTGTTTTAGTCTTCTATTCTGAACTATTTGCTCTTTTTTCAACTCATTAGGACCATTAGGACCCACTGTTGCTGAAGCATGTAGCTCTATCAGCCTGCACTTTTGTTTTGACATCATTTCAGCCCAATTCAGGATCCCTGTTGCTGCAATATGTAGCTTTATAGGTATGCATTGTTTTGATACCATTTCAGCCCAGTTTTGGTTCACTGTTACAGTAGAATGCATTTTTTTTTTAAACTCACATCATGTTATGGGCCCGCACATAGGATCTCATCACGGGTCGGTCCACGGTGAGAAAGCCCTGCTTTCCCTTGCGCCTTCCCTTGCGTTCAGACCCTATTGTGGGAAACCGAATGGGTGATTTGTCCAAGAGACCACCCGAACTCTCCTCACTCTTCTCTTGACTGGAAAACTGAATGCCTTCACTTCAATTCGTAGCTTCTTAAATAGGAGATTACAGAAGGAAATTCCTTGTTGGATTCGGCTAGGCTAGGGTAATCCAACTTAAACTAAAACTCCTAATTACCTACTCCTAATGGTAATACAACTCTTACTTAAGATAAGATAATAAGGATAAGGGATAAGGGATAAGGTAAGCTGGCAGTGAGTTGGCGAGCAGAGCTGATGTGGTAAGATAAGTGTGGATCCACCCTGATGAGCTGTTGTGTGGGTCCCGCTCTACTGCTGTTGCCGGCGGTGCGCGTGTCTCACAGTGCTGCTGCCGTGTGGTGCGTGCTGTTGCCGTGCGGTGCGTGCTGTTGTCTAGTGCTACTGCAATGCGGTGCATGCTGCTGCCTAGTGCTGCTGCCGTGCGGTGCATGCTGTGCGTTGCCAGGCGATGCGTGTTGCGTGCTGCCGGGCGGTGCGTGCTGTTGTCTAGTGCTACTGCAATGCGGTGCATGCTGCTGCCGTGCGGTGCATGCTGTGCGTTGCCAGGCGATGCGTGTTGCGTGCTGCCGGGCGGTGCGTGCTACTGTGCGGTGCTGCCGGATGGTGCCTACTGTTGTGCGGCCTGCTGTGCATGCTGCGCATTGCCGGCAGTGCGTGCTGCTGTGCGGCGCTGCCGGGCGGTGTGTCCATAACATCACACCCCTCCTGGACGACAAGCTTGTCTTCAAGCTCGAATTCTTGATACGTGGCTTGGAACTCTGCCAATGGATCAAATGGCTGCTCACTATCTCTCAGTTCACCAACAGCATGAACAACAGGGATTGTCCCGTAGCTCAGTGCATAAAGCTGGTTCCGTCCACATGGCTCAAATCTAGAAGGCATGAGTAGGATGTCTGCACCAGTAATTATTTGATGAGCCATTTTCACAGAGAAGCCAACCCAACCCCTAACTTTGTCATGGTGTTGACTCTCAAAATGTTTGAGAAGCTGTTCCAGGTCAGGTCTCCCAGTGCCCAACATGACTAGTTGTACATCCTGGTCCACCATCCAAGGAATGGACTTAGCAATGAGATCAACCCCTTTATGATAGTCAAGCCTGCCAATGAACCCAATCAGAGGAACATTCTCCCGAAGAGGAAGACCAAGCTCCCTTTGTAGAGCTGCTTTGCATTGAGGCTTGCCAGTCTGAAGAGTCTCCACAGAGTAATTGGTGTAGCCATCCGATGCCAGGTAAACATCTAACTGTAGGTTTCAGTGACTACAGTGACTACACCATCTTTTGCTCTCAGGCCAGCTGCAAGGACATTGAAGTGGTCCCCACCTCCTGGGTCATGTAGTTTGAAGTAGTTTTGTGGAAGATCCACATAACGAAAATCGCGTACTGGACCACGACCCCGGTGTGCTATGTTGTGGATCATAGGAACGTATGCTTATAGAAGAGAACCTCAAGAGCAGCCTCCATATCCTACCCATCCACCTTATATCTCTTGCGCACTTCTGTTTCTTGGGCTTCTGCACAATTACCATATCGTGGTGCCACAATCATAACTCTATGTCCACACCGAGCCAAAGCCATCGGTAAAGCCCCAACAACATCGCCAAGCCCACCTGTCTTCGACAAAGGAGCGCATTCTACAGGTACCAACATAATGTTCATGACATTGTCCCCGACCAAAGGAGGAGACTTTACAGTTTCATCCTCCGTGCGCTGATCCTTGGGAATAACTGCGTCTGTAGGGGCAGCAATCTGCTGTTCGCTGGATGCCTCTGCCCAGTCCGGACGGCGACTGTTTGTGTTGGCTATTTCCTCCGAACTCCTTTCTTTGTTGGAGAGGAATGCTTCCAGCAAGCATCGCAGCTCCCGGACATCTTCCTTGACTTCACGAACCTCCATGCTGGTTTCTGCTAGCCTATGTTCCAGTTCGTGGACCTTGGAAGATAGTTGCTCCATTTCGCCCAAGATGTTTGGTTTTGATACCAGAATGTTATGGGCCCGCGCGTAGGATCTCGTCACGGGTCGGTCCACGGTGAGAAAGCCCTGCTTTCCCTTGCGCCTTCCCTTGCGTGCAGACCCTATTGTGGGAAACCGAATGGGTGATTTGTCCAAGAGACCACCCGAACTCTCCTAATGGGTGATTTGTCCAAGAAACTACCCAAACTCTCCTCACTCTTCTCTTGACTGGAAAACTGAATGTCTTTACTTCAATTCACAGCTCCTTAAATAGGAGATTACAGAAGGAAATTCCTTGTTGGATTCGGCTAGGCTAGGGTAATCCAAGTTAAACTAAAACTCCTAATGGTAACACAACTCTTACTTAAGATAAAGATAAGATAAGGATAAGGATAAGGGATAAGGTAAGCTGGCGGTGAGTTGGCGAGCGGAGCTGATTGGTAAGATAAGTGTGGACCCACACTGATGAGCTGTCGTACGGGCCCCGCTCTACTGCTGCTACCGGCGGTGCGCGCGTCTCACAGTGCTGCTGCCGTGCGGTGCATGCTGCTGCATGTGGTGTGTGCTGCTGTCTAGTGCTGCTGCCGTGCGGTGCGTGCTGCTGCCTAGTGATGCTGCCGTGTGGTGCATGTTGCGCGTTGCCGGGCAGTGCATTCTGCGTGCTGCGCGCCGCTAGGCGGTGCATGCTACTGTGCAGTGCTGCCGGCCGGTGCCTGCTGTTGTGCGGCCTGCTGTGCGTGCTGCGTGCTGCTGTGCGGCGCTGCCGGCCGGTGCCTGCTGCTGTGCAGCCTGCCATGCGTTCTGCTGCCTATGACTGCGCTGCAGTGTGCTGCCGGGCAGTGTGTCCATAACACATCAGTCCAATCTAGTATCTTTGTACTAAGAAGGCCTGTTAAACCACCTGAAATGGGGTACCAGTGGTCAATTTACTCTTATAAGCTTTCTTTTACATCCTGGAATGATGCATTATAATAAGACAGTATGTAAGGTTATGGATTAATCATTGTATTGGTGTTCTATGTATCTAGATGATCTAACTCTTACCAGTTTATGTAGAATTTATATTACCTTCTTTTTTCGAAAAAGTCCTTTATTAGCATTTTTCTGCCAACCAGTGTCTTATTGACAATGCCCCCACTGTAATAGTAGCATGCATTTTGATACCTAAAATCTTAGTTGCCCACTTGCCCTTACTTTGATCCCAGCTATCCGGGATCTTGGGAGGGATGGATTGGATACTGTCTTTGTTACTCTAAAGTTACAGTATCATTGTTTGGTGAAATACCTGGAAAGCCCAAATTAGCTTTCTTTCGGCGAAAAAAACTGGCTTTCCATTGAAGCTTACTTTTAGTACCTGTTTGGGAGGGTTTTGATATAGTAGCTTCTGGCTTTACAAGGTGGGCCCCGCTTGGAAAGTATATAAGCGATGTTTGGTAAAAACTCCATAAAATCTAGAATAGCTATGTTACAGTCCAAAATATGGCTTTTCGTTGAAGTTTCTTTTAGTGCCTTCTCTAAAGCAGCTTAATCAAAGCTTAATCAAAGCAGCTCAATGAAAGCACTGAACCAAGGCTTCAGTCCCCCTAAACGGGCCCTTAGTGTTGTAGTTTTGTTGCTGGTGCTTGCTTGAGCTTGGCTGGTAGTAGGGGTGCAAGTCCACTCAGGTTAGGTCGGATTGAGGTCAACCCTCACCCAACCCAAGTTGTTGAATCCCCCAACCCTAAACTTGGGTTGGGTTTAGGTTAGCCTAATTTTTTTTTTACTTCTTTTTGTTTTAGAAAAACGCTTTCACTGCTTAAACATAGAATTGGCCAATTATGGTTAACTATATATGTTGATGCTTTAGGAGTGCCATACTTATGTTACACCAAAAATTTTTTCCTTAAAAACTCAAAATTATTGATACGTATACATATATACATGCATGTTTGCATGAAAACATGCATATTGAAGTCAGGTTCATATTTCTGAATCCTTACCCAACCTTCAACCCAACTGAACTCAACTCGACCTTTGGATGGGGCTAACCCAGTCCATGATGCACCTCTAGCTGGTAGCATGCTGTTTTTGTTTCTGTGCATTATTTTTCATAATTATGCTTGGGGTTGTTATTTTTGTTCATCAGGCTGAATTGCATATGTTGTATAGAAGTCCGGTGCCCCCCTCATCAGGGCTTCTGTTTTCTTCTTTGGTTTCTCTTTCTCATTTTTTCTTTTCTTTTATATGTACTTCTTGCATACTTTTTGTAATAAAATCTCTGCCTCCTCTCATGAGAAAATACCTTTAATGTGATGGGGAAAATTTAGTCTAATGTTGTCGAATTTCCAGAGTTTGGTAGTCTCCTTTCCTTTTCTTTTTACTGATATAAGAATACCATTAAATGGAGGAGAACAAACATGAGGAAATATGCCAAGCACCCTCAAAGATCTTAGATATCCTGATTTATATTGTCTGATATATTCCTTTATATAGACCCAAACTCAAAAATTTCTATTGGTAACTCCTCAATATAGCTCCTCCCTGGAAACCCCTTTCTTTCCAAGATAACTGCCATAGTATTTGTTGTTCTTTGTATCCGTTGCAACTCAGCTCTTAGTTATTGAACAAGCTGCTTCACCTCCCTCAAAGTGTCTATACTGATAGGATCCCTGGTTTTTATACCTAGGCAGCTAACAGTGATTTGAAAATATAATCTCCCTCCAATGTTATGTCCTTGTAGCTCAATAATTTTCCCAGCTTTAGACCTTGGTTTGGGGATGACAGTAATGTTCTAACTGAGTTTCCTATTTTTTCTAAGAAACCATATAATTAATGGTTATTATTGTCCCGTACTTCTGCCTCTTGTGGTTGGGGACTTGCTAGACCACAGCCCACTTTAGCCCCTCCAATAACTGATAACTAAGACAACCAAGAATCAAAGAAAAGAAAAATGTTGACAAAGAATAAGTTCCATGCATTGTTTGCCAATATCCCTTTACATTTTCTATATTATTAGGATTAAGATGCAGGGTTTCTGTTGTGTATATATTAACAAATGTGTCAGTTTTTTTTCTTTTTTTTTTCATATATGCATTATTATGCTCACATGATACTGGTAGTACATTTGGTATGTTCCACTTGTCTATCTGCCCTGACTTTTGTAATTTGGTTGTTGGGTGGGGGGTCATCCTAACCCTTGGTTTGGGATCAGTAGAAGGTTAGTGGAATAAACCGATTTATTTGTTTATTTGGTGCATGCCTTGGATAATAAAATGGCTGTAATGGGCCATGACACTTAACAAGGGGACTTTATGCCAATACATTTTTCTTTTGGTTTTTTCCTGTTGATATAGTCAAAAGAGTTGCATACATTTGTGAATCCCCCTGCTTTAAGGAAAGGATAATTCTAAGGTGCAACATACAATGGTATAAACAAACTTAACCTGCAACTCTTTTGATATCAAGCAGTCCACATCTGTGCTTCAAAAGACTTTGGTGAAAATCTGCTTTTTGAGAACCATGTTCTTTCCTGGTTGGTTGATATTGCAAAAAAGGAAAGACTGTTATTTTGTTCAATCATAATTTATGTATTTTGTCGTTTGCTGCCTACCAATCAGGAGTAGGTGCTTAGTTGTTAATGTACAGGATGCTGTTAAGGGTCCATCCCTACCTATTTACCTTTCTCTCTCATCTCTCTATCGTATTGTATCATGCTTTTGTTGATGTTAGATTTTCTACGGTTTTTTATATTGAAATGTTTTCACATATAGCAAGAATCATTCTACAAATTTGGATTAGCCTGCATTTTTGTTTTGGCATCATTTCAGCCCAATTCAGGATCCCTGCTGTTGCAACATGTAGCTTTATAGGTATGCATTGATTTGATACCATTTCAGCCCAGTTTTGGTTCAATCTTACAGTAACGTGCATTTTTTTAAAACTCACATCAGATCAATCTAGTATCTATGTCACAACAGTATATTAGTCTTTTAGGTTTGCACTTCTTGGCATCTATTAGCTCCATGGTAGAACCATATTAATCCCTAAGTCGAATATGCATTGACGTACGGGCACCCCATGGTACATCCCAACCGTGTATTGGAAACGTCTTCCAATGTAAACTCCCCTTAGTCTGGTTCTCCTCTACCATCTCAACCCACTTTAGCATTAGCATAGCAATAGCATGTCAGCTTAGTTTTTAGTTTGGGGACTGATCAGTCCAAGGGTTCTCCCAAGATATGATCCAATTTTTTGCACCTGTTGCATTCGGGGCTGACCAGTTTTAAATGAACTAAGAGGGAGCATCCTTAGGGATATTTTGCTAAAAGCATGCCTGCTGATTAGTGAAAGTCAAGGATTATTATCTGAAATTGGACACATGTTGGCTGATTCAGGTAACTAATACAACATTTATAGTTAACAATTCATGCTTTTGGAAGGCTACAATATTTATGCTAATAATATATCTAATACATACACAAACTATTTTAGTACTAATATTGATTGTTATTATTGCAGGTTTGCGTAGGAAGTTTTATGCTGGCGAAAGTAGTTTGGGGAGCAAATGCATCAAACCTTAGCACCAAGAAATTAACTACGATCATAAACTTTTTTTGCACTCATTTACAACTCATTGCTATCTGAATTGAATACTTTGTTTATTTTTATTGACAATTCAGACAATTAATTTCTGTCTTGTTATTCAAACAATACAAATCATATTTTGCTTTTGCAGTTCAAGCATAATCCATTATCCACAATTGAATCGCTATAAAACCTTTGCACTTAAGCCATTAATTAACTTATGCAATAACGTCTTCTTTGTAATAACCGAAATCCAATTTGTTTTTAAACTATCTTTGTTTTTTTCTTCTTAATTTTTTACAATTGATGCAATTAGATGAACTAAAAAAAAATGACTTTAAATTAGTGAGCCTTAATTTAACATTTACACCTATTTTGGTTGTAAATATAAATTGATTTTAATTGGATGCAATTGGGGTGGACCCATTTATGAATGGATTGGACATTTGAAATCCGAATCTAATTTATTAGTGGATCACATTTGAAATCCAGTGACCATGATAGGGTAGGGCCAACCCAACTTGTGTTAATGCATTCGGAAATAACACCTCTCATCCCAATTCGTCAAGACGGTAACACCAGTTACACCACCAAGAGTGATAGCAAGTATTATACTCCAACCTGGGCCCAGCACACCTTGTCAATAAAACAAGACAGGAATGTCTCAGCACCAATGTTTTTTTTTTTTTCTTTTTCTTTTTTCTTTGGGTCAATGGATCATGGCTTAACCATTTGGGTCAACAGTTCTTATGTAGAGGTTGACCCGATTCAGTATTGTGATAGGCTCACTGTCCCAACTAACAAGTACAACTGCCTTGTAGTTCTGCTGAGGCTAAAACCTCAAGTTTCGTGAGCCGTATGTTTCACTGCTTTGAGCTTCAAATCGGATACAATGCATCTCATATAAATAGCACTATTAGGGAAAAAATGAATTTTTTAAGGGTCTAATTATTTCTTGGATTTTGAGAGGAGAATGTTGGTTAATAGGATTTTAGTTTTTATTGACAAAAAAATTATGTTTTTTTTTTTAAATTTATGTGGTATTCATGAAAATTTTATTTTTTCAATTCATCTCTAAAGTGGGTAAATAATTTTACCAAGTAGGGAGAAAATTGCTAACACTTGGATGGAACAAAATTATTCCTTTTTAATAATGACTTTTTATGACTAAAAGGATCATTATCTTATTTACCTGGAAAATAAAAGAATATGAATAAATTCATTTAGATAATTTTTTCCTAAAAAACACTTACCCGTATAAGTAACTTACCAAAAAGCAAACCAGACCTAAAATATTTTAAGTATGACAATCCCCAAAATTCAAGAAGCCTTGATTATTTGGTTAGATATAAATAAAATAAAACAATTTAAACTTAAAATCATTCATAATAATAATATCATTTTAACCAAAAAATATATCCTTGCTTTTTCTTTAAAATTGCATCTTCACTATATGTCTCAATGTATCACATGTGAAAAAAAACTGCATCTCCATACGCATGTTCACCCATGACAAGTAATGGTAGGATCTACCAATTTATAAATTATTTTTATTTAAAAATAAATTATACTAATATGAAAATTTTAAATATAATTGTCAAATAAAATAATAATATTAATGTACTAAAAAATAGCATTTGGACTGGGTTAGAGACTTTGGACCATGACTAAGCCCCCCAACGCCTTTCTGCAAGCGGGTTTTGCTCCATTTGAATTCACTCGCCCCTACTCTTAGAGACCCCGCCCCCTCCCTTGCTGGTATTAATTTTTTATCCTCATTACAAAAACATTCTTTAAATTTGGTTATGAAAAAGTACTAGAACATACGTAAATTAAGTAAAGCTTTATAAAATAAAATTATAAAAATATATTATATTAGAAATGATATAATCGAATAAAAATAAATATGAAGGAATAAATTGTATTTGAAAATATAAAAAGAAATTAGGAACAATATCAATATATATGGATTATTTTATTTAGTTAATTAACATATATATATCAAGTTTCTTAACAAAACATACATTACAAAAATTAGAAGTATTATTTGATACAACATCCAAAGATTGGATCGATAGCATTAAAATGCAAAGTTTACTTAAACGTCCGGTGAAGCTCAAAGCCCCAAATCAACAATCTGTTGGTTAAAAAAAAAAAACATAAAAGAACAAAAGAAAGAAAAATAAAAAAACTCAACAATCTATCAATTAATTAATTTTTTTATGCTTTGATAATTACTAAAATTTAACGGAAAATCGAGAATCACGACAAGCACATTTTCCGCTTTTAAATAGACTCAAAACATCATGTGAAGTTAACTAATTTTCATCGCTGGCATGTGCTTCATTGGAGTTGGAGGATAGCAAGATAGTGGCACGAGTCCGGCTTCTATTAGAGTATTAGGGCAGAGCCCATACTTGTATCGCTCGCGCCGCACGAAGACGTGCCACGCATCTTTTGGGTCGTGGCAACGTGGCGTAATGCGTGAAATGAATTAAACAGAGTTTATCCTTCATGCCGTCGGCTTCTCATTCGTTCCATTCCACTTCCTTCTCGAGACTCCCGGACTCTGCCTTCCCCGGTCACTCTCACTCTCTCCCTTTCCAACCGGCAGCGATTAACAGCCATCACCAACGACCCCCTCAAGTATTTTGGACTTTGCCCTGTAGAAGCCGGACTGTTATCATCGGCGACTGTTAGAAGCTGGACTCTTGTCAACGGTAATCAGAGTTCAGATTCGTCTACCCTTGCTGAACAACCAAGATCAGAGGATTCTATGGAGAAAGGAGTCCGACGAGAGAAGAGATGGCCACAAGCTACAAGAAGTGGAGGTGTCCTCGTCGTTGTCTCGTGTTTTCTCACTCTGCCGCTTGGGGAGTCGGTTTCAACCTTCAATCTGGAGAATGTCATCTGCAGCCATGGGCTGTTCATGGTGGCGCCATACCAGTGCGACCCATGACTAAGATTTATCTTCCAACACCCCCTGGGACTCTCTGATGAAACCACTTCCATCCTCGTCTGCATCTCCCATCCCCCCGTCCCCCCAATTCCCTTTCTCTCCATGTCCCGTTCTCGGCGCTGCTTCCCTCTCTCCCGATGATCAACTCAACTATCTACCTACTACTTGTAGTGTTTGTTGTCCTTCTTTCTCTTCCTCCAGTTTATTAGCTTGGTGTGTGATTGTTAATTTCAGGCTCAGATAGCACGAATGCTGTGATGACAATATGAAAGGTATATAAGGGAGCTTCACAAGTAGGAATATGGCAATTTTATTTTATTTAAAAAAATAAAATTAAAATAATTAAAATTTTCTCATTCCCATTGGGAAAATCCATCCCACCCGGAATCGGGGAAATAGAGATAATTGCCATCCCTATTCATTAGATTCTCGCGGAAATGGAGATAATTGCCATGCTGTTGAGCAGCATGGCAACAGCCAAATGCCCAGAACGTCCCCAACCCAGAAACAGCCAAAGTTAACCCGTTCGAAGTTATGGTCAAATGCATTTTCCTCTGTAACTGCCAGTCAAAGGAATTTGCTGATTTTTACGCTCAATTTGAAAAGTGTACAAACAGAAAGAAATATGTAAAGTATACAAAATATATGGTTTTCTAGTCTACGATCTTCGTATTTATATTTGTACTCCTTCTAAACTGAACCTTGAGCCTTAGCGAAGGAGTACAAATGCAAATATATAGAGTGCAAAACTTTATATTTTATATTATTTTGTATGTATTTATTCTGTACATATTTGCATTTGTACTCTTTTCAAACTGAGTAGTTATATTGAGTCATGAACATCGGGCTTACAACTTGGGCCATAAGCCTAAACCCCGAACATCGGGCCTATATATATATATATAAAATTATTAATATATACAGGGCCGGGCTTTTTTAAAAAATCTCAAGCCTAACCCGAAACACAGTTGTGCTTGGTGTTTTGGGCTCGAGGTTAGACCCACGGGCCTAACGCCTGACTGGAGTGTAAGCCGGGCCGGGAAGGGCCGTCGGACTACCCGGCCCATGAAAAGGTCTAAATGGGAACAAGCAAGTTCAACCCACAAAAATTCAAGAAGTTGGTTTTCAACTCATTAGGACCCATATGATATGTAGAGGATTTATTTTCAGTCAAACCCGAAATCATAGAAATCTACGATGATAATAGAAACAAAGATACAACAAAAAGTTAGGTAACAATAGTAACTCACTAATGAAGTGATAAAAAGAATTTCAGAGATCTAAATAACAAGGTAAAATCTCAACAAAAATTCACTAATGAAATGGAGTTACAAAATATGAAATGAATATTCAAAATGAAAACCTTGTGGGGCACAGTCTTTTGGGGGGTTGATTTGAATTCAATAGGCGAAAATTTTCCTTCAGCTGTCAAAAAATACATTTTTTAATAAATATTTACATTAATAATAGGATATAAAAATAAAAAGTAAATTTGAATTCAAGTGAGCTTATGATAAAATAAAGTCATATAGAATTGGTGTTTGCATTCATTACAACTTAAAGAATATTTGGTAAGAAGTAAATTTATTTGTACATATTTGCATTCACACTTAATTACAAGAAATTTCTTTTTTAAATTTAATCCTCCTCCGTTTCACTTACGGTATTCCGCCTTCCTTCCGCCTTCCTTCCGCCTTCCTTCCATGACATTTCCTCGACGATTTGATGGATTTTTTTATTTTGTTTATTCCACGGTCAAAGAGAGGATGATACTTCCTTTTCTTCTCATCTCTAGTATAAAAATCTGTTTATGCATTGGCCAGAAACAAACACCAGAGACAGAGAGATCGATTCAGATCGATTGAGAGAGAGAGAGGTTCCGCCAATTGAACTAATTTTGAAGTAATCTTCAAATACCTCAAGCCCTCGCTCGTGATTCCAAAGTAGAAACGATGTTTTCTGAAAACAGTGCAGTCTCATCCAAAACAATTTTATCCACCGCTGCCTCTCTGGCTGCATCGATGATGCTCGTCCGTTCGATAGTCTACGACTTCTTGCCCCACGAAACTCAAGACTACATCTTCTCCGGCATCCGAAGCCTCCTCGGCCGTTTCTCCTCCGAGCTAATCATGGTCATCGAAGAATTCGACGGCCTCACCAGCAATGAAATCTATGACGCTGCCGAGATTTACTTGGGCACCAAAGTCAACCCCTCCACCCGAAGAGTGAAGGTCAGGAAACCTGAGAAGGAGAAGAACTTTACTGTCACCATGGAGAGAAACGAAGAGATAGTAGATGTTTTCGACCGTGTAAGATTCAAGTGGAAATTCGTATGTGCGCCGGTGGAGTCCCAGATTTTCAACCACCGGCGCCAGTTCAATTCGACAGTCCGATCTGAAGTCCGATCGTTCGAGCTAAGCTTCCACAAGAAGTATAAAGACAAGGTTTTGAGTTCTTACTTTCCGTACATATTGGAGAAATCAAAGGCCATCAAGGACGAGAAGAAGACATTGAAACTGTTAACCGCGAATTACAACGGATATTACGATAACCCATCAGACGCATGGATATCGATTAACCTGGATCACCCAGCGACCTTCGAGACGCTGGCCATAGAGCCGGATTTGAAGAAAGCAGTAATGGAGGATCTGGATAGGTTTGTGAAGAGGAAGGAATTCTATAAGAGTGTAGGGAAGGCTTGGAAACGAGGATATTTGCTGTATGGACCTCCAGGCACGGGCAAGTCTAGCTTAATCGCGGCCATGGCTAATTACCTCAACTTCGACGTATATGACTTGGAGCTGACGAGCGTTCGATGCAACTCGGAGCTCAGAAGTTTGCTGGTCGGGACAGCGAACCGATCCATACTCGTGGTGGAGGACATCGATTGTAGTGTTGATTTTCAAGATCGACAAGGACAAGCCAATCCCAGCCAGAGGAAGGAAGAAGAACAAAACAAGGTGACACTTTCAGGGCTGCTGAATTTCGTGGATGGACTATGGTCGAGCTGCGGCGATGAACGGATCATCGTGTTCACAACCAACCATAAGGACCGGCTGGACCCGGCTCTACTTCGACCAGGCCGCATGGACATGCACATTCATATGTCCTACTGCACTCCCGGTGGATTCAAGATACTTGCTTCTAATTACCTTGGAATTGATGATGATGATGATGATTCCCTCTCTTCTAAGGTTGAGGAAATCCAAGGGTTGATAAAGGAGGTGGTGGAGGTCACCCCTGCTGAAGTGGCTGAGGAGCTTATGAAGAACGACAATCCCCAAATAGCACTACAATGCCTCCTTCAATTCCTGCATTTGAAGCAGCAGCAGAAGATTAAGAGCATGGAAGCCATGTCGTCTACTATGGCAGAAGCAGCAGCAGTGGTCGATGGTCGTCAACGTTGAGTGGGGCCTGGGCCCACAACACAATCTTAATTTAAGGACCAGCAACCCAAGGGCAAGGGGATCCACCTCTATCTCTAATCTCTATTGTACAAAACAAACTACAAGTATTCGGGCCGGGAACGGAAAGCTGGAACTTAGAAGCCAACCAACAGCCCCAATTGCCACATGCTTGCTTATTCTTGTAAATTAAACAAAGGGCCATCTTTTTTTGTTTGGCAATTAAGTGACAGTTTTCCAGCTGGTTGGGTCAACAGTCAACACATTCCACATTTTTTCAAGGAAAACGACTATTGATTTGGTCATTTTCAAGTTTTTAGGTGTCATACCTTTTCCATACCATGGTTACTGGTTAGACTCTTCTTTTCTGCACCAACGTGCATGGTAAGATTATATTGAAAAACTTCCAAAGCTATCAAAATTTTAAGTGGCATATGATAAGTCTAAAATTCATTAATCTATTATTTTAGTCTGAAATGTTAAGTGGAAATTCTCCATTATCTGAAATTTTACCCGTATAAATAGATCGTTTGATAATATTAAATAATGAAAAGAATATTAAATTAAAACATTATAATATTAATAAACAAATGTTATGATTTTTTAATAAATTATATAAATTAAAAGGAAATTATTTATTATTTGTAATAATTATTGGATTGTAATATTTATTTATTTTCATTAAGCAATAATAATAATAATAATAATAATAATAATAATAATAATTATTATTATTATTATTATTATTATTGTTGTTGTTGTTGAAGAAATATTATTATACTAATATTATTATTTCTTTAAAAGAAACAAATAATAACGTTTTTAATTAATAATAAATATTTATAATGATATTATATTATTATTATTATTATTAAATGAATTATTATTGTTATTCTAATAATATATTATTATTAAATGAATACTATGACTAAAAGTTATTATGAATAAATAAATTAATTAATTAACAATAGATATTTCATAATAATGTTTATTATTATTATTATTATTTTTAATATTATTAAAATAATTATTATTTATTAAATAAATAATATTTAACAATAATGTTTATTATTATTAAATAGAAGCCGGTAACGAGGGGCCTTTGGTGAATGATGACAATGTCCGTGAACGGAAGGACTCACCCGTGGGGCGTGAGTTAGCAATTAGCATTGTCCAGTATTTATTTACTTGCTGGAAGCCCGGCGCCGGCGGCAGGCAGCGGCTTCCTTTATCCTTACTCGAACCATCGCCAATGAGTTCTACCTTCTACGTCCACTCTACCCGACGAGATCCCGGACGATTTCTTCTATCATCTCCGCAGCCTTGACCGGTTGACCCTCCTCTAAGTCTCAACTCAACCTCGTCATCGCTGAGTTAGTGAGTTCCACGGCCTCACCGAGTCACCCCTCGGTACGCTTGGTGTGCCAACGTTTACTTGTCCTGGGCACCAAGATTCCCCCCTTGCGCTCCAAGACTCAAAGTGAACAATCCCGATAAGGTCAGGAGAAAAGGCTCGTCGTTTCCATTGACAAAAACCAACAAATCGTTGACGTTCTTCCAAGGTATTAAAGGAATTGAAGTGGACATACATCTACCTGTTGCCCGGGCCGAACCCTCTCCCAAGTCCCATCACCAACCGAAATCTCAATTCGAATCAACGATCAAAAATCCATCCATTCCTTAGACCTCAGTTTTCACTTTTCACGAATAAACACAGAGAGACAAAGTGCTCGATTCTTACTGGTCTCACGTCCTAGTCATAGAGAAAAAAAAGCCATCAAACAAGAAAGGTAGTGAAGCTCCACACATACGGTTTATCATAATGGGAAGGACTACTGGTGCTCCGTCAAATGACTCAAATCTTGACCATCCCGCAACCTTCCGATACGCTGACCACGGATCCGGATCTAAAGAAAGCGATCATAGAGAATCTTGAGAAGTTCGTTGATACAAGAGGATTTTACAGGAGAGTGGAGAAGGCTTTGGTTTACACCCCTAAAAATGTTGGTCCTTAAATCTAGTCCAGTTAAGGGTCCAATAATGTTAAGCTCAGACCTAAGAAATGAACAGGGTACAGATTAGCCAGGTCCAAACACTAACCTAGACAAGTTCAAAAAGAACAGGAAGGTAGCAACATACTTTGCCAGCAGAATAAAAATATGATTTCCTCATAAAGTGATGGAAGTGGAGTGGCTTTCTTTAATTCTTTCCTACACTTGGCGCTTTAACTCTGGTTGTACGGTAAGCATAGGTAAAGAGATGACAAATGGTAACCCTCGGATGAAGTGCCACTGTTTTTTTAATTTTGAGATGATAAAAAGTCATTAATGCCCACGTGCTTGCAAGTTGGAAGTTGGAATCATCTAATTTTAGGTGAATATATCCCCAGGCCATCACTAATATCATTAACTAGATGCCCAAAAATCATCCTTCAAAAAAATAAAAAAACACTAGATGTCCAAAACCATTATTACCATCAAAATCAAATTGATATCAGTCTTCATCCCCGTATTGGCATCATACTCCCCATTGTTGCTTCGCAAAAATGATTTACCAAGGAAATAGCATTCTATCTGGTATACATCCTACCATAATAATTTAGGATTTAAAGTTTGGGGTTTAAGATTTGAGAATTTTAGGATTTTAAAATTTTAGGGTTTAAGATTTAAGGATTAAAAGTTGGAAGTTTCGATTTTAGGATTTAAGGTCTAAGAATTTAGGGTTTTTAATCAGGTGGTAGGAATCATGTCCTCCAACATGGCAGTAGCCATGTATTGCCCTTCCCGAGGAAACCACTTCGGAGAATGCAGGCCAATCAACAAGTAGTGGGTAGCAGATCCGGAGGCTTACTATTAGGCCTTACTGATTACCATCAAAGATCAAACCATGTGGTACAGAATTAAGTTAACAAGTAGTGCTTTATTTTCCTTTTATTTTATTAATTTTGGTAGCCAGCTCCCTAAGGCTGAATCAATGAAGAGTACTATTCTCAAGATATTCCACACTTTTGAAATAAGACCGACTCTAAGAACCATTTCAGACTATAATCTTTTATCTAATGCATTTCAGAATTCAGAGAACGGGGTACAATCTTTAAAATTACAAGTGTTAGTTTAAATTTAATGTCTTCCATCATTAGTTGAACTATGGCTTTGTTACTAGAAATGAGCAAAACCAAAAGGCAGCTGAATGCAATAAACCAATTATCTTCAAAACATTATGATTGTCAAGCGTTCAGTGCAGGCCTACAAAGATCGGTTGTATTCTTTCCAACAAGTTGAACCTACTAGTAGATTCTTAATCTGCCAACCTTGTCTAGGTATATGCTTTCCCCAAATTCTCCTTGAACTGGTTTCAAGACTTCAATAAATTAGTTACAATGGAACCCATAAAAGAATGAAATAAAAACATGAAAGAGAAAAAATATTGATCACTATAATTTTTTCTGCAGTAATATAGCAATGCATAAGCTACATATAATAGGGGAAAGAGACAAGAAAACCAATAGAAGAAACCGCTTCATAGTAAACGGATCGATCATAAAAGGTGGAACTGAAGGATGTAGAAGTACTAGCAGTATAAATTTATTGTATAAGTAAAAACAACCAGCTGTTACAAAACTCTATATCAACGTAAACCCTGTGTACCTAGAGAGGTTCAAAAGAACTTGTAGCAAAAAAGGAAAAAAAAAAATCTTCACAACTTTCAACTAGGCAGATCAGAGGTAACTTCTTCACTCCACCCACTGTCTCGAGATGAAATTGTAGAAGCTAGCTTAGTTGGATTTGGATAATGTAAAGCTTTCTAAATTGAAAAAAGAAAAATTTACTTGCCTGATACTTGACCAGATCTAGAATATAGAGTTAATACATACTGGGAAATTTCATAAAGCAAGAATGTTTATCAAAATAAACCATTAAAATAAGCTAGGGTTGGGGTTTTCTTAACCAAGATCAATCAAATATACTCAAGGTCATGGAGATAAAAGACGTCTAAGTTATATAAAGTTATAAACCATCTTATCAGGAAAATGCAACAGTTCTCAACAAGAGAAAACAAATAGCAATTGTGGTTAAAAAACATCTGCTTTCCTCAGAGGCCAGGATTAAATTCATCCTAAGCAGTGGTCATCCAAACGTTGGAGACTTTCCTCAACCAGTATATATATGTTAATGTCAGAGATGGTCAAGATCTTAACCAATTTACTTTTGTCCTGAAATACTTCACATGCCCCCCAACTGAGACACGTCCCCTAACTGTTGCAGAGGCTCTGTTTGCAGTGCAAATCTGAATGAAATACATTTTAAACCCAGTTCAGTTTTCATATGTTTGTAATTATAATATGCACTCTTATCTAACACAAAATTTGTATTTTGTCTCATTTACACTCACTAACAGTGCAAGTTTTGCGTCCCAAAGACTGATGCAAAATGTTCACCACCTCACCTCAATTCTCTCTCATATAAAGTGGGGACTAAATCATCTTACTTCCTATCTCAATCCAAGATTTGAAGTATCGATATATATTGCACTGTACCATTGGTATCAAAGGTTACCACTCACCAATACTCAAAATACTGAGAGTTGGGGGATTCATCCTAACAAACCCAGCTGTAAATATCAAATTGAAAAAAAAAAAAAAAAAAAAAAAGAATATCAACCCTTGGAAAGGCACGATATGGACTTTTGTATTGTTCATATCAATATTTTAAACCTTACCTCCATTCCCTTTCATATAAGGTGGGCACTAAATTTTACTTCTCACAAACAAACAACAAAAAGTTGAATCTGAAGCAAAAGTAAACCAGACTTTACATAGAGCCTATTTGCACTCCTATGTATTTACACCAGCACAAATGAAATTCGTATAGCAAACAAACTTAGCCTAAGGCAGCACTTGGTTGCAGTGCAAATCTGAACCAGATATAAATTTTGCACCTGCTTTAGTTTTGCATCTATTTGTTTGTAGCAATGATTTGCACTCCTACCTGAAACAATTTGTACCCCCTTCCTACCTCAGTTGCATGGGAACACTGATGACACAAGTGAACAATGCAATGCCTGGATTAAAAAAAGGAGCATGGCGTAGCTCACACTAAATGTAGAATATAATATTTATATATAACAAGCAATTTATGGAACTAGATAATGTAATTTGACCCTCAAAAAACAACTTACCTCAAATGCTGAAGGCAATATCTTGACCAAACAGGATGAACAGAACCTCTGTATATAATTTACTTAACCCTCAAAAGTCAGAATAGGGTCAGAGCTTCTATACTGCCATTTTCATTTCTATTTTCTGGTGAGGATCATACCCCACAAGCTTGAAATCAGTCACCACAAAATTATCTGTCTTTCTTCTGAGGATTGATCTTCAGAATCTGCATTACAAAGGTAAGAGGACAGAATAAAACAATTAAGAAAGGGAAAGGAAGGAAACTAAACAACTCTCCAACAGTACACCAAGGAAGGAAACATAATAGCTCATTTGAATTTCTGTTTGCTTCATTATACTCACAGGGAAAGGTTTAGGAAGTTTCTGGAGTTGCTCTTGCAGAGGTCTGATGTGAGTTCTATAAACATTGGCATCCCCAATAACATGGACAAAATCACCAGGAACAAGGCCTACACAAGAGAAAGAGAAAGAAAATAGTCTATTAAGAGAGATCCTATAAGGAAGATTTTTCATGACCAAATAAACCAATCTACCAGAAAAAGGAGGGAAAAGTAATATATCAATAAAAAATATCCACATCCCAAGAAGTGAAGAAAAAAATAAAAAACAAATACCATATCCCCCCTGTTTCCATATTTTTCCTGCTAATAATCTGATATAGAATTTTAACTGCTAATATAATATACTGATAAAAAAGGGCATAGCATAGCACTAGAGGAATTGTAAGAAAATTGTTTTCTTTTTCAATTTCTTCTTTCCCTTGTTTCATTTTTGCATAACAAATTATAGGACTGGGGTATATATTCTTGAGGCAAGTGCAATCCAAATCTTATGACTACAACCAAAAGGTGCCACCTACTATTAAACTCTGTCTATCAAATGCCGATGACTGCTTAAATGGAATGTTTCCTCACTTAAACAGGACTACATTTGCGATTTAATATAAGAAGAAAAAACTGAGAATATAAATAAACATAGTCAAAAAGAGGGGGAATAGATTGGTTTTGCAATAGTCTCTTTTTTCTTGTAAATTTGTCTCAGTCCCTCCTCAAGTCAGATTATTTTTCCCTTCAAACTCACCAAAAAGGAGTTCCAAACCATGGAAAGACCATGTAAACCTAGCACTTGTAATTTCAAATCTTTTCTATCATTAAATATCCCTGGCATATTGTTGATAACAAGGTTTGAAATACCCAAATTAAACACTGGACCATGAATTATGCCACCTCCAGCTTTGAGGTTTGGTTTGCCTTGGAAAAAAAGTTTAATCAAATAAAGTTCTCAAAAACTTTATCCAATGACAAAACATCTTGTTATACACAGTAGAAAATACAGTTCATCGTGATGTTTTATTCAATGTCAATGTGTGCCTATCCAGATATTATACATCCAAAGTGCAAATCAGCACATAACTGGACTCTAGTTGGTGAGGTGAATACATACCACAAACATGAGCAATCATGCACGTCAATAGAGCATAAGATGCAACATTAAATGGCACACCAAGACCCATGTCAGCAGAAAGCTGATACATTTGACAGGATAACTCCCCATTGGCTACATAAAACTGCAAAATATCATGATCATTGCTAAATAGGAGTAGAAATGCAGATAGAAATGAAAATGAACCAGCCGACTACTAACCTGTGCAAACATGTGGCAAGGTGGAAGTGCCATCAATTTAAGATCAGAAGGATTCCAAGCTGAGAGAACAATCCGTCTGTCATCTGGCTTATTCTTGATCTTGTCAATAACATCCAACAACTGATCAAATCCTTGACCAGTGTAGTCAGCATGCATATCAGTATACCTGCAAATTAGAGCCTTTAGTGAGGATTCACTCAAACAGGACAAATTAAAGTTAAATACAATAAATAGCATAGTAATGGGAGGCATGAAATTCATGCTAATCATTCACAGGTTTCAATTTGCAATACAACTTTTTCTTATTTTCTGGACAGGTAATTTGAAACCCACCACTTGGAAGTTATGTTAACCATCTGTTGTAGCTATCCAATTTGTATGTTGAACAGTAAATTTGGAAAGCCATACAAACAATTCATCTAAAAAATCATGCCAATACCAATGGGGAAGTAAGAATCCAGGATATTCAAGTAGGAGAGTATATGTCCTCACACCTGGCACCAAAGTGTCTCCATTGAAATCCATAAATGGGACCTAAGTCGCCCTCTTCCCTACCAGTCAAACCAATGCTGAGGAGAGAGAATGCAAGAACTGTCAATTACGTCATTAATGAAATAATGTTTAAATTTCTTAAAGCTCAGAACAGAAATCAAAAGTTAGATTCATGCTAGTAAATTAGATCTTAAATTTCCAAAAGCAGGGTTTGATGACTTATATGCCTGTCAAAGTAGTCTCTGGACGCATTTCCATCCCAAATGTGAATGCTTTTTTCCTGTAAAACCTGTTGGCAATAACATTTTTCAGTATCTTATCTACTTTCAATACATTCCAAATTCTTTATGGAAGGGTATTCTCTGAATAAATACCCCTATCATCAAATAACATAATCATTATTACCAACCAATTCAAAAAAAGAAGAATTACCATCTAAGCACTATCACAAGTACAGGAATGTCACAAGTATCAGATGACTTTATCGGCACACATATAGTCCATGTACAACCATACCATTAAAAATATTGGCCTCTATCTTGAAGTAATACATCCTTACAGTGAACATAGGGAAGTATTTTTAAATGTAGAGTTGGTCTTATTACATCCTTAACTCTCATATATGTTTATTAGGAAAAATAATTAACCATATCATGCAGAAACAGATTTCAAGTATCAAATCCTCTACCACAAAACAGAGGCCTAAATGCTTGCATCAGCTCACATATTAGCCTTATTTTGCATATAGCATCAGAAGGATGAGGATCTATGTGGTAGATTGCAAATTTATGAAACTTCACAGTATTAGTTTGGATAAAATAGAAACGGATAGGAGATTTTTTTATCAATAACTGCAAATTTCATTAATGATAGAATATAAATTACAATGGATAGAAAATGATACCAAAGTTGTTCTGGTACATCATCCATGTTACTTTTTTTTTATCAGCATCATCTAGATTAGGAATGAAGTTATTCATCTGTAGGAACCTAGGAGTATCTCCAATGGGTAATAAAATGAGAGAGTAGACTAAGATGGTTTGGGCACATGCATAGAAGACCACCAACTGTGCCAATTAGAAGAAGTGATTTGTAACACATCGAAGGGGCTAGAAGAGCTTGGGGTAGACCAAAATGGACATGGATAGTAGTAAGAAAGGGCGTAAACACTAATAATTTAAAAGTTGATATGGCTTTAAATAGAATGGATTGGCAGAGCAGGATTCATGTAGCCAAACCCATATAGGTTGGGATAAGGCATGGATGATGATGATGATGATGATGATGATCAGCAACATCCAGATTACCTAATTGAAATTGCAGAGCATTCATCCTGAGTGTTAATTTAACGTTTGAGATTTGGATGGCAAAAGTGCCAATAAGGTACTGTAGTAGCAGGGGCGGAGCTAGGAAATTTTCATGAGGGGGACCAAAACCTAAGGTGAATTGGAGGGGGAGGAGGGGGGATAAATGGGGGGGAGGAGGGGGATAAATGGCTCCCCTGGGTCCCCCTTGACTCTGCCCGTGTAGTAGTTAATTTAGATAATGCATAATGCCATCATGTGCCCATCATACCCATCAATGAGGCCATCAGTTATATAGGCATATTCCTTGGGAACTTCTGGAAAAAAAAAGTATCTAATTCATATATGAACAAATAAATAAAACCAAAATATCGCAAGCAAATTTTTGGCCTTGTACAAACCAAACTAGCACAAATCTTCAACAATCAACACAATTAAAAAATCCGCATTCATGGTATTAACTTAGATTCTCCTAAAACTAAAGTATTGGCTTAGCTATAATATATTCCGACTTAGCTGAGTAAATCAGTTTATGCAGAAATGACCGAAAAAACTCCCTTTTTTATCAATGAATAAATATTTTATTAATTCAAAAAATAAGAGTTACAGGCAACCCAAGGAAAGGCATGAGATGCAACCTTTTCTTTAAGATTGATTACAGCATTACAAAATCAGATGAACATGATTACAAGGTAGCCCAAAGTAGAGTCCCGAGAAACCCCCTGTTTAGCAAGTGAGTCAGCCATTAAATTTGCTGATCTTCCTACCCACTGGACTCTGTCATATTTCTCGTTATCCATTTGACTTTTCTTAAGGAGATCTCTATAGCCCCAAATCACAGAGTCCGGATTCAGTAGCCATCCCACCACCACCTGAGAGTCCCCTTCAATAAGCAAGTGCTCTATCCCTAACTGGTTTGCGCGCTGGATACCTTGCACAGCAGCGAGCAACTCAGCCCTTATAGTCTCCCAGACCCACAGGCCCTGAATATAAGGATATGATAATATTGTCTTTATTTCTCATAACTCCTCCTATACCCAAAGGTCCAGGGTTACCTCTGCTACTTCCATCAAAATTCAGCTTAACAAACTCCTCCCCAGGTGGCACCCATTGTACCAAAAGTCTGCTTTTTCTAGTAGAAGTATTAGCCACTGCTAACCAGTTCCTTCATAGGTCATCAAAGGAATAACTATCAAACAGGTTTAATGTTTTCAGCCACTGAATTGCCCTTGTCAAAACACAGTCCTTAACTTCTGATACACTTCTTTCCTTTTCAGAAAAAATTCCGGTGTTTCTTTCTTCCCAAACAGTCCACAAAGTTGCTGCTCTAATACCCTTCCACATAATTCTCCCTCTCTTTGTATGCAACTCAAAAGTAGATGGAGTGAACAACAAACTAATATCAAATGGCAGGCTCCACCAACTCTCAAACAGCCCAAAGATCCAATCCCATAGAGCTGCAACAAAGGAACAAGAGATCAGTAAGTGGTAACAGTCCTCACTTTGAGCTTTACAAAGGACACGCCAATTCGGGGATAAATACCAATTTGGCCTCTTCCTTTGTAGGTTGTCAAAGGTATTAAACTTGTGTCTTACCATAGTAGACTTCCCAACAGAAAACAGCAATCTTTGGGGGAATGGATCTAATCCAGACTTCTTTAACTGGGAAAGCCAGGGGTGCAGAAGAAGAGCAAAGGGATTTGAAAAAGGAGGAGCAAGTAAAACAGCCTCTCGAGTTAGGGGTCCAAATTCTTAAATCAGAATTGGGGGGATCCAAACAAGTGGACTCGAGTGATGACAATGGTTCTAAAACACAAGCATATTCATCATCACTTAACTCTCTTTGAAAACCAAAATCCTAGTTCAATGCCAAAGGAGAAACCAAGAAAGAGGTAAACTTGGAAATAGACTCTTTCTTGTAACAGGAGAAACCCAGAAAGGGGTTGGTTTACCACCCAAAGGTCTTCCCAAAAAAGAACATTATTTCCAAAGTAGACAACATACTTGACCAGCCATGGTGTTGTAAGGGTCGCCCGTCGAGATATCCCAACATCCCATCCATTCTCCGAACAGCCATGAATGCTAGTCACCATCTTGTGCCACAGTCTATCTCTCTCCAAAGGTCATCTCCATAACCACTTCCCTAGCAAAGCTTCATTCTTAAGAACTAAGTTACCTAGTCCCAGTCCCCCTTCTTCCTTGCTTCTGCTAATTATCTCCCACCTAATCAAATAGTCTTTCTTCCCCTGGCTCCCACAAAATATCCCTCATCACTTTTTCTAGCTTCTTAGCTTCCCTTGAGTGTATCCTGAATACTGATAGAAAATAAATTGGTAGACTAGCAAGTGTAGCCCTAATCAAGGTCACTCTACCCCCTACGGAAATGTAACTCTTCTTCCAGGTCGCCAACCTCTTTTCAAACGTTTCCACAATTGGATACCAAAATCTACTTTCTTTTGGGTTAGCTCCTAGAGGAAGCCCCAAGTAGGTCAAAGGGCAAGGGGACATGGAACATCCTAAGCAACCTGCAATAGCCTTTATCTCCCCATCCTCCAAATTTGATTCCCACCGCGCAGCTTTTATCAAGGTTTATTGACAAGTTGGAGGCAGACTCAAAGGATTTAATTAGAGTTTTCAAATTTCCCACTCTCCTTAGGTCTCTTCCCTCAGAAAAAATGATAATATCATATGCAAACTGAATGTGGGTCACCAGGACATTATTTCTACCTATCCTCCAACCACTCATTAGCTCCTCCCTGTCTGCTTTAGAAATCATTATGCTAAACACACCTGCCACATGTAAACAAGAAAGGTGAAAGTGGATCCTTGTCTTACCCTCTACAAGCTGGGAAAAAAATCCTTGACCCCTTCATTAACTAGAACTGAAAAATGACAAGAGGTTATACAGCCATTCACCCAACTACACCACCTGTCCCCAAATCCACATTTCCTTAACACTTCTAACAAAAAATTCTAGTCCACCAAGTCATAGGCTTTCTCAACATCCAACTAACAAGCAAAGCCTTGATTGCCTAATCTCCACATCTCCTCCACACATTCATTTGCTATGAGGATCTTATCTATAATTTGTCTACTCTATGCAAAGGCTCCTTGAGCTTAAGTAATCAGAGGGAAGAACCTTTTTGAGTCTCAATGATAACACTTTTGCCACAATCTTGTAGATGTTGGTCACCAAACTAATCGGCCTAAAATCTTTAGGGTGTTTTGCATCTAATATCTCAGGGATAAAAGCCAATAAGGTAGCATTTATCCCCCGACTAATAACATGGATGTTTTCAAACTCTCTAAAAGCCTCAAACAAGTGGTAGTTGAACTTTGATGGTAGTAGTGAAGGAAATCCAGGCCCTTCAGGCATAGGTGGTATTTTCAGGAACGAAGAAGGGCGAATTATTGCTATGTTCTCAGGACCTATAGGCTGGGGGGATTCTTTGAGAGGTGAAATCCTAGCAGTTGTAGAAGGAGTCAAAAGGGCTAAGCAGTTGAATATTAGCAAGTTGTTGGTGGAAGGTGACTCCCAACTAACTGTTAGAAGGTTGCAGATGGAAAAGTCCAACATGTGGAAGTTCTCAAATGAAAGAAAGAAAATCAAGCAACTAACTTAGAACATGACTATAAGGTTTCAATGGGCTAAGAGGAGTACCAACTCCATGGCTGACTCCTTGGCTAAACAGAGGGTGGGAAGATCTAATTTGTTTTGGGCTATTCTGTAATGTTTTTTCGGGTTTGAAAGGGAGGGTTAAGACATTTTACCCCTCCTTTCTTGTTGTATCTTCTTATCTCTTTTAATAAAAGTGTTGTTATTGATCAAAAAAAAAAAAAAGCTCAAACAAGTCTTCTTTGATAATGCTCCAACAATCTTTCGTAAAAGACCATGGTAAATACATCAAGTCTAGATGCCTTAGATCTATCCATAGAGAAAACAACTTTTCTTATCTCCTCTTCTTCAAAGTTTCTTTCCAGCCAACCCATCTATTGAGACACAAATAAAGGGAATACAAGTGTACAAGAAAAGGCCACGTCAGCCTTTAAGTAATGTAACTGACAACCAACCACTAGAACTAACTAAATAACAAACTGGACAAGTGGAGAGGCTGATATAATAGAATTGTAACAGAAGTGTATAAATAAGGAAAGGAAGCCAAAAGAGGAATTATTGATTTTGGAAATACAATCTCTCTCTCTCTCTCTCTCTCTCTCTCTCAGAGGAGGCAGGCTTCCTCGAAAAAGTCCCTGAGTTAGGCAGTTCCTAACAAGTTGGTATCAGAGCCAAGATGCCAAGCACAAGGTCGTCCGCGATGGAGAACAGGGTCGACAACATGGAAGGAAAAATGCAAAGATTATCGGCTGACGTCAAAGAAATCAAAGAAAGCTTCGCATCCTTGCTTGAACGACTGGAACAGACACCACCAGCGCTGAATCGGAAAGGGCAAGAAGAACGCAGTGACACCAGTCATCGAAGCGGATCAAGAACGGCAAGAATCGAGTTTCCCATCTTCGTAGGGGGAGATCCCACATCCTAGCTTCTGTGAACTGAAAGATACTTCGATTACCACGATACGCAGGGACCTGATTGTGTTCCATTAGCCTCCGTACACCTGGAAGGAGAGGCAATCGTTTGGTACCAGTGGTACCGGCAACGACACCCAAGAGCCACATGGGTGGACTTCACCAATGCCTTAACATTGAGATTTGGATCTCGGCCTTTGAAAACTATGATGAAAGCCTCACTAAGCTACGACAGACCAACTCCATCCAAGATTATCAGATGGCATTTGAAAGGTTAGCTGTGCGTATGCAAGGGTGGCCAGAAAACGCACTTGTCGGCAGTTTTGTTGGTGAGCTCAAGAAAGAATTGCAGTTGGAGGTGAAAGCCATGCAACCCACCATCGTTCTTGGCGCAACAGCCTTAGCTCGACTCCGTGAAGACCAACTGAATTGAGCAAGAAGGATTAATCGACCTTTGGGAGTCCAGACCGGGAGTAGGAATCACAGGCAAGGACGCCAACTTTGGTTCAGGTCCCAACTCAACCAAGAGGTTAACCTGGGCTAAGATGCAAGCCCAACGGGAAAAGGGCCTTTGTTATGTATTTGGAGACAAATTCGGACCGAGCCATCGTTGTGAGATCCCACAAGTTTTCTTCCTTCAACCCAAAACCAAAAACGTCGAGCAATCAGCAGACATTGAAGAACCAGTGGACAACCAAGAAAGGGGGCAATGGACAAAGGAATACCCGAAAGTATCCCTACAAGCCTTGACCGGCCTTGCTTCCTCTCAAACTATGAGTAACCGGACTAGTACAAGGGTGCCATGTGTCGGTTCTAATAGACAATGGCAGCACTCTCAATTTCATTACCGAAACATTGGTCAGACAACTAGGGCTTCTGGTCCAACCATGTACAGCATTCCGGGTGCACATAGCTAATGGGAACAACCTTGTGTGCGACAGTACGTGCACAGGATTAAAGATGAAGATACAGGGACATGAGTTCGAGGTAGATCTACATCCCTAGAAATCAGCGGAGCAGATGTAGTTCTCAGAGTCCAAAGGTTAAGGCAACTAGGGCCGGTGATATGTGACTGGGCCCGTCTCACCGTGGATTTTCAAGTGGGCAGCTCGCAGGTGCATATTCAAGGACAATTGTCCAAGGGTCCAGGACCCATTAGTCTCGCCACCCTAAGAAAACAAGCAGCAGACCCAACCCACATCATTTTAATGCAAATAGACTCCCACGGGAACAACCCAATTCTAGCCCAAGGAAGTAACTCCAGCAGATCCAAAGAAGCCCACATACAACTACAGCAGCTACTTCAAAAGTTTTCAGTGATCTTCCAAGAGCCTAAGGAACTACCACCGAAACGTGCCCATGACCATTGCATTCCATTGCTTCCCGGAACAACACCCACAAATGTAAGGTCCTATCGTTACCCCTATTTTCAAAAACTAGAGATTGAGAGACAAGTGCAAGATATGCTTGATAGAAAAATTATACAACCCAACCAAAGCTCATTCTCCTTGCCGGTATTACTTGTGAAAAAGGATGGGACATGGCGGCTTTGTTTAGACTATAGGGCCCTGAACATTACTGTGAAGGATAGATTTCCCATACCGGTAATCAATGAACTACTAGATGAACTCAGCAGAGCCACCATATTCTCTAAACTAGACCTGAGATCGGGATATCATCAAATTCGGGCCCATGAGGGTGACATCCACAAGACTGCCTTTCATACACACGAGGGGCATTATGAGTTTTTGGTCATGCCGTTTGGGTTGACCAATGCGCTAGCTACATTCCAAGCACTTATGAATGACATATTTCGAACCCATTTGCGCAAATATATACTCGTTTTTTTTATGATATACTGGTATATAGCGCTACATGGGACGAACACCTAGTACATCTAAGGCAGATAAACTGGCCATGCCAGATCCTCCACCCTCACCTAACTCTCCAAAGGTATGTTCAAAAAAGATTTAAAGTGGGCTGCAAAATAGTTGGCTATCTCCTCTTGAGAGTCAATTTCCACTCCTTTGACCTCAAGCTTAGCCACCAAAATTTTTCCTTCTTCCGTTGGCCATAGCATGAAAAAACCTAGTATTCCCATCCCCTTGATCCACTTATGCCTAGATTTTTGCCTCCAGGAGATTTCCTCCCTCAAGAGGACCTCTTCTAAGTCTTTCTTCAACTTCCATCTCAATTCTCTTTCTTGTACACTCATGATCCTTTGATACTCCTTTAAGTCTAGATCCTCAATTTGAGTTGACAATTTAGCTTTAAGCTCTTCCAACTTCCAAACTACCAAACTTCTCCCAACTCCAATCTTTTAGTTTAGATCTCAAACTTTTTAATTTCTTAAGGAACCTCACCCCTTTCCACTTCACGCCCCTAATCTCTTCTCTCCACCATTCCTCAACCTTTGGCTCAAAGTCCAAATGTGTTAGCCACATTTTCTCTCAAACCTAAAAGGTCTAGGTCCACACCAAAAATTTCTTGCCCTAGCTCTATAAGGCAGTGATCTGAGGTAACTCTAGGCAAAGCTTTAGCCACCAAACCCCTCTAGTGTGCTTCCCAGCTTTCATTGAAAAGGAACCTGTCTAATTTGAGCAAGATGGGTTCTAGAAATTGCACCAAGTAAAGTTGGCTTGTAGCAAAGGAATTTCCTTTAAATCACAATTGTTGATAAAATCATTGAACTCATGCTAGAAGTGATAGATTGTTGGGGATTGTTTGACTCATTTAGGAAGCTTATTACATTGAAATCTCCACCTAAGCACCAAGGACCTTCCCATAACCCTTGAATCCCATGAAGCTCTTCCTACAATTCATTTATCTCTCTATAATCATTTGGCCCATACACATTGGTTAACACCCAAATAAAACCATCCTCCACCATCTTGAACTTTAAAGAGACAGAAAAACTGCCTTTCAGTTCCTCTAATGGTTCTACCACATCCTCTCTCCAAAGAGTAACTATACCCCCAGAGGCTCCCCAAGAGGGAGTTGAGCACCAATTCACACCTCTTGCTTTCCACACACTTCTAACCCATCTTCCATCTAAATCTGTTAGTTTGGTTTCCTCTATTAATACAATGTTTGGCCTTTCCCTCCTTAGCAAATCCTTTATCAACCTTCTTTTCCTTGCACTTCCTAAACCTCTCACATTCCAGCTAGTGATCTTCACACCCCAAAGAGTAACTATAGCCCCAGAGGCTCCCCAAGAAGGAGTTGAGCACCAATTCACACCTCTTGCTTTCCACACACTTCTAACCCATCTTCCATCTAAATCTGTTAGTTTGGCTTCCCGTATTAATACAACATCTGGCCTTTCCCTCCTTAGCAAATCCTTTATCAACCTTCTTTTCCTTGCACTTCCTAAACCTCTCGCATTCCAGCTAGTGATCTTCATCACCACAGTTGTAGAACGACACCCTCCTAATACCCTCTGTCCTTCACGTAGGAGCCTTCCTCCTTTCCCCTCTTCCACCGAATTCTAAATCCCCTTCGATGTTTGAGAGTAATCTTTCTACTTCTAATTTTTTTTCTTTTTCTTTTTGCTTTTATTAGAAGGTTTTTCCTTTGCACTCTCGAATTTTCCTCTTCCTTTCTTCTCACTATAGGTGGCCCCAATGAATTCTGACTTTTTTGGTGTTGCCTCCAAATGCTCTTCCTTCTGTTTATACTCTTCCATCAAGGCACAAATTTGCTCCCATATGCTCCCTAGTTCCTCCACCTGCCTTTTACTCAATAAAGAGCTTTCTTCCCCAACTTTACATCCAACCCCTTCCACCTCCACTCCCCTCCAGCTGTTCTGCCTAATTGGGATGTTCGGGCACCTGCTTCAGGCACAGAACCCATGTAAGTATCAAAACCCGAATGGACAAACATACCTGGCCTATCAAGGGGTGAATGGGTTACGACTGGGGCATCAGCAATAGAATTCTGGACAAGAATCATTCCCACTAGCTGAATCAGTTGTGGATTTAAACTTGGTTCAATCGCTACCTTGTCAACCTCTATAACCAAAGAAACCTTTCTTGGGTTATCCTGTGTGTGTGCCTCTTCATAAACTTGCAAAGAAGTTTCTTGCCCCTCCATACTAAAAGTTTTTAATGGTTGCTTTCCTGGAATGGATTTGGTTGTTGGAGTATTTGTACCCTTACCGTCCTCTATAGTTGCTACTAGATTCCCCTTATCCTCATTTCCAAGGCCTTTCGAAAAAGAAACTTCCTCCTTCAGGAAAAGAATAGCTGTATTTAAACTCTCATCTTCCAACAAATCCTTTGTAGCTTGTAGATTCACACTTCCAAGGCTAAAAGTGTCTTCCAAGTCTGAATCTGAGTCGCCCTCGGCTTCTGTTGACAGGATCTTCTTCGTTCTCAAGATCTCTACATCGAACAGACCTGGAGTTGCGACGATCTTGGGAAGGTCAAGGGAGTTTTTTGAAGGAACCCATTGTAACGAGCAAGTTCTCTAGTTCTAAGTCTTCATAGAATTAGAGGAGCTCGATGGGGATGATGCTGGACGAATGGCATCGTCTATCAACTGGCCAACTTCAAACACGTGCAACTTTAAGGGAGCATGTGACTTCTTATCAAATGGGCCAAATCCAGTTGGCCCAATGATGGGCTTTTCTAAAGGCCCAGTCGATGCATTAGACCTAACCTGAGACAAAAGCCTCGTCACGTGAGTTTTTAAAGGGCAACCCCTTTCGGGTTGACCCAACGTCTCAACCCTCTCAAGAGTTGGCTCAATTTCCTTGGTCAACCCTGTTTTTTATTTTATGTTCGAATGGATGAACTCATTTGAAATTTTGGCGCTTGAAACTAGCACCTGAGCAAAAGGTTTCAGGGAGACCCAGCTGAAAAACTACTAGCGCGCGCATCCGTTTTTCAGCTTCAAAAGATTGTTGTAGTTTTCTCGCTGAGAACGCCTGTCGCGAGAATTCACAGGTTCGTTCACTTACCAGCGCTAGTTCGTACCTTAGCAAGCAAGCCGCCGCGAATTTATAGGTGCCAATTCACAGATGGGTATGGATGCATAGGGTGTAGTTTTGGGCGTTTTGAATGTTTTTAGCTGTGCAGTGAAAATCAGATTTTGCATTGGGTCTATCCATACTTCTCCGAAGGATTTTTTGGTTTTCAGTCCTTTACCTTGTATCTCACGTATTTGACCATCTTTTCTGCCCATATCTTTTGGTTGGTCGAACCTGTGTTTGTCCATTTTAGTGAAACTTTCCATCTTCCTCTGATTCTCCAATCATAGACTACCAAATAGAGCCTGTGCTTCCACTGATTCATCTTCTTCCTGTCTAGCTTCTAACCACAGGGAAGCTTCAATGGAGGAAACTATCCACACCTATAACGACAGTCCTTCAGCCTGAAGAGTAATCTTCCTAGAGGAATCTCCTCTGGTTTAACTCCATTCAATAACAGGGCAGCATAGCGCAAATATCCCCAAAACTCCCCAACAAGACGAGCTCCACAAAATGCAGCAATAGAGACAGCTACATCATGTTTCCAAAGATGGAAAGGCAGCCCAATCAACCTTACTATCATTCCATCTTCAATGGCATAAGATTTCGAATTAGAAGGAGACCATTTATACAAAGTAAAGGAGTTGAGATTTCAAGAGGATTCAATACTGCCTTCTTACTATCAAAAGGAGTTAAGATGAAAGTCTTCCTTAATCCCAACTTGCAAATCAAGATATCAGCAACCATTTCCTTCCTAAACAATCAAGGCCCTGCTTGGTTAAGTTGTGACTGGGCTTTTGAAAGCTAATAAAGCCCAGGAAAGATATTTTATGGTTTTGGTAAGGTATTATTTCCACAGCTGAGTGGAAGTAAAAGCTCAAAAAAGATCACAAACAGGAAGCTCCAATTGAAGCTTCCTTCCAATTTCTGGATCTGAGCTTCCAATACATTGTTGTCAAACTTGGTTCAGACAACCATTTTCATCACTAGGTCACAAGTCAAACAATCTAGTCATCCAGCTCAATAATTCAGCTTGCTCAATAAAAATTAAAAAAAAAAACGTTCAGGGCTATGTTTTGAAGCCTTGTATCAAAATAAGCTTAAAAGGATAGCATGGGGTGTAACATAGATTTAAACATGTATTTAAGGTAGGTTTCATCAAGCCAACGTTTAAGAACCAAGCAACCTAAAAACCATTTTGGTTGTTGATTCCCGGTTTTGATGGTTTAACTGTCTGGTAGGTCCAAGTTTGACAACACTGGTCAAGTGTGCTATTTATAAGGCAACTGGAAAACATCCTTCAGATCCTTCAATTATTTTTCATTGTCACAAGACCAAATATGAGGGTTTGGAGAACAGTGTTACTAAACCTGCTTTAAAGCTTTATTGTCATCTCTTGAAACATGAAAGATCCTTTAGGTTTTAAGCTTTGAAAAACCTTTTTAGAAAGCCCAACCAAATGCCACCTATGTCCATAAGCATAATTAATATCTCACCTTACTGATCAAAATAAATAAATAATATCTCATCTCTCAACAATGCTCAACCAAACCAATCAATGTAACACAATATGTAGGTTAAAACTTAAAAAAAAAAAAAGATATCCACGATTTCCAAAACAAATAGAATCATGAGCTTCACTTTATTTTAGGGTTTTAGAAAGAAGAAAGTAAAAAAGAGCACAGATATTTAGTGCCTGTTTGGGAGGGCTGAAGCAGTGGCTTCTGGTTTTCCAAGGTGGGCCCCGCATTTAGAAAGAAGAAAGTAAAATGAGCACAGATATTTAGTGCCTGTTTGGGAGTGCTGAAGCAGCAGCTTCTGGCTTTCCAAGGTGGGCCCCAAATTGATTGTCTGTTGTTTGAAGGGCTGTCCGCTTCAGCCTCTTTGAATAGCCCATCCCAAGTGCTTCAAAGCAGCTGAACCAGCTTAGCTGAATCTTCATCTAAGCCCTCCCTTAATAAGATGTTTAACTAGGACTAGTAAGTGTATATGTGCTTTGCAGGTGGCAATTTTTTATGATAATGATGATAATAAATGATTTTTTTATATTTCTATGTCTATAAAAATTATTCTTATTTGACACACTTATTTTTGCTTAATATGATGAATATAAGATATTAGAGATGTGCCTAAATGTTCTATACAATTTTTTTACACTTTTGTGTGTTTTCATCCTTTTAAATTTTACTATTATTTAACTATGAACAAAAGATTGATACATTTTGACCCAATGTGTTTTTTTATTGGAATCAGAGGGGGGGTTGGACTCAGCAAGGTTTTTCTTCCATATCTATTTTACTGCCCAACTGTTGTTCTTCATTATTTATGATAAACTGTTTGTTGACTTGCCACCAAACAGGAAAACAAATCTATGGGTTGGTTTTAAATTTGTATTTTATTTCTATGATCAATAAAAACAATTATTCTTTGTCACGCTTTTTTATGAATTCTTTGTCACACTTACTTTTCTTTAATATAATATGATTAATTAATATAGCATTCAATGAAAAAATGGAAATTAATATCCTAAATATAAGACTTAAAGAAAGGGTATTGAATGAGGAAAAATGTAGTAGTTCAAATTACATTTTGTGCACTCACAATTAGAGAAGGACCAAATTCAAAAGTAGGGGTATTCCAGTCAAGAATAGGACTCAATAAATGTTAACAGGACTTAATACCTTAAATATAAAACTTAATGAGAGGGATCTGAATGAGGAGAAAAGTGGTTGTTCAAAAACTGAGGTATTCTAGCCAAATAAAAGTTCCACACTCTCATTCATACTTTTAATAGTAGTATAGATTTTACCTTCGCATTTGTTGAACCACTGATGAACCATAGAAGTTCTTCAACAACACCTCGCCAGAACACCTTCTGGGAAACCAAATAACAACCATTAATGACCCTTACAAAATATAGATCTAGAAAGGATTCCTGTTTAAATATCTAGCCTGATGCATATCATGAAGACCAGGAAAAAGAGTTGAAAACATAAGCTAGCACACAAAATGGAAAGCTGATAATAACTTAGTAGTAAGAACTAAGAAGTGAAATGACACCTTAGTAGTAAGAAGTTGAAATGATTTGTGCAGATTAAAACGCATCTGGGAACAAGCAGACAAGAAGGAAAAAGCTCACATGAATGTCATTAAGGATAAATTAATGCATGCATAAAACACGACTAGGAAACACACCATGTGCAAAGCAAAACTAAGCAAAACTAAACACACCATGTGCAAACCAAAACAAATTTAGACAGGGTACCAGTTCCTGTTCTGTCATCTTTACAATTGCCTTTTGAGATAATATCTTCAACAAGTCTTAGATACATATACTCTTCATGTCTCTCAAAAATCATCTTTGGCAGAAAGGAGAATTTCTCTATCACAAACTTAGCATTGTTTGGAACAGCATCAAACATCACTCCATTGTTCAAAGAAAGAGATTCTTCTGCAGAATTCCTCACACGAAATAAGTCACAAAAGAATATCGCGTGTTGTTTTCTACCAATGGAATGGATGAGTACCATGGCTGAAAGACTGAAGATTCGATAGGAGGGATGAATGTATCACATTCAAAGCTTGTCTCAATTTCTGTGATGTGAATAGCATCTCATCCAGGTGCATTGAGAGTTTCTCTGCATTGAAAATCATAGTGGTAAACATCATCAATATTTATCCAAAAAATAAGGTTCTAAACTGGAGCAATGAGCAACAAAGTACTGACCTTAGTACCTGCCCACCTCCAATAACAAACACTTTCTCTATTGACAAACTATAAGGAGATGCTGATAACAATTCCAACGCCGAAGACATGCTTCCACGTATTACAACATTCTCAGCAGTTGCAATATCAAAACTCCCAGACCTAGTCAGGACAACATTAAGCCGACCAGGTAATGGCCGATGATCAAGAGGAATACTTTCCCATGTTCTCCTACCCATTATCACCGCATTCTTTTTTACAGGATCCGACGTAGCTATTGTGACCTCTTTAAAATATTTAAGGTCAGAAGGCAGTCTCCAGGGTAATTTCCCATCCTTTCCAATACCCATACTTCGAGTTGCAGCCACAACAATTTGATAAGTCCTCTGGGGATCAGGATGTATATTTGCATTGCCATTTGAAAGGTTCATCAAGGTGTCACCAGCCATAACTGAAAATTTAAGACAGGGCCTATGATTTGAAATCACGTGCAGAACTCCAAATAGTCGTGAAGATGACAATGAGTCAAAATTAGAGCTACTTCTGTGAAAACATGATAAAACCTGAGATTGATAAAGAGAATCAAACAACACTACTAAAATCAAAGAGGATTTTTTCTTTTTTAGGGGATTGAGACTAGCTTAGGTATACAAAAAGGAACTTTTCAAGGGACTATGAGCCAATAGGTGGTCATAATTGACAATACATTACACTTTAACCTATGATGTAGAGAACATTGGAGAAACCTTGCAAAAAAGCATGTTCCTGAGCACAATATCCCCACCAATTTCAACAACTGGACATCTGCTGGAGGGTAACTAAATTCACTTGGCAATTCTGAAAACAAAATAATCTAATTGCTAACAAATTGTAACTAAAAAGGACAGTCCAGTGCACGAGGCTCCCACCAATGCAAGGCCTGGGCTGGGAAGATTAAATTAGAAGGATTACCAATGCGAACAACACCAGTGCAGATTAAACAATATATAACAGTTTGCATTAAATATATGGGGTGTGACAAAGTTACAATTCATTCATAAATTTACTATAACAAAAGAAATTAAATTTCATAGGTGCATATCATGGACTTGGCAAAGATAAATTTCCCTCAAGACAACAAAAAAGAATCCTCCATAATGTTATGTCGGGATACATACACATGGACTTCAAATCAGATCCAGAATGCAAAAAGCCACCTAATATAGCTTGACACATGTTGGCTAAAAGACCGAGTGCCCAACACCAGATGGTTCAGGTTTAAGAGAGAGTATGTCAAAAATCAGCTCAGAAATGCCCACATACGCATGCTCTCCTTTTTTATTTCAATGGTTTTAGCATCGATTTAGTGGTAGCATCTCATTATACTCTAGGCATGCAATGTAACAAGTTACACGAACACAATTATTTTGAAGCAAAGCTAAAATGATGACAAATGAATCAAAAGCAAGCTGAATAATATTAAACCAAAATCAAAATTGAAGTCAATATATACTAAAACTCCGCTTCAGTTTAAAAACAAAACTAAATTAGTTTCCTCTAACTGGCAGGACCAGTTTTTTCTATAAATTCTTAACGTAAATATGAGAACCTTTTCAATGAAAAAAAAAAAGAATGATAAATCTCAAATTGGGGCAGAAAATTCATACTGAGATGTTCTCATATCAAAATTATCTGTCTACATTAGATTCTGTGCAGCCAATAGGATGAAAATAATCAATAATTTGGGTTTATAACTCAAAACTAAACATAATTTCGGTGTCTTCAAAAGGAAGATAGAAAAATCAAGTTTTCTATGAAGCAATAATAACAATAATAATAAACAAATATAATGCATTACATTGAAATTTTAAATCAGGTATCAATTTTGTACTGACATTCTTTTCATTACAGTATATCATCAGTTGTAAGACCATAGATCCCTAATTCCCTTATCTTTGTGGATCATGGGATTGTATTAACTCCATTTTTTCATCTAATAAATTCTTTTGATCTTGTTGCTAATAGAAGGGGATAAAAACAAAAGTAACCAAAATGGCATGTGGTAACTAGAAAGTTCCAAAAAACCCCAGAAATTAAAAAACAAATGCCAGAAATCCTAAAATCTCCATTCTGGTAGAGATTTTCAAACAGTCAACCAAAATCTACTACCCAGCCAATACCTTCAACCAAATTTTCAACTTGAAAGTCAAACACGGTATTTCCGACCTCAAGGTAAAAAACCAACGCACTAGCATGCATCTCCCAAGGTTCTCTTAAACCTTCAAATTAATAGAAAGATGATGCTTGCAACCAACAAGCAAAGCAAAGAACGGGCAAAACTTAAACAAATCGACTCAATAACATTTCAGGCATTAGTTCTACCTTCTAGTCTTCCATCGAACAGACACAGAAAGGAAGTACAGCACCAATCTGAAACAAAGTCATAGAAGAAGGGATAAAAAGACTAATTAGAAATAATGATTTACTAGAGCTTTCACGCATTCAACGAGAGAAAGGATGTGGGAAACGAACTAGTAAAAAATCTCGAACAAGAAAAGGATGAGGGAAAGAGGAAATAGTTGACACGAATAGAATCAATTAGACAAAAAATGAAATGCACGATAGCTTGAATTTAACAGATATCCATCAAGCCTTCCAAATAAATTTTGAGAAAAAAAAATGACATACGAGATTTCAGAAATGTGTTAAGTCAAAGGATAATAACAAGTAAATTTCTCGATTTTTTTAATATCAATGAGACATTTATTGAAACTTCCACTGAGAGTAAGCAAAAGCAAAAACAAGAAAACATGACAACTCCACGAAAATAACCAGAAACAAGTGACTGCGAAGTAATTTGTTCTTTCAGATTCCACAGAATATCAACTAAAAAAATAAAGAGCGAAAGCGCAAATATAAGCAACCTCCGAGGCTATCAACCCCAAATCTGACTAGAAAACCAGAGAAAATCCTCGATCCCTTCAACCCGAATAATTCATCTTTCCTCTTCACAGTAATGCCTGTTTCTTCGCCTACTTTCCGAGTGAACTGCTGGTTACACCGAGACTAGGGTTTAACTGGAGTTAAAGAAACTATAGTTAATCGACATTTGCCGCGCCCATAAAAACAAAACATTTGCCGCGAAATCGTATGAACAAACGCTGGGAGGGTGTTTGAAAAATGAAATGCGCAAAAAACTATCTTTTCACTAATTACCTAAACAACGAAATGTCAAATTTATCCTCTACTATTTCTTAAATTTTCAAAATAAAACTCATGAAAATTTCGAAAAAGCTTAAGAAACGATACAAGCCCACGCCTCAAATGGCGACCTTTGTTTATAACTCTGCATCTTAGACGAGCCTCCTGGAAACAAGAAACCCAAGACGAATACAAAACAGAAAGCAAATCTTTTCCCTTCTCCACAAGCTTTCTCAGAAAATGGAAACAAGCAACAAAGGAAAAAGATCTATTTCCCCTTCTTCCATTAGATAAGGTTTTCCTTATTTCTTCTGTCTTGCAAGCAGATCTTTGCTTTTTCATACCTGCAATCGCTCATGTATTCCCATCAATGCCCACCCATGCATTCTCGCCATTTGCATGCTTTCCTTGAAAGGTTGTCATGGAGCGAATCACATTCACCCCACAGTTCTGTGTCAAAGTCCATGAAATAGCCTCAAAAGTTATTTTGAAGGCCACTTTTCAATGCCTTTAAATAGACGAACTCTTCTGCTTCAATGTTGCTGATACAGTCATCTCTGTAGCACCTCCACCAGGAACAAGTTTTGGGTTCTTGGTTATATTTCCTGCTACAACCATTGCATCCTGCAGATTTCTTTCAACTTTGACGATGGTGATTTGACGGGCACAGTGGCCTCTGCGATGTTCCGACGGCGGCAAATACACGGAACATGATCGGTGAAAGAGATAACCAATGTCAGCTCACTTGCTGTAATTCCAGCCGGCCAACCCCCTATCCTGTATTAAACTGATCGGCCTCCTCTATTTCTGTAATTCCAGCAAGCCGGGCCTTTATTCTCATAATTGCCCTACTTCCATTTCACCAGATCCTTCACCATAACACCCGTGTTAAAGTAGCACGGCTTTTTAAGAGAAAAGGAGTAAGGACGATGAACGCTGTGAGGGTGTGAAGGTAAAGAAGGGAAGAGTTTATTGGAAATAGAACATTTTCATTTGACAACAAGAGAAGCGGCTTCCATAATACTGAAAGGGCATTTTAGGAATTTCAAAGATATAATAGTCATGTGATATTACATGTGATGTTATATGTGAAGGAGTGTAACGAAAAATTGGTAGGTTAAGAAATTTATCCAAATGAAAATAAAATAATAAAATCGAAAAGATAAAGGTGAATATAGGCCCTTTTCATTTTTCGGTAAGTTGGTAAGTTATTTATTCGAATAAATGCAATTATATTTGAGTAAGCTTTTTCTAGAAAATACTGCATTTATTCATGTTCTTTTATTTGGAAATGATCATTTTAGCCATAAAAATCCATTATGCTATTTAAGTACTGGCAATTTTTTTCTTATCTGAAAAAATTATTTATTCATGTAAAAGATGAATATCATTTTCCTGGATAAATAATACGTAGGAAAATAAATTTTCACTGATCTCCACATAAAACTGAAAAAAAAAAAATACATGAGATTCTTGGCCAATGAAAATTAAAATCCCATTGATCAACTTTTTTCACTCTCCAAATCCAAAAAAAGAACACCCCCCTTAAAGTACCACACTTTTTTTTTTGTATTGACAAATAAAATCAAAGTTATTTTCAATTTCCATGGCATATGGGATAATACCACACTTTTTTGGTCTAGCAGGTTTCGAAACCGCTCGTTTGTGACTTACCCAATTATGTGCCCACCGACCCACCACTCGGTTGATATCAAAGCCTTTTTATGGGTGGTCAAAAAAGTAAAAATCATCATGTTAGAAGCAGAGAGCCACCAATATATTTCTAAGGAATATAAACATATTTTAATTACCTAATTACACCTGTTTTCATCCGCATGATAGTATGATACCAACAGTTTCCTAACTAAGCAATGAAATGAATTTGTTATTAAAAAACTTGAAATGGATTAAAAAATTCTTCTATAAAATCTCTTAAAGTATTCTTAAATTTTTGGATAATTGAGTAAATATTTAGTGCTCCATCATAAATTGTATGCACTTAGTATTGCGATACCATGCAATTTATATAGTTTATAAATTCCGATTTTATCTTTGTTTTTTTTTTCTGAAGAAAAATGCCCTTCAGCCTTGGCCTCCGTGTTTGTAGATGTGGTATCCCTTCGCAAAGGCACCATAGCCGAGCAACTACCTTTTTTATCATGAAAACAAATAGAAGCAAACTACAACCGAGGTTAGGCTCCATTTGCGAAGAGTGTAAATGCAAGTATGACCGATTCAAGTAAGAGCAAAATTTAAGCCGATTGTAAGGGCCATTTGCATTGCTACTGTTTGGGAAGAAGAGAACAAACTATCGATACAATTTTTCTATCGTTTGGGAGAATTGTAACATTACAAACTCAGGCCACGAACCCCAATATGATGTACTTGGGATGGCTATTTTCCTTGAACACAATGAGAAAAGAGATGAAACAAAGAAAATGGGGAAGGGATAAAACACTGGATTCAACAAAACAAACCTACAATCTTTTTAAAGGGAAGAGGGACATCCTACGCTAATCGGAAGTTAGAAAATTTTACCATCCAATATGCGGTGATTTATAAGTTAAAGCACATTGAAAAATCATTGTCTCTGTATATCGGGAGGTAACAAGTCCGATCTGGCCTTCGTCGAGCATCCGATGCCTAGAAACTTAAAAAATAAAGTATACATGCATTGAACAACAGATGTATTTTCAGATGTGAGGCATTAGGAGTACATCTTAGGAGACATAGACAGATCCTTTTTTAAGGGGTTCCGAAGATGATGCGAGAACCGAGGGAAAGTATAACACAGAAAACAACAAAGATAAACCGTGAGTTCTCTTCTCCTGTCAACGATAAATTTTTGCAGATAAGAAATATAAAATACCGATGATATGAAGTAGTTGTTGATGCCGTATATCAAGCTCAGTTCCATGGAGGTCGAGATAGTAGGCCAAATAGTGTGAGGTAATCATTGGTGTTGTTAGTATTGAGTTCAAGTGCTGCCAGAGGTGGAGATAACAGACCAAGACTAGCCATCAATGACAATTTCTGTGGAGAGGAAGACACGAGGAAGAGAGCAAACTATTGTTCCATTTCCTTCAATGCAAACTATTGGCGTTGCCGGAGGTGGGTGGAGGCGGTGGCAGTAACACCAATGGATGGTGGTCATTGAGGTTAGCGGGGTTGGGGTGGAATTCATTTGGAGTTGGATGAACAGTGATTTTACCCTTATTTAATATATATATGCTTATAAAGTTAACATATTTTGAGAATTATATTAAAAGGATTATTTTTATTGATATTAGTGTCTGAAAGTTGCCCTTATCAACTATAAAAGACCTTTGATTTTTATAAGGCATTTTATTTTAATGCATTTTATTATTACATTTAAAAAAGACATTTAAGAAGAGTGACATTTGGATTTTTAAAGGCTTCTTATTTTAATGCATTTTATTATTACATTTAAGAGAGAGAGAAAGAGAGAGAATAGTAAAAATATAAATCAAGGTTTTAAAAACTGAATTGTACAATGAACCGATAAGAGGTCCAGGTTTCGGGTTGAACAGTCTGACCGTTCAAACTGAATGGACGACCCATTCTAACAAAAATAAAATAAAAAAATGGCCAAAACGGTTGGACGGTTCAAAAGGTTTGACCACCTAGGTCAGCGGTTTGCTGACCAAATCAACGGTTTTTGGCGAAATAACGGTTCTGGGTAAAACGGAATCAATCACTTGACCGGTTCCCGATTTTTCTGGTCTGGTCCGGTTTTGAAAACCATGATATAAATCAAATAATATAAATATGTTGAGGTTAAACAAACAAAAAATTATTAATTTAAAAATCCACTAAACTTTCACTAAAAATAAATATTAACAAAACTTAGTAAATATTAAAAATGTGTTTCAATTCCACTTAAAAATCCAATTTAATAAATGCTAATAAAAATAAGAAGTTTAAATATAAAACTATTAATTGATAATTTTAATAATATTATTAGATAACTTATGAGTTGAGACCTTAATAAACGCTAATAAAAAATATTAATTGATAGTTTTATAATACCAACAATTAATTAAAAATCCAAAAAATTCTGAAAAAACCTAAACATAATTAAAATACTAAAAATAATTAAAAATTAATAATATTTTATATTAATAAGGGTATTTACTGAAAATAATTAAAAGTATAATTAATAGTATTTTATTATTAAAAAATACAAAAAATTATTAAAAAACCCAAGCCATAAATTATTGAAAAATATTAAAAATTAGCTGTATTTTTTATTAACTATGGTATTTATTTAGTTATTTAATTTATTTTTACCAAAAGCAAATGCAAATTAATTTTGTAGTGACTAATATGCAAAAATAATATGATGAAAATACTGAAAATTATTGAAAAATACTCATATGCAAAAATTACTGAATAATAATGAAAAATACCAAAAATTAATTAAAAAACCCAAAGCTTAATTAAAATACTAAAAATAATTAAAATTTTCAATTAATTATATAATTAGCAATAGATATTTTTAAACTATAATTAATAGTAATTATAATTTAAGTTATAAATAGTAGAAAGTTATATTTAATTACCAAAAAATTACATTTAAATAGTTTTAGCTAAGAAATTAGCAATATTTCTAAAAATATGATAGTTTTAAAAAGTTACTATATTTTTAAATAAATACAATAATTTAATAATTACAATATTTTAATAATTAATAATAAAAACTAATAAATCATTTATAACTTAACCTAACCCGATTAGATTTATAAATTTGCAGGCACAACCAACTATTTTCTTTTGAGTTAGGTCTAGTTAAGAAATGCACTATGCCCACACATTATCCGAGATAATCAGATCCGAAGTCTAATTGGGTATCAAACTTTTGGACTCTAATGATGGCTTTAACGGATAGGACCCAAGCTAAACAACCCCTAATAGGCTCAACTTGGAAGTTATATGCATATATGGTAAATATTATTATATAATATTTAAATAACAAATTTTATATTAATATATATAGAAATGTTATATATATTTTTTATACTAGGCTAGAAATAAATAAAAATTTTAATTTGTAAAAAATCATAGTTTTTTAATTAATATGAGCCTCTTTATCAATAGAAAATGTGCATGCCTGAGCCCGAGCCCAGCCTGACCATCGGGCTTAGATCTTGAGCTCGAGCCCAACCCTTATATAAGGCCTGAAGCTCGATATGTACACAAAATATCTTATTTTAAGTATATTTTTATAAACTAATATTATATTAATTTAGTAATAATTTAATAAATTAGTAAACTACTTTATAATTCTTAATAGTAAATTGATATTTATTAATAATTTAAAAAGCATATAAGGCCTGAAGCCCGTGCCGGTCTAGCATGACCCGGTTTACACCTCTATTTGAACCCACCCAATACTGGGGACAGGGTGGGAAAATTCGAGGACTTCCCATCCTTGATGAGGAGTGGGGTGCCTTGCCCAGAAACCTGCCTGACACTAGGGATGGGGCGAGGATGGGATAGAGTGTATTTGACTATGGGGTAGGGATAGAGATGGGGTAGAGTGCTTTTGTAATTATTTTTATTTATTTAAAGTTAATCAAAGTTTCATTTAAAAATAATAAAAATAATAAGAGATTTTAAAATTACTACATATTATTTAATAGAAACTAAAATTATTAAATGTTTCATATTTTCCCGTGCATCGCATGGGTCCCCGCTAGTTTGTAAAATGATAATCTAGTAACATACATGGTTCCTTGAACATTTTAAATTTTAAAAAGTTATGGTGAGTTTTAGGCAATTAAAAAAATGTGAAAGATTGGCACATTTTTCAATGTAATCATTTTGCATAATGTTTTCAACTAAAACTGGGCTTGGGCCATTCAGCTTTGTTTGAAATTCATTAAACGTTGCTGGTTGTAGCGGTTTCCTCCTTTCAGAAATGGTTAAACCATAAATTTGTTTTGAATGCTTTTGAGTGACGCTAAGTTCTAAAAACAATGAAATCAAAATCAACCATTTGTCACTATAATGAACAAAGGCACCTGAAAGCTACCATATATAATTTTGCTTGTTGGGCTAATTTATTGCACAAGGAATTCTGGGGACTAGATTACATTGGACAGTCAGGGTAACCAGAAACAAAGGTCTGTCAACTATAATTTGCCGCATCGCATCAACAAAAAAACACTTTTTTTTGGGTCAATTTTGCATTGGAACAAAGCTTTATATTTAGAGAAATAAGCATTGCCTTTATTTGAAAATTGAAATTATATTCCCAGAGATTCTCATCAATCCATCAACACTAGAGAATGATCCCATATTAAGTACGGGCAATTATAGCATCATTTAATTTGAAATTAATTATTTAATTATAAAAAATAAAATTAGAAAAATTAATATGGGTTTTACATCTTATAATTAAGAAAATCACTATTAATCTATGTTGTTGCTAATATGACTTACGATATTAAATAAGGTCTTATTTATAATCAGTACACTACTTTAATTGATATTTACTATTTATTTTGAGTTTTTTTAATGTGGTTTTTTTGATAAATAGCCACATTTGTACCACTTCAAAGTGGATTGAAAGTGGAATTAACAACTTTTGAGATAATCTTTTCTAAAAAATTTGGAGTGCCACATGTCTGAATGGGAATGGAGAATGTGTTTGAATAAACCATTTCTATATTTGAAAGTTAAATTAACCACTTTTAATCTCGATTGGACTTTTTATGCGGCGTGTTATGCATTCTTCTAGGAGATGCATCATCTGCCAAATTAATCAACAGCAAACCTTACTTAATATTCCTTTTATTTCTTTTCAAAACCAAATGCAAATGGGTTCAGGTTTATAGTGAAAAATAAGAAAAAATCAAGTGGGTAAGTTGATACAGAACAGCAAGACAAACATTCTAAATGGTAACAGAATATTCTGATAAATTACGTCGGGATGCTACATGCAAACACTATTCAAAAATTGAAAAAGGGCAATGCTTCCATTTTCGATGTGCATGAATGTGACTAAAGGCCCTCGAAGTACCTAATATGGTCTTCAAACGTCTCCTCATGACGGATTTTTGCCACAGTTCCATCTTCTTGCACCTACAAATACACATCCTTTATTCCTTAGTTTCAATGAATTACTTGTGATAATTGATGGTGAACAAGTCATCCCCATCTCTCATGCCTCATTCATGAAGCAAGAGAATATCATGGAGGTAACCATGGATCATTAACAAGTGATTTCAGAAAGACGAAGACTGATGACCAATCCAATGCATAAAATTGACACAGACGAAGTTAAAAAAGCAATCTATATTCAAAAATCCATATGCTCAAAAACAAATGGGAGAAAAAATGATTAAGCTAGTGTCTTGCTTTTACGCATCATTTAGATTGAAAGTTGAATTAATGGATGATTCATGTACAAACCAATTTGGATGAACCAGGAATCTTTACACATGGGCCAAAAACATCCCACTGTTCCCGACATGTAGGGGTGCAAACCTGGCTACCCAATTTAAAGTTTTCCTACTGCATCGGGGCCCTCAAGCCGAGCTCTTTCAAAATTCAACAAAATCTCAAGTCAAATCCACCTAAGTTGCACCCCCACCCACATACCTTCTCCTCATCTGCTAAGTTTCTTCTCTTTTGGGTCCCTATTTTTGTTGTTATTATTTAATTTTCTGGAACTTCAAAAGCATACTATACAGTAAGTCAAAAGAGAGCCCAATGTATGGTAGAGCATGGACTATGGAGTTATCATGGACAGGGATAATAAACAATTGCCTAAATATGGTGGATTGGCTATATCACTCTATTGATGAAAATGAGTAAGCAGAACCTGCAGAGATCCCTATGTAGATGGATATAAATGTTTGAAGGACTTCTTCATTCACTCTAAATAAAGTTTAATAATTAGGGAATCATTTCCAGCCCAGCCGACCCCAGCCCAAATATTTCCAGGCTGGGGCCTAGGTTGTTTCTAGGCCCAGCCTGGGCCCAGGGCCCCAGGCCTGCATCATGCCGAGAAATTTCAAGGCTGGGCCTAGGCCCTATATATATACATACGTTTTATTTTCTTTTGTATATTTAATACATATTATCATATGGCTCATAAAATATATACTATAAACAATAACTTATAAAAAAACATATATTATATACAATATTTTATATTTATAAAATAAAATATGAATTTATATACAAATAAGTGTTGCAACTTGCAAAAACACCCCACCATGCTTGATAAAGATTTGCAAGTGGACACATGTCCACAACATACAAGTTCAAAGCTTGGTTTCCATGGTTCTCTATTGTTAAATAGATGGATGCAAAGCTTCCATTCCCATAATTAATTGATGTGGGACTTTAATGTTAAGACTGTTAGCCTATCAGTTAAAATGAACAAGTTAACACTCAAGGTTCCACATGGATGAATCAAGGGAATGGAAGCTTTGCATTCATCTATTTAACAATAGGCAAACATATTATTTAATGTCACAGGCCCAATGCCTGCCCTGGCCCGAGCTCATACAGACCTGGGCCTAAGGTTATATTTCAGGACCAGAATTTGGGCTGGGCCCAGTCTCAGGCTACAGCCCTTATTGTAGTTGCTAAACCCAGCCTGGCCCGGCTCATGATCACCCCTACTAATAATTCCATGAAAAGGGATGTAGAAATTAGAGAAAATGAAAAATCATACCCAATACTCAGGTGGCCGCATCTTGAGATTGTATGTTGATGCCATGCTCATGCAATACGCTCCTGCATCATGAACCACCAAGCCAGTTCCCTGAAAAATAAAAGCTTCTAGTGAGAAAGAAATGAAGGATCATTGTTTGTAAAAATACAAGAAAGAATGCCTAAATGCCACCTTAGCTGGAGTGGGAAGTTCCCTATCCTTCCCCAGGAAATCTGCTGATTCACAAACAGGGCCCACCACATCGAATGTGGAGATCTCTGCATCAGGTGGTGGGGGTGAAACCAACTCTATGTGCTATAAGCAGTCACAGTTCACAATCAAGATTAGTCTAAAAAAAAACCAGTCACATAGAAAGCATCAATACCATATAAACCAATAAAAATGGATCTTACATGGATGCAAAATTTGCAGACAGAATACAAATCTCAAAGAAAGACAAGGAAAAACCTTTTTTTCTTCCTGATTCATTGCTTCTTCAGTAATTATCAAACAGTGCTACAAAAGGCCCACCATGGCAAGGGCAGAAACAGAAAGGCCTTGTTGCATATCTAATTACTTCACACAAAAAGCAGCAATAGACAATTGGCTGCATCCTGATTTCTCTAGGACAGTTTTGCCCATCCAAAATAGTAATATAATTATTCATTCTCATCAAGATATTTGCTCCATAGTTTTCAAGACGCCAAGGCGAGGCTATGCGACATAATTTTCATAAGAAAAGTAAAAACTTCATGTTAAAGTATAGAAAATCAACATATTCATGAGAAGAAAAAGAAGAAAGAAAAGAAAATTTGAAAGATATAAGGGCTGAAGAAAAGAAAAGGTGGAAGAAGAAGAAATTAGTATATAAAAATACAAAATTAGTAATTCATCAAAAAAATACAAAATTAGTAAAGAAAAATAAGAAAATGTGTTGATTGGACAACATTTTATGTTCTTTCTTACTTATTGATTCAGGTTTTGAAGTCTTTGAGGGTTCAATACAGCATTTAACAATGCTTGTGTTGATTAAACCCTAACAAATAAGCAAATAACAAAAAGAAATTAGTATATAAACACACAAAATGAATATTTTAGTTTAAAAATGACTATTTTATAATTATAACCTCAGAAAATTAAGAATATAAAAGTTTGTTATAACACGCTATAAAAAACTTCTTGGCGATTAGGCAAGGCGAGACTCCAAGGGTGCCCTGTCGCCTTGGGATCCCCTTGACAGCTATGATTTGCCCTTTAGTAAAATACCACATGAAATACTACCTTATTTATTAATATATAAATCGATTTTTGTTGTAAATTTGTGTCATCTCTTCAAAGTCTGAACTCCACCCTTTCTCTACACCTTTTTATAGCAGAATATGACGAGTGTATAAATTTTCAGCTAACAAGAAAATATTATGAGACAGTTCTAGCTAATTCATGAACTGCTAGAATTAGGGTCCATTACTTGGTGTAATGGTAAAATCTCAGGCTGGTAAGCTTGAGAATGTGGGTTTCAAGTCTTAGGACGGCCACTTTGTGTGAAAGAATTCTAATAGTTAGGACCATAACCAATCTACCCTTCCCCAAACCCCAGATAGTTAGGGGCTTAGGACCAACATTGGGTAATGGTCCTTATGAAGTGCCAGATTTTAGTTCTCCAGTTTGTTATTTGAAGCCTTCAGTTAAATGATGTGATCAAAGTAAAGATCAGTTTGTTATATGATAGGATAGTGGTAATGTTGAACAGTAAACAAAAGGTAGATAAGAAGCTGCTTGCACATGGATAACTTACTTGATAAGCACCATAGAGACTAGGTCGGATGAGCTCAGCCATACTTCCATCAATCACAATAAAATTTTTCGTTCCATTTGTTTTGACTCCAGTGACACGGTTAACCAAACAGCATGTATTGGCTACAAGTGACCTCCCAGGTTCAATAATTAGATTAAGGTCTCGAGAAAGAACCAACTCCCTGACCTGCAAACCAACATAATAAATAAAATAGAATCATCATATGTAGCCCTTCTCAAATACAAAGTAGAAGTCAAACATGGGCCTGTATCTTCAGGGACCCAATAACTCCCCTCCTCCTGGGATATCTTATTCTTCATTTTCTTTGAAGAATAATTAATGCTACATTCCAATACACCTACATTATTCAATGTGAAATCTAGGATTTATTTTCTGCAAGAAAGATTCATGTTGTTATACTACCTCACTGCTCTTGCTGTGGAGTCTCCATGGAGATTCCTTGTTGGATCTCACACATGTAGGTTATGAGGAAACTTATTGGGATGGATTGATGGAGGAAGGGAGACAACTATTGCCTTTTTACTTCTGCACGTTGGATAAATAATAACTAGATTATATATATCAACCATTGTCAATGCACTCCATTGGAATGTCTGTTAGTAAAGTGATTACTATATGCATACAAGTGTCCAACCAAATAGCTGCATATTTAATGCATGAATAAATCATGTATATCTCAATGAGCTACATGTATAGAACAAGAAGTGTCCTCACAGTGTTGATGAGATCCATGGGTGTTGGAAGGACAGCACCAGTACGATGATAATCTATTCCTAGACCACCACCAATGTTCAAATATTGAATTTCAAATCCTTGGGCTCGGATTTGGTCAATGAAGTTAACCATAAGGACTGCAGCATCTCTGAATATGTCAACCTGAAAAGAATATGAAAGAGTATAAACACCTAGCAGAAACAAGAAAGAAAGAAAGAAAGAAAGAAAGAAAAAGCATAGAGGTTGACATTGAAAAGGGGAAAAAAAGAAAATTAATCTACACAAGTGTGTCAGTTAAGGGGCCATTGCTTGGTGTAACAGTAAAACCTTGAGCTGGAAAGCATGAGAATGCAGGTTCAAGTCTGAGAGTAGCCTCTTTGTATCCCCAGAAAAATGTCAGCGATTAGGCCTGTAGACCCCAGAGCTGGGACCAAATTTGGGTAATAACCTTTTTTTTTTCTAACAAGCATGCCAATGTGCAGATTAATTTTGTGACCACTACTCAAGTAACCAGCTTTAATTGTAGTTTTTCTGAAGTTACATTGGTCATCCAATGATTCAATTTCATAATTAAAAGATGCCCAGAAAAATCCAAGGAATAAAAGGCGCAGGAAGAAACATATGGCTTATTGTGGAATATTCTTGGATCAGTGAAATATCTTCTCTGAATAATTCGACTAGTTAAGTGATGCCCATGTAGAAAGGGACATTGACCTCATCTTGGTGAGGTTGGAACATCAAATGTTAGCTAAATATGCATGCAAGAGGGTTTCTATGGACTCTGTATTCAGAAGGTGGCCACTGATCATTCATTATGCTCCATTAGGTAGCCAATGGTGGCCATTGAGTGCAAAACCAAAACTCAACATGTTATGAACAGTGTTTTAAGAGGTGTGGGAGGCATACGCCTGGAGGCGCACTTCCAGGCAAGGCACTCACAAAATGCCCCAAAGCGTATGCCAGAGGCGCTGACATGCTTTTTTCCTGAGGCAGAGGTGTACGTCTCATGTGCCTCATGCACACCTCATATAAAAAGACTGAAAAAAAAAAGAAAAAGAAAAAGAAAAGAAAGGAAAGGAAAGGAAAAGAAAAGAAAAGAAAAGAAAGGGAGGGGAAAGAAAAAGAAAGAAAGAGGAGAAAAAAGAAAGGAAAGGGAAAGAAAAAGAAAGAAAGAGGAGAAAAAAGAAAGGGAAGAAAATAAAGAAAAAATGAGATCCCCCTTCCTCTTCTTCCTCCTCCCCTTCCTCTTCCTTCTTCCTCCCCTTCCTCTTCCTTCTTCCTCTTGACCCCCCTCCTCTTAAGGAGGCTTACACCTCCTTGTGTTTAGGAGGCTTACACCTCTTACGTTCTAAACTACACCTCATGCCTTTAGGTAGTGGAACACCTCAGGTCACATCTCCATGTTTTAAAACATTGGTTATGAATTTGGTAATTCAAGCATATAGTCAAGATTAATATTACACAAAATAAAAGATAAACCAAAATCCAAATAATGGCATCTAGAAAGATTTATTGGCCTATCAATGCAATCCATGTATAGGGGATTGTACATATACATTACACTCCGACAAAAACTGATACACAAAAACAACCATTTGCCTATAGAACCCAATCCATGTTGATGTTATACACATGCATTTTGGTAAAACATTAATTGTCATAGAAAGATGGTATCCAACCCCAAGCAATCGTAACACTAGTGATGTTTTGCTCAGATTAAGGTCAGATTTCAAACTTTCTTGTTAGTGTATTCAACACTGAAATGATTTCACCTTGTAGATAGGCAATCAACCTGGGAAGTGACAAGATAAGTCATTGCAACATTTTAAATTTCAGGAAGAGAAATAGAACCAGTACCAGATTTACTTGTTTTAACTTGACACCAAAGAACTGCATTTGTGCTAAGTTATAAAAAATATATAAAATACATGTATGAAGCAATGTTTTTGAAACTGGACCGCACCAGCTGTTTGAACTAGGAGAACTGGGAATTGGAAATGGGCCCTTTCCAGACTGATGACTGGAAACAGTATCTACTGAAAAGTATTTAGTTAATAGGTACCTTGGTTATGGTAGATCCAAGGTGGCAATGGACCCCTACAAGCTTCAGTTCATTAGGATGTGCCTTCACAGCATCAAGAAACCATTGCAGCTTCTCGTTTCTAATACCAAACTTGGAATTCTTGTTCCCAGTGGCAACATAAGGATGGACCTACAAAAATTGTAGCAATAAATAAAGAAATGCTATATAGAACAATTAATAAAACAGTGATATACTTAGAGTCTTAGACAAGACCTTTCACCCTGGTCTAGAAAGATGTGATCATAATTGAACAACAAACCAAGTCCTTTAGAAATTGAATTTAACATTCAATAAAGTCTTTATAAGAAATTTCTCAAAATCTAAGGGAATCATATTCTCATATAAGCACATGCAACATGGCCTTCTTTGTTTGCAAGTTATTGTGTCATTTTGTACTTTATGTCCATATATCAAGCAAACTTTGACATAGACATATTCAAAGTTTGGAAAGTCACCATGTCAAAAACCATAGTTTTCAAGGCGCCAAGGTGAGGCTAGGCGATGGGGGGGCACGTAGTCGCCCAGTCGCCTAGGCGATGGATTTTTTATGTAGAAAACATAGATCCTAGGGTAGTTCCCTAGGTACCAAAACCATATTTCCTTAATAATTATTCATAATTTTCATAAGAAAAGTATAGAGTTCATGTTGAAGTATAGAAAATCAACATATTAATGAGAAGAAAAAGAAGGAAAAGAACATTCAAAAAATATAAGGGCTGAACCCTTAATTTTGTTATAGGAAAAGAAGAAAAAAAGCAGTAGTAGAAAATGTGTTGATTAGACAAAATTTTAAGTTCTTCCTTACTTATTGGTTCAGGTTTTAAAGTCATTGAGGGTTCAATACAGCATTTAGCAATGTTTGTATTGATTACACCCTAACAAATAAGAAAATAATAAAAAGAAATTAGTATATAAACACACAAAATGAATATTTTAGTTTAATAGTGCCTACTTTATAATTATAATGTCAAAAAAATAGAGAATAAAGAAGTATTTTATAATACATAGTACAAAACTGCTTGGCGATTAGGCGAGGTGAGCCTCAAAGGGTGCCTTGTTGCCTACGCGTCACTTTGACAACTATGTCAAAAACCATGCATACTTGTCAATGCCCTTGTCACACAGCTTTTAAATTTAAGTTGGGCATGGTCCTGTATAAGTTGAACCAAGTGAAAAAGGTTTGCAATTAACAAAATATAAAATCAGACTTTTATTAACTGCTAATTGTGGGAGTGGATTATTAGTTATTGGTTGTGTTAGTTAAGCTTTCTTACATAGTTACATTTCTTCCATTTCAAGAAATGGAGTTTACATTTCTTCCATTTCAAGAAATGGAGTTACGCATAAAGTCTCCTCCACAACAATTTTTGCATATACATAATCTTCAAAACATGTCCCCAGTCATTTACAAGAACAGAGATAAAGTAACAAAAGAAATCTAATGTCCCTTTTCTGAGACATAATGAACACCTATCGACAGGTTCACACATTTACGTAGGTGCAAAGAACAGCCAACAGTTTCCTGATTCAATGGAAAAACAAGGGGCAAATAAGGCACAACTATTTTGAGGGAACATATCACAATGCTGTAAAATAGAAAAGGATTTGGATAGTCTTGGCTAGTCAAGCAAATATGCAAACATTTTTGTACATATTATTCTTTGCTCATAATTAATGAAAGTTTGCATCTGTTATCAATCAAAATAATATAAAATAAAATCTGGTGTCCCTTTGAATTGGTCAATTGGTGAATTGTGAATTTGTAACTCTTAAATTCGAGTTGAGTGATTTGAATTTTTCAAGTAAAAAAAGGGAAAAAATGGTTAAGGTTTTTACAATAAAAGTGGAAGAGAATTAGGTTATCATCTAGGCAATTTCTATGATACCAGAAATATATGATACCTGAAAAATTTAACCAATCAGAAACCCATGTGTATTTCAAGTGTCAGTCGATTGGTTACCAATTGAATGATGCCATTTAATTGGTTATCATTTTTTAGCTATGATACCTTTTCCGTATCATAGTTGGACAATATCATCTATTGCCCACTTCTCCAAGATCTGACATCCAATTTGGTGCTAATGGCATATCACAAAGATCATATTGTCTAGGCAGCCCAGTGCACAAGGCTCCCCCCAATGTGGGGTCTGGGGAGGGAAAAATATATGCAGCCTTCCCCCTGCACATATAGAGAGGCTGTTTCCCAGATTTGAACCCTGGTCACCCAGATCACAATGAAGCAACCCAACCATTGCGCCAAGGCCCGCCCTCACAAAGATCAAATTGTCTGATTGCATCAAATACTACCATAATCACTTGACAGTTGACACAATTCTGAGTCCCTACCTTTACTATATTTGAGAATGATCCTTAATTTAGAACCCATATGGTTATATGTTTAATGATGGCAGCTGGCAATAAAACTTTTGCCAAACTCTTATGGTCATGGATCCTAATGATGGTTATAAGTAAAATGATGAAGTACCCCCCAGACTACATGAATATAGTCACAAGAAATGAACTTTTTTTGAAACCTTGCATTTCAGATTATTGTATTATACCCTGTTTCTATTTGCATGTTATTTTCTGATGACACTAATGAATAATTAAATGCAAAATTAAGCTTATGAACAAATGCCTTAGAAACAAGAGGTTATAAAATAAGTTAAATTGAGATTGAATATATGATATGTAAATTCAACAATAATAGGAGTCCATATCAGGGTAGATTGGAGATCAAGAAACAACTCAACGTGACCTTTTCCAGCACCTTTGGTCGATAATTCATAACAAGAAGGATATCACCCATAGAAATAGAGCATGATGGAAAAATGTAGTGGATGTGTCTGTACTGCCAAGACCCTGAAGTGTATTGGAACCAACCTGCAATTACTCTAGAATCACCTTCCACCATGCCTGATCAATTTTCATTCTTCCTCTATTCTTGCTAAGTTCTTCACTTACCAATTTCAAAAACAAGAACAGAGGGTTTCATTTCAAAGTAAGACTTTACACAATACATGATACACAAATATACAATTTAATAGACACCAAGGAAACCTTTATATATATATATATATATATATGTGTGTGTGTGTGTGTGTGTGTGTATATAACCCATAAATATATGATCTTAGATATGCACATGTATTGACACATACATAATTAATATTTGAATCCTTGTTTACCAAATAAATACTACATACAGAATGATAGAAATATATATATTTAAATAACTAATAAAAAACAATTATTATTGAAAGAACAATTGCCTCTTTAGCTTCCATTTTAGGGAACTTTAAAGGGCTTCAATACCCAAACTTTTGTAATGAACTAATGATGCAACTCATCATCTTTGATTCATAGGGGGGAGGTCTATATTTGATGAATATGAACTGAAAGCATGCTGCCTTCTTGCATGAAGGTTCTTTGCCTTTTTTCTTCTTTTAATAAAATGTTACCTTAATTTTCAAACAAAGAACAAACAATAAAACAGAGCACCTAAAAATAATTACTAGTTGTCACACAAAATCTTATAGTTACTATACCTGAGGATCTACATCTGGATTGATCCGGAGTAGAACATTGACCCTCTTCCCAGCTTTTCTTGCCGCTAACACAATATTGTCCAAGTCAAATTCACTATCAACATTAACAAAAACTTCTTCTCGGGCAGCTAGCTCAAGGTCATCCAAGATCTTTCCATTTCCATTAAATACACACCTAATCTTCAAAATATTAGTGTAAGAGAACAAACCTAGTGGAGTATTGCATCCAAACACATATACAATTGCATTAAAAAAATGACAGCATAATGAAACCATGGATGGAAAAAAACCAGACCTCCCAATAAATATCACTGACATGACATAATGAATTCTTAAAAACCAAAGTATTAATGAAAGAATGTAAATAACATAAACAATAGAATATTTCAAAAGATACAACCATTGGACTAGAAAAGAAGTGAAACATTTGTTTACTCTAGGCTTCTTACAGTTGATGCAAAGCTAAAGACATTTTGGACACCCAATTAAAATTTCTCTGCATTTGTACAATCAACCATATCAATCGCTGTGATAATTAAACTGATGCAAGTTGATAATTTTTGAAGCGCCGGGGAAAGATCAAAAAAGGACATGGGTGCTTAGCTATTGAGAAATGATCAAAGGACTCAACAATCCTTTGTAGAGTGGAATTGCAGAACAGAACTGGTGCAGGTTTTAAGTTGAGTCAAATAAAATAACTAGTTTTGCAGAACGGAACTGATGCAAGTACATGTCATAACCTTCCATTTGCAGACATTAACTAAGGGTAATCTTCTTCATTGCTGCATGCTGAGAGGGATAGGAGTTTGGGGTCAAGTTGTGGGCCGATAATAGCCCTTTCTTGAAATGTTACATAACAAAGTTCAAAAAACTAGGCTGGGCATAGAACCGGAAGGGGGGAGGTTCAAGAGTCAGATGTTCAACCACAGTAAACCGTGATGACATGGCATATGCATGTCGGTCACATAAATACTATATGTAATATATTTTACAAATAACATCATACTTCGTGGTGGATAGATTGCTAATTCCTCAGTTTTTAAAGCAAATGACTAGGGTCACCAGCAGTTCAATAACTTGGGGAATGAAAAAACAATGCCGTGGTATTGGTGAAGCAACTAATATCAACCTTATCACAGTCAGACCTCGTGCAATATTGCCCTCAAAATGGCTCTAAAGCTATTCTAAATTATTTAGACTGGCGCAGAAAATTATGAGAACGGAAGTGCTTGGTGTCAGCGCACCGAAGTCCATAAAAATTGGCGTACATTTAAATAGCACCAACTATAATGCAGTTTACCGAAGTAGCCCCTTATTTCTCCTGCAAAACTAGAACTCTATAAAATAGGAAAAGATTCTTTTAAGCTCCAATTTTCCTAAAGAAGAGAAGGAAAAATAGGATTTTCCTGCCAAAACAGAACCAGAACTACTTTTGTTTCCATCCTTCTGTAAATTACCTTCTGGGATCAAAACCTGCACGAAGTGCCAACCTCAGCTCGTTCCCGCTAACAAGCACCGCACCACAACCCAACTGTCTTAAATGTTGAAGAATTTTCAGGTTATTGTTGGCCTTGATTGCATATCCTATAATCGATTTCAACCCCTCCAGAGCCTCCCGATAAGCTTCGAAGTTTCGCGTGATTTGGGGCTTGCTGTAGAGGTAAAAAGGTCTTTTCTCCAAAGAGTCTATAACGTCTTGTACTTTAGTTCCCTCGCAGTAGAGAAATCCGTTGTCAGATTTACTGAAGCAATGCTGGAACTTCTTCGCCGGTACGTCGGCACTGACGGTCGTGGGCTTTTCAGACAGAAGTGCCTTTAGTTTTAGGACCCGTGAAGAGGGCTTGAAGGTTAGTGAAGGTGTGGAGATTACCGGGTTCGAAGTATACCTTAGGGTTTTTGAGAAGGAAGGAGAGTGACTGACGAAGTGAGCAGTCGCCATTGTCCGACAGGCGAACTTCACGGGTAAAACTGGAAGAATGATAAAGCTTGAAGTGATAGACCAAGTCAGTTAGTTGGGCTTAGGGTTTATGCAACTAGATATGGTCGTGTTGTTGGCTTGTTGTTGCTCATGCTCGAATTCCAAGCTCATGGAAAAGGCTAGGTTAGTAGGCTTTAAAACAAATAGAACAATGGGCAGGACTTGGACCTGCTCTTAGATGGGCTTGGGCTTCGCATGTGTGATTTTAGGCCTGACACTTAAGCCCAAAACATATTATAGGACTGGACTTCTTTGGGCTTGGAATGTGGATTTTGGACCCACGCGATGTATCGAACAACCATAAACCATTGCCGGGAAAAAGCAAGACGTTTGGGGTTTGGCCGTTGGGAATTATTAGTTAATTTCGGTTGGGTGGGAAATGCTGTTAAGATTTGAATGGAGTGGGCTTGCATATCGGTGACTCCCCCATCTGGCCATCTCTCTCTCTCACTCACTCACTCAAAACAGAAACAGAAGGCGAGAAGTGCATGCCAAGAGACTCCGTCAAGAAAAGAAGCAAACCCGCAAATCTCATCGCTTCCTCCTCGATGTCGTTGGGCGTTTTTAGAGAGGATTATTCGGTCATTTATACCTTCTCTTCACCTAAGCAAAGACGGTTTTTTCCTGCAGAGGTAAGCTCTCTCCCTAGCTCTCTGTCTCATTCTCTTTCACGGTAATATCAATGTTGTTCATGTGGTTTTAACTCGAGTTCTTGGTTTCAGTTTCCTAAGAACTATACAAACTTGTTGGGCTCTGGGTTACTCTTTTTGTCATCATCATCATTATTGTTGCTGTTGATCTGGCTTCTGTGGAAAATTAAATAACTATGCCTTTATTCCCATACGGATTCCTTTTGTTTATTGAGCTATAAATTGCTTCTTTTTTTTTCTTTGAATTATAGATTCTTAAAATTAAACTCAACCCAGGAGAAATGTAGGAAGGATCTTTCATTTTCAAGGAGGTTATACAATTATAATTTTTGATGTATAACTTCTGGAAATGTACATTGTGTTTTGTTGCTTTAAAAGGGTTTAAGTTGGTAGTATTTAACTTGAAATTTATTGTTTCTATTTAAATCCTAGTTACTGGATTTTTGGAAGGGACGAGGGGATATGTAGGCATCCTTCATTTATGACTGAATCTTCATTTTCTGATTTTAGCTTGTGTGAGGTGCAGGCATTCGGCGCCGGCAGTTCTTGATGTGAGTGCATGATTCTCCTGCCCTTTGCTTGTCTGACGGAAACAAATCATAAAGGAGAAAATGTGTGACGTAATGTCCGCCAGACCTGGTAAATAATTAAATAATTCTGTTGATTTCATGTACTTCTTCCATCTTTCAGTTCCTCAGCTCTTTTCGCATTTAAATGGAAAAAAATAGTAATTACTCTCCAACAATCATGAACGAATTGAGAAAGATAAAACTTATGATTTACATGCATCTGGGCATTCGCATTGATACCCTATGGTTTACATAACCTACGACAATGGCATAGAATTTGATGATAAGGAAAGATTTTTTATGTAAAGGAAACCATTCTACTATCGTACATATTATAACCTTGCCAATTTGCTATAGAAACAGTTCTGGAGAACACTACAATGCTCATATTTGGATGATAACAGATATTTGCTGGGAAAGACTCATACAGGCAAATGCCTGTCAGCATTGTTCATATCCATCAATCTTAATAAAATTTTAAAACTGTTAAGGATTACTATGTAATGTTGCTATTATATCAAACTCAATCTTAATAAAATTCATATCCATCATGAACGAATTGAGAAAGATAAAACTTATGATTTACATGCATCTGGGCATTCGCATTGATACCCTATGGTTTACATAACCTACGACAATGGCATAGAATTTGATGATAAGGAAAGATTTTTTATGTAAAGGAAACCATTCTACTATCGTACATATTATAACCTTGCCAATTTGCTATAGAAACAGTTCTGGAGAACACTACAATGCTCATATTTGGATGATAACAGATATTTGCTGGGAAAGACTCATACAGGCAAATGCCTGTCAGCATTGTTCATATCCATCAATCTTAATAAAATTTTAAAACTGTTAAGGATTACTATGTAATGTTGCTATTATATCAAACTCAATCTTAATAAAATTCATATCCATCATGAACGAATTGAGAAAGATAAAACTTATGATTTACATGCATCTGGGCATTCGCATTGATACCCTATGGTTTACATAACCTACGACAATGGCATAGAATTTGATGATAAGGAAAGATTTTTTATGTAAAGGAAACCATTCTACTATCGTACATATTATAACCTTGCCAATTTGCTATAGAAACAGTTCTGGAGAACACTACAATGCTCATATTTGGATGATAACAGATATTTGCTGGGAAAGACTCATACAGGCAAATGCCTGTCAGCATTGTTCATATCCATCAATCTTAATAAAATTTTAAAACTGTTAAGGATTACTATGTAATGTTGCTATTATATCAAACTCAATCTTAATAAAATTCATATCCATCATGAACGAATTGAGAAAGATAAAACTTATGATTTACATGCATCTGGGCATTCGCATTGATACCCTATGGTTTACATAACCTACGACAATGGCATAGAATTTGATGATAAGGAAAGATTTTTTATGTAAAGGAAACCATTCTACTATCGTACATATTATAACCTTGCCAATTTGCTATAGAAACAGTTCTGGAGAACACTACAATGCTCATATTTGGATGATAACAGATATTTGCTGGGAAAGACTCATACAGGCAAATGCCTGTCAGCATTGTTCATATCCATCAATCTTAATAAAATTTTAAAACTGTTAAGGATTACTATGTAATGTTGCTATTATATCAAACTCAATCTTAATAAAATTCATATCCATCATGAACGAATTGAGAAAGATAAAACTTATGATTTACATGCATCTGGGCATTCGCATTGATACCCTATGGTTTACATAACCTACGACAATGGCATAGAATTTGATGATAAGGAAAGATTTTTTATGTAAAGGAAACCATTCTACTATCGTACATATTATAACCTTGCCAATTTGCTATAGAAACAGTTCTGGAGAACACTACAATGCTCATATTTGGATGATAACAGATATTTGCTGGGAAAGACTCATACAGGCAAATGCCTGTCAGCATTGTTCATATCCATCAATCTTAATAAAATTTTAAAACTGTTAAGGATTAATATGTAATGTTCATATCTCGTCATGTTAGTTGGACCTCTTTGATTTTGTTTGCCTAGCTGCAACAATTAAGTGCCGTTTGTTTATTAGGACAATAGCACTGTATTGTTTCATTGGAATTAAACTGTCATCTAAATAACATTAGCATTGTAATTAAAAGCTCTTGGGTTTTCACATTCTTAATGTCCCATGCCTGAGAGCCCTTCCTTTTTGTATATTTATTTAAGGGGATGAAAGACCCATAGTTGAAAGCTTAGAGGATGAGAAGAAGAATAGGATGGGGTCTCTGAGGCAGATATCTGCTAATTCCTCCACCAAGTTGAGGAACTCCCTGTCAAAAAAGGGTAGGAGAAGCAGCAAAGTTATGGATGTTTCCATTGAGGATGTGCATGATGCAGAGGAGTCAAAGGCAGTGGATGCACTCCGACAAGCACTCATCTTGGAAGAATTATTGCCCTCAAGACACGATGATTATCATATGATGCTCAGGTCTGTTTTCTTTCTGATTGTTCCACTGTGACATTTGTATATTGTTTTTATGGTTAGAAAAATCGTTGTTTGATGTTCATAGCTAAAAAAAAACTTGCAATTTAAGATGTTTTGATTTTGCATCTTACTACACTAGTATCATTTGGCCAACCCTTGGAAATATAATCAAGATCTTAAAGACAGTACTGAAATATCTATGATAATGCAAGGGCGAGAAATAACTGATCTAGATAGATAGACAGATCTAGAATTTAGATATTTCTCTTTATCAGTTAGTGAAATATGATTCTCACATACAAGGAAGTGTTTTTTCATTGTAACAGCTGCAACATAAAACCGATGTTATTATGATGGCTGTATAAAACTATATACTCCACTTCTTAACTGTTTATGGTTCTAAATGCAAATTACCATATGCATTACACTATTCCATTTCATGTCTAATACACTTAATTATTTAATGATTCAGGTTTTTGAAGGCCAGAAAATTTGATACTGAGAAAACAAAGCAAATGTGGACTGACATGATTCGGTGGAGGAAGGAATTTGGTGCTGACACAATCATGGAGGTATTCTTAGGAAAGAAATTGCATCCAATAGACAGCATTGGATGTTTGATTCATAAGCAATATTTTCTCATTTTTAACAGTCTATTATGTGGATTAATATTTTTCTTTTTGCTCTTTTCATTAATTATTTGTTTCAAGGATTTTGAGTTTGAGGAACTCAATGAAGTGCTTGAACACTATCCCCAAGGACATCATGGAATTGATAAGGAAGGACGTCCTGTGTACATTGAGAAACTGGGTCAAGTTGATCCCTTCAAGCTGCTGCAAGCTACAAGCATGGAGCGATATTTGAAGTATCATGTCCGGGAGTTTGAAAGAACTTTTGCTGTTAAGTTCCCAGCATGCTCAATTGCAGCAAAAAAACACATCGACCAGAGCACAACAATCCTGGATGTGCAAGGAGTGGTATGTGAGGATTGAAACATTTATTTTGGGGAAAACCAACTAAAACTTATACTTGGTATATTTGAATTTATATCATCCAAAATTATCATTACTTTTTGAAGTGATCAGAATCCACCTTCAAAATGTGTGCTGGCTCCTGAGTTGTTGGCACAGTATGCGCATTGTCAGTAAATTGAAAAACAATTGCTGGTGTGTTTCCCTATTCTACCCGTTTATGCCAAGGGACCTTATTTGAACTGTTATGCCTTAGGGACTAAAAAATTTCAACAAAGCTGCAAGGGATCTTGTTGTGGCCCTTCAGAAGATTGACGGTGATAATTATCCTGAGGTACTTCTCTTGTTAAAGTAACATGCAATCACATCTTTGTTTGCTTCAAGAATCTAAATTACCAGGTAAGGCGATACCATAAGTTTTATTTTCCCTTTTGTCTCATTGCAGACATTGTGCCGCATGTTTATAATCAATGCTGGTTCAGGATTTAGACTGTTGTGGAACACAATTAAGTCTTTTCTCGATCCTAAGACTACTACAAAGATCCATGTAAGCAGGCATCTTTTCTTTATCCTTTGATGCTGGGTTCTGATAAAGGAAATCCACTTAACCAGTGAGGTTTTTTCTATCAGGTTCTTGGAAATAAGTTCCAGAGCAAGTTACTTGAAGTAATTGATGCCAGGTAAGTTTTTCTATAAACAGTGCAACATAGTGCTTTCCTTTTCCATTTTTCATCTTTCACTATAATTCACAAATGTTGTTTTTAGTAATTAGTGGTTTGCTACTTTATAACCAAAATAGCATCAAATCATCTGTTTGACATTGAATCTCAAGCATCTTAATATGCATTTTCTGGTTTTTACCAGTGAGTTGCCAGATTTCTTGGGTGGTACTTGTACCTGTGCTGAACATGGTGGCTGCATGCGTTCTGATAAGGGTCCATGGAAGGACCCAGAAATACTGAAGGTCGTTGGTTTCATTTTTCCTTGTTTTTTCTTCCTTTCTCTTTCCAGATCATTATCATATTTTCTTGAAAATAGTCAATAAACATTTCTGGTTTGGTATCTTAACAAGCAGATGATCCAAAATGGTCATGTCACATGTACAACAAAGACCACTACTCCAGGAACTGATGAGAAGACAATTCCAGAGGAAGAGATAGTCTACCCAAAGGTGTTTCCTGACCTTTGAAAATATACAAAGCGTCCTTTTCCTTTTCTTTTTTTCCTCACCTTTTAGTTTTCTTCCCTATTGTGTTTCTTTATTAATGATTGTTGTTTTTGTCCCTAATGGAACTTTTGGTATAGAATGCTTTACTTTTTTTTTTACTGATGAATTATCTTCCCCTCGTTTTTTACACTTAATTCATCATGCAGAGATGTGATTCAGTCCAATCAGACAAAGGTACCGATGTTGAAGATATGCGATCTCGCTCTTCTAAAATTCCAAGGGAGGATATATGCCATCCAGAACTATCTCCTGTTCGTGAAGAAGTAAGTAACTCCACACTTGTCTGACACTGCTAGTCCCAATCTTGGATAAAGGAGGAGGGTTGAATAGAGACGTAGAATTCATGATGGTACTCTTAAAATGCTTAGGTTCTGACTTCAGCTACACAAACTCAAATATAATTTGTGATATGTCTCTCTGAAGTAGTTAAAAGAAGTAAGGAATCCATCTGCTGACACCATTAATGTTTTAGCAGAGTTTACTTGGTGGTCACTGAGTCTGAAACTCACTTTAGGGACTATTCCTCTTATAATAACATGGATAACTTTTTCCCTCTCAGAGTCAAAAAGAGAGACTTGCAGAATAGGGACCATTTCACAATGACGGTCCAGTCCATCCGAGTTCAGGGGGAGTGGATATGGGCCTAATGCCTAACCATTGGCATTTAGGTTTTTGTGGTGTCTCCATTAAACTCAAAAACTTTTAAAAAAAGAGGAAAAAAGATGTCCCTTTTAAATCCTTATCTTGACAAAAAAAAGGCTGTTACCTAATGCTAGTTTCAAACATTCCTGTATTCTCATGCTTGCGCCTGAGATTTTACCATCACATTGAGCAAATGGTTCCTTGGTTCTATCTCTACAAGTGAGAAATATATAACTACTTCCAACGATTCTTTAGTTTAGAGCTGGTTTTCTTTGTTTTGGAAAGGGCTTTTAACAGAATATAAAGTTGGCTGGAAATGATTATATCCCACTTAGAGTCATTTTATAAGTCAATACCATTGCCTAGTGATATCTTCTGGTTTTCATCAAAGTTCATGTATCAGGGAATTATGCTGAACTGCTGGAGGTATATGTACTATAACTGAATATTTAGATAGACTCTGGATGACTGGGACCAGCATTGGATAATGGCCTTTATTTAAGTTATTGTATGGTTGGAAATATATGTTTTCTTGAAGGTGTTGTCTGGCCTTCAAAAAAATACGAGTCTGCTTTTCTTTTTCTTTTTTCTTCAGCCTCTTGGATTTTTTATCTTCCTTTTACCTTTATTCTGTGTCTTTCCTTTTATTTAATATACAAATTTTGATCATTAAACAGTCTCATCCATAGCTTTATCCTTTATTGAAAAACCATGCAGGTTAAAGTTAGCCAAAATGGTCCTAGAAACTTTGAGTATGATGACCTTATTCCAATAGTGGATAAGGCTGTTGATGCAACATGGCATAAAATTGTACAAGGCAACGATCTTGCCCATTCAAAAGGTACACGATGACTAATTATTTTTCCTTCTGTTTTATGAATTATTAGCAAGCCTTCAGCATGTTGCATCATGATCAGATAATGTGCCACCAGTCACTGTAATTTTCATAAAGTAGTGAACATTTATTTGAAAATTCTGTGGATCTTCTGTATCAAATGGGGCAACTCTAAAGTTTAAGAAACTCCCTGAAATTCATAGTCCCAGCATTCTAATTAATTATTACCGTCTAACTTTAAGACACAAACATCCTATATTCTACCATGGTTAAATAGCATTCTGGATTATAAAATGTGATTTTAGATAGTATTAAGTATAGCCTTGACAAGATCAAATAAGGAAAATCAGAATAATGTATGATAATTTTGACACAAATGCTTAGCCAAGGGGGACAAGAACAACAAATCTAGTGTTTTAATATGGTATACTGCACCAGAAAACAGTAAATATGTCATATGATGCCTCCCTATCGCATATTTCTCCAGACATATACACACACAGCAAGCACAATGTGGAGATGCTATTGATAATATTGCTCAATACAATATTTTGAATACAATGTATTTAACAGTGAATCTGCTCTCTTAAAGTTTCAGGCTATTTCCCTATAAATGATGTTTGCAACAAGGCTCCTGAGGGCGGTAGCAATCAGATCTTTACTGGGCTCATGGCCTTTGTTATGGGCATTGTTACTATGATCCGATTGACTCGCACCATGCCAAAGAAGCTCACTGATGTCAGCCTTTACTCCAGTCCTATTTACTATGTTGACCCAATGATTAAAGACCAATCCCAGTTGTCTGGGCCTTCTATCTCTGAAACTCAATACCTGTCCATCATGAAGCGCATGGATGAACTAGAAGAGAAAGTGATTGTTCTCAGTATGAAACCTGCAGAAATGTCAGCCGAGAAGGAAGAAATGCTTAATGCTGCTGTAAGGCGTATTGAAGCCCTGGAACAAGAGCTTATGGCAACCAAGAAGGTAAGATCAATGGGACCTACCTTATGCTTGGCCCCGTTTGCGGCCTGGCCTAGACCAAGGCTTGGCCTATAGACCAGCCCGACCTACAGCGCGGCACAGCACGGGCCTGCATGGGCTTGAGCTGTGGGCCGTGCCGGGCTGACCCCTCGAAGTATCCTAGGGGAGGGAAGCACAGCTTGCCAAAAGCATAGGTTGTGCCGTGCCGGCTCAACACAGCCCAATTTACTCCTCTCTCTCTCTCTCTACATATTGAAGAAAAAACAAGTTAAGTATTCAAGGATTAGTTCTCCTTCAACATGCCACAAATGCATAGTAGTTCATCTCCACACTAGGCTGTAGAGGTGTAGGTTCAGAAAACCATGATGATGTGTTGGTCGTCATTAACCAAATATGGCCCCTAACTTTCCAGATGTAATGTATAGAAATTAATTTCTGTAATTCTTGATTATTAATAGGAAGAACTCTAGAAAGCTTACAAGGGTCCAATTTAAGACTAAGGGTTTAATATAATTTGCTTTGGTAGAAAAAGTGCCTCTTATTGAAAAAATAGGGACTAGTGTTTTATATTTTATACTAGTCCCCGTGCAAAGCATGAGATTTGTTAAGCGAAACCTAAACAATAGAAACACATAAGAGTACACAATTGTTTTATATTTTTAACTTTTTAAATAATTAATAATTATTTATATTTTATATACTATTTTTTAATAATTTTTTACAATACAAAAATTACAATAATTAATTTCAGCTAGGGTTGTTCATCAAATTGATGAAACCGGCTTGAATTGATCGGTCTTCTAGTATTTCTGGTTGGCTTTGGTTAAAAAATTTCCGAACCCGACCAAATTGGATCAGTTTAGCTTTGGCCATTTGTAAACTAACCAAAATCGGATGACCCGATCATAGATATATTAATATTTTATATTTAAATATAATTTTTTAATACAAGAAAGTGGGAAAATTCCCATATTAGTTTAAAATATTCTATATCATAAATATAATTTTTAAATTTATTTTTAATAATTCTATTGTAATTTTTTTAATTTAAATTTAATTTTTAAGTTTATTTTTTTTAATCGATTGACCAAACCAAAAATCAACCCAAATCGATACAACCTAAGTTGGCTAGCTTTCACTAATAGTCAATCGATTTCGAGTGACCAACTTCCCAACCTGACCAGGTCGATTTGGTTGGCCAAATAGTCTATAACCGAACTGAACCAACCCGTGAACACTCTTAATTTCAGCTAAATTAATGGTCTAATGTCTAATAAATAACAATAGTTTAATCTTCAATAATTATTACAAATTTATAGCAAAAATACACATTTATTGAAAATATATTGATAATGAAAATACAATAAATACTATAAAATATATTAAATTAATCAATAAATAGTGTAATCTCAAATAATAGTATAATCTCTAATAAATATTAGTCAATAAATTATAACAAAAATACAATACATATAATAAGTATAATAAATTAATTTTAAAAATCTAAATAACAGTAGTTCAATCTCCAGTAATTATTGAAAACTTTCTATTAAATAACAAAACAAAAATAGATTTATACATAATTATTGAAAATATATTTATCATAAAAAACAATAAATAATTACTGAAAATACAATAAATATTAATTTTAGTATATATAAATATATATTAAGATTTTAAATTTGTTATTATTAAATATTAATTTTCTCAAAAGTTATTTTCTAGAATTATTAATTGATATAAGTGAACTTAGTTATTTACAATATTATTTAGTTATTTAAATAATATCATTATTTAAATTTAAAATGTTAATTATTTATTGAATTTAATAATCTATAGAATTATAATTTATACTATTATTACATAATTTCTTTATTAGTTTTATCAAAATATTAAACTATTGTTAATTTGAATATTATGTTATAATCATTTTTCTACTTTTAAGTTTTTTTTAATTTATTACATAATTTCATTATTTTTTAACTATTTAAAATCTAGTTATGTTAAATATTTAATTATTGAAAATATTTATTAGTTAAATGTTTAAATAATATGTAAAATATTTTAAAAATTTTTTATGTGAATTTTATTTATTTTAAAGTTATTACATAATATTAAATATTTTTTATATAATTATTTATCTATTTTTATATTTTTTATTTAAGATATTTTGTTATTGAAATATTTAAATAATATTGTATTTATAATGTAAATTTTTTATTATTTGAATAATATTTAAATTGAATAATCTGGAAAATCATAATATATATGGTTAGTACATAATTTCGTGATGAATTTTGTAAAAATATAAAATTAACCTATTTTAATTATTTTTGTGTTTTTAATAAATATTTTAAAGTTATTATATAATTTTGTTAGAATATTCAAATAATTCTTAAATTTTTAAATTAAACTTTCTTTAAGTAGATATAGATAAAAAGTGGGGGAGAGAATAAATAGGAATTGGTAGGGGTGTCCACGGTTTGGTTAACCAAACCATGGCCCCTTTTTGTAAACTGAACCGATGGTACCGATTTTTTCATTTCGCCAAACCAAAACCGAACCGGTACCACCGGTTTCGGTTTTTGACCAATTTGGTTCTTTGATTTTTCGGTTTTTTATATTTATAATATATATTATATAAATATATGTATAATATTATATTATAAATAATAAATGATATATAATATATTATAAATATTTTAAAAATATATAATATATTTATAAATAGATCATTATAAATATAATATAAGTATATATTTATATATAATGAATATATATTTATATAAAATACATAGAAAATATGTGACATATATATAAAATATACATATAAATATATATCGGTCGATTTGGTTAACTATTGGTTTTTTATAGGTTAACCGAAAATTGAACCAGTTCTTCAATTTTTCATAAATTCTGAACCGAAACCAAACCAACCAGTTCGGTTTTTTTGGTTTGGTTCGGCTTCTTGGTTTTTCATAGACACCCCTAGGAATTAGAGATAATTTAGGAGAATGTGGGGGAGGTAGTTTAGGAGAAATATTAGGAGACGGGATTATTTAGATAATTGGGAACATGTGGAGGGTAAATTTCCTCTATCTTTGTTCCAAAGGAAAGTCCTTTGATCTTTGTCAATTTCGTCCATAGTATTGTTAGGAATTTTAAATGATCTCATAATAAATTGAGGCATCAAAGAGGTGACTGAGTTAATAAGAGTTAGCCTTCTAGCTATGGATAAGTTGTTTTTCTTTCAACCCGAAAGTCTTTTTAATAGTCTTTGGCCATTTGTAAACCAACCAAAATTGAACAACCCGAGTATATATATATTAATATTTTATATTTTAAATATAATTTTTAATACATAAAAGTGGGAAAATTCCTATATTTCTTAGTCTAAAATATTTTATGATAACTAAATAATTTGTAAAATTATATTTTATATTGTTAGTACACAATTTCGTTATGAAATTCATAAAAGTATAAAATTATTAATAATATGAATAATATTAAATCTATGATGTTTTTTGTGTTTTTAATAAATATTTTAAATTTATTACATAATTTTATTATAATATTTAAATATTTCTTAATTTTTTTAATTCAAACTTTCTTTTGATAAATACAAATGAAAAGTGGGAGAGAAATAAATAGGAATTAGAGATAATTTAAGAGAGAAAGTGGGAGATAGTGGTGCCACTTGGTTAGATTAGATTAGATTTTGGTAGAGAGATTTTAAGAATAGTTTTAGGAAGGAATATCCAAAGGTATAAATATAGAGGAAAGAGGGGTGGGCCAAGCATGATGAGGTATCATTATGAGAGGGGGAGAAGGGAGTGATGAGGTGGCTTCATGAGGGAGCAAGGAAGGCTAAAATGAGAGGAATGGAAAAAGCTCAGGCCATGATGTGGCATTATTCTACTTATATATATATATATATATATATGTGTGTGTGGGGGGGGGGGGGGATAGATATATATAGATATAGATATAGATTTATGAGACAAATTATCTACTAAATTAGAGGTAATTTAGGAGATAAATAGGAATTAAATATAATTTAGGGGAAAATAGGAGATAGTGGGGGGGTATTTTAGGAGAAATTTTAGAAAAAGATATTATTTAGGTTATTGGGAACGAGATAGATAGAGAGAGAGAGAGAGAAAGATTTTAGGTTATATATATATATATATATAACTAATACTTAAAGGGTTAAAGTGAAAGGGGAAATTGAGTATTTACAAATATTTCATATGTTGTAATATTGGTGGTTATAAGGGTGTGGAATAGGAATGACCAATTCAAATTCCAACTGTTTGGTTGAGTGGAATAGGATTCCAATTGGCCATTCTGGCCTCCTCCTTTGGGAATGAGAATCCCATTCCAGCCGGCCCAAAAAAAAGACAAGTGACTAAACCCCCTCCCTCCACACAAAGAAAAAAAAAACAATTTCTTTGTACTTAGGCTCCGTTGGGATTGTTCCAGACTGTTTCTGTTCTGGAGGAAATTCGAAGTTTGTTTCTTATTTCTGAAGAATAAGAGAGGCGTTTGGCTGATTGTTCCTCAAGTGCTCTCCAACCAATAGAACACCCATAGCACAGTCTACATCTTCGCATATTGGCCGTAGCATTGGCAACAGATAGAGGTAACCTACAGATAAGGGAATGGTTTTAGAGAGAAAGTAGAGCAAATCGAATACAGATTTGCAGTTGCTGAAATATCAATCCTAAAATCAACCCATAAAAACACAAGCAATGGGAGAGTGATGCGTTCCAATCGATTCAGTAGAAGAAAACCATTGAATATATATATATATGTCTTGCAGCGAGAGTTGCTACAGTCGATGTGAGAAGAGAAATGATGAAATTGTAATTTCTCTGGAACACAGTCCTGCAAGGGGCTTTGTTTCTGTTCCGGACCGGAATAAAGTATTTCTTAGATTTTTTTTTTTCTTTTTTGTGCCAAACGTGTTCTTGTTCCATAGGAGTGTGGTGAACACAAGAAACACTGCTGTGAAATGATGCCAAACGGATGCCAAGAACACTCCTTGGACTCATGCAAAACTTATGAAATCCCATTCTGATTCCTGCTGATTCCAAGGGGTATCTATTTAGATTCCAACCATTCATGGACCAAATGGACCCATAGACATTTCGGGTTACATGTGAAGAAACTTAGTAGAACCTTGTGAGTAACTAGAAATAAGGAGGGAATGAGAGGTATTATGTGTGGTGCATTACCTACTTTTGTTTGTCCAGGCTCTTGAGGATGCCCTCGTCCGACAGGAGGATATCGTTGCTTACCTTGATAAAAAGAAGAAGAAGAAGAAGCTGGTAAGTAGCCAATGACATGAAGTGCTTTTGGCATTTTCATTTGTTATTCAGATTAGTGTAAGTGTTTTCATTTTTAGTTCTTTGGCCTTTGAATGTAATTACAGAGCCTGTTCAGCATGTGAAAGGAAGAGATACTGGATATCGTGTGATGCTCAGAACAGAAACAGGAAAACTTGTTAATCTGACGGTGGTAGTGATTTCCAGTTATCCAAAGCCACCAAATGCCCTCTGATTTTTATCTTCATTAATATCAATAACATTTATTCAACGGTTTTGGTTGAATACGCATTTTTCCATTTATTTTTTCGTGCATGTGTTTGTACGCACGTGTGTGATGCAGCTTTGTGCTATATTCTATAACAATACCCCAACTATCAAGGTTTTCCGGGTGCGGATTGGGAGATGGTTTTGTAATGCAGTTTATAAGGGGAATGGGCAGGAGGAGAGAGATGAGAAGCGAGGGAGACTGAGGGAGGGAGGGAGAGGTGGGGAAGGGTATATGGAGACGACAAACAAAACGAAATGTGATTTTGTAATCTAATATTTTGTGATGGGGAAGAAGGGATGGAAGGAAAGAGAGAGATAGATTGAATACACCATGGTTTATGGTTTTTTGATTCAGGGGAATGACCGAATGACAGAAAAAAAAATGAAACTTTTTAAGTTTCACTAATCCTTCTATTGTTTATATATCCTATGATGGGTATATATCCTAGGCTTAGACTTGTGATTTGGTGATTAGTTAGGGGTATTAGGCTTAAATATGTGCTCTTGCAGGTGTTAAAAGAGATCTATAACTATATACTTTAAGCGAATTCATTAGTTTTTTAACTGTTGTAGACTGGTGATCGGATACAAATGGGGAAGCAACAACTTGGTTGTGTTGAATCTCACGGTTACAGCATTTCATTCCATCCCCATTCCTATTTACTCAACCTTGTATTGGCGATTTGGCTGATAATTAATAACCATCTATACTTCTAGTTTTTTTTTTTTAGTTTTTATTAACTTTTGTTTTAAAATTGTAAAAAAAAAACGTTTGTACATTTGACATCTCCAACTTAGTATTTTAAAGAGCTCTCTCTTGTATCCATTCTAAGGTTCAAAGTATCGATACAGGGTGTATCAGCCTATATCGGTACTTTTTTTTAGGTTTTATTTATTTATTTTTTGAAACCAGTTCAGAGGGGTCGGTTTAAGGCCTGACTACCCTTGAAACTAGTGTCTGATCCGATACAACCCCTGGAGGGGTGTATTGGGAAGCCATTGGCACGATATGTATCGATTGATATGGGTCCGATACGTATCAATACTTTGAACCTTGATCCATTCTTTAACGAGTATAAATACATTGAGTTATTTATCCCAAAGAACATTAATGAGGTAGCATAGGATTTTTAATTGAACATTCAGTTCGGTATCTTGTTTTACAATAAAATTAAAGGATTTAGCTTGGAATCCAAGAAAATAAACAGTTTTTTTAAATTTCGTAATTTGATCGATTTTTATATGACCACATTTTAAAAAAACCACCACTCCTTTGTCTTTTGCTCACTGCTCAGCACAGGCTCTTTCTGCTAGTTCTATAACTATACCCAACTATCAAGGTTTTCCAGGATAATGGTTTGCATGCAAAGCCCATTAACATTCAACAGCGCCTGCAGACTAGAGATTAGAGATGCAGAGAGGCAGACAAACTTGATAAGTTATCAAATCTTTCACACTTGTAATTCTCCTAAAGCTCAATTTGGAAGAAGTACAAAATAAATACATACAAAATAGTATCAAATGTAAGGTTTTGTATTCTATATATTTGTATTTTATCTTATCTTTATATTTGTATTTGTCCTTTTTCCATTCCTAAATAAAAATTAAACACTGCACTGCATTAATTACCTATGTTCTAAGATAAAATCCAAAACCATATCTTTCCACTAGACAAAAAATGGGGTCGAGTGTTGGTCCATAATAAACACTACTCAGTATTACGTCTTTTGTTCAGCAGTTTGGCCTTTATCAAGTGTTTTTTTTTTTTTTTTATAATTATTTTCCTCTTTCTATTGCTGTTTGCTTGTAACTTGCATCGTAATCTGATCATTCATCAATGAAAAATTTACCCAAAATCGAGGGGATAAGAAAAATGATATAGCCACACCATCTTCGTTGAATTGACTAGATAAAGTCATAGAAAAATAAAGTCAATAAAAAAGAAAGGGGCGATCAAGTGACAAAAGAACTCTGTTCAAATTTTTAAACCATTCTTTTGTTTCCTGGGTGACTGGCTGCTTGTTGGGAATTTTGGGTTTAATACCTGATATTTTAACAAGAAATATAATGATATAAGTGTAATGCTTGGTGGATTATTTATTTATTTATTTATTAAAATAGAATATGCTTAAGTTGTTTGTTTCAAATAAGGTTGTGTTTGGTTTCAAAGAAAAAGATAGGAAAGGAACGCATCTTTGAAATCAGGTCTCTACTCCAACGAGGACAAAGATCTACAAGGGTCATTTCCTTTCAAAGTAGAGATGTCTCACCGAGACCATGTCAATTTCCCAAGAAGAGATGATGTCCCCACTTGCATTTGTGGTCGTCTCCAATCTTTGAAAAATAAGCCTCAGATGAATACCCCCTCTTTCAAATAGGACATCTCATCCCACAACCCAAATACTTGAGCGGTTTAGCAATTCTGCTCCCCATGTACAAATTTATCCAAATTCATTTTAATTTCTTAACAAATTGTTTTTAACTTAATTCTAGTGATTGTAAAGGTCAGTCTCCTATTATAAGGTCTAATAATGTTGAGATAAGCATCTAACAATTGCATATGTTGTTTTTTACATTAAGACGGCTTTAGCTTGTGAAGAATACAAAATGCAAATATATACAAAATAATATAAAATACAAGGTTTTGCACTTTACATATTTGTATTTATATTCTTTCCAAATTGAGCCTAAATAAAACATAAAACATATTCTAAACTTCCAAATTACTCCGATATGCACCCCAATTGACTGTTTTCAAGCCTGGGCCAATTCCGGTATTTTGCTCATCATTCAGAAAACATGTTTTTTCTTGTACTTCATTTGTTTGAAGGCATTTTTGGATCCACTTGAGCTTTGCATTGGCTGCATAGACTTAATTTACATAGTTAGTACCAACTTACAACCCATTTGGCATGTCTTTCTGTACAGTCTTTTGGTTGCTTATAAGGTGGGAAGACAAAAAATCGGTCTATTCCCGTTTGGCACCCAGAAGATCTCGTCCCCAAAAGACAGAGTGCCGAAAAGATGTGAGAAGCCCATTTTGGGCTGATTTCGGGAAGCTCCAAATGAATCTTCCTGCGTCTTTCGCGCTTTAATCTCGCGTGTAAAAACCCGAAACGATGCACAGAAAGATGCGTGTCTGCCAAACGGTCTTCGGGCTGCCCAGATCTTATATCAAAAGCTCAATGTATCTATTGACCATCAGAACTAAGTAAAGATCTTCTCAAATAAACTTGTCAAATAGGCCCTTAACTTCTTATGGTGCGTTTATTATTATTAAAATTCATAGTCAGATCCCTTAATTTATGTAAGCAGCAGTAGCAATTGAAGATAACGTCTATTCTCTTTCAAATCTTTAAATTGATGAGGAGTTCTTAATTTTTTATTGATAGAGGACGTGGGAAGTAGAAACCCTACGACTATTTATAGAAAGAAACTCACAAATCACTAGGAGTTGGCCATGATGATGCTAAATTCTAAAAGCCTTGTGATCCATTAATCGCTAACTGTCATGTTTCAATCCCTAGCCCCCCCTAAAATACTATAAAATAGGACGAGGTAAATCCAACACACCTTGGTATTGTTTTCCTCCTGCATGACGGAGTAGATTGGCCTGTCAATGGAGATGATGAGTTAAGGCTGAAATTGAGAGACAAAAGTGGAATTCCTAAATAGGGCTGAGCAAAAAATAGATCACAACCGAATAAAAAATCTGATTAACCGAATCGATCAGTTCGGTTTCAGTTTGATATTTTAAAAAAACCAAAAGCATCAGTTCGGTTTTGGTTAATTAATACAGAAAATTGACACTTAATCGAATCAACCGGTATACATATATTTTTATATACTAGTAATTAAGCAGATGCATTGCAAGTAAGAAAATATTAATTACTTGAATTTTAGATATATCATAATTAAAATAGAAATTGAAAATTAACAAAAAATAACAATATGGTTAAAAATAAACTTAAATATTTGTTATTCAATTATGACATCATCGGCTTCTTGGAAAAGTTGGATCATTGACCCACCATCTAGATAAAAGAATAGCATTGCTTTTGGATTAGTTTTAAATTAAGAAAAATTATAGTCAGAGTCGCTTGTACATTTAAAGTTAGGCTACAAGTTGGTTCATAAACCAACATAACTTTAGCAACCGACTTTACATTTCAAATTAGAAAAATACCCACTTGGAGGCTTATGTGGCTATTGCTAATATGGGGCTCTTAATCCATGTTGGACGCAACAAAAAGCTTATACTGAAATTGCCTTTTTAATGTTTGGTGATTGAAAAATAAAAAAAGGGCTTTTAGTATCTCTCTCTCTCTCTCCCCATCTGACTCACATTCATCTTTATCTACCCAATGACTATGTGATTTAAAAATAAATAAAAATGGTTTTTGGTTTCTGTATTTACGTTCTATATATCAATTTCTCTCATTCTCTCTCTGCCTATAGTTCTCCTTCAATATCTCCCATTCTCTTTCTTGGTCCATATCTCTTTCCCCCTTAATTTCTATTGTTCTCTTTCAGTTTCTCTCCCACTCCCTCTCTCTTTTGTTTTATTTCCTTACACACTTATATGGTATTAATCAGATCGTATAAAAGAACATGAGACCAACTTGGTATGGTTAAAAAATTATTACACCAATTTGATAAAAATTTACAAGAAACTCTTGGCTATGAAATTTACACCAACTAGAGAATGATAGAGATTGAGGGAGAAGAAGATATTGATCGAGAGGGAGATTGGGGGAGAAGAATGATAAAAATTGAGGGAGAACAATAGAGAGAGAGAGAGAGGTTTTAATTTGGCTACAAACCGAAGCTAAGAGTGGGAGAGATAGAGAAAGTGGGAGATCAAGAGATGACTATGAGAGTGAGAGAGAAGGGAGGGAGGTTGAGAGACAAAGGGAGTGGGAGAGAAACTGAAAACCTATTTCTGGTATAAGTTTTTTGTTACGTCCAACATGGACTAAAAGCCCCATGTTGGCAAAAACCACATAAGCCTCCAATGATATGGCATGGTTTTTTATAATTTGAAATGTAGAACTGGTTGTTAGAGTTTTGTTGGTTTCTAGACCAACCTGCAACCTAATTTTAAATGTACTACCGACTTTGATTATAATTTCCCTTTAAATTATATATTTCATTTACATTATATAAAATAATTTTTACTTTTTACACTTAATTTTTGTTTGTCTATGGTATCATTTGACTCAAACCACTAGCCCACCATCTAAAAATAAAAATTGTTTGATTTCTAGGTTGACATTAGATTTTGTATTACGTTTCCATCATTGATAAACTTATTTCTTATGTATAAAACTTATTTTTGTTTTAAGATAATGAATGCACAATATTAGAGGTGTACCCAATATTTTATTTTTTATAAATATATAACATTAGATATGTGCCCAAAATTTTCTCTATCTTTTTTTTTTTGTTTATTTTTGTGATTCTTTGTTTTTTTTATTATTAAAAATTTTATTATTTGACTATGACACCGTTTAATTTTTAGGTAGATTTTGAATTTGGCATTCCACTTTTATCATTAATAGAAATACTTCTTACATTTCATATTTATTTATTTTAATTTTTATTATTTAATTATGACATTATTTATTAATCAATTTGACCACAAATGGTTAAATTGCTTGCCTACCACTTGGAGTGAAGAAAATGGTTTTATTTTCAAGTACTTTTCAAAATATTTATTTTTATACTATTAAAATTAATATTGTGGATTTAATTACAAGAATTTAATGATGAGAAAAATATATCTTAAATATAGGAGTTAATGAGAGAGAATAGAAAAATATTTTTATTTCTAATTGGTTTTAAATTTTACATTCTATTTCCATCATTAATAAAAATATTTCTTATTTATCATACTTGTTATTGTTAATATGTATGTTAAAAATGTTCTCAATTTTTTTGAATTTCTATTTTTTTCATTTTATCTATTTTTAATTTTATTATTTAGTCGTGGAAACATGGATTAACCCATTCGACTCAAAATGATTTAATTTCTTACCACCACCTAAATGAAAACACTATTTTTGCTAGGTAGATTTTAAAAGTATAAGCTTTTATGTTATTGAAATTATTAATTTATTAAGTATGGATTTAGTTAACAGAACTTAATGATGAGAATAAACAAAAATAACTTAAATGTATGATTCAATGAATATGAATGCAAGTTAATAACTTAAATGTTGGATTTAATGAGAGAGAATAGAATGAATTGAATATCTTTAAATTACCTCTTTTCAACTCATTTAATATCAAGAACCGATTACCCTATTTGCCCTCATTTTTTATCAATAAATTTAAATATAGAGGGGTAAATTTTGTCCTTAAAAAATTCTAGAAATATTATTAAAGCCATTCATGCTTTTAAAAGTAATATAGATTTTATGTATACTATATATATAGTATATATTATATTTTCTATATATTATAAATTAATAAATATGCATTAGATAATATAATATAATATTTATTATTTAAAATATAATATTATATATATTTCTAGCTTTTTATTATATATTTATATATTTTTATAATATATATTATAAATATAAAAGAACAAAAAACTGACAAACAAAACTGACGATTAACCAAACCAGTCAATCGATTAACCAATCAACTTTGATTTGGTTTTGGTTACTGATTTCCAAGAAAATGGTAATACCGGTTCGATTTCAAAAATAGGTGTGAACACCCATACTTCCAATTTGGAGATCCAGGGGGTTAGTGTTTTTTAATGAGCTATTAAACCCGAGGCAAGGGGAACTAAATCCTACTGAAGTGGGGAATATTCTAAATCTAGTGAACTAAAGGGGACTAGAACCCTATTCTATTTCTTCTCTCATCTGTCTTATCCTTGCTTTTGGATCATCTATTAATTGTTGTTTTGTATTTATCTACAAAGCATAAAGGAACGTCTGAGTCAGAAAGTAACATATTTATTTATTTATTTAACTTAGACCGTTCCATTCTTAGTCCCATGTACATCTCTCAAACACTTGGGTTGGATCAATCAAGATGATGCTATCCATTATCCATAACCCTTTTATCAATATGGCCGAGTCCAAGGATACTAAGATGGTATTTGATAAGTTTGAAATTTGAAAAGTTAAAAAGATATTATTTGTGCCTAAAATTTGAAAAGTAACATAGATGATTTTCTATTTTTAGAGGCTTTGAATATATAAGTTTGTTTGTGTTGGATCAATCATTCAGTATATAAAATTCTTTGATTTTACTATTTTACCCCTAGATCAGATTAATTGATAATTTTGAGATCAATTTGTACTATTTCATAAAAATAATTTACTCAATTCAAAATAATATTGAAAAATATGAATAAATTACAAAAATAAAAATAATTTATCAAAATAAGAATAAAATAGAAAATATGTATAAATTTATAAATTAAAAATAAATTATTAAAATTTAAAATAATAATAAAATAGTAATAAAGTCCATGAAACAATGAAAAATATTTAATAAGTAGCAAATTAGTATCTTAAAAACTATTAAAATATTTAATAATTAATAATAATAAAACAAGTAATAATAAATAAAAATTAAAATTAAAAAATAATTTATTGAAATAAGAATTATATTGAAAAATATGTATAAATTTATAAATTAAAAATAATTTATTAAGAATTAAAATAATAATAAAAATAGTAATAAAGTCCACGGAGAAATTAAAAAGGTATTTAATAGTTAATGAATTAATATTTTAAAAACTATTAAAATATTTAATAATTAATAAAAATTAAAATGATTAATAATTAATTTTACATCAATTGTAGCGGTGCTCTGTTTACATCAATTGTAGCGAAAGAGAATGGGGCGGAGATGACGACAATGGTGGGGGTGGAGAAGAGAGAGAGAGAGAGAGAGAGAGAGAGAGAGAGAGAGAGAGAGAGAAGAAGAAGAAGAAGAAGAAGAAGAATGGGATTTGACATCGTCGACAATTTTAGGGTTTCTTTTTTTGAGGAAATGAGGGATGTTTTTCGACAGTACGCCCATATAAGCAAGGATGATGAGGACGAAACCAAAGACATTGCCATCGTCCAAGCTAATGATATCATTAAGAATCACAACCAAGTTGAGATAGGTTTGCATGGCACATTTGTCGATGTAAAATCGTAGAGTTGTGACAATAGGTTCCGATGAGGCGACAATAATTTGCGATAAGGTGACAGTAACTTGCGATGAGGTGACAAAATGAGCGTAACCTTAGAAGATAAAATGAAACGTTATTGCCTTTCTTAGTGGTACACAATGGTATTTATAAATATAATTTGATGCCTTCCAGCTTGCCGAGCAAGTGGCAAGAAACCAAGATCAAGATCAAGAATACGCCAACTTGAGAAGTTGAGTAGCACATGTAGCACATGTTCTTGATGTTGTAATACTCCCCCTCAAGTTGGTGTGGGCTTGAAGATGAGAACGAACGAAATGACAATTGATGGAAGATGATTTGACCCGACCTATGAAACGGTGACACGTGGACACTGACTCAGCACGAGCAACAACTCAGCATTGTAGCTAGTGCGACCAAGTGACAGGCCCATAAAGCAGCTCGCTACATCGTAGCTCACAGAAGGAGAAGCTCGCCACAATGCGAACTTTGGGTTCCCCGAGCTACCTTTGAAGGTATACTCCGAGGCAACTTTAGTTTGTGAACTAGGGGAACTAGCTCACCCAAGCTCCCAAGCAGACAAGTCATCCCAAGGATCAACTCTGTTAAAGGTAATCCTGAAGTATTCCGAGCTCACTACAAAGTAGCTCGGGAATGGGCCGCATGGGCACTCCTTAGGAAGCTTCTACCAGACAGGAACACACCGATCCGCCTACAGATACCCCAAGGTGAAGACACCTCGGACTAGACAGCTCGACTTAGCTTACCACAGGCAACTTGCCGCTTACGAGGTAGCCCGACACAAGGTAACTCGCGGAAGGGTAGTTCGGCATATCACAGGAAGATCTCCTCCCAACCACCGTACCCGACAAATCTTGGACAACAGCCATATCCCTCGTCAGACAGTGTTGCGCTTGCCACCTTTAGAGGCTTCCTCACACCCGACAGGCACGTACCCTGCGATGATGGCCCCGCGCGTGCCACCTCAGCCCATGCCAGTAATGACTGCGGCAGGCTGACAGTGGCGGTTATACCTGCCCTGTCAGAGACCAGCTGGCCTAATGCAATGGATTTCTATTATAAGGAGCTTATTATCGAGGGAGAGAGGTATGATCTTCTACTCACGCGCTATCTGCACTCTTAGCCTTCATTTTCTCCTTGCTTCTCCTACAGAATACTAACTTAAGCATCGGAGTGTTCCTGCCAGGCAACCCCCTGGGGATTCTTCTTCTTCTCCATCTCAGGTACCTTCCAAGAGCCACATAAGTGCCAGCTAGGAGTGACCGGATTGCGCACCATCATTTGGCGTCGTCTGTGGGAACCGCTTCTAAAAGCCTTCCTATAAACCTTCACCGTTCTTCTTTCTCTGAAAACTCGGCCCTCATGGCTTCCTCAAGCAACATTGGACGAAGCATGGAGATGGGTAACACCAGGGAACAACCCCAGGTTCCCACAGTCTGCATTGGCCAGTTTACCATTCCCCTCTCGGTGGACGGAGTCCCCAGCCTGAACATGCCACGAGCAATGGTGCCTGTGGGTGTTCCCCTGCCTTTCTCGGTCGAAACGACCTTTTCTGAACCAACTGTCATTCCTCTGGTGACCAGCCAGAGCCAGCTCGACGATCTGATGCAATGCATGTAGGCCATGCAAGCCCAAGTGCAGCAGCTCCAGCAACACCAGATTTACCAACAACAAGTGATGCACCACGTCTCCTAGTATCACTACCAGCAGCAATTCCCTCAACTGCCTCAACCTCAGCTTCAGCAACCGCAACTCCCTCCTCGGCACCCAGCCTCGTAGAGGGCAAGGTCTCACCACCAAGACGAGTGCCCTTCTCGCCAAGGAGGAAGCCTCCCAAAACCCTCCTAAGAGCCAGACCTCCTCCCTTGACAGACAAGAAAGACCGGCCACCCCAGTCTCACCGCGGGCAGTCAGGACGGGAGGACCCCAGCTCGCTAGGTCTACATCACCTTGGCAGACAAAGTTTGAAACCCCACTCCTGGAGAACTGGTTCGAGATCCTGGCTGCAGACCCCAAGCAGGATCCCTCTGTCCATAGCCATCACTAGCGGCCCGAGCTACTTCCTACGCAAACCATTCCTGACAGCACGGAGGTGAGTAGCACGAATGTGGAGCCCGCCAAGAAGCAGATACGCCGCCGCTGAGCTCGTCGGTCTGTCACCCACAACTTGCCCGAGATCGGAGGCAAAGAAGAGGTGAGCTCGGGCGAAGCTAAGGCTCCCCTCCTCTCAGTTCCGTCCCCCCTGTCTTCCAAACTCCTAGTAGTCCCAATTCCTAAAGACTTCAAGCTCCCCCCTCTTAACAAGTATGACGGATCGTTTGACCCAAATGACCACGTAGATGCCTTCTAGTCGCAAATGCACCTGGCGAGAGATAGTGAGTCGTACATGTGTGTGGCCTTCTCCACCAATTTTAGAGGAGTAGCCCGTACATGGTACCAGAACTTGGCACCTAGATCGATAAGAAGTTGGGCGCAGTTCGTGCAAGCCTTCACGTCTCACTTTGTCACCAACAAGTGGTGCCCGCGAACTGAAGAAAGTCTCCTCAACATAGTGTAGAGAGAGGGAGAGTCCATCTGGGGCTATATCAAGCGGTTCGATGTTGCGTGCATGTAGATATCGCGCTTGGACCCTGTCGTGTGCCTCGTAGTAGCCAAGAAAGACGTGAAGCATAAAGAATTCAAATGGCACATGATCGTCAACCAACTGGAGACCATAACCGAATTTCTTAAGCTCGCAGACAGGTTTGTAGCCATGGAGGAAGAGATCAACCAGAAGGGCGAGTGCGCGCCCAAGAAGAGGAAAAGGGAAGGAGAGCCTTCTAGCCAAGGGGACAGCCGAAAGAAAAAAGATGCAGCTCCGAGGGAAAAGTCGGGTCAGTCATTCCGAGCTCCTATAGCAAACCGAACTGATTACACCCAACTGAACGCAAAGCGGGCCGAAATCCTCATGGCAATCAAGGATGCCCCGTATGTGAAGTGGCCACCCCGTATGGGAAGTGGCCACCCCGTCTAAGGGGAAATCCCAACGAGAGAAATAAGAACTTGTATTATAGTTTTCACAGAGATCACGGTCACAGTACCGAAAGTTGTAAGAACCTCCGCGACGAGATAGAGGAGTTCATCCGTCACAGAAATCTAAGGAACTTTGTACAAAATAATAATAATGATAATAATAAAACAAGTCAGTGATGGGAGCATGGTAAGGACGCTCTCGAGTCCAGTAGCAGGCCGATCGAACAGTCACAGAAGCAACTTCCGGAAGAGAGGCCAGTTCAGGGCACCATCCACATGATAGTGGGAGGCCCGACCGTTGCGGGTTATACTCCAGCGGCAGCTCGGACGTCAGTTCGTGAAGCTTCTTGGGAAGAACAGAATCTTTCGAAGTGGCCGAAGACAGAAGAGCCAATTTTCTTCACAGAAGACGATGTGCGAGGGGTCCACTACCCTCACGACGACGCGCTTGTGATAAAGCTGAGGATCAATGACTTCGAGGTCAAGCACGTACTCATTGACTCGGGCAGCTCGACAGATATTCTCTTCAAAGCCACGTTTGACCAGCTTCAGTTGTAGGGAAGTGACTTGAAGCCCACGAACACTCCTTTGGTGGGCTTCAGCGGAGAAGAAGTCAGGCCCCTTGGGAAAGTGACAGTACCTGTGGAAGTCGACACATGGCCTTGCGTAGTCAGACTCAACCATGACTTCTTGGTGGTAGCGACCCCCTCCCCATACAATGCCATAATAGGTCAGCCAATCACCCATGTCCTATGGGCGGTGGTCTCCACTTATCATTTGGCAATGTAGTTCCCTACAGACTTCGGTGTGGGGGTAGCGCAGGGCGATCAACTTGAGTCCCGCAAGTGCTATGTCGCTGCCCTAAAGGGAAAGACCAAGGTGGCCGACAACCTCGAACTGGAGCGGCCTACAGAGCAAGGCAAAGAATGAGTTGCATCCACGGAAGAAATAGTCGTTGTTCCGACCTCAGCCACAGACCCAACTCGGATGCTTCAGATCAGTGCTTCCGTCTAGGAACCTCTATGATCCGAACTGGTAAGTTTCTTACTTCAAAATTTAGATATTTTTGCATGGTATGCGGCAAAGATGCCCGGTATAGACCCTGCCCTTATAACTCACAAGCTCAATACTGATCCTGTACTTAGACCTGTTAGATGGAAGAAACGCAACCTAGCCCTGGAGTGGTGGAAAGCAGTCGGCAAGGAGGTTGTGAAGCTCCTCGCAATTGACTTCATAAGAGAAGTCCATTACCCGAGTTGGATAGCCAACCCTGTTTTGGTAAAGAAGGCTAATGGCAAGTGGTGCATGTGCATCGACTACATCGACCTAAACCGAGCCTGCCTAAAAGACTGCTTCCCGCTCCCCAGAATTGACCGTTTGGTGGATGCGACCTCAGGGCACGAGTTGCTGAGTTTCTTAGACACCTATTCGGGCTATAACCAAATCAAGATGGACTCGGCAGAAGAAGAAAAGACTGCCTTCATCACGGAGTTCGGTGTATACTACTACAAGGTTATGCCCTTCGGGTTGAAAAACGCAGGGGCAACCTTTCAAAGGCTTGTAAATAAATTGTTTGAGCCATTAATTGGTAGAAAAGTAGAATGCTATGTAGATGACATGGTCGTTAAAACCAAATTTTCACATGAATTAATACAAGACTTGCATTATGTTTTTGAAATTTTGCGTAAGTTTAATATGAAGTTGAATCAAACAAGTGTGTCTTCCGTGTTACCTCGGGTAAATTCCTAGGGTACATCGTTAACCAGCGCGGCATTGAGGCCAACCCGGATAAGACTAAGTCCATCTTAGATATGAAACCACCCCAGAAGTTGAAGGAGGTTCAAAGGTTGAATGGCCGCATAGCCGCCCTGAGCCGCTTCATGTCCAAATCGGCGGACCGCTGTCTGCCATTCTTTAAGGTAATAAAGAGCAAAGGGTTCGAATGGACCCAAGACTGCCAGCTCGCGTTTAACGAGCTCAAGAAATACCTCGCTAGCGTGCCGATCTTAACCCGACCAGAGGAGGGCGATGTTTTAGAACTATACCTCTTGGCGAGCGACGAAGTGGTCTATTCAGTACTAATAAAGGAAGTAGATCGGGTCCAGCGACCCATCTATTATGTTAGTAAAGTATTGTAGGGAGTAGAGACAAGATATCCAGAGATAGAGAAGCTAGCATACGCACTAGTGATTGTAGCTCGGAAGCTTCGCCCGTACTTCCAGGCTCACACTATTATTGTCCTCACCGACAAACCTCTGAGGCAAGTCTTACTTAAGCCCGAGGACTCTGGTCAGTTGATGAAGTGGGCCGTTGAGCTCAGCAAGTACGACCTTCAGCACAAGCCGCAAACTGCCACTAAGGCTTAAGCCTTAGCTGATTTCATCGCCGAATGCACATTCAGTTCCGAAATTCCCAGGCCGGTTGAGCACGAGGTCCCTAGTTCGGGTGAGCCTGAAGCTCCCAGGCTAGTTGAGTCTGAGGCATGTGAGGTAGCAGCCAGTGTGGCATCTCTCCTAGTTCGGCCAAGCACGAGCTGGGATGAGGAGCCCTGGATCCTTCACGGAATGGACAGAGATAGAATCAGACCGATTCCCAAAATGCCTTTCTGGATATTCCTCAATGTCCCGGCTATTCACGGAATGTGAATCATATGCTTCTGGAAGAAATCCAAGAATTCCAGATAGCTCCTCGAACCAACAGGGCAGCGGAGCTGGAACAGTCCTGCATGGCCCAAGTCGCACAAAACTGGAGTACGCACTGCGCTTTGAGTTTGCGACATCTAACAATGAAACGGAGTATGAGGTGTTGATAGCTGGACTAGCCTTAGCCAGAGAAGTAAAAGCCAAGCACATCATTATCTGCAATGACTCCCAACTCGTGGTCAACCAGGTCACATGCGAGTACGAAGCTCACGAGCCAACCATGGTCGCCTACTTAGCCAAAGTCAGAGAGGCCACACTTCATTAGACAAATCCCTAGGTTGGAGAACGTTGAAGCCGATGCCCTGTCCAGGTTAGCCAGCACCAGCGACATCACCATGAGAACAGTGTACATAGAGGACCTGCCTCGGCCTAGCATTCTCGGGAGGGGGGGTAGAGGAGTTCACTCCCGTCGTTCAAGTAGAGCCGAGCTGGATTGACCCGCTCGTGAGCTTCTTGCTACATGGGACCCTCCCTGCAAATCGCAATGCAGCTAGAAGGGTGCAGTGCCAGGCAGCCAAATACGTCATGATAGACGAACGGCTATACCAGAGATCCTACACGCTCCCCTACCTGCATTGCTTGCGACCTACCGAAGCCGAGATCGTACTCCGTGACACTCATGAGGGTCTGTGTGGCGGACACTTGGGGGGTAGGGCCCTTGCCCAAAAGGCACTTCGACAGGGTATTATTGGCCAATAATGAAGGAAGATGCCATTGAACTCGTTAAAAAATGTGACAAATGCCAAAAGCACGCTAATATCCACCACCAACCTGCTGTCGACCTCAAGTATCTCACTAGCCTGTGGCCTTTCGCACAATGGGGCATCGATCTACTCTGGCCATTCCTGCCAGCAATGGGTGGGAGGAAGTTCTTAGTAGTAGCAGTGGATTACTTCACCAAGTAGGTAGAGGCTAAACTCCTTGTAATGATCACAGCCCGGAACATCCAAAACTTCTTTTGGAAGAACATCATGTGCCGCTTCGGGTTACCTCGGGTACTGATTTCTGACAACGGCAAGCAGTTCGAGGACATCAAATTCCAAGACTGGTGCCAAAACATGGAATCCGACAGAACTTTACTTCAGTCACACACCCTCAAGAAAATGGTCAGGTGGAAGTCACAAATAGAGCCATCCTCCGCGGACTGAAGGCACAGTTAGACCGAGCTAAAGGGTTGTGGGCAGATGAGCTACGTAGTGTTCTATGGGCCTACCAGACCATGGAGAAGACCGTCACGGGAGAAACCCCCTTCAACCTCACCTACGACACCGAAACAGTTATCCCCGTAGAGATCGAAGTACCTACACTACGACTAGAAGCATACAGTGATTAGATGAACGAAGATGAGTTGCGTACCAACCTCGATCTACTCGACGAAGTAAGGGACCTCGCGTACATCAGGATCGTAGCCTACCAGGAGAGAGTAGCTCGTTACTATAACGCCAAGGTCAAGAAGTGGAACCTCCATGTTGGTGACCTGGTCCTTCGTAAAGTTATGGTACCTGAGCCCAGCACTGGCAAACTCGGGTCCAATTGAGAAGGACCTTACCGAGTGAAACGAGTGCTCAGGAAAGGAATGTACGAGCTCGAGACCCTCGAAGGGAAACAAGTACCTCGGGCATGGAATATTGTCAACTTAAGACAATACTATCTGTAACAACCGAGTAGGCCATGAGCCACTCCCCGAGCCTAAGGGCCAAAATACCGAGCTAACATGACTTTAGCGCAACAAGACCCAGTCGTCTCCATGACGTGGGCGAACTTCAAGGGTAGACCACAAGTCACCCCCTGTCTTATGGCCTAAGGCACCGAGCTAACCAGCACCTTGGCATCAAGAAGGACTTAACCAGTTCGATGATGGGGGTAAAGTGTGAAAAGCGTGAGCAGCTCGGGTTTAAACACCGACAAGCATAGCTCATTCCGGTATGTTGATTGAACTAAAGAATAAGTATATGGTTCGGGCACGCATGGTAATCACTTTGTCGTGTACCATAGAGATGCCTTGAATGGTTTAAGGGACAGTTCAAAATAATGGTTATCGAGAAGTCCTACTTCGGGTATGTAGCTCTAATAGCTCGGGTGTTGAGATCACCTTAGTAAAGATAAAGAGTGCACACCATACTTAGAAGAAAAAGAAGAACTTTCATTACCATTTAAAAAAAAAGAGAAAGAGAAAAATGACAAGGCAATAACCAAGCTAAGCAGCTCGGGAAAGTTTAATAGTCACAGGGCACAACCACCCAACAAAAGATCTTTGAAAGACCGGGTTTACGGCACCCAGGAGCCAAAACACCGCCTCAGGGATCCGCCTTCTCATCCTAGTCCTCTGGAGAGTCAGACTCCTCTTCCTCCGCTTGATCCGCCGTCTTGGGAGATAGGCCCTTCATAGTGATGTCATCGAGGTTGAGCCTGGAGAACTTCTTTCGAACCAACCACCAGTAGAGCTTAAACCTAGAGCGGTATGAACTCGAGCCATATTCCACCTAGAGGTTGTGGTATTCCTGGGAGTCTTTGAAATCCCAGACCGCCTTCTCTCGTTCGGCCTCCACCATCTGGTCAAAATTTCGAGTCCTATCTAGAAGAGTGGACTCCAGGTCCCGTACCTGTTGCCAAAGGAGCACCCTCGACTCCTCCTCTCGATAATGCGTGCTCTCTTCAAAAAGTCGGGCAATTTGGGCCTCTTGGTCGCGGACGAGTAACTCCTGAGATTCACACCCCTTGCGAGTGTGATGGAGCTCACCCCGAATCCGGTCAAGCTCGCCCTGGAGCTTTTTATTAGTAGCCCGCTGGTTGAGGGCGTCGACGTGATGGATGCGCGTCTGGAGAGCCATAGCATGGATGGCGGTATTCACCTTCCAATAGAGAGAAGATCAGAGGAGGACAAAACGAAGCAAAATGAGAGAAGAAAAGAAAGAATCACTTACCACCATGCAGTGGGAGGAGGCAGACGCGGCGAGGTCCCCGGGCTCCATATTCTCCCATTGGGTGACCTTGTCGTTGTTAATCACCTTTCGGCTCCTCCGGCGAGCCACGGTGTAGTCGTTCACCCCTTCCTAGTTCCCCACTGGGAACGAAGGGTAAGGGAATGGCTGGAGAGGGTTACAGGGAGTCACCCCTGCTGTGGGAGCTCGCCCCCTCTAAGGCCAGCCCCACTGGTTCCCTCGGATGGAGGTGGCGGGATTTCAAGCGGCGAGATCTCAAGCGAAGGGGAGGAGAAAGTTGGCTCAGCAGATCCGAACTCAGTACCCCCCGAGGTGGGAGTTCGGTCAGGGCGCGGCCTCTTCACCTTGCGCCCCTAGTTGCTTGAAAGAAGGCGGCGCGATTCGATACCAGACATGATGGCTGCCAAGGAGAAATCACAGTATTAGTTCGGTGACAATGAGATATATATGCGTATGAACACAATGTCGTGACAAAAACCGCATGGCCTTAAAGGACAACCTACCCGGGCATGGGCCGGCCTGCACGAGCTTCCCCTCGGCCAAGTAGTCCTAGCAGAGGAAGCCTACTGATTCCCAGGACAGCATCGTTTTCTGAGTTTCGGGGTCCAGCTCGGCCCTAGAGTCCTAGATGGCGCCCCTCCAAGAAGTAGGGAAGGGCCACCTTTCGAGGTTGCGGACCAAAAAATAATCCTGCTTCCAAGCGGGGATTTTCTTTGGGAGCTCATGCAAGAGCTTGTAGCCACGGCGGGGAGAGAAGTAGTAGAGACGCCTCTCCGGCGGGGCCCTAGGAGTGGCATTCTTTATACAGAGGATAGTGGAGAAGATATCCAAACTCAAGCGAAGACAGTATTCCCAACATAAGGATATCATCCCAACCAAGTTCCTGATGGCATTGGGATGGAGCTGGTCAATAGTGACATTGAAGTGGTTTAGCACCTCCACTATCAAGGGGTGTAGGGAGAGACGCAGGCCAGCCTCGAGCTGCTCCTGGTAAATGACTATATCGTTGGGGCCATGCTTCCATGGAAAGTTACTAGTAGGGACATAGTAGAGAAGGTCCCTAGGAAGGTCGAAATAGCTAATCAGAGACCTAAGTCTCCCCACTGTCATGGAGGAAGGGCCGAAAGTATCAGGCTCCCTTCCCCGCAAAGTAGAACCTCCTTTGCCAGAGACCTCCCTGGCCCCCAGAACCTGCTCCCAAGCTCAAGGGAGCATCATCGTCCTGCTCACCGCCCTGGTGATGGACATGGTACGGGTATCCCGACATGACTGACAATAAGACTCAAAATTCGAAAATAGCAAGATGGCGTGATGGGAAATGTGGCCCAGAGGGCCCTCCTATTTATAGCCCCCACGTCTCCAAATCGACGGCCCAGATCAAAGCAAATCCAACGGCTCGCAGGCGCATTGACCGCACGCCTTCTGAAAACTGAAGGTGATTGGTGGCACGTCTTCCACGATTAAGGCAATGACGACTACACGATAATCGAAATTAAGAGCCACTTCAGCACGTTTTGGGAATATGAAAAGTCAAAAAAGTCATGAAATCTCTTGATTCTCGCGGATGCATTTAATGTGAGTAGTCAATCAAGTTTGAATTTTGGTCAAATCAGTCCATCACGCTTCATGGACTCCTCGCGCTAAGGCAATGCTCTCAGCTCAAGGAGTGGGGGACAATTGATGGAGGACGATTTGACCCGACCTATGAAATGGTGACACGTGGACACTGACCTAGCACGAGCAACAACTCAGCATTGTAGCCTAGTACGACCAAGTGACGGGCCCATAAAGCAGTTCGCTACATCGTAGCTCACAAAAGAAGAAGATCGCCACAACGCAAGCTCCGGGTTCCCTGAGCTACCTTTGAAGGGATACTCTGAGGCAACTTTAGCTCATGAGCTAAGGGAACTAGCTCGCCCAAGCTCCCAAGCAGACAAGTCATCCCAAGGACCAATTCTGTTAAAGGTAATCCTAAAGTATTCCAAGCTCGCTACAAAGTAGCTCGGGAATGGGCCGCATGGGCACTCCTCAGGAAGCTTCTACCAGACAGGAACACACCGATCCGCCTACAGATACCCCGAGGTGAAGACACCTTGGGCCAGACAGCTTGGCTTAGCTTACCACAGACAGCTCGTCGTTTACGAGGTAGCCCGACACAGGGTAACTCGCGAAAGGGTAGTTTAGCATATCGCAGGAAGACCTCCTGCCCGACCACCGTACCCGACAAATCTGGGGACAACAGCCATATCCCTCATCAGACAGTGTCGTGTCTGCCACCTTTAGAGGGTGTCTCACACCCGACAGGCACGTACCCTGCGATGACGGCCTCGCGCGTGCCACTTCAGCCCTTGCTAGTAACGACTGCGATAGGCTGATAGTGACGGTTATAACTGCCCTGTCAGAGGCCAGCGGGCCTGATGCAACGAATTTCTATTATAAGGAGCTTATTATCGAGGGAGAGAGGTATGATCTACTCACGCACTATCTGCACTCTTAGCCTTCATTTTCTCCTTGCTTCTCCTACAGAATACTAACTTAAGCATCAGAGTGTTCTCGCCGGGCAACCCCCTGGGGATTCTTCTTCTTCTCCATCTTAGGTACCTTCCAAGAGCCACGTAAGTGCCAGCTAGGAGTGACCGGATTGCACACCATCAACAATCAATCTCTATGTGCTTTGTTCGTTCATGAAAAACTAGGTTGGCAGCAATGTGTAAAGAAGCTTGGTTATCACAAAAGACTTGCATGGTATGTGGATGTTGCAACCCGATATCATAAAACAGGCATTTAAGCCAAAGTAACTCACTTGTAGCTACCGCCATTGATCAGTATTCGGCTTCAGAAAAAGAGCAAGAGATGGTTGGTTGTTTCTTGGATTTCCATGATAGAGGGGAGGAACCCAAAGTAGTAAGGTAACTAGTTGTTGACTGTCTTGTTGATGGGTGACTTACCTAATCTGAATCACAATATCCACGTATGAGTAGATCAGATTTAGAAGAGAGAAATTTCATGTGTTCAAGTGAAGACTCGAGATATCGAAGAACATGCATAGCAGTGTCCAGGTGTTATTGTTGTGGGTCGCTCATGAATTGACTGAGGATATGTACTGCATATGTGATTTCTAGTCTAGTGATGGTGAGGTAGAGTAGGCACCAAATTAAGCGTTTATATTGGTTTGGGTGTGGTATAGGGGGACCAGAATCTGGGCCAAGATAGTGTTATTGTTTCGTAGGAAAAGTACTTGGACAACATCCAAGCATTCTTGTTTCCTTGAGAATGTTGAGCGTGTATTTATGCTGGTTTAGAAAGATGCCAAAAGGAGACCAAGAAACATCAAAGCATTCTTGTTTCCTCCAGCAACGCCGGACGTGGCACGGAGACAAACACCACCGGGGAACAACTTCAAGTCCCCATGGTGTGCGTTGGACAGTTCACCATCCCCCTTTCGGTGGATGGGATCCCCAGCTTGAACGCACCACAAGCAGTGGCGCCCGTAAACCTTCCTACCACAAGCATCCCCTTTCCTCTCCCCATTGAGACAACCTTTACTAAACCGACTGCCGTCCCCCAAGCAACCAACCAAAATCGGTTGGACGACCTGATGTAGTGCATGCGGGCAATGCAAGCCCAAATGCAACAATTCCAGTAGCACCAGCTTCACCAACACCAAGTACTACACAACATCTCCCAGTATCACTATCAACAATAGTTCCCCCAACTGCCACTGAACCAACCACTACTTCCACCTCGCCACCCTGCTCCGAGGCCGGTCAAGGCCTCCCCGCAGGATGGACGCCCCCACCAGGCGAAGGCCTCCCGGCCCTAGAACCCCCCTAACAGCCAGGCCTCATCCCCAGGACGAAGAGAGAAAAATATCATCCTCGCCTCACAACCCGTAGGCGGGTCGGGAACCTCGCCCGCGAGGTTGGCACCCTGGCGCTCCAAGCCCGAGTTCCCGCTCACGGAAAACCGATTCGGTGCCCTGGCAGCAGACTACCAGCATTCTGGGCCCATCGAGCTCGGTAACACGGAGGCCAGCAGCACCAGTACAAGGCCCACTCAACAACGAAGGCGCCGGCGAAGTCGCCGAACCGCCACCCGTGCCTTCTCAGAACTCGGAGGCAAAGAGACGAGCTTAGACGAGGTAGGAGTTGCCCCGATTCTCTCAGTTCCTTCCCCCCCTCGCATCAGAACATCTAGCAATCCCCTTACCCAGAAATTTCAAGCTCCCACCTCTGGACAAGTACGACGGGTCCTTCGACCCCAACGACCACACTGACACCTTTCAGTTCCAAATGCACCTCGCCAGGGCCAGCGAATCATGCATGTGCGTGGCCTTTACCACCACCCTCAGGGGGGTAGCCCGCACTTGGTACAGGAACCTGGCCCCTGGGTCGATAAAGTGTTGAGCCCAGTTCATGCAGGTCTTCACCGCACACTTTGTCACCAGCCAACGGTGCCCCAGAATAGAGGAAAGCATCTTCGGAGTAGTCCAAAGAGAAGGAGAATCCATCCGGGGCTACATCAAGCGATTCAACGAAGCATGCTTGCAGATACCGCGGTTGAACCCTGCAGTGTAGCTCGCGGCGGCCAAAAGAGGGGTGACGCACAAAGAATTCAAATGGCACATGGTGGCTAACCAGCCCGCAACCGTGGCCGAATTCCTCAAGCTCACGGATAAGTTCATGAGCACAGAGGAAGAAATCAACCAACGAACCGAAGGCGAGAACGAGAAAAGAAAGAGGGAAGGCGTGCTCTCCAACCCGGTCGACAGAAAAAACCCGGCCCGGGAGCCAAAGCCAAACCAGTCGTTCCGAGCCCCCCTAGCAGTTCGGACGAACAACACGCCGTTAAACACAAGGCGGACCGAGATCTTAATGACGATCAAAGACGCCTCGTACATGAAGTGGCCACCTCGCCTAAAGGGAAATCCGAACGAGAGAAATAAGAATTTGTATTGTAGTTTCCATAGAGACCACGGTCATAGTACCGAGTAGTGTAATAACCTCCGGGACGAGATTGAGGGGCTCATCCGTCGCGGATACTTGAGAAACTTTGTACAGCACATCAATAATAACAATAAGGCGGGTCGGCGAGGGGAGCACGAAAAGGATGCCCCCGAGTCTAGCAGCAGACCTGCCGAACCATTGCAGCGACAGCCTCCGGAAGAGAGGCCAGTTCAGGGAACCATCCATGTAATTGTGGGAGGTTCAGTGGTAGCAGGGTGTACCTCGGCAGCGGCCCGGACTTTAGTTTGCGAAGCGGCCCTCAAGGAACGGAACCCCCCAAAGAGACCAAAGACCGAAGAACCGATCTTCTTCACAGAGGATGATGCGCGAGGGGTCCGCTACCCCCATGATGACGCGTTTGTCATTAAGCTAAGGATCAGCGACTTCAAGGTCAGACATGTACTCGTAGATTCGGACAGCTCAGCGAACACTCCCCTGGTGGGTTTCAGCGGAGAGGAAGTCAGGCCCCTCGGAAGTCGGCACATGGCCTTGTGCGGTCAGACTCAACCATGACTTCCTGGTGGTCGCGACCCCCTCCCCATACAATGCCATAATAGGGCAGCCGATCACGCATATCCTACGGGCGGTGGTCTCCACCTACTATTTGGCCATGAAGTTCCCTATAGACTTCGGTGTGGGAGTAGCGCGGGGTGACCAGCTTGAGTCCCGCAAGTGTTATGTTGCCGCCCTTAAGGGAAAAACCAAGGCGGCCGATGACCTCGAACTGAAGCGGCCTGCGAAGCTAGGTGAGGAGCGAGCTTCGCCCACGGAGGAAACGGTTGCAATCCCGACTTCGACTATGGACCCAGCTCGCACACTTCAGATCGGAGATTCCGTCGAGGAACCCCTACAAACCGAACTGGTGAGTTTTTTACTTCAAAATTTAGATATTTTCGCCTGATCCGCGGCCGACATGCCCGGCATTAGCCCCGACCTGATAACTCACAAACTTAATACTGACCCTGTAGTCATACCCGTTAGACAGAAGAAACGCAACTTAGCCCCAGAACGCTGGAGGGCGGTCAACGAGGAGGTCGAGAAGCTCCTCGCAGCAAACTTCATAAGGGAAGTCCATTACCCGAGCTGGGTGGCCAACCCGGTGTTGGTAAAAAAGGCAAACGGCAAGTGGCGCATGTGCGTCGACTACACCGATCTGAACTAAGCTTGCCCGAAAGATTGCTTCCCCCTCCCCAGAATTAACCGCCTAGTGGATGCGACCTCGGGAAATGAGTTGCTAAGCTTCCTGGACGCCTACTCGGGCTACAACCAAATCCGGATGGACCCATCCGATGAGGAAAAAACCAGCTTCATAACCGAGTTCGGCCTATATTGCTACAAGGTCATGCCCTTCGGACTAAAAAATGTCAGGGTGACTTTCCAAAGACTTGTAAATAGGTTGTTTCGGCCCCTGATTGGCACGAAGATAGATTGCTATGTAGACGACATGGTCGTCAAGACTCAGTTTTCACAAGAATTAATACAAGACTTAGATTCTGTCTTCCAAATCCTGCGTCAGTTTAGCATGAAATTGAACCCCAACAAATGTGTCTTCGGCGTCACCTCGGGAAAATTCCTAGGGTACATTGTCAATCGGCGCGGTATTGAGGCCAACCCAGACAAGATAAAAGCCATTCTAGATATGAGACCACCTCGGAAAGTAAAAGAGGTTCAGAGGCTAAACGGCCGCATAGCCGCTCTAAGCCGCTTCATGTCCAAATCGGCAGACCGCTGCCTACCTTTCTTCAAAGCAATCAAAGGCAAAGGGTTCGAGTGGACCCACGACTGCCAGCTCGCGTTCGATGAGCTAAAAGGTTACCTTGCTAGTGTGCCAACCTTAGCCTGGCCCGAGGAGGGTGAGGTCTTCGAACTGTACCTCTCGGCAAGCGACGAGGTGGTCAGTTCAGTACTAATAAAAGAAGCAGACCGGGTCCAGTGACCCATCTATTATGTTAGTAAAATTTTGCAGGGAGCAGAGACAAGGTACCCGCAGATAGAAAAGTTAGCATACGCCCTAGTGACAGCAGCTCGGAAACTCCGCCCATACTTCCAGGCTCACACCGTCATCGTCCTGACTAACAAACCTCTAAGACAAGTTTTACTCAAACCCGAGGTTTCCGGTCAACTGACGAAATGGGCCATCGAACTCAGCGAGTACGACCTCTAGTACAAACCAAGAACCGCTATTAGGGCCCAAGCTTTGGCAGATTTTATCACCGAGTGCACTTTCAGCCACGAAGCCCCACAGGTCGAGCCTGAGATCCCCAGTTCGGGCGAACCCGGAGCTCCCGAGCCAATAGAGTCCGAACCCCGTGAAGTAGCAGCTAGTGTGGCATCTCTCCTGGTCAGGTGAAACCCGAACTGGGATGAGGAGCCCTAGATCCTTCACGTGGATGGTTCCTCAAACCGGCAAGGCAGCGGAGCTAGAATAGTCTTATGCGGCCCGGGTGGCACAAAATTAGAATACACACTACGCTTTGAGTTCACGGCATCCAACAACGAGGCAGAGTATGAAGCACTGATAGCTGGGTTGGACCTAGCGCGAAAGGTAAAGGCAAAACACTTGGTCATCTGCAGTGATTCCCAGCTCATGGTCAACCAAGTTACAGGCGAGTATGAAGCACGCGAGCTCTCCATGATCACATATTTGGCCTAAGTAAAAGAAGCCCTGCTCAACTTCTAATCACATTTCATCAGGAAAATCCCAAGGTCAGAGAACACTGAGGCCGACGCCCTGTCCCGGTTAGCCAACACAAGTCACAATGACATGAGAACTGTTTACATAGAGGACTTACCTCGGCCTAGTATTCTCGGGGGGACAGAGGAGGTCACTCCCGTCTTGGAAGCAGAGCTGAGTTGGATCGACCCACTCGCGAGCTTCTTGATAGACGAAACCCTCCCTGCAGAACGCAATACGGCCAAGAGGGTGCAGCACCAGGCAGCCAAATACGTCATAATAGACGAACAGTTATATCGACGGTCCTACACGCTCCCCTACTTGCGTTGCCTGCGACCTACCGAAGCCAAGTTCGTACTCCGTGACACTCATGAAGGCCTGTGCGGTGGGCACTTGGGGGGCAGAGCACTCTCCCAAAAAGCACTTCGACAAGGATACTACTGGCCAACGATGAAGGCAGAAGCTGTCGAGCTCGTCAGAAAATGCGACAAGTGTCAGAAGCATGCCAATATCCACCGTCAACCTGCCTCTTACCTCAAATACCTCGCCAGCCCGTGGCCCTTTGCACAATGGGGCATCGACCTCCTGGGGCCATTCCCACCAGCAACAGATGGAAGAAAATTCCTAGTTGTTGCAGTAGATTACTTCACGAAGTGGATAGAAGCCGAACCTCTAGCAACTGTTACGGCCCGAAACATACAGAACTTCTTTTGGAAGAACATAGTATGTCGCTTCGGGTTACCTCGGGTACTAATCTTCGACAACGGCAAGCAGTTCGAGGATATCAAGTTCTAAGAGTGGTGCCAGAACATGGGGATTCGGCAAAACTTCACATCAGTCGCTCACCCGCAGGCAAACGGTCAGACGGAAGTAATGAACAGAGCCATCCTGCGCGGACTGAAAGCACGTCTGGATCGAGCTAAGGGATTGTGGGCCGAAGAGCTACCAAGTGTCTTATGGGCTCACCGAACTACAGAAAAAACTGCCATGGGAGAAACCCCCTTCAACCTCACCTACGGAACTGAAGTAGTGATCCTGGCGGAAATCGAAGTACCAACATTGCGACTAGAAACATACGACGATCGGACGAACGGAGACGAGTTTCGTACCAACCTTGGCCTATTGAACAAGGTAAGGGACCTCGCGCACATCCGAACAGCGGCATACCAGCAGCAGGTAGCTTGCTACTACAATACCAGAGTAAAGCAATGAAGCTTCCGAGTCGGCGACCTGGTCCTTCGTAAGATTATGGTGCCCGAACCCGGCGTGGGCAAACTTGGACCAAACTGGGAAGGGCCCTATAAAGTAAAAAGAGCGCTCGGGGGGGCATACGAACTCGAAACCTTGGAAGGCAAACAAGTACCTCGAGCGTGGAACATCGTGAACTTAAGGCGATACTACCTATAAACCGCCAAGCGAAGTGGACGAAATCAGGTCCTATGGGCCACGATGCAGAGCCAAGAGGAACCTCGACATAAACAAGCAAAGAAGTCGAGCATATTATCAGCTCGGCAAAAAATCAGTTCGCTTCAAAAAGCCTTCGCGGCAAAACAGGTCGCGGAAGTATAATAACCCGAACAAAGTGGCATCGACAAAGAATCAGTTCGGGGAAAAGGAATACGGGCAAAAAGACTATCTATTCCGTTGCAAGAAACAATACATTGGCCATCAGAAGGGACTTACACAAAAAATAAATAAATAAATAATTACATGCCCGGAGCTACTTCTTTGCTATTAGAAGGCACTTCAACAACACCCGAAGGCCCTGCCTCTCCTTCAAAGTCCGGCTCACCATCGGCAGCATTGGCCATCTCCTGAGTTATACGCGAAGTGGATATGGCACTAACATCGAGGTCGGGGTACGTATTCCGGATCATCCACCTGCTCAATTTGAACCCCTCCTGTAAGAATCCACCATCAGATCGTCAAAACGCGGAGAGGTAATGTAGTCTTCAACTGCCTTCTTCTTGGCGTCTTCAATGCCTTGGGAAAAAATCTGTGTTCTCTCCCTGATGTCCTCCTGAAGATATTTGACTTGATGCTACAAATCCAACTTCAAGTCCGCCATATGCTTGACAACTACCCCCATGGCCTCAGCGTCACGCTGAGACCTCACCTGCCTGGCCATCGCGATGCGAGCAGCCTCTTCGGCAGCATAAGCGGCCACCTCAGCAGCCCGGGTATTTGCCTCTGCAGCACGAAAAGCTTCTTCAACATCATGAGCGGCAGCCTCAGCAGCTCGCGCCTGTCGCGAGCTCCTCTCCACTTGGGCCGCTAAGGCATGAATTGAAGAATTCACCTACCAAAAGAAACAAGTGAGCAATAACAGCAAAAGCGACAGAAAATGAAAAAGGCAGACGAAATCTAATTTACCACCATAGCATGTGTTATGGTGCGGCAAGCGATCTGATTCAAGGGAAGATCGGTCCACGCCGTGATCTCCTCAGGGAAAGTAGCCTCCCTACTCTTATGAAGAGCGTAGTTCGGCGTCAACACGCTCCTGAACTCCCCTTGAGCTCCCGAGTCTGAGGGCCCAGCCCGCGTATGAGCGGACCCAGAGTGAGCAGGGGCACTTGAGTATGCAGGAGTGCCCATATGAGTGGTCTCAGCGTAAGGCGCCCCGACAGTTTCGTGCATCGGTGGAGTCACCTCGGGCTCCCTGGGCAGATCCTCCGGCGTGTGGTCTGGAACTTGGGGCTCCTCATCCAGGGGCAGCTCGGTACGAGTTCGCTTGGCGACCCGCTTCCTCCTCTTCATACCTTGGAACAAACGCCCCCCACGAGTTCTCTCCGCGTCCATCACACCTGTAGAAACGAGCTCGACATCAGAAAAAATGAAAAGAACGAAGCAAGCAAGAAACCGCATAGCTAGAAACCTACCCGAACTCAGGCCGGCCGCAATAAGCTTGGCCTCTGTTAAGTAGTGATGGCACTTTAAACCTTGCTATGCCCATTGCTGGAGGCCCTTCACCATCTCTTTATCGAGAGTAACGCCTAAATCAGGAGCGGCCTCACCCCACCCGGTCTGAAAGGGCCATCCTTGTGCACTTCGCACGCCGAAGTAGTCCCGCTTCCACGCCGGGACCTTATTAGGAAGATTGTGCAGAAGCTTAAAACCCTAGCGAGGAGAAAGGTAATATGCCCGTCTTCCCTCAGGAAGAGAACCCGCCTGTCTCTTGAGCATCAAGATAGAGGAGAATATCTCTAAGTCCAAGGGGAAGTTCTGCTCGCAAAAAAGGGAAACTGTTCCCACCAGGTTCCGAATAGAGTTCGGATGAAGTTGGCCAATGGTGACACCGAAGTGGTTTATGACTTCGACAAGAAGAAGGGTGGAAAGGAAGTCACAACCCCACAGCGAGCTACTCTCGAAAAATCACGATCTCATCAGGACCGTGTTTCCAAGGAAAGCTACCCGAAGGAATAAAATATGTATAGCCCCCAGGAAGGTTGTAAGACATAAGTATAGATTGAAGCCCCTCAGGCGTCATGGTCGAGGGACCAAACCTGTCTAGCATCCGACCTCGGCGGGAGGTAGACGCCAAACTGCCCGAAGCGGCTCGGCCTACTGGTTCATAGTCCTCGAGTTCCACCTCAGGATCACTGAGGCAGTCAGGGGACACGGCTTGGTTGGTAGAACCTACGTCGGCCCTACTTGAAGAATCGTCTGAGCTATCAAAGCTAGACATTGGGGAAAAGGTGGATTCATGAAAGTACTCACCGGAAGAAAGTTTGAAGGCTCCAGAGACTGGAACAAGCCAAAGAACCTTGAAGGCTATGTAACCAGCCTTGACGCGAGCTGGAAAAAACTTGGACGCAAGCTGAAAAGTTGGACGCGAGCTCAGTAGACAAACCGTAGAAGTGACAAATCGACTCGGGTCCCCCACTATTTATAGCTACAGTAACCAAGAATCGACCGTGCAGATCGAAGATGATCCGACGGCCCATGTTTTCGCTGACCGCACGTCCCATAAGGTCGAGACGTGATTGGCGCACGTCTTTCCGAAAAAAGCAAAATGTCAGCGCACGCCTCTTTGAAACCGACGTCGCGTCGACACGCGTCTTTCCGAAACTGATGCGCCGCACGTCTCCCTAACAGCCGCCCGCACACGTACAGCAGTGACATGCCTTTTTGAATGACCTGCTGTCACGTCCCAGCGGCGCGATTTTTTGAAATTTAAAACGTGCGGTCACAATCATCAGCATTCATGAGTAGGCACGTTTCCAGCCTTCTCGGAAATCGAAGAACCCTGGCAAAAGCAAATCGCGCAGTCAAGATTCGAAGGATGGGACAAATCCACCTACTACCTCACGAAACTCCCCGCACCAGAGCAAGACCCTTGGCGCGAGGAGTGGGGGGCAATTGATGAAGGAAGATTTGTCTCGACCTTACTGTTACGCGACACGTGGCAGAAACAACAGCTCGGCAAAAGGTCAAGCCTAAGGCATGAACAAGGGGACACTAGCGGACCGAACTCCCTACAAAGGGCCCGAACTCACCCTTGGCCCCAAAACCAGAGTAATCCGAACTGGTCAACCTTGTAACAGCTCGGGATATACCTCGCCGAACTGGCCACCTTGTAACAGTTCGGGATATACCTCGCCGAACTGGCCACCTTGTAACAGTTCGGGATATACCTTGCCGAACTAGCCACCTTGTAACAGTTCGGGATACACCTCGCCGGACTGGCCAACCTTGTAACAGTTCGGGATACACCTCGCCGAACTGGCCTACCTTGTAACAGTTCGGGATACACCTCGCCGAACTAGCCAACCTTGTAACAGTTCGGGATACACCTCGCCGAACTGACCTGCCCTATAGATAACTCCGAAATCAAGACTTCGCCTCGCTCAGCACTCCGCATCACCTCCTGGGCACCAAAACCGAACAAGTCATACCATGCCTGACACTGAGGAAGTCCGTGCCCGAGGGCGCCGCACCTGACTGACTTGGGATCTGACGTTTGGCGGCCGCACTCTAAACGGCCACCTTCCACCGCCACTGACACCGCCATCTCCAGTTAGAGAGACGATTAGGTAGTGACGGTTCTGTCCTAGTAGAAAGGACGACGGCCGAATTGACAAGCACAAGGGTAATCATACCCGACCTAAGAAGGGCCTCGGATCGAGTGCGCGAAGTGATTATAAGAGCCCCCTGCCCCCAACAAAGAAGGTATGCAAACTTTGCGCTATCTGGTATTACCTTGCTTTTGAAGGATTCTAACTTGAGATTCGGAGCCGCTACACCGTTTTCCCCCTTGGAGCTTCCTCATCTCCTCCGTTTCAGGTTTCTTAATACCCCGTTCAGAAGCAAGGTCGTGGATAGCTAAGACCGTCCGGATCGCGCTTCATCAGTAACCTTTTTGGCCATGAGGGTACCCGATGAATATGCACTGCTGTGAACGTGGACTGAATTTATCCCTACCACATTTAAGTGTTGTGGCATAGCAAAGACATCCAAATGTGAGGAGATGATCATAAGTTGGTGACTTCTGGTATAACATTTCATATGGGGTTTTACCATATAGGTTAGAGGTGGGTAGATAATTGATTAGATATGCAGCTCTAAGAACACACTCCCCCCAAAACTGGATTGACAAACCTGCTTGGAACCGTAGGGCTCTATCTACCTCAAGAATGTGACGGTGCTTCTATTCCACCACTATGTTTTGTTGCGGAGTTTCAACACATGAGCGTTGATGGGGTATGCCATTCTCAATAAAATATGTCTGCATAGGACCCGACAGGAATTCCAACCCATTATCGGATTGGGCACATTTTACCCATGTGCTAAACTGAGTTTGAACCATGGCAAAGAACATAAGCAGGTAACAATAAGCATCAGATTTGCATTGCATCAGAAAAACCCCTGTAGCTCGTGAATAATAATCCACAAAATAAGGAAATATCTAGCCCCTGTAATTAATGGAGTGTCGTATCCACCCTAGATATCTATATGTATCAAATCAAAGCATTTTGTAGAATGGGTCTTACTAATGGAAAAACAATGGTGAACCTATTTTGCCTTCATGCAAATGTCACGGCAAGTATTATTATGTTCGGGGATATGTAAATCAGGAATCAAAGAAATATTTTGATAGGAAGCATGTCCAAGTCTTGAATGCCACATTCTTGATTCAGCGTCACGTACAGCGTGAAGAGCCACTGATGGTGGGATAAGCAATAGATAATACAAACCATCATGCATCAGACTGAGTCCAATCACCTTCTTGGAGATCAGGTCCCGTATCACACAGAAGTTTGAAAAAAAAAATAGGACAACACAGTTAAGTTGTGAGGTCAATTTACTGATGGATAGTAGCTTGCATTTGAAGTCTGGCATGAACAAAACATCCCGTAGAAACAAATCTAAGGATAGTGCCAAATCAGTCTGTGATTGTATTGGCATTACAGATCCATTTGGCAAATGAATAGGTTGTCGAGTGCAGAGATAATGCGATTATCTAGACTCATGGTTAAGGGTGCCATGTGGTTTGATGCACCACTGTCCAATAACCAAGGTCCTGACTCCAATAGCCAATGAAAGCTAGAGGCCTTACCAGCAAAATTTAAGGAAATTGTTGGGTTATCAGTCTTGAGAAGATTTAGAAGTTGTTGGTACTATTCCATTATAAGGCTTGCTATTGGTGAAGAATTTGAAGTATTTGAAGCATGTGAGCTTGGCCTCGGAGTGTTGGTGTTATCCTTTTCTTGATAATGGGTTTTCATCATGCCAAATTTTCCTTTCACGTCCTAGCCAAGAGGATAACCAACGAGTTCGTAACAGCGATCTTTGTTGTGTCATGTCTTCTTGCAGTGATTACAGTCGAGATTTGGTCAATCTTTGTTATTCTTGGAACTACCTTGGCTTGGTTAGTCACATGGAAAGTTGGTTTAATCGTAGGATTCTGTTGCCCAATAACTGACTAATGTTTCTCCTCTTGCGTAATTAAGGCATATATGCCTTTACTCACAGATGGAAGTGGCTCTATTCCAAGAATGTTGGAGCGAACAGTGCTGAGGTGGTCATTAAGACCCATGAGAAATTGGTAGATGTAATCTTTCTCGCGTTCTGCTACTAGATCTTTCATCACACCACATGCACAGCAAATGCATATAGGCGCTAGGATATAAGTTGAGAGTTCATCCCAGATTGCCTTCATCTTCGTGTAATACATTGAAACAGAGAGATTATCTTGTCTGAGCAAAGTTAATTCCTATTTCAAGTGAAATACGCGAGGAGCATTTCCCTGCAAGAATCTTTCTTCAAAATCCAACCAGATTGCATGGGAATCATTCATGTAAGCAACATTGTCATGTAACTCTCTGGCCAGGGGACTGTAAATCTAGGATATGACCATCGAATTACATTTCTTCCAAGCAAAGAGCTCTACTGGTCTTGTCTTATCCGACTTCAAGGTTGTGTCGTCAACAAAACCAATCTTGTTCTTTGCCCAAAGAGCATTGTTCATTGCTCTTTTCCAATTCGGATAGTTGTCACGTTCCAAAGAGTAGTAACTAGCACCATGCCAGGGTTGCCTGAGGTGCCAAGATAGTATGGGGATGTAGGATCAGAGAAGTCTATGTCTCTACACCCGTCGTTTCTAACCACCATTTTCTTGTGATCTGATGAAGAACATAGTTGTTGGCATTGCTAGGGAAACCAAGATGCAACGATTGATTAAACTATTAGCTCTAATACCATGTAAAAGCGTAGAGTTGTGACAGCAGGTTGTAATGAGGCGACAGTAACTTGCAATAAGGTGACAAAATGAGCATTACCTCAGAAGATAAAATGAAACTTTATTGCGTTTCTTAGTGGTATACAATGGTATTTATAAATACAATTTGATGCTTCTAGCTTGCCGAGCAAGTGGCAAGAAACCAAGATCAAGATCAAGAATAAACCAGCTGGAATGCCAGCTAGAGAAGTTGAGTAGCACGTGTAGCATGGGTTCTTGATGTCGTAATAATCGGTGTTTATGATGGTCAAAGTGGTCTTGAAGCTTCCTGTTTTTTAGAGAAATGGTAGAAGTTGCAAAGCTTGGATGAGATTTTGAGGAAGAAGCAATCGGAGTTCCAAGAACAGACTATTACTTAGGGCAAAGCTTGCGTATTGTGGTGAATCTCCCCTTATCATTTGATGGCAACAAACCGAATGAGCTTCTATCAGAGTATCAGGTTTAAAAACATGTCATTTCAAAAAATATTGAAGACATTTTAAACTTTCAGCCAGGTCTGAAATGGCCTGACTGCGTTCAGTGCGCGGCTTGGGTCTTACCAGTTCAGATATGAAAAGTTGTTTCAGATTGTCTATTCAGACACATCTACTTGTACCGTTTTACTAGCCGAAATGCTTATTTCGGACATCTACTTGTACTCAACGGTCGTATTCCGCATAAGCTGTGGCTTTTGGTTATGCATTTCTCTTGACACAATAATTAGTACCTGCCATCAGGGGCGGAGCTAGGATTCTTTATTGAGAGGGGGCCAAAGCGTGATAAGCATGGATAGGGGGGGCCAATAAATAAGAAATATGGATAAGGGGTAAAATATGTGGGATTTAAACAATTACTATGAGGGTTTTCAAGGCATAGGGAGGGCCATGGCTCCCCTCTACCACCTACCACCCCCTGGCTCCGCCCCTGCCTGCCATCAGCCACCCTATTCCTATTCAAGCTTGTACAGCCAGCATTTTTCTTGGACCCCTGGCCAACTTCTTGCAATTATCCCAAGGCAGCTTCCTTGAATAAAAACAACATTTCATGAATCATTACTATCAAGTTGATAAGACGATGTGGGAAGTATAAAGCATGTCATGATTACAAAGAGCTTGAAATGTTCTTTCACTATATGCTTCAGTTTCTTACATCACTCTGGTACCATAAATCAAACCATGCGCGTCCAAAACTGAGAAAACAAGAGGGAATAATAAATAAATACATATTTATTTCCATGGGTTCTGCATTATACAAGAGAGAAACTCACAATTTGGACTCAGTAAGGCTTCTTCGTGTTCGTCTCAAACACATGTATAGACTACTGATACATAAACCACAGCTCATACATAAACTACTGAAACCCCCCTTCCTGTGAATCTCTCCTTCACCAGCAGAACTTCTTTTTCTGCGAAACATAAAATAAGATTAAACACACATCCCAGTGTCATCAATGATGTACATAATCTTTTCTTACAGAATAATGCAACCAGATAGTCAAAACTTACCTGGAATTTGGCTGCTTCTTGACGGTCAATGTACGCAAGGAGTTCCTCTTGTCTCATTAGAGCTTCATGAAGAGCCTGCCCAAGGACACAAGTAAATATAGACAAGCAAAAACATAAACACACAGATTATTCTAGAAATTTGAGACAATTTATCCGGGGGTAGACTGGCGAATCCATATAAAGTAAAAAGTGATTGAAGGAGAGTGTTAGTCTCTGTGCTGATTTTTTTTTTTTGTACGATATTATCTTGTACAGCTCGTTTTCTCCTTTTCATTAATAAATGCATGATTAACTGTTACTTATAAAATATACAAACAGGAACATAATCGCTTTTAGATATCATCATTGTGTGAATCCCCTCCCTTGAAGATATCAGTTAGGCATAAGGTGATATGAGCACAACCCATCTGCTGGATGGGTGACCCCTCCAAATTGGCCATGTTGCAGAGTCTGTTCAAATCCTAGCACTACACCCAATCATGGTTTTTTCCCCTAGCAGCACTATCTGTTGCAATTTCAAAAGTAAATAAAAAAAAACAAAAAATAACAAAAACAAAAAGAGAAAACTGTCATGAAGCATTAGGGTACTACTATGAAACATGGGACATGGGACTTGGGAGTAGGAACATAATATGAACTGATGTCAGGAAACATAATGCGGCCTAAATTGCCATTTTATGTGGATCCCCCTTCTGCGAAAGGCCTGTCTAGTAAGGTACCATAAACTGCATGGTTTCCAGCGCTTGTGAATTCACAAGAATTCTCTACCAAATACAGTGTAGAGAATGGGAGGGCACTGGACATTGGGAAGTAATAATACAAACAAGTGCATGCTTTCCCAGCATTCTCCAGGTTCATCAGACTGACATCAGTCATTAATCCCACTATTCTGACAACAATGCGATGCTCCACGTCACTAGGGAGCCCCATCATTTTGACCTAACAGAGGCATTGGGACTGTAGGATTGACCGAGTTCACATCACCCCACAAGGGGCCGCCCCACAACGCCCACCCCCACCGTGTATTGGGAACATCTCCCGATGATGTCAGACATCATCGGTTCTGATACCATCATAGGGAGATGTTCCCAATACACAGCGGGGATGGGCTGTGGGGCGGAGATGTGTACTCGGATTGACCTTATGTCTTATCATAGCAACAGATGCAAAAACCAGTATGATAGTATACCTTCTTTGTGGCAATAAGCTCTGCTTCTAATGCATCAACGCGACAAACAGCAGCATTCAACAGCTCCTCTTTCTCACAAGGCATTTCAGTTGGCTTCAACCGAAGTATGTCTACCTTCTCCTCTAACTCCCCCAGTCGTTTCAGTACAGATGACAGAAGGTCTGTTTCTGTAAATCGAGTTGGTGAAGGAGGGCAGAACTCCTTAGATGCTGGTTTAAGTGAGAACTCTGATGTGTGGGGGACACGAGTGGACAATGGATCAGGAAGCTTCTTCAATACCCGGGATGTTACTGAATGGAGGAGAGCATATAGTATCATGACAAAGGTCATTGACAGTCTGAAAATCTGAGCCTGAACTCCTTCTGGAGTCTTCTGAGATTCAGGTGAAGGAAGTGTCCCTGCATGATAGATGTTTTAGAGGTGCAAATTATCATATTGAGTAATTAAGCAAAACATAGAAATGCTTGCTAACCATAACCAAGGCAGTTCACAGACTAGGTCTATGTATACAGATCACACACACACACACACACACACACACACACACACACATACACACACACACACACACGCACGCACGCACATTTGCTGATGGTTCACAGATTTTGTTACTATTAGAAAACTGCTTGAAGTCAATAGTCCAAAAGAAAACTCCTTGAATTGTCCAAATTGAATCACAAATTCAATAATGCCCATATTCCTATTTAACACGAGCAAGTTTCCTAGGTTAACAGGACAAAGTTCAATTTTCACCCAGAGACTGTGTTGTCAAAAATCCTTCAAACCTAGCAATTAAAACCCTACCAAAACCCGTGGCTAGAATCATCTTCTTGGCTTCAGAGTTAGATAAACACAGCTGCCTTCATATTTTAATTATCACCTGAATTCAGATCAATGATGGCTTAGCTATACCTGGCAAGATTAGATGCTAAGAAAATAACTTTGAGAGTTGATGCAGAGTAGAGCAGGTTGACTAGCATAACTTTACACAGAAAAAAAGTAAACCATGAATGAAGCTATCAGAAACCAACCAACTTAAAATATGTCTAGAAAAGAATTTGCTAATTGAAAAATTAAACACCATCGGAAGTCAGCATAATTATACACTGCTTGTGATTTCTTATCGTGGAAACAATAAGAAGCCCTAAGTTTCTTTTTTTTTTTAATCTGTAATTTCCTTCTCAGTTACCATGTTCAAAAGATGACATTTGTGTTGCCAGAACTGAAAGAAAAGGAAATAAAAACAAAAGGATAAAAGCCTCGTCAGTCCACAAACATCATCTGTACGTACAGAAAAGAGTGAAGCTAACAGAGACAATGGTCACATGGTTCAATTTAATGCCCATCTAAGCTTTAGCCATCTTCTCCACTTATCATCCTTCCCTTGAAGAAAAATATGTAAATATGTGCAAAGGATTTAAGAGATGATAAAGAAAGCAAAGTGAATTCAATTTTGAAAGAGAAAAGGAGACATTTGAAATAGGGAAAAATGCAGAAGTGGACAGGGGTTGCAGGTGCACTCCCAGCTTTGCTAGTGCCATATGTTTTAGAAAGCAAACAGGGTATAAGAGAAGAGTTTGACAAGTAAAAAAGTAGAGTCACTGACCCTAAGAAAAAGTGAGGTCCATTGGGGACAAGCTTTCAAACATGAGTTTTTGACCTGACTAAGTACTAAAACCTTATTGGTAATTAAGCCAAATTTCAAGAGTCAGTCAAAATATCAAGAAAAATTCAAATGCAACTGATAAGAGAGAGGAGGTAAATCCGTCCTTAAATTCCATTTCTATCTCTTCTGATTTGCTATCATTTCTTTATTTTTCTCTATTTCATTTTTATTTTTTCCATTTTATCTAATCCTGTTTCTTCTATTTATCTTTGATTTTTATCTTTTTCCTTTCTCTTTAATTTAGACCATATTGTGAGGATAACCATTCTTTATAGATTCCATTTTGATTACTCTAAAAAAGGGAAATCTAATTGGGTGTTTGGTAAGAGGAATCACATCATCTAAACACTTCCTCAGGAATCACTGATTTTAAGGTATTTGGGGGAATCATTGATTTCTCCAAGAAAACATGTTTAGTCAAAATAATAATGCTCAAGGTGATTCTGCAGAAAGTATGACAGCTGTTACAACATTACCGATTTTCATATTACTGGCATGTACATGTCACTGCCACATCAGCAATCAATTTAAGAATCACCCTTATTCATGAAGTTATCTGCCAGGGCTTCGGCCATTGCCCCAAATCACAAGAATTAAGACTAACCAAATCTTATACTGATTTTTGAGGATCAGTATTACCAAATAGGGTTGAATAAGCTGGTGTGGAAATATCATAAATGAGAATCAGAAAATTGATTCCTCCAATAAAACATTGCCTAAGAATTAAAGTTATTGTTCCTCCATTAAAGATGAACTAGTAGTGCCAACCTTTGGAAGCAAAAGGCCTTTGAAAGGAAGGTTGTTTCTTCCATCCTGCATCAACAGCTTTGTCAACCATGGGAACATATTCATCATACTCTGAGAAGCCAACAGTGTAATTTGCCTTTGCAGCCACTTTAGCCTGTATGTTAATCAAAGAATGTTAAGAAAGCATGTACAATTGCTCTAAATTGTAAACAGCTTCTTCCTCAGCAGTCCATGATTATATGTTAAAATAATAAATTAATAAGAGTATAGGATCCAGCAGACACATTATTGTAATGACAAAGTAGAGAACTAACTTTTAATTGAATTCATGTGAATTCCACAAATTATATAAATTGCAAGATTCATGTGTCAAATTGTAGGATTCAAACAAAAAACATAAGATTTTTACAGAAAAGGATGGTTCAAATTGAAACCTTTGTGATTCATGGTTAAATTGTGCATGGTATTGTAAATTACAAGATTTTGGCAACATTAAAATGAAGACATACTTCTTCGCGAACTGGTGTCAAACGGGGATGTAGATAACTCCTAATTGCTTTAGGGGAAGAAATGTCCTCAGCTTCCGAGCCTGATTCAGCAGTAGATGCTTCACCACTTTTTATCTGCTTCAGCAAATAATAAAGCTAGTTGTCAATAGAGAATGAAAATTCTATTAGACAATTTACAACAAAACTAAACACTGATTATGGGATGAAGATTGCACAAGATGATCCGAAAGGTCTTACAGTTGGATAATATGGTCTAGCACAAGCAATTATCTTCCCTTCGCTGTTGGAAACTGTAACAACTTGTCTGTCACACCGAGCTTCACCATTAAGAACCATCTGCATTATAATGCAAATGCAATAACTCATATTTAGTCTCAGACCATATATGAAATATAATAAAGGAAGAGAAAGCCTAATGGACGGATCCTGCGGCAACTTCAGTATCCTAATTCAAAAAGTTTCTGAAGGAGATAGAGAACCTTCAATATATTTGGATCCTTCCATGGCCCCTTATCAGATCTTAGGCAACCTCCCTGATCTGCACAAGTACAGATACCACCAAGAAAGTCTGGTAATTCACTGGCATCAATTATTTCAAGCAACTTGCTATGGTACTTGTTACCAAGAACCTGAGGAAAATTTTAAAAAATAACCCATATTATAAATAATTCTCAACATCCCTAGAAAAGCTAAGAACCTATCTTTAAATAAATGGAAGAAATTGCATTCTTGCATACATGAATCTTGGAAGTTGTTTTTGGGTCAAGGAAAGTCTTCACAGTGCTCCATAAAAGCCTGAAACCAGGACCAGCATTGATGATGAACATACGGCATAGCGTCTGCACCAACGTATTATCCATGTCATATAAAAGCATAATGCATAAGGATATTCTAATGTCATTTCAAGTTCCTGCAATCAATATTGGAAATGTAGTGGGAGTACCTACCATCAAGGTTTGAAAAAATAGAGAAACTGGTCAATTTAGATTTTGCAACCAAATTTTTAGAAAGTGGAACAACACCTTATGGGGGTTTTTACAAACATGAAAGGTTCTTGTTTGTTTTGAGAAGTCAGAATCACTTAAAAATGGCGAAGTAGCATTTTCAGTTCGTGTCAAAGTAAAACAAAAATATAAACAAATGGATTAAGAGCCTAAATTTTAGATTTACATGTGATTTTTTATCCACCCAAAACAGATTGCACGCTTATGTAAACATACAGTGGGTAAAAGTTTACACCTGATTTTTAGAAAATAATGACAAAGTTTACACTGGTTGGTAGTTCAAAGTAAATGCTGGTTCAAAAAAATAAAGCGCTCAACAATACAGACCAATACACCTCATTTGGCGTATCGGTCTGTATCAATATTTAGAATCTTGTCGATATCAATGCATAAAGAAGCATAATTACTTATTATGGTCCTAGTCAAAGCATTTATGGCTATATCACCAACCAAAATTTTTGCCTAAGCAATAGGCCTCCAAAATGTTTAGGCAAGGCATTAACTACACTAAAAAATTTTAGCCAAGTAATTGGATTGAACCCAGATAGGGGTATATCCAAATCTGAATTCAATTCATGTATATGTCCAGATACCCGCTTTAATTAAAAACTAAATATATCTGTATAGAACGAGCATAATAAATCTACAAAATTAAACATAAAATAAGAAAATATGTATTGTAAATAGAAAAATAGGTGTTTATGAATCCAAAATCCAGCTAAATCCTAAAGAGCTTTCTAAATTAAAATTCCACAAAAGGTATCTCATATACAATTGGATTGGATTCTAATGGATTGGAACAAGCAAATCCAAATCCAATTCAATTAATAAATGCATAGCATCTTCAAATGCAATTCAAAACCAAATGGATATATGAATCCAACTTAAACTCCTACACACACACACACACACAAAAAAAAAAAAAAAAAAAATCCCTAACTTGAATGAATCCAGTTGAACTTGAGTCGGATTAAATCCAATCCATTTGCAGCTTATGGCCAAGATAAACAAAAACTAAGATAAGGCTTTTCATTCAGTAAAACTGTCAGAAACAAAAATCTTTGAAAAAATTTGGCAATGTTTAAGATCATGAATGAACCGAAGTAAGCATATCTAAACTGTTTTGAGTTGGTTATACAAATCACAGCTCTGCTGCTGCAGCATGTCTATATCAAGGCAATAATGTACTAGCTTAAGGACCTTATGGCTCCATACCTCAGGGTAGTTGTCATTATCAATCTTCTGTAGCCGCATGATAAGTTCCCGTGCAGCTTTACTGAAATTCTTTAAACTCTGATAAAAGAATAAAAGACAAATAAAAATTTAAGTAACCAAAATAAGTTCTAACCATAACCAACTACATTTTTTTCAAAGATAACCATAACCAACCATATAGTTTCAACAGAACAATAAAACAATTTCCTTAGACTAAGAAAAAAAGGACAATCAACATACCACACCCTGAACATCAAGAATAGTTGTGCTAGAATCAATATGCCTCTTTGCAGCAATAGAACAGGCTGGAAACTTCACCGCAAAGCTCCTCTCAAACTCCTGCACATGGTATCTCACATATCGGTCCATATTTGTCACTTGCATAAGTTTGTTTGGATCAACTTTTCCCAGTCTTTCGATATAAACAGGTCTTCCCTCCTTATCCACACCATGATGGCCATGGGGGTAGTATTGTAAAACTTCATTCAACTCTTTGAACTCGAAATCCTGGTGAAATTTTTGACACAAAAACCATGTCAATCAAAAAAGACGTGATCACAAATATAAGGAGATTATCAATTCATAGTAATCCCCAATGAGGGGAATGGAAGGGAAGAAGTCAAGCAAAATTGAGATGTAGGCAGAGTTTGAAAAAGATTCTTGGAAAAGAGGAAGCTAGTCCACTAGATCAAACCCATGTTCCCTAGCCATATCTAAGTGATGCCATATTATTCTTCACATTTTTTAATTTTTTTATCCTCTAATAAAAGAACATGGAAAAAAATAAAAAACTGCAGCATTTCAATGATTCATTTTTGTAAGACCGGTTTTCGCATTTCTTTAAAATAAGTATATAAAGCTGTATTTGTCTTTTCTTTTTTCCTATTTATTACAGCTCTGTTCTGTTTATTTCTCATCTATCTCATTTCTTTTCTTTTGTTTTTATATAATTATTCTTCCTCCTTTTTATATGACTTATTCTTTTTCCATCTTTCAATCCCTGAAACAAGAAACTCATCGTCAGATCATTTCCTCAATGCTTCAACATTACAACTCTTCCGACTCTTTACACATTTTATGCAAATATGCTTTCACCGTAAAAGTCTCCATGAAACTGTGGTTCGAATTACCTCCATAATAGTGTCAGCACCAAATTCCTTCCTCCATTGAAGCATTTCAGCCCACATGTGCTTTGCTTTCTCAATATCAAATTTTCTTGCTTTCAAAAATCTGCAAAGTATTTGTTGAACATGAAAACCGTATAAACATAAAGGATAAAAACAAATAACTAAATGATTTCAATCATTAAATACACAGACAGACCCAGAAATAGGTATCAAAGAGACTACGGTATAAGTCATCCCTTCCAGCCACTACCTCAGCCAGATGATCAGCAAACAGACTGATCTAGGAAACCAAAAGAGATAATTAACTTGAATGGACAAGAGTATATGGTGCTCAATAGGATGGTAGTGAGTGGTTATGAACAATAGCAACTAAATTATGAGGTATCCAAAATAGAATCGACTGTGAAGGTGGAGTGATTGACTTATTTTTGGCCATCCATCTTGGTAAAATTCAAGGACTTGAGACTAAGTAACCTATTAAGTTACTAAAATAGAAACAACTTTATATCTAATGAAAAGTGATGGTACAAAGATAAATAGCTTTTATTTAGCCACTCATGAGGATCATGTAGTTTTTTGTATTGGAATACTTCTCTTCATACATCTGTTGGACAGTTTTTATATGCCCTTAGCTTCAATAAGTTTTGATGTACTTTTAATATTTAGTGTAAATAAATGAAACACATGTTTGATTCATGTTGTGTGGTATACTTATGTGTAAGACCCTAAAACTTGACACTTAATGAGAGTTGTGTTGGTTTTAAATGTTCACAGCCGTTGGATAAGTCTGGGGAGATTTATCCTGCAAAGGCTGACACTGGTGTGCTGTCAACTATTGAAGTGGCTTGTCTCAGCCACCAGGGTGAGACCCGAGGCACATGCAATGTATGATTAATTGAACCCTTGAACCGGACCAGATTTCCAGTATTGCCCTGGACCTTGGAGATTGATGGGCAAAACTGGTAAGTTACACCTGACCCCTAGACCCGATTATGGTACTGCACTAGGTGTCGGATTGGGTTATCTTTGATATACCAATTAGTGAGATCCTTAGTGGGGGTCAAAACCTGGTATGTTGGGACAGTTTGAGAATTCATCTAAGTGGGTGATCATAGTGACGGGATCAGCCCCTTTGTCGGACAAAGGTAATGATCGGGGATGCACTCTCTCTAATGGAAACCAAACTGTCGGTAGTTGAATTCAATCGTTGGAATTTTGTTTTGCGAAATTTATATATATGATATATATTTAAGTATGATTTCAAAATGTTTGCAAATGATTTTAATTCCCGGGATCCATGTAAGTAGAGAGTGCAGCATTGTTCCTTGCAACCGAGGGAGATGTCCTCTCTTGTCGGGCAGTGCTTGATCATTATGGGTTGAGAGGTTAAGTGTAAGGCTATTTGGGATAACACCTGAATGGCTAATCTTGTACCTGTCCACAGTCCCTGGGTTTTTATAAGATGGCTTGCCTAGGGACCACTTAGTGTAAGTGTTGGGCCCATAGGGTCCATATGATGGGCTCAGGGGGTTTACTGGGCTCTCTAGTGAATTTGGCCAGGCCTTATAACAGAGGCTGGGCCGAACCCATGTGGCTGGTGTGTAGATCAATGCTTAGATCCCACGCCATACAAAGAAACCCAACTAGGCAGCAGTTTGGAAGACTTTTGAGCACATAACCTTATTGGGCCTAAAGCCCATTTCAAACTGGGTTGATTTGATCAGTCATTATTAAGGGGCGGATCTGAGATTAGGATGAGCCCAAAAGCTTATCTAATCTGCAGATAGGATTAAGAAGAGTCATAATCCAAATACAGGTTTGGATAAGGGGCAACTCCTGATATGATCAAGAAATTCTTTCTTAATCATTAAGCAACTGGAAGAAACCCTAATCGAATTACATGAATTCAAACCCTAGGGAGACAGAACACACACTCTGTAGTTTTATGAGATTGGATCTCAGAAACCCTAGAGAAAAGAAAAGCAATTCGCCATCTATTTCTCAAGTTTCCTCTAGTTGCAGCCGCCACCATCTGTCATAGTTCGTTTCTCTCTGTTAGGGAAAGATCAAAAAATGTTCTTGATATCAGTCTTTGTTGAAAGGATGATTTGGTTTGGTACTCATTGTCATCCAAAGGATTCTCGTGAAGGATTCAATGTGTAGGACGCACCCTACTGGTTCTGTTCCACAGTTGTTGTGTCATCTTCAGCAGGAGCAGATCTTGGTTCATTCTTTGGGCGTGAACACCAACTTTGGGAGAAATTTTTTTCTATGGATCAGGTATAATTACTCCCTTCACTTTCGGTTCAGATCTAGTTCGGTTCTAGTTCAAGTATGATCCTTGAATCTTGATTCTAAAATTAGGGAATGTGATTCCCAGTTGAAAGGCAGGTAGAAAATTTTTGAAATTCACCCACCTATTCCGCAAACCTTTGGCATCCATACGATGGATTCTACCATCCCTTTCAACACCAATGTAAATAATCCTTACTTATAAAAGAAAAAGTTAACATGATTAAGTTGTTACATTTGTTGGTCAACAATCTTCAAACATTCACCAACATACAAGTCTCTGCCTGTTGCAAAATAAAATTCTTCAAATAGTAGCTTATTGGTCCAATTAGAAATATACATTTAGTATGCATCTTGAGAATAGGTATTTCGTTACTGAAGCATGGTTTGTAACCAGAAATAATAAGTGTTTCTAGACCATTCTACAAGGGTTCCTAGCTTGAACTTGATGAAATGGATCTCGTATCATAATCTTAACAGAAATACAACATTGTACTAACATGTAACTTTGCATAGAATTATAAACTATCAGAATAGTGCATAATGTAGGTAACTAGATATACACAAAAATAATAAGAGAAGGAAACATAGTACCTTAACATCATGTGATAATCATCATGCCTTTCAGGTAGCAATTCATCCAAAAGCAGAGTTTGTCGAAATGCATCTACAGCCCTTAGTTCCTCCACATCTCGGACATCCTCTATTGAAACCGAAACAACTCGACCATCACTTTTCCTCCTACTCTTTTTCTTAAGAGAATGCCTGAATCTAGTAGATGCATTTATTGCTTTCTTCTTCAAAGAACCAATTCTCGTCTTCCTTTCATCCTCTGAATTTTCAAAATCAGATTTCCTTTCTCTTCTTTCATCATGGCCAGCGAACCCCTCAAAACCTGTATAATAGTACAAATTCACTCATGAAATATTGAATAACAAACATTTCATAGAAACTCCAATCTCCAGGATAAGCATTGGTACAGAAAGGTGCTTCATCATGATCTAGCATAAATAGCTGATTTCAGTTTTACAATTATGGTTAGCAGTTCCTAATTTTCATTATCAGAAAGAAGAAAGAAAAGAAGTCTAAATAATGGAGAAGCAGAATTTAAACTAAACTTAATAAGTAAAGTTCGCAAACAACCTAAAGTTTAGAGTATGATAGGGAAAAAAAGAGACAGAAGCACATTAGCATATTTAATACAAGCCCCTCCCCCCCCCCCACCCCCCACCCGGCAAAAAAAAAAAAGAAAAAGAAAAAGAAATCAAGCTTGAAGCATGAAAAGCCGCAACACACAATAGAGAATATGCTCAAAATCGAAGATTAGGAATCAAATTGCCCAAAAAGAAAAAAAGAAAAAAAAAATCCACAAGGTTGAAGTTGAAACAATTTCGTCTAATAAGCAACTGCTGGTTTAAAGCGAATACTGTGAAAATTGCAATTGCACGAACTACAGAGACGCCTATGATAAAAATCTTAAAAGACCAACTGGGAAATATTGGAGTATCTTCAAATTCCCATTAAACTAAAGTCCTACGACTTGAAGCATATAGACTACGGAACTCTGAAATACAATATGCAATTATAACAAACCAGAAAGGGGAAAAAAGAGATAAGAAACATAGAAATTTTCAAATTGTGACTATATAACTCCAAGGCTAAATAATTGAGATCAAAATATCCAATTAAAAAATGTCCTCAAACCTTGAAGAACAATGCCAAATTTCCCTAAATAATTCCTAGCATGAAGCTACTTAATTTAGTAAATTTCGAACAAACCAAGCCCAAAGACCACCCTATCGAAGTCAATAATCACTGCCGGTCAACAACCACTACCAGAAACAGAAAACAAACGGCTTACAAAAATAGGCGAAACTCTAGAATCCGCAAAATCAACAAATAAGAATGACAAGAAACCACAAAGACGCAGCAAGCAAAGCGGGAATACTCACAGGGCCTGGCGAACCGATCCAGCGGTCCCGACATCCCTACTTTACCAATCGAGATGGGAAAATCTGTAGCCGATAGAATCAATCATGCACCACCCCACAATCAGAAACCGTAGAAAGACCTACATTCCGATAAGAAGCCCTGAACAACACCAAACCATATAAAAAATGCATCAAAAAACCAAAAAGAAATCCTCGAATCGTTAGTAACGAGGAGAGGAATCAAATGGTCATAAATGCTTGGATTGATACCTTCAAGGTTTCCACCCGTAACAGATCCTTCAAGCATTAATCGAAGAATCTCTCTGATAGCATAGGGCGATACATATAGAAACAGAGAGAAAGGGGGGGGGGGGAGGGGGATCGGGCCGTCAGGCATCAGCTCAGGGGGTGGGAAAGAAAAATTGATTAGCAAAAAAACATATAAAATAAATAAATATCAATAGTTGTAATTTGTAAATAATGGAAATAAATTCGAAAGAATTGATGGAATGGAAGAGACAGGCGATATAGGGGGAAGAGGAGGGTTCAGGCTAGGGCGGAGATAGTGTACTGTACGAATTATAATTGATGTCTGTTGTTTGTTTTCTCTTTATTGTCGCGTGGGACCATTCACACGGGATCGTATTCCACGTGGCGACTGAAGTAGCATGCCGACGGCAGCTGTAGCTCCTGTAGACTGTAGTATTACTCCTGCCAACTCAGGGTAGTAAAGTAAAACAACTCAGAGTAGTTATATGATCCCTAGACCAATGGATTAGAATCTGTAGAGAGGGTTTTAGAAAGAATCCCTAGACCAAAACACCCAATCCAAGAGATCCATTCCGTGAGCTGAGACGCTGAAGAGTTGAGTTGCCGACTTGTGGTTGTGGTCCTAACTCCAAGGGGCAAGACGAGTTGAGAGTGAAAAGTAAAAACTGAACTGAATACACGTTTTTGTCCTTTCGAACCTAACGTAGGGGTATGTTTGGCTAATGGCATAATATCAATGCACCCGCCAAGTTATCATGCTCTCTAGACTCGTAGTCGTAGAAAATTAGAAATGTCACGGCTGGGGTACTATTTACTAAAATAATGTGAGTTGGAAAAACGAATGGAAACCAAACACACCCCGACAGAATCCACTATTCTGGGATTCCAGGGATGAAGAAGGGCTTGAAGGGCCTGTCAGCTGTCGCTTTATTTTAGCTTTTAAGTTATTAAAAATTAAGCGCGAAAGGTATGTCTGAGCTTTCAACTGTTTTTTTAATGGAGAAGTGATGAACATTGGACAAACATCTCACCTAGTCACCTTATTCTCTCTCTCTCTCTCTGTAAACCAATAAAAGTCCATCTATTGATTGGAGAGTTTGGATAAATTAAGCCAAATTATGGGATGATTAAACAATGTATCAACATTACATATTGTTGTGGTTTGGTAAAACGTAAAATATTAGTTGGCCGCTTTTAGCCTTGAACATTGAAGCTTGTCCATTTTCTATGTACGTGTTTGGCCATTTTGACGTTTTTTGAGAAATCGGTGTTGTATGCATGAAGGTTTGTTGCATCGTTTTTTTATAAAATGGCTTTTTTTTTATTTTGTTTGGTATTAATGTTGTCACATAAGCAGTTTTTCTGAGAAAACAGCATTGGTTTTGTTTGGTACCAATGTTGTATAATCGCTTTCAGCATTGGTATACATTATTTAATGCCCAAGATGATGCTACATTGATACTATGTCATTATATTGCTGACAGCAATGAGCTGTTTTTTGAGAAAATATTGAATTTAACATTTCTTTGGATTACACTTTTTCGATTTTCAAGGTGCCGTATAGAATAACGTTTTTTTTTAAGTGATGCCAAATAAGAGGCCATTTTTTAAAGTATGACTTTTTTTTTTTTTATGTGGCACCATTTTCTCAAAAAATGGCATTGATGCCAAACACCACCTATATATATATATATATATCAGAATGCATACAAGATAGAGAGAGGACAAATGAGAATTAAAGCACTTCAACCACTGGTACTGGGAAAGAGACAGGTTCCATTAGTGAAAAAAAATGGCTTTTCCTAGGATTGATGCTCTTAATTCTCTCAGCTTGTAAATACAAACATAGATGGGTGAAAAATAAAGTACATAATTTTTTTTCTAACAAAATAGAAAACCCATGCACCATTAACTGCATTGAATTATCTTGTTATTAAACACTTATTCTAGACTAAACTTTAAATATGAAAAAGAAAAAACAAGTCATCATATCGTAAAATATTCATTATTATTCTAAAAAATCAAGGTTTAAGCTGTATTTTGCATTCTTTATTTTAAGAATTTATCTCTTTTTTGCAATTAAAAATTTATTATCCTATAAAAATATTTTAATGCCAAATACAGTCTTAAATCATCAAAATAAATAATTGCATTATTGTTTTAAGAGGGGGGAGGATGAATTATAAATTCTGACCTAACACAAGTAAACAATAACTTGTACCAAAACAGACAAGAAGCGGACAGTGGACAAGCACCAAAGCGCATAAATAAATGTATAAAAAAAGAATATTGTGTTCGAAGAGAACAAATCACCGACACCGCTAATGTAATATAATGGCTGGCTATACCCTTCTCTCTCAAGAATGAAAAGGCAAATGTGTGGTTAAAATGAGCCAACTCAGGGTCGGGGCAACTGTTGTTTCTTGTGCAAACGATGATACACTTTGTTTGGTGGACTAACGTGTCGAGATCATTTATTTTATTTTTAACTGAAGACCCGAAAATATCTTTCACGTGCCCATGCTGTTGGTGTCCCCAAAGGGCCCCATTCGTCACACTCACTGCTTGTTATGCAGGAGGCAGATTTCCTTACCATCTGGCTCTTCACATTCAGATGCAAAAACCCCTAAATTTAAAACCCACTGAATTTTCAATTTTTGACTGCTTTACGTCATAACTTCCAAACAAACAAAAAATGCATATCAAATCCAATTGCCAGCAGGGTTGGGGGTTAAGGGGTGTGGGTTGAACATTAAAAGTTAAATTTATTTTTAACTTATGTATACTAAATTAATGTAAATATAAAATACTGAATTTATTACATATTATTTTATATTTTTTAATTTATAAAATTAACTAATTATATATATATATATATATATATATATATATATTATAAAAATATTTGGATTCAATTATTAATTGGATGCAAATTGTAAAACTTGAATCCAATCCATATCCCATTATGAGATAATATTGAACTTTCAGAGCTTGTTAATAGTCCTATTTGTAATTTGTAATTGGACTTTCAGAGCTTTATTAAATCGGTAAGAAAAATAACACCAAGGAGGATGCAATTCCTCCTAGGATTTCCAAAAAAAAGGGCTGAAACTACTTTTTTTTATTTGGTAGCCCATAAATCCCCAAGTCAGGCGCACGCGGGATTTAATCCCAAATCTCTATTACAACCGGTAGGAGACCTTACTAAGCCGATGGTTTGGATTTAAAGAAAAAAGTCTTTACGAAGAGGTATTGTCTTCAAATCTGAGACGGCATGGGTCATGGCATTTAGCTCGCAGGAAATGTATTTGAAGCATGGTATTTAAAATTGGACTAAATCAGACAGTTGGATTGGAAAAACTGGGAATCGGTCATCTGACCGGTTCCATTTTCCCCCAAAACCATTGATTTTGGTCAGCAAATCATTGAACCGACCAATTAATCATTTGAATGATTTTGATCGTTTTCTAATTTATTTTTTTATTTTTTTGTCAGAATAGGCCAACCATTCGAACCAATAACCAGACCCCTAACCGATTCGGTCACCGATTCATTTGTAAAAACCACGATTTGAAACCAATAGAAGAGAACTTTTGCCCTGCATCAGTCAAGATTTCCTAATAACTTCCCTCTACTCCCCCTTCCTACTAACCCAATAAAATGATTCCAGCTGTCCCTAAGTCCTACTTGGTGTAACGATTGGCCAACACCTTAATCCCTCCATTAGATATTCTTTTAAAGAAATACCTATTTTTTAATCATTAATTAGATATTTCTAATAATAAAAAAATAATCTTCGGTTATCTGTAACTCTTTTGCCATGCATGAACTTGCCTTCTAAGGCTTAAAAAAGAAATAAAAATAAAAATGTCTATTTTAATTATACGCAAATCCCCATTCTCTCTTTTCCACTTATAATGTTCATTGAAACTCTATCATTGTTCCGTTCAATGAAAGCTTGTTTTCGATTTCTCCAAGGATCAATAAATAATTGTTAACTGGTTCAGCTTTCAAGCTGTGGGTTTAAATCATATAAAGATCAAACTGAGTTCTTTTGCAAAGGACACTGTTGGATTTTTTTTTTTTTTTTTTCTTGTTGCTGTCGTTGAAGATGTTGGGAGAAGTATAACTTTTATGTTTTTATGAAGAATATTAAGAGGGTTTTTGGATTGTGGGAAAATTTTGAAAATACTTGTGATAAAATAAAAAACCTTCAGTTCCAAGCAGATAATTTCTAGAAGAGGCAGGGCAAACAATTGAGATAGAAGATTCAAATATTGATAGGTAGAACGAGAGAATTTGTATTACTTTTTCTATCTATTAGTGTGGAGTGTGGCTAGAGCCTTTGAGGAAATCTGAAAGAGGTTTTTCGTATATTAACGATCAAGCACAAAACAAAAGATTTCTGAGAAGAGACGAAGAGAGGAAAGAGAATGGGGAAGAAGAATTTGGGCTTAAATGAAATATCTATTTTTTAAAAAAGGTTTAATTAATGTTTGAAGAGTCGATATATTTTAAAAAGAGTATTTAACGGAGAGGTTAAGCTCTTGGTTAGTTGTTACACTAAAGTTTAGTTGGACTCCTGGAATCATTTTATTGAGTTAGTAGAGAGAAGTTAGTAGGAAATCCGGACTGCCTTGGTATACTCCGTTACTACTAGAGAAATAGCACTACAGACAATACTTCTCTCGAGTCTAGCTGGGGTTTACCAAATAACATTATGGCAGCTTTTGGCCTTCTAGAGGAACCAATTGATAAAAGGCAAGAATGGCTATGTAGATCTCCCGTTCATCAGCCTGTGGGATATCTAAGATTAACCACTACATCACCCATTGGTCAATATCACTCAACATAACCTACTGACTGGACTCACTTAGCCAATTTGCACAAGCTAAGGAACACTTAAAGGCTGTCTTTGGTTGCAATGCAAATAAGTTTGCACTCATGCAAAACCATGACAGTGCAAATTATTACAGTATAAATTCTGACTTATTTTTCTTTAATATTTTAGCTTATTTTAGTTGATTGCATTACAAATGAAATAAATTAAGATATGAAGCAGAATAAAGTAAAATCCAAAACAAAATTAAACAATAATTTACACTTTTTTACATTTGCACTCCCATGCATTTGTACTAGTGAAAATAAATTTGCACTACAACCAAGCACAGCCTAATGGAATAGATGATTCAAGTCTTAGATATTAGTTTTATTCCTCTCTCTCTCTTAGACTGGGTTTGGCTTGAAGGAAAAGGTAGAGAAAGGTAGAGAAACTCATACAAGGTTTGTAAAGGTTTCCCTACCTTTCCTTTCCTTTCCCTACTTTTTCTTCAAACCAAGTACAGCCTTAGTGACTACGGAACTACTATTGCACCTGAGCAAATTCTCCATATAAAGGTTCGTATTTTAGAAGAGCACAAGGCTGACCATCAAAAACTAAAAAACCAAAATAATGAACCAAACCGACAAAATCAAACAAAAAAAATCAAGTTAACTGAATTGATCAGTTTGGTGTGTTTGTGTGTGTGTGTTCATATATATTTATATATTATGTGTTATTTATAATATTATTTGTATTATATAATTATATATTTATTTATAACATATACTCTATACTACCTATAAAAGAGCGAATTCCCCTTTTTTTGGAATTTTCGTTAGACATTTTCTACCCCTCTTGTCTAAGCACAAAGCGGGCATAAAGAGGGCATATATGTCCTTTATTCTCACTTTAAAAACTGTCCGCTCATGACTGTTCAGAAACTACCCACTTAAAAGTTATAACCATTTAAAAACTGTCCATAATTATAAATAGTTTTGTCTTAAAGATACTGCTACGTGCATACACATTTACTAGTAATATTAAATATTAAAAAAACCAAAAAATCAAAGAACTAAACTAGTCAAAAGCTAAACTGATCAATCGGTTAACCGAACCATGAGCACTCCTAAAAGGGCCTCTATCTTCCATATTGCACTCCAAATAGGTTTAACTAATACAAAGGACTGCTAGTATTTGGACTCGAGGTGGTATGAACCTATGCTTCCGAGCTTTTATGTTTGGTTCCGTGGACGTTTATTGGAAAAACGCCACCACATAAGCATTGGTGTTTATTGCATATTAAACTACTATTTGGTTTCACCGCTTGTCAAATAAACACAAAAAAATAAAACACTTTGATTTATGTGCATGGGTCATTCGGGGAAATGTTAATTCTCATTTCCCCCAATGGCCCCAGCATTTCTTGAAATAAAATGCTTATGTGGCATACTTTATGGGGTGTTAATTTGAGGTGGAAAGTAAAAAATGTTTCAAGTAATACTTAGGCAAACAACAAAAACAAGAAATGTTTAAAGTGAAAAATGTTTTAAAGTAAAGTTGTACAAATAAATGTTTAAAACAACAAATAACCCATCTCACAAAACCAAATATATGCTAAGTGATATCCTGAGTTAACAGATTAGCGTCCTTACGTTTTGAAGGCCCGAATCAACCTATTTTTCATCCATCATCTAGAGGAATGGCTAAAATAGCCAGGCTTTTGCTTTAAACATTTGAGACTAGGTCATCCAACATAACTCCACCAATACTTAAAATGTTGAATCAAGTAAGTGGGAACCACTATTGATACAACTTTCACTACTCTCTCCGAGTGAGACAGAGCTCTCTCCCCCTTACTATGTTGCACATGACTTGAAAGTCCTAGATATTTGGACATACCTCTTTTCTCCTTCATACCCAGAATACAACATATGTTCCTTTTGAATCTTATTAGTTGTTGGTAGGGGTGTTCATTATATAGTCTTAGACCGCCAAACCACACTAAACCAAACCTTAATTGGCAACTTGGTCTAGTTTGGCCCTAAAACAGTTTGGTTTGGTCTAAAAATTCTTCAAACTGTATTTTTTTGTTTGGTTTGGTTTTCTAAATTTTAGAAATCAGACTAAACCATAAATCACATCAAACCAAATTATTGATAATACATTTATTAATGTATATAATATATAATACATCTATACTACTTATAAAAGTGTGAAAGAGGAGGTATTGGCTTCTCGAATTTTTCTTTACAAAAATACCCCTACTCCTGAATTTAGTTCATTTCCATTGAAAGGGCAGAAAATGTAATTAAAAGAATACCATTAAGTACATTCAATTACCATAAAATTCTAGAAAAATGTAAAAATTTATCAATAATTTTGGGTACATTCTATAATATTGTATACTCAGCATATAAAAAAGTGTGATTAATGAAAAATATTTTCATTAATCATTAATGATAAAAATGGGACAAAAATTAGGATAAAAAATAAGAAGCATTAATGTCTAACACATGACCCGACTAACCATGTCAAATGATTCAATAATTTAATTAGATAGGTCATCGCTGGCAAATGGAGTGGTAGGGATGCAAATAGATCAGATCATATTTGAATTAAGGGTATATTCAAATCTAATCCGATCCAAAGATTCGATCATATCTCATAAATATTTATTCAAATCCGAATCTGATCAAGATGTTGGATATTTGAATTTGATATGATCTGATTTAATTTTTTTAAAAAGTAATAAATTATTAAAAGAAAAAGAAAATTATAAGTTGAAATAAAAAAAAGCAAAAAATATAAGTATTTTCTCAACTATTTCCATCATATATAAAGTTTACAAAAATGTAATATAAAAAACATATTTATAAATAAATAATAAATAACATATACATTATATATATAATTGATTTGACCATAATATTAAAAATCAATGTTCAAACAATATATTAGAATTGCATTTCCTCTTGGTAAATAAGTAATTTTTATTATCTCATAAATTAAATAATAAAAAATAAAAATATAGATTTTTTATAAATTTTATAAGAAAATTTAAACATACATTAATATTATATATTCTTCATATTAAACAAAAATATGTTTGAAAAATGAGAATTATTGTTAGTAAAGATAGAAATGGCTAAAATATAAAGAAAAAATGAATTAATGTCTTAATCATAGTCCATTTTCCTGTTTAAATAGGTTAACAGTTCAACCAGTAAGGTCCTTTGGTTACTAATTATTATCATCATCATCATTTGATATTGCCATGTGCAAAAATAAATGCGAAAATAAGAATTACTTTTATTGATGATGAAAATGTAATACATGATTTAAAATCAACCGGAAAAAAATGTTTTTTCCATCCAAGTGGTGGGTTAGTGGTTCAACTATCATTGTTAAATAGACCAACACATGATGTTAATATTAAATAATAAAATAGATAAAATTATAGAAAATATAGAAATTTGTAGATAATTTTAGCTACATTCTATAATATTATATATTCATCATATAAAAAAAGCATGATTAATGAGAATTATTTTTATTAATGATAGAAATGGGATAAAAATTAGGATAAAAAATAAAGAGAATTAATGTCTAACACTACATGACCCCACTAACCATGTCAAATGGTTCAATTATTTAATTAGCTAGGTCATTGTAGGCAAGTGGTTTGGTAGGGATGCAAACAGATCATATCGGATTTGAATAAGGGTATATTCAAATTTGATTTGATCTAAAGATCTGATCGGATCTCATAAATATTGATTCAAATCTAGATCCAGTCAAGATGTTGGATATCCAAATATGATACGATCTAATTTAATTTAAAAAAATTATAAATTATTAAAAGGAAAAGAAAATATAATAGTTGAAATAAAGAAAAGCAAAAAATATAAGTATTTTTTCAACTATTTTCATCATATACAAAGTTTACAAAAATGTAGTATAAATAACATGTTTATAAATAAATAATAAATAACATATATTTTATATTATATATATATATATAATTGATTTGACCACATTATTAAAAACCAATATTCAAACAATATATTAGAATTGTATTTCCTCTTGGTAAATAAGTAATTTTTATTATCTTATAAATTAAATAATAAAAAATAAAAATAATTTTTTTTTTATAAATTTTATAAAAAATAGAAATAGCTAAAATACAAAGAAAAAAAGCGAATTAATGTCTTAGTCATAGTCCATTTTTCCTGGTTAAATAGGTTAATGGTTCAACTAGTAAGGTCATTTAGTTGCTAACTATTATCATCATCACCCTTTGATATTTCCACGTGCAATGCACATACACTTTTACTATATATTTAAACATACGTATGCATGTATTCATTTAACATTTCATACATTTTTGTTGTTTGTTTCAGTTTTTAAGTTGCAATTCAATGCCAAAGGTAGGGGTGCAAATGGATTATATTCTGATTCGATATGATCCTATTTTTGTAGGGTTCAAATCTCCCTTGTTCAGACCTTTGGATCGGATTGGATTTGGATCACCCCTATGTGATCCGATTTATTTATTTATATAAATATATATAACACATATATGTTATTTATTTATTTGTAAATATATTAGTTATATTGCATTTTTTTGTAAATTTGTCATATGAATCATTTTTTTATAAAAAACATGTATATATATGATGAAAATAGTTGAAAAGATACTTGTATTTTTTGTTTTTGTTTTTCTAATTATTATATTTGAATTTTCTTTTAATAATTTATTAATTTTTTAAGAAATTTAAATCGGATGAGATCAGATCCAAAAATCTGACTTCTTCATCAGATTCGAATTCAAATATATACTTATGGGATCAGATCGGATTCGGATATACCTTGATTCAAATCCGATCCAAACCATTTGCATCCCTAACGAAATTAGGAATTGTTTATGTTTGAGAAAGTGTGAATATAATTTATATAATAATAATAAATGACACTTGTTAACATTTCAATTTGATGTTTAAATTATATTTATTATTTATGTAGGCATGCATGCTATTAGAGCTTTCTAATTGGATTAAGCCCAATAAAATGACCCAAACTATATTAAAAACCAGACCAAACCATAATAAAATAATTTGGTTTGATCTGAAAATTTCTCAAACTATAATTTACTGATTTGATCTAAGATCTTCTCCAAACCAAACCAAATTAGACCATTTTACTGATTTGATCTAATATCTTCTCCAAACCAAACCAAACTGGACCATGAATACTCCTAGGTGTTGGCATTGAAAAACAAAACAAACTTGTCCAAATTGAAGAACTGGCCTGAAGCTTGGCTGTACTGCTATAGTCGGTTAACAGGTTCTTACGTTAACAATTCTCAAAAGAGGCTCTTATAAACAGTAGGTTATCATCATCTGCAAATAGCAGATGGTGAAGAATAGCTTAATAGGAGACCTGTAATTCATGCGTTTCAGACGCCCTGAAGCTATACTTTAAACCTGTTATTTGACAAAAAACCTGCCTAGTTAAACTGCCGCATTTGGACATTATGAAAATATAATAATATTACAAGTGTAATCTAATAAAGTTGCAAAGGCTTCTTCTTCGAACGTTTTCCCACCTATGACATAGTCAATTTGAAGCCATACCATATAGGACTGCGTTGGATTGGATCGGATCAACAAAAAAGCCACTGTACATATATTTGTATTTGCACTCTTTTCAAACTGAACCTAGTCTAAGCAAAGAGTATAAATACAAATATGTACGGTACAAATATATACAAAATACTACGTTCTGTACTCTACATATTTGTAATTGTACTCTTTCCAAACTGAGCGTTCAGCTTCATCTGAAAAGAGTGCAAACAGAAATATATTCAGTGCAAAACCTTATATATGGTATTTTCTAAACCCTTAGGCTGTGTTTGGTTGCAACTGATGCAAAACTAAGGTAGTGTAAATGATTTGGGTGCAAATTCTGATTATTTTTGTTTTAAATTTTACCTTATTTTATTTAATTGCAGTACAAATGAAACAAAAAATAAACCTGAAACGGAATGAAGTAAAACCCAAAACAAAATTAAACCAGAATCTGCATTCTTTTCATTTGCACTCCAATGCATTTGTACTAGTGCAAATAAGATTGCACTGAAAGCAAACACAGCCTTAGTATTTGAATTCAAGTGCAATCATATCCATTGGATTTAGAGAACTAAAAGCAAGTATAGAGCAGAATGTAAGCTTGGCTCCATAAAATTGGGTCAGCTTTCATTTCACAACCTTCCATCCATAGATCTGATCATAGGGCCGTGGGGCTGATAAGATACTAAGAAGAAAACTAAATACATGTACTACGTGCTTCAACATTACATTAGAAGGGAATTCCGCCCACTATACAAATATTCACAAACATATCTTATATCAAGGTGAGGAGCTGACTTTTACTAGAGGCTGCCTGTCTGATTGGACAATAATTTCTATATACAAATTTTCTGCACAGGACCATTTGCAAGAATTATAAAACAGAACTGCTGTTATTACACAATTCGGTTGTTCAACATGAGAAACAGAGAACTTCCACAGCATGCAGATCAGCAAGTACCTGTCATGTTCAGTTCCCTTTTTGAGAACGAAGTTGGGTGAGTTTATCTCTCCATTGAGCTGGATGGGAAGAAAACCTCAAATGGTTAAAAGTTGAACTTTGGTTTGAAGGAAAAGATTGGGAAAGGTAGCCGGACTAGGTTGAAAATCAATAAGAACAAATGATACCTGCATCTCTGTATCTTTCTTCAACAGCAGCAATTAGCATATTGCGGACCAGACCAAACTCTTTGGTTTCAATACATGGTTGACCACTTGGCCTGGGAACATTAATATTTCCATCAGAACCAAAACTGTAGCATGACGAGAATTTAAAAAAAAAGTGCTACATGTGATAGATAATACTCCTCTGTAGAAAGTCCATGCTGGCAGAGAAAACCTAGGTCTAAAATATAATTATAATATTCAACACCCAACAGCAAGGTGCCAACTGGCAGGTTGGTAAAGTTTCCTGCTGGTTGTATTGGAGACTTGGGATCGAATCCCGCCTGCATGTGGGTTGGGGGGGGGGGGTTGTAACATACTTGTGTATGGAATACAAAACTCTTATTATCATCAGTTCTACCTATCCATCTCCGTAAACAACAAGCCATCTGACAGAGGGGGCTGAGACACCATCTTTACAGGTTCAATAACTCTCATTCCATCATTGTATGCCAAAGACTTGTTAACTTGTATTGGCACCTGCATAAAATTTGAAAAAGATTTCACTATCATAAATAAGATAAAAGAAGGCAAAAGAGGTGGGGTGGAGTGGGGGAGCAGAATAAACGCATACTGCATAAATTGCATGTAGTTGTATATATAAAATATTGCAACATAGATCAACTAGCAGAACAAGATACAATCATGTAGAATCACAATGAATAAATAAAACATCTCAGGAAACTCCATAAAAATCATGTTTCATTATTTTTTTTATATTTTTTCTAGTCCAACTCTTCCATAGATCATTCAGGACTTCGTAGACACCCGTTGCTGATATTGAAGGAGACCCTTAGGCTATGTTTGGTTTGAAGGAAAAGGTAGGGAAACCTATACAGGGTTTGTAAAGGTTTCCCTACCTTTCCCTACCTTTTCCTTCAAACCAAAGACAGCCTTAAGCTCCACTAACATCAAATATATCTTCGACTTCAAAAAACATCAAACATATCTTCAGAAACTAGCATTTTCCTAAATAAAATCTTGTTAGGTGGTAACCACTAGAAATGGAAGGCATTATAGGGACAATGAAACTATGGGTCATGGACCATCTTAGATTGGCTTAAGCCCACCTTTACTGCAGCAAATCTTACTGGAATGCAACCTAGTGATTTAGCGCTATGTCATGACCTTACTCACCTGTATCAGCTTTTACCATCAATTTTCCATCAAACCCCCATGCTCTTCTGCTACATATAAATTGGTCCCTTATCACTAGGGAAAACACTGAACGGAACTTCTAGCACTTTGCTGGCTAAACTATTGCAGGTCCAAGAAATTCTTTAATGTCTGTTGTCCATAAAAAGCTAGGTTAAATTCATGGTCAGCTGTCATGATAACCTCAGGTGAAGTATGAAATGTGGGAATCCATGCTCCACTATGAAATAATAATTCAAACATTACATTACACACAATATATCCTTTTACAGCTCTTGCATAAAATATCCTAGGTGAAATTAACAGTCATCTATTCATGATAACTTTAGCTCTTAGGTAAGTTATGAAATGCAGAAATTCATTCCCCATGATAACAGATTTAAGAGGAAAATGTCTCAACTTTTCTTTGGTTTGGTCTCTATTTCAGCTTAGATTTTTGATTTCCTGTTTTTCAGGACCAGAAAAATGATCCCTCTCTGAATCAAAAAATAAAAAATAAAGCATTCATTGCCCATCTTCCTGATAGCATTTCCCCTCCTACTCTCTGTTCAAATCCCCATAAGAAACAGAATACCAGCATGAAATGTTTGTCACTGCAATTATCCCACTCACTATGGCTTGTTAACTCTAAAGTTACCGCCACTCTCAAGCATGGGGAATCAAGTCATTGTGATGACTCAAAATACACATGACTCTCCAATGGCTCCAGTAACTCTAGCCCAAGTCAATTGACTGACTCCTCCAAGGCAACTTCCTTCAACAACCTCCTGGACTTGCCTCAATATTTACAATATATGATTATGATTTCAAAGCACAACTGCTTTGTATGCTGAAGAAACTTAAATGGTAGATTGATTTAGTGTCTTATTCCCTTTCTATGACAAACTTAACTAAAGCAATTAATGATGATTTAAATTCTAAGCACATATAATTTTTGTTGCACAATTCATTGGGAGGGGTGGACTGGATATAAACCTTTTTCTTTTGTTTCTTTTTATTATTATTATTATTATTATTTTTTTTTTGGGGGTGGGGGGGGGTGGGGGGGGGGGGAGGGGCCAAAAGTGGCTGCTCTTAGACTCAAACTCACATTCTCACGTTTGTCAGCCCAAGATTGACTGGTTAATAATACTCATTTCTCACTCCTCGTATTCCTTTATTTTTCCCAAAATTTACCTTGTTATGTTTCAAATTTCAAGTGGTTATTACTCACCTGACGCTCATTGCAGAATTTCTCTTGAGTTGCATATCAGCTCAAATATCTTTGATCTATAAAGAATAAAAAAAGATTTATGCAACTGTGAACAAGCAGATTCATCCGTGTAGGCATGGGTATACTTTTAAGCCACCACTCCATGTCAAAAAGCAGCTATGGTTTTGCAGCAAACATATCAATTGCAGGCACCGGGGGGTGAGGGGATGAAACCGTCAAGCATTTATCTTAGGAATGGGAAAAAAGGACCTAGTCAAGAAACCTAAGTTGCAATCAGTACACAATTCTCAAATATTTAGAATCAGGTTACTATGTTGTGTATAACAGAATATGATATGCAAATATAATACATATAATTATGTTCAAGCTTATAAAGATATCTAATATGATCCTATGCAACAAGAAGTCTCCATTCATTTTCCAAAAACACTATCAAGCTAGATGCCCACAAAGGCATGCTAAAACCCCAGATACATACTTCTATATTTAATGATTCCATAAGCTGTTTCTATTTAATAATTCAATATCTCTAAACAGTTTTTGTGTAACAACTTCATAATGTATTATACACCCCATTTTCTAGGAAAAAAAATAATATGCATCAATCAAGATGGGTAACAGAATACCTTGCATCGTACAGCAATGTTAATGGCATCTGAAGGCCGAAGATCAAAGCTGACTCTTATTGTTTCATCACCTATCTGTGAATGTACCCAGAGTATCATCACTGAACTGATTATTATATTTAGAATATCATCTATAGGTGTATAATTAATTAAACAAAGCAGGGAAGGATGATGTAGAAATTTACCTTTGTAACGTATAACTGAGCAAAATATGCTTCATGTACTCTCTTGGTTACTCGAACAAGTTTCACCTGTGCATAAAGAAGCACCCCTTGGCAAGATAGAATGGAAGATCACAACTGAAATATTATATAAATAAGCATCTACAAATATGCAAAACAACAGAGGTCATATAGATAGCCCAAGCTCCATGACTTAAAAAGGACTTGACAGAAGCAAGATAAGTAATACCTCATATCCCATTGTCTCAATCATCTCCTTCATTACTTGATATACAGTGGGCCTAGCCTGAGGCAGAGTTACCAATCTCAATCTCTTTTAACAAAACCATTTGATATATAGGACATAAATGCCTAAACCCTAGCTCTTATAAATTTATCATCAGAGAGAAAAAGAAAACCTTCCTAGTTAAGTGAATAACATACAATTGGAACATTGCGAACTGCGGCCATCAGGAAGACACTTGGCATCTCCACTGCAATCAAATAGAAACCAATAGTCATGAGAGAAGTATGACACGGGTTGTAGTCACCTGTTTGGTAGATGATGTATAGTAGGTATTCTTCCAAAACATTAAAAAGACAATCAAATTTTTGTGTACATACAAACAACTATAGGAAGAAGAAGACCACTTCCATCCTCCATCTTCAGTACAATAGCAGGATGTGGAGCATAGTCAGGAAGATGTCCACCTTGAGGGTTGTTGTGAGCACATCTTACATATCTGCCATCTCGCATTTTTATCACGAAACCATCCGAGCCACTTTTAACCTCAACTACAAGGTATCATGAAACATTAATCAGTTTAAGGTGCGCTGAGTATTGAGAATATAAGAAAACACCAAAGTTGATAAAGCAAAGAGTAGCCAGTAGCAAGAAATTCAGAGGTATAAACAAAGGCTTTCGGGAAGAAAGGAGATGTCAACGACTTAATATGAGAAGGGAAAAACAGATTGTCCAATGTTGAACTATACCAGCCTCAACAACACTGGAGTTAACATAGTCTTCGTCGTTCTCATTGAAGTTCTCTGCCATGCTACCGTTATCATTTGATGATGAACTGAAGCTACAGTGAACTGTCCTGAATTTTATCAACGGGACTTTATGAGAAAGAGTCCTCCAGCGTCTGTATGTCCCTTTAGATCCCCAGAACTCGCTTCTAAGAGTTCTAGCTGTCACGAGAGGTCCATTTCCTGACAGAGTATAAGCTCCAACTTGCTTGGCACCGATTGTGGGGCATATAACAGACCCTTGAAGTGTTCCCATCATCCCCCCTTCAAGATGCATAAAGAGAACAGAATAATTAGTGTCCCATACAGAGGCGTGGAAAATTAAAGCTTATCCAGCTAATAGAAATTCATTTAGAAAACAAAATTTCAAGATCAACAGACAATGATGCTAACAACGAAAAGGAGTAGAATGAAAAAGCAAAGCGAAATCGCATTGGTAGTTGCATCGTTTACCAAAAACAATTCAAACTGTTCAGTATTGCCGCAAGGATACCACCGACTATTTTGTAAAATACTTAGTACTTGTGTTTTTAGCAATAAACAGTGATGGATGTTTCAAAGCACCACTGTGCTATGTACGGCCTACTTAGCACAAGTCGTTGCAATCACCGTATAGAAGATTGGCGTTGAAAGGGAACAAACCAGAACTGTTAGAACGAATAGGTGTCCCAAATACGGTTAACGTCGAGGATCATACAGAAAGCATGGGCAGAGAACTACTTAAGCAGAATTCTCAACCAATTAACCATGAATTTTCAATGGATTTGCAGGAAAAGCGCAAAATTACAGGAGAGAGGTCATAAATTTTCCGCTTAGTTCATAACGGTTTTGAGAGAAAATGATCAGAGAAGCAATAAAAGCATGGAATTCCACTACCTGATGAGTTCTAAAATCTCTCGACCTCCAGAAAATTCAGATTCCGGAAATCTTGCGAAGTGATCGCAGACAAAACCAGAAGTCCTGAACCACTCGAGCTTGTCCCACGGATTTTCTCGAGAGATCAGGAATTCCTGCAAGTCAAGTTCGATTTCGAACCAAAATTAAACCCTAACTGAGCGTTTTGTGATCGATCGGACAATTTTTTTTTTTCGCCTTAATCTACCGAAGTTTCATGCTGATCTTTCAGAATTGAGACCAAATCTATAGACAAAATCGGATTTGCAAGGGAAGAAAATGAAATTACCGGCTAACACGAAAATGCAAATACAAGGCACAGAGCTTCTTCAAAATCTTAAAGCTTTAAAGCGATCGAAAACGAAGAAAATGACTACGAGGGAAGAGCGTAAACATTCTTTAACCGAATCGTCTCTAATTACAGATTTGTCCTTATATTTGAAGGTAATGGCATCTCAGGCGGTTTTGAATAAGGACATAAGGTGATAAACGCCAGATATCTGAACGAACCACACCACGGGGAGGTGTGGTACTGTGGTGTCCCACCGAGCACCGACGTGGCGTGCTATTCGAGGTCTACAGAGAACGCCCAGTACACGTCAGCTTGAGAAAGAAAAAAATATTTCCCAGTAAAGCTAGTTATATAACGTACTTGTATGACAATTCCAGCGTAGATTTCCCTTACTTAGGTGGCAAGTTGAGCCCGGACTGATTTGTTTGAGTCACCATGGACAATTGTCCAATTTGTAAGGGATGTTTGGAAGTATTGCTGCTTTTTCTGAAAAAACGGTGCCACGTTGGAGCTTCCATGTAGGTGATTTTATAAATGCCTACATACATATTGTTTGATTCAAAAAATCACTGAAAAATAAACATGCCTTATAAATGGAGACACAATAATTAAATGAAATGTTAAATTTGATGTTTCATGTTTTCCTGAACCGTTTCCTCCAATAGTGGACCGACTGATTGATGAAAAACAATTACATGTATGTTATGTGATGTTTACCTGTCACCACATATATGAAAAACAATCATTAAAAATCACTTTACCAAACATCAGAATTATTACTCACCGCTTATGTAACATAAATACTCTCAAAAATATTGAGGCAATTAATATGGACGGTTTTTTTGAAATCGGTTATAAAAAAATGCCCACACTTTAATTAAAATGGACATGCCTTATAAATGGAGACACAATCATTGCATGAAACGTTAAACGTTAAATTTACTCACTGCTTATGTAAATTATTACTCACTGCTTATAGGACTGCTTATGTAAATATAAATGCTCTCAAACATATAAGGCATGTTTTTTCAGATTTAATTAATATAAACGATTTTTTTTAAAATCGTTTATAAAAAAACGCCCACACTTTCAAACACCATATTAGTTTATAGTTTGTACTTTCTAGTTCGGAGTTTGTACTTTAAGACGAGTGTTCGCGTTAAACGTCGCATGATTCGCATCATCTCTAATATCCGCTACGTTGCAGTCCTATAATGATAGGGGGTAAAGGGCATTCCGGACTTTTGCTAAAAGCGGGTAAAACGAATTTACTTTTTACTCGCTGAAGACTCGGGCACTGGGACGGAAGAAAAATATTCAAAGCCCTCTACAACATTCCACGTGGGCAGTAGAGGAACGGATAAGTTTTTATATTGATTATTTATTTTTCCCTTTTTTAATTGAAAATATCTTTCCATCTGGCATGCATGCAAGTAAGTGCAACATCTTCGATTCTTAGTCACTTTCCGATGCCTATAAATGAAGCTTATCCTTCTTCGATTCTTCCTTGAATCCGCGTGGCATAAAAGAATATGATTAAATCCAAACCTAATAAAAAACTTCAAAAAGTCTAAAGCCATGTTCATTTACCTGTGTTTGCTAATGAAGGAGGGATTTACTTCACACCAAAGAAAATGAAATAGAAAGAAAATAAAATTGAAAATTTGCGATTGAAGACATGGTTGAGTTGTGCTTCTAAAAGATCTTTACCATATTATTTTATTGATCTTACTAATACCTTCAGTTGTGAATTTTTTTATTCCATATCCAAAGGGAAGCTGAATGACCATCTCGATGAAATCTTTTACATGACGTGAAATGTTGACAATCAGTTGCTTGGTCTTCACTCATATGTTATCTCCTTTTGACACATTCTTGGGATGGCCACACAAACATTGGGTTGGACATAAAAAATAGGGGTATTTGCACTTGATTCTACCTCACTTTAGAACTCTAATTTGAATTGCACACCTATAACAATTCAAATTTATAAATAGTTCCACCTAGAACACTCATACCCGTCCATGAATTGGCATCAATTATGAGCTGGCATCTACCTTGAATTGTACGATGGAACTAATATTTCAGAGGTGGACTAAATGGTAAAACCCCCAAAAAAGTATTGGCAAATTGCCTATTTTATCTATTCTTGTCCATTTTAAAATTTCACCTTGGGTAAGAATGAGAAAGAATGAAAAATGAGGCCATGTTTGGTTCAATTCTCATTTTTTCTCATTCTTACCAAGATGAAATTCTATGGAAAAGAATGGGTAAAAATAGGTAGAATGAGAAAATATTGCTATGAACCAAACAACTTTTTTCTTAAAAATGAATTGTTTCAGTTTGACAAGTGTCCTATGTTGCTTATTTTCATTCTTAAAAAAAAGTGTCGGTATTCACAAGTCGTCCAGCCTAGGTCTCCAGTAGTCAATGTTTACCAATTGACGTAGATGTTTTGTAAAAGTACTTTCGTAAAAGTACCTTTATAAAAGTACTTTCGTAAAAGTACCTTTATAAAAGTATTTTCATAAAAGTGCTTTTATAAAAAGTGCTTTTGTATTTTCATAAAAGTGCTTTTATAAAAGTACTTTTGTAAAAGTACTTCCATAAAAGTAGGGGTGAGCATTCAATTTTTTTTCGGTTCAAAACCGAATCGAAAAAAATCGAAATTTCAAAAACTGAATTAGCTATATTACAAACTAAACCGAAACTGAAATACTTGAAAACCGAATAAACTGAACCGAATTTTTTTCGGTTATTTTGGATATTTCGTTTCAAACCCAAATATTTTTTGTATTGTTATTTAGCTTTCAAGAAGAAGAAGAAGTTAATAAATACCTGTTGTCTGTTGTAAGCCTATAAATTGGCGGTGAAGACTGAAGAAGAAGAAGAACCTAAGAACTCTACTTGAGTGTAGAGTTCCTGCCTGAACTGCGGTAGTCGAAAGTCGGATGGCGGTGAAGACTAAAGAAGAAGAAGAACTGAAGAACTCTGCCTGGGTGCAGAGTGCCTGCCTGAATTGTGGTAGTTGGAACTCAGAGTCTGAAGAAGAAAAAGAACCAAACAAGGCTGTAACTAGTTGTAACTGTGGCAGTTGGAAGTTTTCTTGAGTGTAGACTATAGAGTGCTTGGAGGTTGGAGCTATCGGGCTGGGAGTCTGGGACTTGGAATGATTCTCGATCTTTGCCTCTCTGGAGTCTGGTTTGCTCTTGCTCTGGAGTCTAGAACAGATGATGAGACGATAGACGAACAATGGAACTGCCAAACTAGAAACTAGAAAGTCTAGAAACGCCACAGTGAGGAAGACGAAGAGTCTCTCTCTTTCTATTTTCGATTTTCCTGTTTTGTACTTTACGTGAACGTGTCTAATACGTTAATGGGAATTGCCTATTTTTTACTAATTTGGTTAATGGTTGGTCTTATCTTATGGATTTCGCTCTTTAATTATAAGTATATGTATTAATTAATTAATTTATTAAATATTAATATAAAATAATTATAAAGCTAATTTGGTTTTTCGGTTAACGGAATTGGGAAATATGGAAACCGAAATCGAAAACCGAAATAAACAAAAATCGAATAAAGTAATCGAACCCAACCAAAAATCGAATAAGTCGAACTGATTAAACCGAAACCGAAATTTTGGTTCGGTTTTTTGGTTTTAACCGAATTATGCTCACCTCTACATAAAAGTACTTTTATGAAAGTAAGTACTTTCATAAAAGTACTTTTCGTAAAAGTGATTTTATAAAAGTGCTTTTGTAAAAGTGGTTTTATAAAAGTACTTTCATAAAGTAAAAGTGCTTTTATAAAAGTACTTTGTAAAAGTGATTTTATAAAAGTGCTTTTGTAAAAGTGGTTTTTATAAAAGTACTTTCATAAAGTAAAAGTGCTTTCATAAAAGTACTTCCATAAAAGTGCTTTTAAAAAGTACTTTTGGAAATGTGCTTTTGTAAAAGTAATTTTGTAAAAATGCTTTTATAAAGTGCTTTTGTAAAAGGGTTCATAAAAGTGCTTTCGTAAAAGTGTTTTCATAAAAGTACTTTCGTAAAAGTGCTTTTATAAAAATACTTTTATAAAAGTGTTTTAGTAATGTACTTTTATAAATGTTCTTTTATAGAAGTGCTTTCATAAAAGTACTTCCGTAAAAGTGTTTTCATAAAAGTACTTCCTTAAAAGTGCTTTTATAAAAGTACTTTTGTAAAAGTGCTTTCATAAAACTATTTTCATAAAAGTGCTTTCATGTAAAAGTAATTTTATAAAAGTGATTTCATGTAAAAGTACTCTTATAAAAACAATTTCGTAAAAGTACTTTTATAAAGTGCTTTCGCAAAAATAAACATTTATGACAATAGTTTTTTTAGGTAGAGTTTCCTCAAAGAATGAAATGAGCAAGGTGGGGTATGATTATTTTTCTTGCTACAGGCTAGTCATTTTTTTTTTTTTTTACTATGGGGCTGATTTTTCATTCTAAAAAGAATGTGGCACTTGGCAATAATTTTGTAACCAAATACTCTAATGAAAAAAACAAACACTCTGATTATTTGCACACTGCACATTTTATTTGTATTGTTGTAAATAGATGGGAATAAGGCAATATTGCAAATAGATAGAGCGTAATTCCCATTTACTTTCTTACCCCCCCCCCCCCCCCACCCCCCCCCCCAAAAAAAAAAAAAAAAGATTTTATTTGTTTATGAGATAAAATGATGTACTCACCACCTTATTTGTTTGGCAGAGTGATAAGAAGCAAAACGATGTACTCTCCACTTTATATGAGAAAGAACTGAGGTAGGAATCTGATATAAAATTTGCAGTACTAATGAATGCAAATTAGGCTCAATTTGGAAGGAATACAACTACAAACATGTATAATACAAATACATACAAAATAATATAAAATACAAGATTTTTCATTCTATATATTTGTATTTATACTCCTTCCAAACTGAGCCTTAAAGATGCAACTTCAGCTGGGTTCAGGTTGGCTTTTTATCAAAATTTGAATGGCCATGGTTGGAAGAAGTGTAAAATGCTAAATTGCGCCAACTCAAGTTGCACCCCCAATGCAAATGAAACAAAAATTACAAATTTTGCATCATCAAATAAGAGTATAAATCATAATCATAAACAAATAGATACAAAACTAAATTAGGTGAAAATTTGTTTCTGTTCAAGTTTGCATTGCAATCAAAGAGAGCCAGAGGAATAGAGAGTTTGCATCCGTAGGAGCAGGACCATGTACATAAATTTCAGCCCAAAATATTACAGAAGTCTAAATTAGCAATCTTAGGTGCTAAGGTGAAATCACTTCCCTATTATAAAGAGTTAAACATGGTTCTCGATTGGCATTCTGTCACCCATTAGTAACCCAAATGATATCCGTTTGCTATTTTTGATATACTACAAAAGTACTTGAAGTTGTACTGTTTTGAATACGGGAAACCAGTCTCCATCTTTAACTCTTTATCTTTTCTAATACATACACATTCCAAAGAGTTAAATAAAATTAAGGGTGACGGATAGGGACACAAAGCGATGGCATATAAAAAAGGTTTCTTTTTGTAATAATGGTGTTTCCCCTAAAGTTCAGTTTGAAAGGAGTATAAATACAAATATGTAGAGTGCAAAATCTCGTCTTTTGTATGTATTTGTATTCCTTCTAAACTGAGCCTAAGGTTCCATTTGAAAGGAGTATAAATACAAATATGTAGAATGCAAAATCTTGTTATTTATATTATTTTGTATGTATTTGTATTGTATATATATTTATACTACTGTTTTCAAAATCGGATCGGACCAGATGGTCGGACCTGAAAAACCGGGAACCGGTTACCTGACCGGTTTCGTTTTCCTCCAAAACCGCTTTTTCCCTCAAAACCATTGATTTTGGTCAGCAAACTGCTGAACCAGCCAGTTAACCGTTCGAACCGTTCGAACGGTTTTGATCGTTTTCTAATTTTTTAATTTTTTAATTTTTTTGTCAGAACGGGCCAGCCGTTCGGGTCGAATGGCCAGACCATTTGAACCGGTAACCAAACCCCTGACCTGTTCGTTTTTAAAAACCATGATTTGTACTCCTTCCAAGCTGAGCTTAAGATTAACATCAGAAGTACTTCGAATGCAGACATTATTTAAATCTAGATAGAAACTCCATGTTGTAAGAGAATGTTTTTCTAAGTTATTCAAAAAAAGAGTCTGATCTAAAGATCTAACTCTTACATATATTAATAACTCTCACCAGAAAATGTATTCAGCTCTTTAAACTCGAATGAAATGAACATGACTATTAATAAGGTCACCAATGAATCTGAATTACACATAAATCATATTAATGGATCAAAGTTGGTCTACCCTGTGAAACTTACAAGATGACCAAATTTGCTCCATTACAACATGGTACGTTGTTTCTTCACGAGCGAGAGAGATCAAGTTCCTAACTGGATACGCCTAAGACCATATAACAATGAAAGTGATTTATCTTCCCTAATAATATGATCGTAAGTAGTGAGTGAGGTCCAAACAACAAAAACGCATTCAAGTGCCACCACCGAAGCTAGGAGGAGGCCAAACACCTCCTGCGTCATTGGTAAAATAGGAAGTGCAGGAAAGAGGAACAAGGCAAAGCCCTCTGCTTCTGAGATCTTGCTTCTGCTCATCGTTTCTATCTCCATCACCTGAGCCCTGTAATTGTTAGTCAACAAGATGCAAAACATGAGCACTCAAACATGTTTTCCATCTTGATCATTTATCATTTTTACAGATCGCCAATTTATCATTTATCATTCTCCTAAGATTTTGATCAGATGAGTAGGCATACGGATATATGGTCATCAAAACTCAAAGGAATCGACTTTCAAAGTAATGGGCCAAATTATCATTGGCCCACTAATTTGCTGCAATGTATTACAGTATTTGGCTATATTGGCATGGTATCAGAGAATGAATTTATAGCCTTCCAGTAAGTGTGAATTTTGTGCGGGCCTAGGATGGGCCTCTTCCTGGAGGCCCAACACTCTACTTTGCGCTAATAGACTTCAAGTCTGCTACATCTAAGACCTACTAAACCATATGACATTATAACTGAAAGCTTATTGTGTATCAACTCTACTACTCTAGTGCTAGAAATGACTTTACTCTCTTACCCCTTCCATGGTTCTACAGATCTTGTTACGGGATGACTTCATATATGGCACGCTTAGCGTCTGCAAGCATGTAAATGAGAGTTAGACGCAGAGTAAGTATCAGGGAAGTACCAAAGGAGAAAAATACTAATTAATAATAACACTATTAACAGGAATTATTCCATGGAGGAGAAACATGGCTCGAGCCTCAGGCTAAGGCTACTAGTACAAGGAAAGGAAATAGGATCTCTTACCCACGAAACTCTCTACTCACACCTATCCACAAAACATTACCCCCCGTGCATAATAATAACATGTAAGAGCATGAGATGTTTCTCATGTGTGGTTGCAATCTCATATAAGTAGGCATGGGTTGAGTCATTGTATCCTAAGAGTAAATCTTGTACAAGTTGGATGCAACATTTACAGCCTGTGTTTACCATAACTTAAAATATATGCTTATATACCATAACTTATCTCTTTTTTGCTGTTTAAATGCCCTTATGAATATTGGATTTTTAATTGCAAAAAGAAGATAAATCCTTAAAATAAGGGAGTTCACATCTATGCCCCACAGAGCGCACCCCACAAACACCCCATATGCACATCTCAACATGCATTGGGAATATCTCCCATACTTGTCATCATTGGGAGATGGGAGATGTTCCAAATACATGGTAATGATGTGTGGTGGGGTGCGCTCTGTGGGGTGTAGATGTGAATTCAAAATAAGGAATGCCAAATGCAGCCTAAAACAACAATTCTTGAATGTTGAACAACCAAGAAATTTTTTCACACGACAAGCCTCCAATATTTTTCTTGTTAATCTAATTAATGGGGGCAAATTAGAGCCTAAAAATCTCTTTCAAATGCAAGATAGCCCTTCTTTTCGAGGTTTAGTTTCATGTCAGAATATTAAAACTCTTAGGCTATATATTTTTGGTTTGATAGAAAATCTGAAATAAGTAGAAAGTTGAGCCCTTGAGGGAAAGTTCTCAAGTAATTCTAGGACAATCCTAAACTTTCTGTTTTTCTCTTACTTTATAGTTACACCAAACTAAACACAGCCTTAGTGCATGATCAGTATTATTATATTGCTAGAGTAAAAGGTCGATTACTTGAATCGAAAGATTGAAGAAATGGATGTAGAGAAGGAAATTAAGATTAAGTACCTCAACCTGGTCTTGGAGAAATTTAATGTATCCAATTGCCTCCATTAGTACGGACGCTGTGTCCGTCTGTAAGTAGTTCCACAATTCCAAATACATTATGCGTTAGCCATTTCTCAAGACAGAAAAAGAGAAAAAAAGGAGAAACCAACATAAAGAAACTTATATCCACCTCCTCGCATTCAATATCATAATATCCTTACTGTGGAAATGCCTTATATTCATTCATCATTTAATAATAATAATAATAATATTGTTTGTAATTTAAATGGTTCGTATATACTGCAACTGTACTAATACTAGCAGGAAGATCAAGAATAAATAATAAAACATAAGTGCATTAATTTGTAGCAACAAATATATGATACTCATGAGGCTCATCAACAAGTTTCATGGGTGCCTTCATCGTCTGTCAACGTTTGATGATAAGTCAGTGGGGCAACAAATGGAATATATTTTGCAAGAGGTGGGGGGGGGGGATAAGATGGTGTATGTGACCCAGGAAGTATCTGAAGCAGAAGTAAAGAGCGGTATTCTAGTAAAAAGTGATAGCTTTTGTTAAAATATATATTATTATATTTTATGATGATGGACGAGAGATGATTATGATGAAGGGAAAAAAGAAAAAAAATGAAGAGGCTAGGATGAACCTTGCCGAAAGGTGACACCAACTGCTGAAGAGCTGCAATTCTGTCTCCTAGTTTCTCCTTTCTAACCTGGTCGATCGAAATGCCACCACACAAGCAAAAGAGCAACGATAAAACATTAGAGAATAATAATCCTGGTTGTTTCACCAATTTATAATATGTTTATATCTAGAAGCAATTCATATATAGTTGTTGAATATTGGCACCTTAAAGGGGGGGAACGATGAGCGCGACTCAAACCGAGGCTTCTTGGTTGCTGCCTGAGATACTTTGGGCTCTGAAGAATTGCTTGGTTTCTTTGTTTCTGTAACTCGATTTGTGAAGGATGATACCTTTGAAATGAAAAGAAGGTAGAGATCAGTTGGTTGATAAAGGAAATACCCATCATCCAAGTTTTCCAAAGGGAGTACGCGGATATGCATAAAGCTGATACTCCTTATATACAAGTAGAATAAATTAAAAGAGAAAGATAGAAAGATAAAAGAAAAGAAAAGAAAAGGGCGCTAGCTTTTACACTCTTATTATCTCTGCATTTTTTTTCTATTTAGTGCCTGTATAATAGTTTTTGCATTTTGGTGGTAAACTTAGAGAAACTGTAGCTAACTTGGTTACTCGATCGAGATGTACCAAAAATGATCACACTGCTACATGTTAGCGCAGATTACAGTAGTCTAATCTCAAAATAATACTTGACATAAAAAATGACTTAGAGCTTAATGCAGAACGCAGATGATGATAAAAACAACAATAACATAACGACGATGGGCGTGTTTATAGTAATATTACTGTGAAATCTACAGGCAGTTAGATCAGCAAGGGGGGAGAGAGAGAGAGAGAGAGAGAGAGAGAGAGAGAGAGAGAGAGAGAGAGAGAGATGCCCACTTTATTCGGACTGTTGAATGATCTAATTAGACTGGATTGCTGTAGCTGGTCGACACCAAAAGATAGACTATCTCTAAGCATGCCGAGATGACTAGGTGAAGCCTGCTGGGTAAGACTTCCACCAAATTTTGTAGAGCTCAGAAAATCCAAAGCTTGCAAGTTCACTCCCAACGAGCTAGAAAATGGCAAAGAAGATGAATACATGTTGGAGATATTTATACTTGGAAATATCTGGCTGAAGTTCCGTCCGCCACTAGATGGAGGAGGCAAACCTCCAAAGCTGCTGGTGCTGGCACAACTTTGAGCATCAGCGTACGATTCTCCTGCAGAATGCTGGAGTGTGTTGTTTTGACAACCTGAAGCCAAGGTTTTGAGCAACATCTTATCAGTTGGATTGTGACAAGTTTGTTGCTCATTTTTGACGTAGCTGGTGGAAGGCAGATGAAACTCTTCTACATTTGAAACAGTTTGGCTTAACTTTGGAAACGAATCTGATAACTCCTTTATTTTTGCTAGATGTGGTTGATGGGAGGAGTGATTAGTGAAGCTCCCTGATGCATTACTGTCCCAGTGAAAACCCAAGTCTTGAAACATGGAATTGTTGACAGAAGAAGAAATTAGTGTATCACTGTTTTGTCTTAGATCCCTTGAGTTTGCTAGAACTCCACCTATATTTTGATTGAAGCTACCGTCATTCCTGCATTAGCCGATTCACATCAAATATATTATAATTTAATTCTCAAAAATAAAAATGTAATTATTATAACAAGTAAAAACCCTTGAAAAGCTTCAAACTACTACAATGAAATTAATGGGAAAAAAAGAAAAGAAAAGAAGCTAGCAAGATTAAGATCCTTTCTTTGTAAATAATTGGTTACCAATAATCCGATTAGTTTTTTTTTTTCTTTTCTTTTTCCCACAAGGAAGCTAGGTTTCCGTTAGTGGGAATAACTAATCCCTAGATCCCAGAAAACGTAACCCTAGCTAGGAAAATAAACCATACGCAGCTTTTGCCATTCTGAATGGTAGGTGCTGAAAAATCGGGTAAAAGAAAAACGAAGGAAATGGATTTCAAATTCTGATGGTGTAATAAATAGCTAGCCAAAATTGATGGTTATTGCTAAACTCAAAGCTCAGGCAAGTAAATCCAAATTCTTGGAATAAAGCGTGTGGGTTGACAGTCATACACGGATTTGGGAACAAATAAAATAAGGCAAGAGAGATAGAGAGAAAGTATAGAGTAGGGGTTATCGAAAATCTAGCAGCAGGGATGATTGAACTTACAAAAGGTTTGAGTTCCAAGCATGGCTGTTGCTACCAACTCCATAGAAAGATGGTGTTGCTAAAGAAGGAGAACCAGCAACTAGTTGTTCTTGGAGCTGATGATGTTGGTGATGGAGATTTGCAGATTCCATGATGAATTTTTTAAGGGCTTGAAAATCCCAAGATGCGTAATTAAAATTTAACTAGCTCCAGGAATCTCTTTATCTTCTGAAAACAGTTCAGTTGACACCCACAAACCTTTCTTTTAGCTACTTTTTTTTTACGCCGTTTCCTCTTTACTCTTTCATGTCTCAGTTTAAAGTAGTCATAAAAAGAAAGGAAAACAAAAAAAGTGAATCAACCATTTCAGCAAACCTTCCCCCCATCCTCCCCTAGCTCCCTCCTGCTTTCCTTCTTTTTCCTTTCGGCCAAACTTACTGCAACGCTGCAATGAAACACAGAAAATCACCTCTCTCTCTCACTGATCTTTTTTCTTGTTCTTGTTTTTTTTTTTCCTCAAACGAGGCTTTTTGCACACTCTGCAATTACAGGGAGATGATTATACTCTCTTGACGCCATTATTAAAATACCTGCCTTCGATCCCAAGGTTTTCTACAAAGGTATGAGGAAAGAAATGATAGCAGCCATTTGTTCTCTGTCTCTCTATCACTCTATGGTACCACCTTCTCCTCACCATATATGCCCACATATCTTATATTGCGAATCCAGGGATAGCAAATGGGTTTGGTCGGGTCGGATCGGGTTAACTCAAAGCCAGTAGGGACGAGTCAATCCTAGCTAGCCCAAGAAATAAGATCGCTGGTCCTGAACTACTTCAGTTTGCATTGAGAGTTGAGAGTTGAGATAGGCCAAACCTAAGCCGGCTGGCCGGAGAAGAGAGGCATGCAGGTGGGTCGGGTTCCAAAATAACCCACCATATATAAATCTATATTCAAAGAATGCAATAATATAGCGAGTGAAAGGGGAATAGTAGTATCAACTCAACAGAAACTACTCACGCCTGCTCACTCAACAACCAGGGTTTGAGGGTCCTATCTCCTTGCTGTCAAGCTCTCGAACCCACCACAAATGGAAAGTTGAAAGCGCCCAATGTCCCAATACTCGATAATGTAGCCTATAGAGAGTTTCAACTGGTCATCATGGTTAGTGTGTGGGTCATCCCATTGTTCCCGGCCCTTTGGACGGCGGAGATTGATGCATGTTCCTGTGAATTATGGGTGGTGTAATGCATCATATATAGTACAATTCACCACTGTTAATATTGAGAGATAAAAGTCATCAAACTTTACCGGCACTGAACAACAGAAGTAATTTTCACTAAATTTAATGCAAGAAAGAAAAGCAACCTATTTACTCATTGTTCTTATCAAGTAGTTTACAAGTAATTACGAAAAGTTATATATATATATATACACGTAGGAACCAAGGAAAGTGCTCACTCCCACATCATCTTTACTGTATATAATGGCGCGATACTTGCTTGGCTTCACGTCCAGACTACCATGCAAAAATAATATTAATACGTTTTACTTCTCTCCTCACTATCTCTCTTTTTATTTTTTTCTCATCCCATCCTACCATCCTATTCATCACTTGGTCTCTCTCCTTTTGCACGTGTCACTCAAAATAAATGTGAACAAGATAGAATCATCCTTCTCTTTTTCTCTTGTCAACGTGAAAAGGGATTTTTTAGACAATACATGCGTTGTACAATATGGGATGGCCCTTCTCCGATCTCTGGCTAGTCAAGGCAGGATTAGATTCCAAGTCTTTGCTACAACCAGCAGCTAGATATCTTATAATTATAATAATCTTGTTGGCATCTTCATTATGAGAGGGAGATTTTAATTAGAGCTGTAATTAGATCAGATTCAAGTGCATTCAAATTCAATCTGTTATTGAAATTTCAAACCTAAATCTGATCATTTGGATTTTTGGATTGGATTTGAATTTAATTTGATTCCGTTCTATTGTTATTAAAATAAAGAAAATTTTAAAAAACATTTCTTTTTAAATATATAAATACATAAAAATATATACAAATTTAGAATAGTATACACATATATATAATTGGAGTTGGATTTTTATCGATGTATGGGATCAAATCTCCATCAGTCGGGGTTGCTAAACAGATTCAAGTTCTAACATCCAAATTTGAATCATTGGATGGAATGCTTGACCAGGTACCAGATTTTAGGAGTTTACTTCTTGACATCATTAGTTTTATTTATAATATTCTCAATATGTCATGTTTTAAACTAGGGTTTTAGGAGTTACTAAACTAGGGTTTACTTTAGTAAACTACGGTTTCTTTTTTGCATTTTATTTACTCTCTGCTTCAGTCTTCACTCTACTGTCACCCTTTGTCCTCTGAGCCCTCTATCCTCGAGTCAAGTCAATACTTAAGTATGTTGAGTATCTCATTGATTTGAGTTTAAATAGGAAAAATAAGAACAGTAAGTTTTTGAGTCAAGTTCGAGTGGTTCAATGTTGTTAACTTGGCCTGTCTCAATTTCACCCCTAGTGGAAACCATCTTAACTGTGAGGCCCAACCCTTTGAGAGGAGAAGAAGAAAAGAGTATTTCGAAAACCATTTAATTGTGGGCCTGACCCTTTGAGAGGAGAAGAAGAAGATACAGAAAAAGAAAAAGAGTATTTTGAGAAAAATACACACACATGAAAGCATGAATGCATGCTAAATAATATTATCTTAGCATAAAGGTATTTTGGTCATTATACATGAGGGCTCATGATGGGCAAAATATCTGCAAGGGGTAATAACCAAATTACCCCTTCATTAATTGAAACCTAAACCAAGGAGAACAGTTGAAACTAAATTGGATTTCTAAGATCCCCCTAGTTTAATCTTGGGATCCATAACTGGTCGCTTGTTGCATATTTATTAATGACAATTGCCACGTCAACACAATTAATTGTTAAACACCCCCTTATAAAATCAAAGAACAACCACTGATTGATCCCGCCACATTTAAAGAAAGAAAAACCATCATTATTAAGATGAATTTTAACCAGCTACTTTGTACGTTATTACCCTAGCTTTCTAAAGAGTTGTAGGATAACATCTAATGAACTCAGAGTTGCAATCATTTTCCGACCAACTAGTCTCAATGCTGGGACCAATTCATCAATGCCGGAGTCCTGAACACACCTGATGAACTCTAGTTGAGTTAATCTGAGACATCCATCCTCTCTGGAAGAAATAGTCTTCCCACTCCACTCAACAGCCAAATATATATAATTCTTTTGACTTTCAAGTTTCAAGCGTCAACAAATTAAACCATAAGAATTAAGAAAACAGCCAAACGTTCCTCTCCTCGTTGTCGTCTCCCTCTCCGGTTCCCCCCCAAAAAGCCGGGTCCCAGCCTCATCGGATAGGATGTTTTATTTAGAGCATGGGTAGGACAGCAGGAGCTCTTTTAGCATCCTGCCGTACTGAAGGAGTACCCGTTGCTAAGTTCCCCACAGTTGTATGGCACTGGGGTAGTGGGGATTTAGATAATCATACGATTCCCGAGGATCACTCCGAGTCCAAGGAGATAAAATGTGAGACCTTTGTGGATGACTTGGTGGTATAATATGATGCCACCTCCAATTCGAACAACTTTTGGCTGTTTGGAATAAAAAACTTGGACTGTTTCAGGGTTTACTCTGCATGACACGTTACCAATTTACCATGGGTGTGGGGTAAGAGAATACTCACAGTCAATCAATGTTCTTTTACCCATAAAGACAAGTAAAGAAGGCAATGTATCATGCGCACTGGAAGCTAAAAGGGAGCAGCCCAGGCTGTTCTTCATTCCAAACAACCAAAGAGTATTTTCTCTTTATATATTTTTAAGGGGAGATTGACAATTCTTTTTGTGCGGTTTTTTGGTTTTTACAAAATTTGGAAGTAAAAAATTTAGACTCCGTTTGACGTGTTTTTTCGTATGGTTTATCAGTTATTTATAAGCCTGACAGATCACAATTCGATTTTTTCCCATTTAGTTCATGGTAGATTTAGCTATCAAATAGTCACGTGTTAAAAAGATGCGAGAACTCGAAACACGCATTTGTCGAGAAACTTCAAATGAAATTTTTGCATTTTTTTTATTCGTTTTCACATAGAAAGACTTCTCTTAACCAAATAGACTTCAGGCTGCTCAGATCTTAATGTAAAAGCTCAATGTATACTATTAAAACTACTATAAGATCTTTCAAAAATACTTACCAAACAACCGCTTAATATTTTTTCCTTTGATAATGAAAGATGAAAATTCCAAACAGAATCAATCAAGAAACTTTAAATGGATATTTAAGATTTTTATGAAAAAACTGCCAAACAGCACCTTAATCATTCATTACGGTAACATGATGTCATGAAATGAAATGATGATGTCATGCATTTTGATGGCTAGCATAAGCATAAGATAGATTGGAATTAAGAATTGGGATAGAAGAGTTGAGGGTTTTGGAGACTGTGAAGGTGTGCCAAAAATTAATGAGTGAATGAATGAATGATTAAAGTTTAAGCTGTCTTCCTTGAAAAGAAGTTATATAATAATCTGATCAGCCCCACCAAAGTTCACACAGACGAAAGTTGATGAGAGAATATACATAAGATAGGAGGGTATGGGCAAGTCTGCCTTTGCTTTTATCTCTCTCTCCCTATGACCGTGCCAGTGCCCATCCATATACATCTTGTTTTATTTTATTCTATTTATCTATTTTTAATATTTTATTCGTTTTATTTTTATTCAAAGCCTCTATTTTCCATGTAGCATATTATTTAAACGGTTTTTTTGCCTTGTTTCCTTCTCACAGTTTTCGTTTTGCCTGATCTTGCTTTCTTTTAAGATTTATTTGTGTAGTGCGGTTTTCTAAATTAGGATTTTATAACAGATTCTCATCTTTCAATGCTTTTTTGTAACACAATTCTGTGTTGTTTTGCCCATTTTTATTCTCTTTTTGGTTGGCAACATTTCTGATATGTAAAGTTGTCAAGATCCCTCTTCTTTCCAACATCTTATCGGGCCACTTTTTTTTTTTCTTTCTTTTGAATAACATTAATAGCGATCATTTCCTTATAGGTAACAAAGATACCATGTGTTCAGTTATCTCTTTGTCAAATATTTGTTTCTTTGTCAATATCAATGTCTTGAAAATTAGATAAAAAAATAGTTGTGTACCAACCCAATATGTTCAGACCAATAGCCAGAGCTGGATCCAATTGTAGACTCTAATCTACGTAATAGTAAAACAAATGTGGAAAAATGAAGTTTTCATATTTTTATCTATTTTTCCTATGATTTTATTAATGTTTATTTTATTATCATCAACATCATCATCAAATGTTTCCATAGGTTCATTACTTGAGGAAGAAGGATGTCTTTGTCATTGTTGGATTGTGCCATAATATTTATTTTCATAAATATGCATATTTTTAAAAAGAATTCAATAACGATTCATTCACTAATATTGGTTGAAAGTTAAATCCAGATCTATACTAAAATCTGATTATTTTTTGTTGGTCCATGTTTCATAAATATATTTTTACACTTAATAAGATATATTTAACTTTATTTTCAATTAATCATGTATTTTTCACAATGCAATGGATGAACTATGGATTTTGCCTTGTAAAAATATAGAAGTGATATACTATGGGCCTTGTATTTGAGGTATCATCTACTTGATATACCAAATTTAGGAGGAAAATCAAATATAGAACCATCAAATAATGTTGGAAAAATAGTCTGATAAAAGAATGTCAGAATGCAAACTAATTGTCCCATCCTGCTTTTTATTAAAGTGATTAGATGAGATGCTTTCAGTCATTAATATCTAATCATTGTATGAACATTGGGATTCGATAAATTCTTATATTATTTATTTTAGAAATAATATAAAAAACATATTTTTATTTATTGATATGTGGGAGCATTGTTCATTTTATATAATACCAGAATGAATTGTGACCACACAACACTTGTATGGGCTTTCATGCCATTTTATCACTATGGGTCCCATTTTATGATCACAGCATCCATAAAATGAGAGGCTGAGGTATTTTTAAAATAAATATTTTCCACTACGCTACTATTACTCTTATTTATATGTTATTTATACATATTTATCCTAGTTGGTTGTTGCCCTATGCCCTAAACTAATGTCTTTAGGCTGTGTTTAATTTGAAAGAAAAAATAGGAAAAGGAAAAAAAAGAGATAAAAAATCTTTTACTTATCTTTCCCTTCAAATCAAACATAGCCTTAATGTTTAGATGCATCATTCATGAATAAACCTCATATTGACAAACAACGTTACAAAACCACAAAGTATATGTTGAAAGTACTGAAGTTATCATGGATGACTCTAGGGATCAATCACCGTCACCATAACAAAATGGACCTTCCTTTTTTTATGTCTACCCCAATAAATCCCGGGTCAAACACTCATTTGATTGGATGAATTTACCACAAAAAACTTACACCGACTTAAAAAATTAATTTATCACCCAAAATCATTTTTTAATTGGTTTATTTAAACCCGGACATAAACCCATGTCTCCAATTGCAATCTTTGATTTTTCTCTCCTTTTTAGGAAGAGATTGAGAAGGTTCCAATAATGCCCATTTTTTCCATTATTTTATCATCAGTTTCACTTTATTGTGAACAGTTAATTAATTTAATTTTATCTCAAAAATTTTCATAGAGAATATGTTAACAAACTTGGTTATTCAATTAATTAATTAATTTCATGGCCTTAGTGATGATTAATTTTTCCCATATGATGAATGCATTAAAAATAAATTAAAATATATTATATATTAAAAGTTATAGACATGCCAAAGTCCTTAAAAGTTGGTCTAAAGTTAGGGATTTTAAAAGTGTGTGTGAGAAGAAGACAAAAGCATTGGAGACTGAGAATATATGCTCTCTTATGTTTAGGGTTTAAAATCTAACATTAGGGGGCTATGGTCTTCTTACTTTTTGTGCTCACTTGAACCATAAATATTTCTTTTATCTTGTCAAGAATCTACAGGTTTTCTATAGCAAGGGCATATCACTCCTACCTGGACCTTCCCTACCAAAGCTGGATGATTCAGACACTTTCATGCCATGCGTTCATTCCTATTTCACGTGCATTCCCCATGATGCCATGCCACCCATACTCTTCACATGATGCATGTATGTATGCATGGTGTCATGCATCTTTCTTTAAAGCAGGGAATGTTTCAATTTTTAATTTCCCCTCTTTTTTTTTAATGGGCATGGATGCCATGTTCCATTCGTTCATGTACAGGGATGCAGGGCATGTGCATTCGCTCTCATAATAATCATGTTCATGTTTTCATGAGTAATGACCATGCATGGATGCAAAAGCAAAACCATGATGGATGCTTATATCGGAATGATTACATGTTATGCTTGTACGAATATACTAAGCAGCTTCCATCTTCAAGATCCTCACAAACTAGAAAGAAAAGGGGAGATAGGTACATATAATCGCGACCTCACAGAGATGAGAGATATCCCATTCTAAGTTAATTCCTACATAAGTTATTATAACATGTCTCTCTTTTATCTAGAAGTAGAACTGTAGAAGAAGAAGAGTCTTGTTTTTTTGTGTAGAGCAAATTAAAATGGTATAAGAACGCCCATGATGCGTTGCATTGCATCATGCAGTGGTGGCCCGCATCATCTTGCCAAATGGGGTTTGAAACAGAGGTTGACACTTGTCACATGGGTACGCATGTGATGGTGGGTTCCACCTTCAAAGTTTGTAAGCTATGTCATTTCAGCTTTTTAACCATTGCTTTTTGAAAAAAAAAAAAAGAAAAGAAAAGAAAAGAAAAGAAAAGGCTATGGTTTGGTCGATAAAAAGAGGGGGATAGAGATGTTGTTTGGGAGGAAAACAAGATGCCCTTAAAAAGTTAAAAACTTGAATTCCGAGGCGAGGAGGAGGAGCCACCCGATTCTCTTGCCTGCCCTACCCATCACGTAAAGCCCTAAATCTCGCCTTCTGGTCTGTCTTAAAGTCTGTACTCCCCACATTGGAAGCACACGTGCAACCAACCGCACGTTATTCCCATTATCAATTACAGATTTTGAGTATTTGGATGGTTCTCGACCCGACCCGTCTTCGTTAATTTAGGAATTAGGAAGGATCTCTCCATCATCTCATTTGAATTTTGAAAAACAGAACCGAGGCTAGACATTCTGCAAGAGTATTGGTTTTGGTATTTTTTAATTCCATTTCGTTGGGTTATTAACGTGGCAAGGCATTCAGCTTTAGCATTGTATAGCCCATTATAATCTCTCACTGAGCGATGACCCGTATAGGACAAACCGACAAAGCCCATGGTTGTTTAGGTGTATGGATATGAATGGTGTGCATGTGCAATACTGAGTCACCCTGCCACATCAGCAATCAAATAAAAATATAGAATTTCTTGGGAATAAAATGGTTGAATCACTCATTATTGGCAGTAAATTTTGCATACAATATATACTTTCTTTTGCTTATGTTTGAGCTTCTTCAGTGCTAAATGGACTTAATGCGATCGATCCATAATTAATTTGCTGAATCCATACATATCTATCCCACAACTAAGATCATGATCTCTCCGCACTGAATCTCAAAGCTGTTAACACCCCCAAAAAAGTGTCATATGTTAACAGCTTTGAGGTTCACCGGTGGGATGTCTACAACAATTATGAGAAGATGTGGCAGTTGATTTTACTTGTGAACACTGAGCAGCACCTTAGTTTTGTATTACTCAGTACGTTTTAAATGAAAATTTGCAGCATTTTATTTCACACCTAATGGCAAATCATTGTAACTGCTCAGGAACCATTACAATCATTGTTGGGATTGAATTAGGTGTCTCGTTCAGTATATCCTTATCTTGTATACTTCAGATAGGAAAGATAGGTTTGAGTCCCTGTAAACTTATGAGGTTCGATGGCTGTATATTTGTATATATATCTGAATTCTCAATGAATAAGAGAGAGAAAAAGAACAAACCAGGAAAACTCTGCTTTTACATGGTATCAGAGCCACGAAATAGAAGCGAGAGGTCTATGTTCTAAGACCTCTGGAGATCAGTGGTGGCAGCGACGCCATTCGGTGTCGGCAAAGGACAGACTTTGCACTCCAGATTCAGTTCGACACTCCATCTTCCGCAGAGTTTGATCTTCGCTTTCGTCCTACCAAGGCTGCAACCGGTGGTTCCGTTCTGAGTTCCGGTTTTTGCAGATCAAACAAGAACTCTACAGAGTTCTTCGGTATTCCTCTTCTTCTACAGAAGTTCCGAAACTGTTGATCGTCTTCTATTTTTGGGCAACCAGCGGAAGCGGCGGTTTCTCCCCTTTAGCAAACATTGAGAGGCAGGAGTCGTTCCAACGGCGGCGATCTATTACCAGCAGTCGAAATCCAACTCCCTCCCTTTTGTCTTTTTGGGATTAGGATTTCTGTCAAGACTTGTGAAGTACGACATCAGCCCACCGAAATCGCAGCAAGAGGATTCAATTCCCTTTTGTCTTTTTGGGATTTGGATTTCTGTCAAGACTTGTAAAGTACGACATCAGCCCACCGAGACTCCAATAGCTAGAACCAGCCCAGCTCGAGCAACAGCTGAGAAAGCTCCCCTTAACGGCAAGCCTAGACCACCTATCAGATTTGTTATAATAGCCCATGTGCGACATGCGTTAGTGATTATAAATACTGGTATTACAGAAGGAAAGTGTGCATCATTTTTCCTGGGAATTATCTATCCTTCTTTTCCATAGGAGGCAAGACTGTCCTCGAAGTAGTTCCTGAGGTGGGCTTTCAGACACTATAGTCAGTATGGCTGAAAATAGAGAAAAAGAACAGGGTGGTGGTCAATTGACAAGGAATGTGATCTCGCCCTACCTTCTATCGACCAATGACAATCTAGGTAGCATTATCACACAGATCCAGCTTAGAGGCGACAACTATGATGAATGGGCTCGAGCAATAAGAATGGCACTGTGAGCCAAGAAGAATTCGACTTCATCGATGGATCGGTGGAGCAACCTTCGGAAGATTCGGTGGAATTGGAAGATTGGTGGATGGTGAATTCTATGATTGTGTCATGGATTCTAAATATGATTGAACCTAATTTGCATTCAACCGTAACATACACTGAGATTGCGCAGATGCTCTGGGATGACATAAAGGAGCGATTCTCTGTTGGTAATGGACCATGAGTTCAACAACTCAAATCCGACCTGGCGAATTGCAAACAAAGAGGTATGGCGATTTTGAATTACTATGGCAAACTCAAGATGATTAGGAAGGAATTGGGAAATTATGAGCAATATCCCACTTGTCAATGTGGTAAGTGCAGCTGCAACATAAGTAGGGCATTGGATAAGAAGCGAGATGAAGAAAAACTTCATCACTTTTTTATGGGGCTAGATAACACGGTCTATGGAGGTGTGCATTCGCAGATATTGAGTACAGAACCTTTGCTAAGTTTGAATCGAGCCTGTGCCATAGTGATTCAAGAAAAGCAAGTTCAAACCATGACTCGAGCAAAGGAAGAGAATGCTGAAGTTGTGGCCTTCGCAGCCCATGCAGGGAAGAGGCAAAGCGAAGGCAGAGACAAGAACGTGGTATGTACTCAATGTAACAAGGTAGGCCATGATGCATAGTCTTGTTTCCAACTGATCAGCTACCTTGAATGGTGGGGTGATCGGCCGAAAAATAATGTCCATGGAATAGGCCGAGGGCGTGGTGGACAGAAACAAGGAGCAGGGCTAGGAGGAAAAGGTCATGGCGGCCAAGTCAAGGCCAATACAGCCAAAGCCTCTGCGCAAGGCAATGCATCTCAAGGAGAATCAATGGATGCAACCAAAACTGGGTTAAATGGACTGAGTAGTGAGCAGTGGAATAGGTTACTCAACCTTTTGAACACATAGAAAGAGGGGAGTCAACGACTAAGTGGTAAGCAAAAATTGTCATAATGGATAATAGACACAGGGGCCTCTCATCATATGACAGGAAGCCTCGAGTTGATGAGAGACATAAAGAATGTCATTCCGTGATTTGTCGGGCTGCTAAACGGGAAAGCGACAATAGCAGAGAAAAAAGGCACAGTTGCACTAGACGATCATCTGAAACTGACTAGTGTTTTATATGTGCCTAGTTTGAATTGCAATTTACTTTCTGTATCGCAATTGATTGAGGAATCGAATTGTATTGTCCAGTTCACTAATAAATTCTGTGTGATACAGGACCACACTACGAGGATGCTGATTGGAGCGGGTGAGCAGCGAGAGGGACTCTATTATTTCTGGAGCATTGCATCAACAAGATCAATGAAGATTACATAGAGCAGGACATGTGATATTTGGCATCAAAGGTTAGGGCATCCTTCTTATAGAATTGTTAAGTTGTTGCCTTTTATTAGTACTAAGAATAATAATGATGACAGTATTAAGGGTTGTGATGTATGCTTCCAAGCTAAACAATGTCGAGAAGAGTTTGTTTCTAGTAATAATAAGGCATCCGATATTTTTGAGTTAATTCATTGTGATTTGTGGGGTCCTTATAGAACTGCAGCTTCTTATGGTGCTCATTGTTTCTTGACCATAGTAGACGATTTTTCTAGAGGTGTTTGGATTTATCTTCAGGTTGATAAGACGGAAATGGGATGAGTTCTTTGAAATTTTTTTGCTATGGTTCAAAGACAATTTAACAAACCTGTAAAGGTGATCCGTACTGATAATGGAACTGAGTTTGTCTGCTTGGCTAGTTATTTTGCTGAAAATGGTATTATTCATCAAACCATCGGGAGGGTTGAACACAAGAACTGCCACATACTCAATGTTGCCCGAGCCCTGTGCTTTCGAGTCAGCTTGCCTATTGATTTTTGGGGGGAATGTGTCCTGACCACATGTTATTTGATCAATCGGACACCATCCATTCTATTGAAGGGAAAGACTCCCTATGAAATGTTATTTGGGTGACCTCCTTTTTATGATAATGTGCGAGTTTTTGGTTGCTTATCATATGCGCACAATCATGGACATGGAGGGGATAAATTTGTTAGTCGAAGCAGACGATGTGTTTTTGTTGGGTATCTTTTTGGAAAGAAAGGATGGAGCTAAAGAAATATAGGCACTTGAAAATAATCAAACATGGACTGTGGAGCCTTTGCCATCTAAAAACAAGCCATAGGATGCAAATGGGTGTATCGAATCAAGTATAATGCTAATGGGACAATGGAAAGATACAAAGCCCGCATTGTGATTTTTTGGAACAAGCAGGTTGAGGGAATCGATTATAATGAAACTTTTTCCCTAGTTGCAAAAATGGTTACTGTCCGTACCTTCCTTACAGTCACGACAACCAGAAATTGGGAGTTTCATCAAATGGACGTACATAACGCATTCTTGCATGGTGACCTTCATGAGGAAGTCTGCATGTGAATGCCTTCTGGTTTTCAGTTAGATAAACCAGGTATGGTGTATCGGTTGCGAAAATCTATGTATGGCTTGAAACAAGCATCGAGATGTTGGTTTGCAAAATTAGCCATAGCCTTGAAGACATATGGATTTCAGCAATCATGTTCAGATTACTCCCACTTCACCTTTCGTCGAGACTGGGTGCATATGCTTGTTCTTGTGTATGTGGATGCCATTATCGTGTCAGGTAATGATCGTATGGCAATTCAAGTCTTCAAAAAATATTTGAGTGACTGCTTTCATATGAAAGATTTGGGACCATTGAAATATTTTTTGGGCATTGAAGTTGCTCGAAACTCAACAGGAAATTTTCAGTCTCAACGTAAGTATGCTTTGGATATTATCTCTGAAGTTGGATTACTTGGTGCAAAACCTACTCCTGTTCCTCTGGAGTAGACTCACAATCTCGCCTTGATAGATGGGCCTCTCTTATCTGATCCTGAGCGATACAGGCGCTTGGTGGGCAGGCTTATTTATCTCTCAGCAGCCCGTCCAGAGTTGTCTTATTGTGTGCATGTTCTATCACAATTCATGCAGCAATCGCAAGAAAGACATTGGGAGGCTGCATTGCGGGTGGTGCGCTACTTGAAAGGAAATCCTGGTCAATGAATTCTCTTGCATTCAGATTGTGACTTACAGTTATATGCATGGTGTGATTTAGACTGGGCGAGCTGTCCTTTGTCCCGACGTTCTCTGTTTGGATGGTTTATTCTGCTTGGGAAATCGCCTATTTCCTGGAAAACTAAGAAACAACACACTATGGCTCGTTCTTCAGCGGAAGCAGAGTATCGTTCTATGGCCACTGCCAGGTGTGAATTGAAATGGATGAAGGGATTGTTATTGGCTCTTGGAGTTACGCATTCAACCCCAATGCGATTATATTGTGATAGCCAGGCAGCCTTGCATATTGCCGCAAATCTAGTGTTTCATGAGTGTACGAAACATATTGAAGTTGATTGCCATTTTGTATGTGATGAGATTCAAAATGGTTGCATTTGTCCTGCTTATGTGTCGACTACCGTTCAGTTGGCTGACATTTTTACAAAGGCACTGGGTCACAGAGAATTTGAGTACTTTCTCTGCAAGTTGGGCATTCACGATCTGGATGCTCCAACTTGAGGGGGGGGGTGTTGGGATTGAATTAGGAGTCTCTGTTCAGTATATCTTCTTTGTATATATCTTCTTATCCTTATCTTGTATAGTTTAGATAGGAAAGATAGGTTTGAGTCCCTGTAAACTTAGGAGATTCGATGACTGTATTCTTGTATATATATATATCTGAATTCTCAATGAATAAGAGAGAGAAAAAGAATAAACCAGAAAAGCTCTGGTTTTACAATCATCAAGCAATACAGAGGAAATAAACTAGATGGTAATTAGGGGTGAGCAACTGAGCATTCAATTAAAAATCAAACTAGATAAATCAAAATTAAAAAAAAATTACTTAAAAAAATGAAAACCGAACTGAAACTGAATTATAGAAAAACCAAATAATTGAAATCAAAACTTTTGATTAAAACCAAATTTCAATAATGTATATACCATATTATATATATTATTTTTTGACATGCAAGTAATATAGTATATACTATATTTTATATATATTATGACATGTAATACATTATGTATTATGTATTATTTGTTATATTATATATTATATACTATATGTTATATAGCAAACTTTGGTTAATTCAGTTTTTTTTTTCGGTTAACCAACTTTCTAATTATAAATACCAAAACATTCACAAGCCGAACTAATTAAACCAAATTAGCCAAAACCTAATGAAGAAACCAAAGCCGAATTATTTGGTTTTAACTAAATAATGCTCACCCCTAGTGGTAACAACCAAATATGAGGTCAAGTGAGAGAGAGGAGTCTAGATCTCCTCTTAACAAAGCATTCCTCACACCAATCTCATAGCATGTTTCAATCAAACATTGGGAACATCTCATGTACTTGTGTGTTGTTATTCATGGGGAGATGTTTTTTTATACATAGTGGAATATGTTGTAAGGCTGGTGTAAAAAACGTTATGTGAAGAGCAAATCCCAGTTCAAGAAAGAGTACAATAAGCAAGCTTCTGAGCCACCATATTACAATATCTTCTAGTACTAGCAGGGACCTGTGCGATGCACATGATTTATTAAGCGGAAGATAAATAATAGAAAGGGTCATTTACTAAAATACCCTTATAGTTTCATGGATTTACTAAAATCTACCATATAGTTAGCATTTTACTAAAACACCACTTATAATTTGTAATGGATTTTGATGAAGGGTGATTTGGCCCGACCTAGTAAAGAGGGGACACGTTGATATGACCTAACCAAGAGATGACAACACGGCTTATCATGACCAGTCCACAGCAGATTGAGCTCGGGTACCCAACCACCCTGAGCTAAAGTGACCTCGGGCGAGATCACCTCGGTACCAGATCGCAGCAAGAACACCTTGATGCCAAGGCACTTCAACACTCAACCTAGTTCGGGACTTAACTTCAACGGATCCTGGGTCTCACGGGATCACACCGCGTAACAACTAGCATTATCTCCTCGACCGATCCGGGCGGAAGTGATGACCAGAGCCGAGCTGGATTGCCCACTCGCGAGCTATCTGCTTCACGAGACCCTCCCTAGAAATCGCAATGCGACCCGAAGGGTAGAGCGCCAATCAACGAAGTACGTCATTATAGATGGACAACTGTACCGGAGGTCTTTCACGCTCCCCTACTTGCACTTCTTGCGACCCTCAGAGGCCGAGCTCGTTCTCCATGACACTCATGAAGGCTTGTGTGGCGGACACTTGGCGGGTAGGGCTCTCACCCAGAAAGCGCTACGACAGGGGTACTATTGGTCCACAATGAAGGAAAACGTACTTGAGCTCGCCAATAAGTGTGATAAATGTCAAAGGCATGCCAACATCCATCACCGACCTGCTGTCGACCTCTAATATTTCACCAACCCGTGGCCCTTCGCACAGTGGGGAATCGACATTCTTGGTCCTTTCCTGCCAGTGACAGGACAGAGGAGATTTCTGGTGGTAGCAGTGGATTACTTCACGAAGTGGGTGGAGACGAAGCCCTTGACAACGATCACAACCCGCAACATACAAAACTTCTTTTGGAGGAATATAGTATGTTGCTTCGGGCTACCTCAGGTACTTATCTCCGACAACGGAAAGCAATTCGAGGACATCAAGTTCCAGAATTGGTGTGCTGAGATGGGGATACAATAGAACTTTACCTCGGTGGCACACTCTTAGGCAAACGGTGGGGGGTAGGGCTCTCACCCAGAAAGTGCTACGACAGGGGTACTATTGGCCCACAATGAAGGCAGATGTACTTGAGCTCGCCAATAAGTGCGATAAATGTCAAAGGCATGCCAACATCCACCACCGACCTGCTGTCGACCTCTAATATCTCACCAGCCCGTGGCCCTTTGCACAGTGGGGAATCGAGATTCTTGGCCCTTTCCTCCTAGTGACAGGACAGAGGAGATTTCTGGTGGTAGCAGTGGATTACTTCACGAAGTAGGTGGAGACGGAGCCCTTGACAACGATCATAGCCCGCAACATACAAAACTTCTTTTGGATGATTATAGTATGTTGCTTCGGGCTACCTCGAGTACTTATCTCCGACAACAGAAAGCAATTCGAGGGCATCAAATTCCAGAATTGGTGTGCTGAGATGGGGATACAACAGAACTTTACCTCGATGGCACACTCTTAGGAAAACGGGCAAGCAGAGGTCACAAATAGAGTCATACTCCGTGAATTGAAGGCTCGCTTAGCCTGAGTTAAAGGACTGTGGGTAGACGAGCTATCCAGTGTGTTATGAGCCTATCGAACTACCGTTAAGACCGCCACAGGTGAGACCCTCTTTAACCTCACCTACAGCATGGAAGCAATGATCCCAGTGGAGATCGAGGTGCCTATGCTACGCTTGGAAGCCTACAATGAGGAAACAAACAACGACAAGCTCTGTACTAACCTCGACCTGGTGGAAGAAGTACGAGACCTGACATACATTCGAACTGCAGCCTACTAGCAAAGGGTGGCTCGGTACTATAACGCCTGGGTCAAGAAACGACACTTCCGTGTCGACAACTTGGTTCTTAGGAAAGTTATAGTATCTAAGCCCGGTGTCGGTATGCTTGGACCAAACTGGGAAGGTCTGTATCGAGTAAGACGGGTAATCAGGGAAGGTACGTATGAGCTCAAGACCTTGAAAGGAAAACAAGTACCTCGAGCGTGGAACATCGACAACCTGAGACGATACTACATGTGATCGCCGAACTGGAGAGAGGACCGCGAGTCACTCCCAGAAGTCCAAGGACTAAAGTGCCGAGCTGATAAAAGACCTTGGCACTACAATAAGTCCCAGTCGCCTCCTCGGCATGGGCAAATAAGACCTAGTCGCCTCTTTGGCATGGGCAAAACCAAGGGTAAGGAGAGTGGACTGTGAGTCGCTCCCAGAGCCTAAGTGCTAAGGTACTAAGTTGACAAAAGACCTAGGCACCACATAAGTCCCAGTTGCCTCCTCGGCATGGGCACATGAGTACCATTCGCCTCCTCAGCATGGGCATACAATTCCTAGTTGCCTCCTCGGCATGGGCAAACAAGACTTAATCGCCTCTTTGGCATAGGCAACTCATCTCCTCATGCCTAAGGTATAGACAGCTCGGGTTTAAACCCCAACAAAGGGACAACTAACATTACCAAGTAGCCCGCTCACAGACAGGTCAAGTATATGCCCTACGATGTCCGCGTACCTCGACGTACATCATGCGAAGTTACCCCTACCAGTAGTCCAGCTCGGTAGCTCGACAGTTCGGGGCAACCTATACCTATTTGGTTAGTTCGCTAGTTAGGGAGTTATTTGCACTTGGAACATTTAACAAAAAGACAAGTGTATTTCATTAATATGAGGAGTTCGTTACAGAAAAAAAAAAGAGAGTTCTACTATAAATCGAGCTCATAGGCCCGGGGTATAAAATAATGAAGTCTACTCGTTAGCATTGGTTTCTTCGACGTCGATGAGCAGTTCGCTGTCACTTTCCACCTCGGAGTCCGGATCTTCAGTAGTTTCGACAGCCATCTCATCTATGACCCTTGAGGTGGTGATGGCGCTTAGATTGAGCTGCGGAAATTCATGTTGGGTCAGCCACCTGCTAAGCTTAAAGCCCTTACGATAGCCTTCTGTCCTCGCCTCGATCAGCTCTTCGTGGAACTCCTCCGAGGTCTTGTATTCCTCGATGGTTTTGGCCTTGGCCTCCTCCACTGCTTGGAGGAGTATTTCAGTTCGCTCATTGACGTGGGCCTCGAGGTTCTCCACCTCTAGCTTCAGCGCCGCTTTCTCTCTCGTGAGCTCCTCCTTCTTAGACATCAGCAGTGATATCAGCTCCTTCTGAGCCCGTGCATCATTCTTCAACTGGTTGATTTCATTACGTGCCAGATTCAGCTCAGCGTGAGCTTTGTGAGATGAGGACTCAGCTACAATAGCTCACTTCAGGTGTAGTTCAGACTGGTATGTTAGAGCGTGCACAGTAGAGTTCACCTGCCAAGAGAAGAATAACAGTTAGTACAAGAAAAGTTTTCAAGTAAAGAATTGAAGAAGTAAAGACAACTTACCATCATACAGTGAGTAGCCGCTCGAGCTCCGAGTCGAGCGACTGACAGCTCAACCCAGTTGGCGACCTCCTCGGCATATACCGCGCTCTTGCTCTTGAGGAGGATGTACTTCGAATTTAGGATACTCCGAATTTGTTCCTTGCTACCCGAAGAAGTGACAGCCGCAGGGGTGGGCTCGAAGATGTTGCCTCCTCGGGCGCGCAGGGCGGGGAGACCCTTCCTGCTTCCTCCTCGTCCAGATCTATAACTGGAGGTTGCATAGTGGAGGGCTGGTCGGGCTCAGGGACGGCTGCCTGTGGAGACTCAACGTGAGGTCTTTTGATAGCTTGCTTCTTTTTCCCCTTCATCCTTCCAAGGAGCTCGTTCACAGGAAGCTTCATGGTTGTTGTAACAAAAGCAAAACATCAAAAACAACATTAAAATAAAACAAATGCAGTACAAAAGTAACAACCTACTAGGACTCAGACCGGCCTGCACGAGCTTGTCTTTGGTCACATAGTCCATGAACTTGAGACCGAGCTCTACCCAGGACTGGAATGCTTCCCTTGCTTCAAGTCTAGCCTGACACCGGGATCTTGGATGGCTGCCCTCCAATGGGTTGGGAAAGGCCACCCCCTAGTGTTACGAACTAAAAAGTAGCCCCTTTTCTAGGTCGGGACCTTGTTTGGGAGTTTGTGTAAGAGCTTGTAGCCCAGACATGGGGACAGGTAGTAAGTCTACCCGTGCTTGGGTAGAACACATGAGGAATTCTTCTTTATCGAAAGGATTGAAGAAAAAATATCAAGGTCAAGGGGTAGGTTATAGTCATGGAAGAGCGAAATGGTTCCTAATATGTTGCGGATGGAGTTCGGGTGCAACTGATCTATGGTGATGTTAAAGAGTTTAATGACTTTGATGATCAGGGGGTGAAATGGAAGGTGAGGACCAGCTGTGAGCTATTCCTCGAAGATCACGATCTCATCGTGACCATGCTCCCAGGGAAAGTTGCCTATGGAAGACTGTAGACAAGATCACTTTGAAGCCTATGCTGAGCTACTAGGGCTTGGAGCCTGTCCGCTGTCATCGTCGATGGGCCGAAGTTATCTAGCTGCCGACCTTGGTGCGAGGTGGACGCTAGACCACTAGAGGCATCTCGCACCTCCTGAGGTGATTCTACTTTAGGAGGACCGCGAACTGCTCCTTGACCCGAAGTAGCTTCTTCGGTAAGGCGACCTACGACCTGAGCCGAGGTACCCACCTAAGCCCTAGCAGATTCACCGCTCTCATCTAAAAGACTATCAAAACTAAAACTAGACATCACGAAGAAAAGACAATCAGAAAAGAGAGCTAGGGAAGACTCACCAAAGAAAGACCGAACTGAAGGAAGACACTAGACTGGAGAAACCAAGCTAAGAAGCTTGAACCCGACCTTAGAACGAAGATTTGCGAATTTGTGGCGAAGAAAATGAGTCTCAGGCTCCCTATTTATATCCAGTATGTCAAAAATCAACGGTCGAGAATGAGGCAATCCAACGGCTCCTAGGAAAACCGGCTGCGTGACCCCCGAGGTTGAAATTGGTTTAGCATGTTTTTTTTACGTCCGTGGAGTTTGTAGATCGCGTGATGTCCGCGTGTGAACCAGACGCGACCTAGGTTATTATTGGTTGAGCTAGATAGATGAATAGGTCGGACTAGCAATTTGTTCGACTAGCCGCTTGGACCTCGGGCCAAATCCACTTGTCTTGTCATGAACTCCCCGCACCGGGTCGGGACCCCTGGCTCGGGGAGTGGGGGGCAATTGATGAAGGGTGATTTGGCTCGACCTAGTAAAGAGGGGACACATGGACATGACCTAACCAAGAGATGACAACTTAGCTTATCATGACTAGTCCACAGTAGATCGAGCTCGGGTACCCAACCACCCCGAGCTAAAGTGACCTCGGGACAATATTGCCTCGGTTCCAGATCGCAACAAGAACATCTCGATGCCAAGGCACTTTGGCACTCAACCCAGTTCGGGACTTAAAGACATCAGTTCGGGGATATCGGCATGCCACCACGTGGTGATCCCGAAAACCCCTCCAATGGATCCCGGGTCTTATGGGATCACACCACGTAACAACTAGCTGTATCTCCCCGACCAATCCAGGCGAAAGTGATGAACCTTATCGGTTGGCAGCGTTATCTTCCAACTAGTGCGGCAACGGATCCTAACGTGATGATGATACCAGAACTGATCCGCAAAACCCGTGAGGACTCAATTATATAAAGGCTCCACCCCCTATGGTTCAAGGTACGCGTGATTTCTTTGCTCTCTAGCTCTTTGCATTCTTAAGCTATTTTTAGCTCGCAACAAGTATACTGACTTAAGCATCGGAGCGACCTCATCGGGATAGCAACCCCGGGTTTTCTGATCCTCTTGCAGATCAACTGTCCGCCGTCAGCATGGAAGCCAGATCGCGTCTAGCAGGGAGCAGCTAGGTCATGCGGCATCAGATTTAATCAATCTTCCATTAGATAATAGTGGAAAATGATAGTGTTGACCCTGATGTTCATTTAAATAAATTTAATCAAAAGAAAATAGAAATAAAAATATCATTTTTGCCCCTAATAAGGCACGTACAACCACTCTATTGGCTATATTTGGCCAAATTGGTTTTCCGTATAAAAAAATGTTAAGGGTATTTTTGGAATAAAAAATCATGGGCCTAATGGCAAAATAAACACTCCTTAATGAAAAGTTGATTAAATAAATAAATTGTAAAACATATGGGATGTTTTAGTAAAATGAAAACTATAAGGTAGATTTAAGGAAATATATAAAACTATAAGGTGTGTTCTAATAAATGACCCTAATAGAAACACATAAGAATATACAATTGTTTTATATTTTCAACTTTTTAAATAATTAATAATTATTCATATTTTATATACTAATTTTAATAAATTTTTTATAATAAAAAATAACAATAATTAATTTCAATTAGGTTTATTCATCAAACTTATGAAACCGACCAACCCGATCAACTCGACCCAAGTTGGTCAGTTTTCTAGTATTTTATGTTGGATTTGGTTCAAAAAGTTCCCAATCCGACCAAGTTGGATCAGTTTCACTTTGGCCATTTGTAAATCGACCAAAATCAAACGACCTAACCATGGATATATATTAATATTTTATGTTTTAAATATGAAAAAGTGAAAAATTTTCCAAATTTCTTAGTCTAAAATATTTTATTTCATAAATCTAATTTTTAAATTTATTTTTTAATAATTGTATTGTAATTTTTAAAATTAAATTAAATTTTTATATTTAAATCTTTTGAATCGACTGACCTTTTGTGAAAACTGACCCAAACCGATAAAACTTGAGTGGGTCAGTTTTCACAAATGGTAAATCAGTTTCAACTAACCAACTCCCCAACTTGACCAGGTCAATTTGGTTGGCCAAATAGCCTATGGCCGGACCGAACCAACTCATGAACGCTCATAATTTTAGCTAAATTAATAGTCCTATCTCCGATAAATAACAATAGTTTAATCTCCAATAATTATTGAAAATTTATAGCAAAAATACACAATTATTGAAAATATTTTGATAATGAAAAAAATACAATAATTACAAAAATAAGTACTAAAAATATATTAACTTAGTAAATAAATAGTATAATCTCAAATAATAGTTTAATTTCTAATAAATATTAATTAATCAATAAGTTATAACAAAAATACAATAAATACAATAAGTACAATAAATTAAATTTAAAAAATTCAATAGTAGTAGTTTAAACTCCAATAATTATTGAAAGTTTTTTGTTTAATAATAAAACAAAATAAATTTATACATAATCATTGAAAATACATTTATCATAAAAAACAATAAATAATTATTGAAATACAACAAATATTAATTTTATTACATATAATTATATAATAAGTACAGATGAAGAGTTTGAAATTATTATTAACAAACATTAATTTTTTGAAAGTTATTTTATTGAATTATTACTTGATATAAGTGAAATTAGTTAGTTACAATATTATGTAAAAATATTAAATTATTATTATTTTCAATATAATGTTATAATTATTTTTCTACTTTTCAGAATTTTTTAAATTTATTACATAATTTATTTATTTTAACTAATTAGAATTTATTTATGTTAAATATTTTGTTATTTAAAATATTTAGTTTTTTAAATAGTTAAATAATATGTAATATATTAATTATTTATTGAATTTAATTATCCATAATATCATATTTTATACTATTATTACATAACTTCATTATTAATTTTGTAATATATTAAATTATTATTAATTTCGATATTATTTTATAATTATTTTGTACTTTGAATTTTTTAATTTATTACATAATTCTGTTTTTTAGCTATTTAAAATTTATTTGTGATAAATATTTAAATAATCTATAAAATATTTAATATTTTTTGTTATTTGAATTTTATTTATTTAAAGCTATTACATATTATTAAATATTTGAAAAACATTTAAGTTGGTAATCCGGAAAACATAATTTAAATTGTTAGTACATAATTTTGTGATGTATTTTGTACAAATAAAAATTATTTTTTTTGTTTTAATAATTATTTAAGTTATTTTATAATTTTGTTAGAATATTTAAATAATTATTAAATTTTCTAATCAAACTTTCTTTAGATATATATAGATAAAAGGATGGGGGGGGGAGGATAAATATCAATTAGAGATAATTTAGGAGAGAAACTCTCTACTGAATTAGAGATAAATTTGGAGATAATTTGGAATTAGAGATAATTTAGAAGATAAATAGGAATTAGAGATATTTTTGGAGAAACTTGGGGGGTAGTTTAGGTGAAATTTTATGAGAAGAGATTTTTTAGGTTTGTGAAAGTGCTTCTCATTGGTTGCTTAAAAAGTGACATGGAATAAAAATAAATAAATAATTCTAAAAAAGGAGAAGATTTCTTCCCCACTTTGTTTTAATATATACTAGCGGGTACTTGTCGATGCACAGGATTTATTAAGCGAAGGCTAAATAATAGAAAGGGCCATTTACTAAAATATCCCTTATATTTCATGGATTTATTAAAATCTATCCTAAAGTTAGTATTTTACTAAAACACCACTTAATAATGACAGTGTTGACCCTAATGTTCATTTAAATAAATTTAATCAAAGAAAAATAAAAATAAAAATACCAATTTTGCCCTTTATAAGACACAAGCAACCACTCTATTGGTTATAATTGGTCAATTTTGTTTTATGTACAAAAAAGCGTTAAGGGTATTTTTGGAATAAAATATCATGGTCCTAATGGTAAAACAAACACTCCTTAATGAAATGTTGATTAAGTAAATAAATTGTAAAATATATGAGATGCTTTACTAAAATGAAAACTATAACATATGCTTAAGTAAATATGTAAAACTATAAGGTGTGTTCTAGTAAATGACCCTAATAGAAACACATAAGAGTATATAATTGTCTTATATTTTTAACTTTTTAAATAATTAATAATTATTCATATTTTATATACTACTTTTTTATATTACAAAAATAACAATAATTAATTTTAATTAAGTTTATTCATCAAACTGATGAAACCGACTAACCCGATCAACTCAACCTGAGTTGGTCGGTTTTCTAGTAGTTTAGGTTGGCTTTGGCTAAAAAATTTCCCAATTTGACCAAGTTGGATCTGTTTCACTTTGGCTATTTGTAAACCAATCAAAATCGAATGACTTAACCATTGATATATATATAATATTTGAAGTATAATTTTTAATATGAAAAAGTGAGAAATTTCCCATATATTCTTAGTCTAAAATGTTTTATATCATAAATCTAATTTTTAAATTTACTTTTTAATAATTGCATTATAATTTTTAAAGTTAAATTTAACTTTTAAGTTCAAATCTTTTGAACCAATTGACCAAACCAAAAAATCGACTCAAAGCGATACAACTTGAGTGGCTTGGTTTTCAGAAAAGGTCAGTCGGTGTTAGCTGACCAGCTCCCTAACCAGAACAGTTCAATTTGGTTGGCCAAATAGCCTATGACAGAACTGAAACAACTCATGAACACTCATAATTTAAGCTAAACTAATAGCCTCATCTCTGATAAATAACAATAATTTAATCTCCAATAATTATTGAAAATTTATAGCAAAAATACACAATTATTGAAAATATATTGATGATGAAAAAATACAATAATTACAAAAATAAAATAAGTACTAAAAATATATTAAATTATTAAATAAATATTATAATCTCAAATAATAGTTTAATCTCTAATAAATATTAATCAATAAGTTATAACAAAAATACAATAAATACAATAAGTACAATATATTAAATTTAAAAAATTCAATAATATTAGTTTAACCTCCAATAATTATTGAAAGTTTTCTGTTAAATAACAAAACAAAATAAATTTATGCATAATCATTGAAAATAGATTTATCACTAAAAACTATAAATAATTACTGAAATACAATAAATATTAATTTTAGTATATATAATCATAAAATAAATACAAATTAAGAGTTTAAAATTATTATTAATAACTATTAATTTGTTTGAAAGTTATTTTCTTGAATTATTACTTGATATAATTGAAATTAGTTATTTACAATATCATGTAAAAATATTAAATTATTATTAATTTCAATATTATGTTATAATTATTTTTCTACTTCTTAGAATTTTTATAATTTTATTGTATAATTTCTTTATTTGAACTATTTAAAATATAGCTATGCTAAATATTTTTTTATTTAAAATATTTAGTTATTTTAATACTTAAATAATATGTAAAATATTTAAATTTGAAAATATGAATTATTTATTGAATTTAATTATCCATGAAATCATAATTTATACTATTATTACATAATTTCATTATCAATTTTGCAATATATTAAATTATTCTTAATTCTAATATTATGTTATAATTATTTTTCTAGTTTGATGAAATTTTTTAAATTTATTACATAACTTTGTTATGTTAACTATTTAAAGTCTATTTATGATAAGTATTTAGTTATTTAAATATTTAAATATTCTATAACATATTTAAATTTTATTTATTTAAAGCTATTACTTATTATTAAATATTTGAAAAACATTTAAATTGGCAAGCCAGAAAAACATGATTTAAATCGTTAGTACATAATTTCATGATATATTTTGTAAAAATATAAAATTATTTTTGTTCTTTTAATAAACATTTTAAAGTTATTATATAATTTTGTTAGAATATTTAAATAATTCTTAATTTTTAATCCAAACTTTCTTTAGATAGATATAGATAAAAAGTAATGGAGAGGATAAATAGGAATTAGTGATAATTTAAGAGAGAAATTCTTTACTAAGTTAGATATAATTTTGGAGATAAATAGGAATTAGAGATAACTTAGGAGAGAAACTCTCTACTAAATTAGAGATAATTTTGAAGATAAATAGGAATTAGAGATAATTGAGAAGATAAATAGGAACCAGAGAAGAGATTATTTAAGATAAATTTTGGGGAGGAGATTATTTAGGTTATTGGCAAAGTGCATTTTATTGTTTGTTTAAAATATGACATGGAATTAAGAAAATAAAAAATTCAAAAAATGTGAAAATTTCTTGACTGCTTTGTTTTAATACATATATATATATATATAATTGGTTTTGTTTTTGTTGATTTACAAAAGGCCAAAATGAAATTGACCTAACCTGATTAGGATTGGGACATTGCTGAACCGAAACCCACTAGAAATACTAGAAAAATTGACTGACTCGAGTTGGTTAGTTTCACCGGTTTGATGAACAACCTAGTTAAAATTAATTATTGTTATTTTTGTATTATAAAATTTATTAAAAGCAGTATATAAAATGTAACCAATTATTATTTATTTAGAGGTTAAAATATAAAACAATTTTTTACTCTTATGCATCGGATCAGTACCCTGAGGCCTCAACCTAAGCCTAATTTGAGTTTAGTTTAGGTCCGATTTTTTTTTTTGTCTCGAGAACATCTTAAAGTTCAAAATCTCAAACCCAACCTGTGCAAAAGCTTTGATTGATTCAGGTTGGGCTTGAATTGAGTACACTCAATTTACACCCTTAACTCTATTGCCTAAAATGATTTTAACAAAGCTCGTGCATCACATGGGTCCCTGCTAGTATAAAATCTAAAAAACTTGTCCTTTATTTCATACAATTGGCCTAAATGAATAATCCCCTTAACTCCAAACAGAATTTCAAGCTCTTGACCTTGAGAAGGGATTTTTATATACAAAACGAAGAAGTTTTATACTATGCTCCTCTATCACTCTATGTGTGCCATTTTTAACTGATGCCAAGGAAGTGGTTCAGCTACTCAGAGGCCCAAGCATGCTCTCTTAAAAAGACATTTACTCCCCCTCGAAAGTTCCTCTATATCTGCTTGTTGGTTACTGGGCCCGATTTCATAATTCTGGCCCAGTCAAAAGACACCAAAGACTTATAGGGCTAGTGCAGGTACAGCTTTCTTTTAAGATTTTGATTCCAACTGCAAACCCTTAAAACCATTCGGTATTGGGCCTATTGGCAAACTGCTCATCATTCAATCGGCCGATTTCGAAAGATGAAAAAGTTGTGGCTGCTGGGATTCGAGCCCAGGTCTCCACGGCCACAACGTGGAATTCTCACCACTAAACTACAGCCACAAGTTATTTATCTATGGCTCTCTTTTTCTCAAAGGCACCCACAAGTCTGCTTAGTAAAAATTTCATCCGTATAAGGCTAAGTTGGGGAGTGATTAGGAAATAAGTGTTTATTTAGGCGGGGATTACACCATTAAACATTTATTAGTGTTTGAGAAATAAGATTGAAATAAGTGTTTATTTTAAAAATAAGAGCTTATTTTTTAAACCCAAATTTTCAATTTTTTTTTAAGTGTTTATACAATAAGCATTTATTCATTTTTTTCTCTCATAGTAGTTTTTAGATAATTTTAAGAATAATAAATATAAGCCTTTTACAAAAACAATTTTACAAAGGCATTTTTATAAAAGTAATTTTACGAAAGTTACTTTTACAAAAGTAAAGCACTTTTATAAAAGTACTTTTACGGAAGCCCTTTTATAAAAGCACTTTGACGGAAGTGATTTTATAAAAGTACTTTTACAAAAACACTTTTATAAAAGTATTTTACGAAAGTACTTTATCAAAATACTTTAATTCATTCACTTTGGATTGGATATTTTGAAAATTCGAAAGAAAATGAAGGACAAAAGAGTCACAATTGCTTATTTAAGTGCTTATTGGAGAAAAAGACCACCAAACACCCAATATAAAATAAGTGCTTTGGGTGCCAAATGCAAATAAGTGTTTATTCGAATAAGAACTTGTTTTTAAGGACTTATTCAATAAAAACTTATTTTTAACATAAGTACTCCCAAACATGGCCTCAATATTATTAGATTTAATAATTTTCAAGAATTATAATATATATACTGATGCTGTTTGACCTTAGGTGTTCTGAATCAAGATCGCAGTCAGATAGTCCTGCCAACTAGCGAAGCCGAGGTGGAAGGACAAAGTCGTGCAACAAGATCTAAAACCAAAAAGAGATCAGAGGCCCGAGGAGTTGTTACCCGGGTAGGCACTCCAATGCTTAAGTCATTGATGTGAGAGATGGGTGGTTGGGCCAAGCAATTGAGAATAATGATGGTCCGAGCAAAAGAAAAATAATAGTATAAAGTTTGAAGAGACAAAAGTCCCTTACCTTGAGCAGGGGCTACCTATTTATAGCCGAAGATCTGTGTCATGTTCGGATGAGGCTTTCAGGGTTGTCAAGATGAGGTTATTCGTCAAAGTCTTCCGATAAGTCCTCTTCCCCGACAGATATCCATAGAGGTCTCCTTCTTGGTCGTGCTTATCCAACCTACGTGGTGCCGTCGTGGTCGAAGATATAAGATGGTCACAGAGGTTGCCACGTGGCACCCGGGGCTAGCTCAACCATAACCCAAACACCACTCCCCTAGTTCCGAAGTCGAGGAATGTAGTGCTTGGCCAAGGTGTGGCGTGGAAGATCTCTATGGTCTTTGGTTGATGAACTCTTTGATTAATTGTACCTTTCCGAGTTGAGTGACCCGGGGTGTAGCTGGTTTATTGGGCGAACCGGCTGGTTCGATGTCTGTATCATTTCTGAGATGAGTCAGTAGGGCGTCGTTTCATCTTCCTGAGCTATCAAATGGCGGCATTGAATGGCGGTGGAGTCGTTTCGTCTTCCCGATCTGCCTTGACTTGGGCTGTTGGGAGTTCTATGAAAGCGGGGGGGGGGGGGGGGGGATGAAGAGCATTTTCACTTTGTCATTTGCGAAGAGTGTTCTCTGGAGTTCGGCGAGAAGTAGTCATCGGCTCGGCTGGAGCTTCAGTTTTCCGCAGTCTTAGTCTTCATTCTCTGGAGTTCTCATCCTCTTCCTTTTCTTCGTTGGGTAGTTAGTTCGAGCAGGGGTCTCTTACCGAGGCTACCATGTTCGCGGTCCGTGAGGTTGATGGCTAGGGGGGCCGAGGTCGAAGGACTAGGAGGGTGAGATTGAGGCGGTGGAGGAGGCTGAGGCCGACAAAGCCAAGGTTGAGGTTCTGTTTGAGGAGGGGCCCAGCGTCCCTACGCGGCTCGGCAGCCACTTTGCTTCTATCCCTGGTTGTTAGACACTGGGGGATCTGGCTCGGATTAGAACCTTATATTGTATTCCCAAGGAGTACAAATTGAGGTGTCCTAGTGCTGGTGAGTTGGCCACCTCGGCTCAACCTGACAAACTTTGCGTTTATGAGCACAACCTGATGGCTAGGCTAAGGTTCACGTTGGATGAGGGTATATCTATAGTGTTGTGGTGGCACCGCGTCCAACCAGTCCAGTTGATGTTGAAATATTTCGAGTACTTAGTCAGTCTTTTGTGTTATTGCTCGGTCCACAAACCTAGACATTATCCTATCAACCTATGTATTTTTTTGGCTCGGTAGCACAACAAAGTGCTTATCGGGGCCCCTTCTTCGATGAAGTAATGAAAGGAGAGATTCTTCTTTGTACGTCATCCAAGAGGTTGGCCATTTCCCACCGAGCTTGTTGTGTTGAGGACAAAGGTGAAGGCGCCGGCTGAGGCTGAACTCTTTGAGGAGTTGGCATCCATAAGGTGAATAGAGAGGATAGACGTGCACGAGTACACATCTTTCTCGATGCTAATTTGCACTAGACTGATGAGTAGCACAACCAGCCTAGTCTGTAGGTCATACTAGGATATCTTCTTTGTTGCTGAAGTTTTGTACTTGGTACTACTTGATGTTGACTTGTGTAGGTATTGAAATGGCTGGCTTCGAAGAAATGGCTTGGTATATGAGGGCTGTGGTAGAGAGGGTATGGCCTGGTAGGACTCAAGGTGCATAGTCGCGGTCCATTGAGTAGCAGGCGAGGTCAGCGGAGCATATGCCTTAGTAGTCAAAGAGGCCGAGGCTTCTAGAAGAAGTGGTGGTCATCGATCCCGAGGAGGCGGCTCCTCAATTCAATCATCCATCGCCGCCGAGGGAAAGCGTGCCAAAGCGCGGCGTGGCGGAGGGTTCGACTGACATCTACATGCCTTAGTGGTGTCCAACCAGGGGACAGGCACGAAATAGAAGGGGTCCCTAAGCAACTTGTTCGGGGTCTGATGACGCCTGTCATCAGACAGGAGATTGGTGGTTTGGCCAGTGGCTCCTTGGAGAGTGCGGCTCTGCCTCAAATAGTAACAGTAAGTTCTTTTTCCTTTCTCTTTGGTTATTCACTTTAGTTAGTCACTGTTTCTTCTGTTGTATTGATGGTTGATTTTCTTGTAGTTGGCTTGCTTGGTCGCTGGACTAGTTGATCGTCTCCACACGCTATGACACCTTTGCAAGGTGTGGGAAGCGGCGTTTGAACAGATGAAGGCAGAGAACGCCGACCTAAAGACCAAGCTGTCCGAGCGACATCGAAGAAAGAGGCGACACAGCCCGCAAACTGAAGGATCGCGTCCACGAGCTAAAGGAGGCGTGGGAGGCACTGAAGAAGGATGCCGACGAGAGGGTTGCTCAAGTAGAGGAAGAGGGGGTCTCCAAGTACAAGGCTTCGGAGACCTACCAAATTGACTTGGACAACTTCGCCACTGAGTCTTGGTAGCAGGGCTTTGATTTTTGTTAGTAGAGAATTGTGCACCACTTCCCAGAGGTGGCCAAAGTCATTCAAGGGCTGGGCCCATTCAACCCCCCTATGCCTAGCGAGGAGGATGGCACTATCGAGGTTGAAGAATGAGCTGAGGAGCCCCTGGCTAAAGATTGAAGTGCCTTGCCCTTTGCTGCTACCTTTCTTTCTTTTTTTTTTTTTATCATGTATATAACTCGGTATGCTGAGCTTCTAAGCCTTATAATTATTTTGACAATTAAAGAAGAAATATTTTTCCTGTCTGAGCACTATGTGTGCGTGTGTTTCTTTTTTTTTCTTTTTTTTTTTTACATTTGAGCAATCTGATCATGGGCCTCAGTCTTATGTCGACCGAGGTAGTTGGTAGCCGAGAACTAGGGGTTCATGTCTTCAGCTTTTGTGCTAGTTGAGGTGCTTCCAAGCTCTTGACATCTTGGGGATGCTTGGTGGTTCCTGGTCTCGGGGAGACTTGCGCTCTTTCTTGGGCTAGTCGTGTTGCTCAGCTGGCTCCGGTCTGATGATTCATCAACTGTGTGTGTGGAGTTTGATGGCCGCTTTCTTGCCTTTGGAGGCGGGGACGTCATTCCTAGTTTGGGCTTCGACCTTCCAGGGTTGGTCGAGTCTGCTTGTTGTCCTAGGTTGGCTTTGCGTTTCCGAAGTGTCAAGGTGTGTCCAATGATGAGTGCATGCTGTGCGCGGGCACCTCAATCATTAGAGTTCAGCTGGAGTGGTGTGTGCTTTTGTGTCGTACTTAGGTACCTCAACCGTTAGAGTTCGGTTGGGCGGTATGTGCAGTGTGATGTGCGTTGGAGAGTTGGATGAAAAACATGACATTTTATTGAATGAGCTATTGGTAGTACATCTTTAAATTTCCTGCATTCTAGCTTCTAAGAATGTGCTTCCCATCAAGGTCTTCCAACTTGTAGGTGCTTTGTCCAAGGACCCTTGTCACTCTGTACAGTCCTTCCCAATTTGGTCTAACATTTCCTTCTCCTGGAATGGGTACTATGACTTTGTAGAGGACGGGGTCACCTGTCTTGAACTCCCTTCTCCAGACTTTGGAGTCATAGAACTTGGCCATTCGGTGCTATTGCGATGCCATTCTGAGGTATGGTTGGTCGTGGATTTCTTCTACTAGGTAAAGCTCTGCACAGGGATCTTCATTGTTCTTCTCGTCATTGTAGACCTCAGTTCAGAGAGTTGGGGAGCCGGTTTCTATGGGGATCATTGCTTCGGCCTTGTATGCTAGGCTGAACGGTGTTTCTCCAATAGCTATCTGTGGTGTGGTCCTGTACCGCTGTACGCCTAGAGAATGCTCGGCAGCTCCTCAACCCACCTTCCCTTGGCCTTGTCAAGTCTAGTCTTCAGGCTATGGAGTAGGGTTTGGTTGGTCACTTTGGTCTGCTCATTGCTCTGTGGTCGGTGAACAGTCGTTGTCTAGTGGTTTATCTTTAGCTCAACGTAGAAGGCCTTGAATTTCCGATTAGTGAACTAGGAACCATTATCGGTGATGAGGAACCGAGGAATACCGAAACGACAAATTATGCTATGCTAGAAGAAATTCTGGGCATTCTGCACGGTGATGCGTGCCAAGGGTTCAGCCTGAACCATTTGGTGAAGTAGTCTACTATGACGAGGAGGAACTTCTTTTGCCCGGATGTGGTAGGGAAAGGTCCGAGGATGTTCATTCCCCATTGGACAAAGGGCCACAAACTTGTGATGTGCGTTAGAGAAGTTGCTAGCTGATGGTGGAGTTGGAGTGCCTCTGACAATGGTCACACTTCTTGATGAGCTGAGCTACATCTTGCTTCTTGGTGGGCCAAAAATAACCTTGCCGAAGTGCCTTGTGATCCAAGGTTCGGTGTTGGGATGATCTCTGTAGATACCTTCGTGTATCTCCCTGAGGTCATAGTTAGTCCTAGCTGGGGGGATAGTCCTACCAATTGGCGAAGCCGAGGTGGAAGGACGAAGTCACGTAGCAAGAACTGAAACCAAGAAAGAGATTGGAGGCATGAGGAGTTGTTCCCCAGGTAAGCACTCCGATGCTGAAGTCAATGATGTGAGAGATGGGTGGTCGAGCCAAGCAATTGAGAATAATGCTGGTTCAAGCAGAAGTAGAACAACGGTATAGTCTGAAGAGTCAAAAGTTTCTTACCTTGAGTTGGGGATCACCTATTTATAGTTGAAGATCCATGTCCTATTTGGATGAGGCTTCCGTGGTTGTCGGGATGAGGTTATCTACTGAGGTATTCGGATAAATCACAGAGGTTGCCAAGTGGCACCCAGGGCCAGCTCAACCATAACCCAAACAATACAGGTTTCCTAGTTTATTAAGCATATTTTAATCTTCATCATCCAAGCCTTATCCCAAGTTCCCAATCATATGGAGTGTGCTATATGTATCCTCTTTTGTCATTGTTTAATTCATCATCATCATCATCATCATCATCATCATAATCATCATCATCATCATATTTAATTCTTCTACTATTTTTCAATGTTTTCTAAGTTTTTCCTCACAATTTATATATCACACAGTCCATTATAATGTGTTTTTTCTCAAGTGTTTATAATCAGTTGAGCCTCAAATGTTGTGTCAATATATATATATATATATATATATATATATATATATATATATATATATTATTTAAATTTACCTAATGTACTGCATATACATCTTAATCCATTGTATTCATGCATTTCTAAGGCATATCCCAATTTATCACTTGAAATTGCCATTCCAATGTTTTTGCACCGGAGATTTAAGGCACATTGGTCCTCTTTTTGAATAAACATACAAATAAAGCCTACAAAGAGGTCTATACTTACATGTTGCATGAATCACCGTTAACTAAAAGAAGATGGCTGATGTCTCTTTTTATCATTTTATTTGATGTGATATTAAAGAATCGTGATTCTTTTAGGGATACCTTTATTTTTCACAAAAACACATCATACATCTTTTTTCCAAGAAAAAAAAAACAACCTTTCCAGATGCTTTTAGTAGGAAAATAGGCTACATAACAGGATGCATGCCTTCTCCGAAGTAGGAGTGATTATTCTACGGAAAAGTACAAACAGACCCATTGTAGATTTCTAAATTCCACTGTAGATTTATAAACATTCAAAATGTCAAATACCTCCATTCTATACACCAATGCCAGCCCGTAAATTGAGATCAATTCTGAGCTGGTACCTATCCCAATTGTACTTTGGGCCTAAAAATTCTGACCTTGGGCTGAATTGTCATTCTCGCTTAATTCTATCCCAACCTACAAATTTACAGTTTGGGCCTAGATTTTTTATTAAGGCCCAATTCGAGGGAGAATGGAGAATACTTCTGGTACCTGATGAATTTCGATGCAGAGAGGATCGAGCAGAGCATGTGACATTATGACTGAATAAGATAATAGTAGGGACACGGACATGGTTGGAAGATAATTCTCAAAATCAGGCTTTCTCCTTGATAATACTGTAACTGAAGGTTCAAACCAGATTCTGATATTTGAGTCAAAGTTGATTATCTATGCCCTTATCTATCTGCCACTGCCAGGAGAGTTTGGCATTTTTTAAACCATCAATCTCCCCTGAGAATGACTGATCTATCATGATTCATGTATAAGAAAATTTGAATATGTCTACTAGATAATTACAACTTTAAACAAAAACCGGTTAATAACCTGTTTGACAGGCACAGTGACGGCCTGGACAAGACACCTTTAGCTCTTGTTGTGACATCCATGAGGACATATCAATGTGTTACTGGTTCTGGATCTACTTTGGTTGCTGCTGTTAGGGGTGTCAGTTGGACTGGATTTGGTCCAATCCGATCCAGTCAAATGTGAGTCCTTTATAAATGAACCAGGTTTAATCCAATCCAATGAATGTTTTGGACCAATTTGGACTAGTCCAATTCAATGCTTGGACCGTCCAATTTGTTCAATTCATTTTGATTTAGATTGGTTTTAACCCAAACCCGGTCCATTGATACATATTCTTATCTTATATCAATGGACTAGATATTGGCTCAATCTGATCTAATAAAAAATGAATTTGTTATGAACAGACCAGGTCCAATCCAATCTAATAAATATTTTGGACCGGATTGGTCCAATCCAATATGTCTTGTTGGTCCGTCCAAATTGATTTTGGAATGGGCGAGGTCCAATCCAAAACCGTTCCATTGACACCCTTATCTGCTGTATGTGCATTCAATCCCTATAGCTGTTATCAGACTTGGCTTGGCTGAATATCTAGTTACTCGAGCTTGGCTTGCCTAAAAACTATGAGACTCTAGTTCGAGTTTGATTTGAGCTAGAGACTTGAGTTTGAATTTAGTATCACTCAGTTCGAGCTCGATTGTGAGCTAAACTTCCTATAAAAATAAAAATTGTATATATATAAAATTATTTCTTTTAATTTACATATAAAAAATTAATAATTATAAAACTAGTTAATATTATATATATAAAGAATATAAATATTATATATGCATTATTTTTATATGTAAAATATTTTCTATCTCTCTCTCATATATATATATATATGTGTGTGTGTGAGAGAGAGAGAGAGAGAGAGAGAGAGAATATTAGACTCAAGCTTGTCTCGATAAGAAAATGATCCTATATATTAGACTCAAGTTTGACTCAAAGCTCAGTTTAAGCCAAGCTGAATTGAAACTAGTGGAATATGTTCATGTCCACCCTTACTCCCGTCTCTATTATTGTTGTTGTGTGTTGTACATTGTGCACATTTTGTAGTTATAAATAAGTTAATCTTATTTTATTGACATGAATATGCCTGTATATAAAATTAAGGGAAATTTCCCGATAGGTATCCTGTACTTTAGATCGAGTGCCAATTTAGTACTTGGACTTTAAAATGCGAAAATCTAGTACTTGAACTTTCATTTTGTGACAATCTAGTACCTACCGTTAATGGACCGTCAGTTATGTATATCACATGACCTCATGTGCAATTTAAGACTTAAAAATGTCAAAATTATCGTTGGAAATGTTCATCATCTTCTTTCTCAAGAAAATGAAAGAGAGGCAAACAACTGCTTCAAGCTCTAGCAAACCTCGAAGCACCAGAAAACAAGCATTTTCCAATGGGTTCCTTAATCCAACGTGCACCAAACCGCCAAGAACATCCAAGCACAACCCTAGTTTTAGCGCGTTGATCGGGCATGTTAGACTGGTTGAAGGTGGAGGATTTGTCCCTGGAAGTCCACTTCCACCTCTAAAAGGTGGTGTAAGACCACCACCACTGCTACCTCCTGAAGGAGGGTTACCGGTGTAAGGCGGGTATGTGGATTATGGAAACACCCGTTTGCAATACATTAGTGGAGTTTTGGATGCTTGAAGAAGAAGAAGAAGAAGAAGAAGAAGAAGAAGAAGAAGAAGAAAGAGTAGGAATATTTGAAAATGAGAATGGCCACGAAACAAGAGAAGAATTACCCGTAATGGTGTTAAACCCTTGAAACATTGGGTTGAATAGAGAGCCCTTAATAAATGGGTTATTGAGCAAAATAGCCAAAAGAACAAAGAGTGAAATCCCTATACCCAAACCAAAACTAGAAATTATCTTTCTCTGTGATGAGATAGCATGAGAAAACTGCTCCGAAAATACAAGCTTTTTTAAATCCATAACTGAGGAAAATCATAACCCCCAAAAGAACATAAATGAGACTATGAGAGTAAAGTGAAATCCCACTAGACAAACAAAGAATAGAGAGAGAGTGAGAAAAGCAGATAGAGTTTTCTCCTATTTTTGGAAGAGTAGAAGAAATTCCAGTGCAGTGTAGTATCCCAAATAACAACAACAAAAAGGTAATGGTGAGTGAGAGGAAGCAAGCAAAAGTGCTTGAAAAGGCCGTCGAAGAGAATATAGATATTAGAGAAGCCAACCGAGCAGGAAGCCCAAGAAGGAGGGAATTGTAGATTAAACAAAATTACACAAATTAAATGAATTTACATCACTCTTTGCCATGCTACGGTGGGGATGGTGGGTGAGAATGGTATGGTGGGCGATGGGGGGCTTTTGGTGATCTTGGGCGGGGTTAGGTGGTGAACAGTATCTGCAAGCATATATCGGCGGCAATGCCAATAACGTAAAGATCATGAAAATGAAGAATCATGCTGCAACTTTGGAACCCATGAATCCCAAACTCGAAAGCTTTCAGGATTGCAAGTGTGCTTTTGTACCGAAATCGCCGCAACTGATTTCTCCTTTATTTCCAGGGAGCTTGAATCGAGTAACTGAACAAGAACTGGAACCACACCCTATGCAATAGAGGTTACGACGTTCTTATCATCCTCATGAAGAAACCCAAGCAAGGAATCCATGGCAGCATTCTTAGACTCGCAAATTAGAGAGGCGGAGAGGGGGAAAGAGTGAGGAGAGGCAAGATGATGAATACACGACACTGTTGGTCTGGTTTTACTGGATGGTTGATAAAGAAAATTAGATGACACTTGAAGGTAATTTTTGTCTTTTTGTATGCTACTTAACGGCTGGTTAACGCCGTGTACTAAATCAACGCAAAATGAAAGTTTGAGTACTAGATTGTCACATTTTAAAATTTGGGTACTAAATTGGCACTCAGCATAAAGTACAAGGTACCTATCGGGAATTTTCCCTAAAATTCCCTGTAGTGTGTGAAAGCAAGATGAATACTTGATCTTTGTTGCACGACATATGGTTGAAGCAAAACTTGTCTTTTTAGAGGGTTTTTGCTGGAAAATAGGGGTGCTCACAGTTCGGTTAACCAAACCGTGGGGTAAATTCTTGGATCGAACCGGTATGTTTGGTTTTTACATTTAACCGAACAAAAATCGAACCGATGGAACTAGTTAATCGGTGGATCGGTTAATTGTGGTTCAGTTTTTCAGTTTTTTATGCCCTTAAATTAAAAAAAAAAAGGAAAACATAGTCGAAGAAAGCACAGAGAGAGTCTGATGACTCAGCAACATACCCAGAACACAGTGAAACTAAATTGCTCAGCTCACTCTCAGCTCAATTGGATTTCATTCTTTCATTCTTTGATCTATCAGAGTGCCGAAGGTCAGAACCTAGAATGGAGAGTGGGAGTCTGAAAGAGTGAGAGTTTGAAAGAGAGAGAGAGAGTCCAAGAGGTGAGAGAGAGAAAGAGCTCAGAGAGAGAGAGAGAGAGAGTTCAGGGAGAGATTGAGAGGTGAGATAGAGATCTCAAAGAGAGAGAGAGAGAGGCGAGAGTCGCGAAACTTGAGAGAGAGAGAGCTTAGAGAGGTGAGACTTGAGAGAGAGAGAGAGAGAGAGAGAGAGAGAGAGAGAGAGAGAGAGAGAGAGAGAGATGAGGGAATAGGGATCCTATGTGGCAGGTGTCAGAGTCAAACGATTCAGACTATTAGATAGGTTGTTCGCCAGTCTGGCAGCCTGAAAGTCTCAGAATATCAGTACTCATTTCGGCAGTTTAACTATTTTTATTCGATTTAAAAAATATATATAATATTATATAAAAATATATTACTATATATATATATATATATCGGTCAGTATGGTTAGCCGTCGTTTTTTTAAATGATTCACCAAAACTGAACCGAAATTGTCAATTTTCTGAAATCATTGAACTGAAACTGAACCGACCGGTTCGATTAACCTATTCGGTTTGATTTCGGTCAGTTCATTTTTTTCTCACCCCTACTGGAAACTTCTCCAGCAAATACATTGTGATAATTCTAATGCAACATAGATTCATGCTGGTGGCTAGAAGCTATTTGAGTAGTCAGGTATCTATATATTTTGATCAAACTAAACCAAGTGTGTATAGCAGATTCATGTCACATCCCAGTTGATTCACAATCTTTTTTCGGTGGTGATTCCCCTATAATCATATGGCAACTGTAACAATAAAATTTTGTAAAAGACATGATACATAAAAATCCGAGGTCACATCTGCACCCCACAACGTCCCATAACACATCCCAGCTGTGTATTGGGAACAACTCCCGATAATGTATCAGAAATGATGATGAGGAATGTGCTGTGGAATATTGTGGGGCACCCCCTTGTGAGGCGCAGATCTGGACTCTAAAAATCCACTTGATTTTTTATCACTTTTATTATACCAGTTGATTGGGTATAAGTTTTTTCGTGTATCATATTTTTCCTAGATCATAGTCGCATCCTAGAAATAAATGTTATTCGAAATTATTAGTTATGATGTAATGCAACAAAATCCCGTTTTGTAAGTAGTTTTATGCATAGGGCATCATGCCATTCTTTTAAAATGCCATTTGTAAATAACATGTATTAGAGTAAATTACAAAAAAAAAGGTTTTATTTGTGGATGCATTCACAATTAAAAGAAAATTATCCTTGTTTGTTTTTAAAGTATTAAATCAATTACAGGGAGAACAATGTAATCAAATTAAGTAAAAAAATAAGATCATCTTAACCGAGGCTTTGGCCTATTGATTGAGGATAAAAAAATAAATTGTTAGAATTAATCACTATCCATATAATTATATAAATTAGTAGCAGCAAAGAATCAATTTAATTGATGAATAAATAAATGGGATAGAGGTATGAGATAGCGGTTCAACTGCTGAATCTATAAAATAGTTTTTTTTTTTTTTGGTTCCTCTTCTTGTATTCTTTTGAAAGGAGATGGTAAAGTATGTAGAAAAAATGTTCGGTCTCTTCATCTTCTTTTATTTTTAATAAAAAACAATTGTTAATATGCTTTTTATTATATAAAGAAGAACCAAAATGATGTTTCTAAGACTCAGTTTTTGCATATAAATGTTGGAACTACAAATTAATCGGCTGGGTGTAAGTTATGGTTTACTTTTGCTTTAGATTTGACTTTGCCTTATTTGTTTATGGGAAGTAAAACAAAGTAATCCGTACTTTATATGAGAGAGAATGGAGGGAAGAGGAGCACGATTATGTTGTCCCCACTTTATATGAGAGAGAATTGCGATAAGAGAAATGTAGTGCAAATTTTACACTAGCTTTTGGGATCCAAAATTTGCACTGCCAGTGAGTAAAAATGAGACACATCTATATGAATTTTATATTGTGTAGGAGTGCAAATCATAGCTAAGAACAAAAAAATACAAAACTGAATCGGGTGTAAAATTTGTATCTGATTCAGTTTTGCACACAAAGAGACAGAGCTTGAAGAACTATCTAATATTTTATGTAAAAGAATAAATATATAAAATAATACATCATAATATCTAATGATATATAAAAAATTCTTAAAAATTAGTTAGAAGATATTAGATAATATTAATTATAGGATTCGTGTATTTATAAAATATTACTTGTTGGGGATTCTAGTGTATTAGAGAGGTGCAAAAGGAATGTATGTATCATGCATGTGTGGTGACAAGTGAATTGATGCGAGAGGGAGCCATCTAAAGAGCTGTACCATATAGTTATACTTGGTAAAAGACAGCCAGGCCCATGTGTCATTGTCCAGATCTGAAACAATCTTCTGCCTCAAAATCAAATTTTAATACATCTGGTCTGTTGTAGCTCAAGAAAGAAGAGCGGAGGACCCATGAGCGACCAATCGGTATTGTCCACCGACATATCAGTTTGATTAATTTGAGTCTTGAGTTTGAATAGAAATAAATTGAACTTTCAAATAAAAAGTTGTTTTACGTGGGAAGTGCTGCTGGTCTCAATTGTTTAGTGAGTTTCTCTAAGATTATGTTTGGTTTGAAGGACCTTTACAAATTTTGTATTGGTTTTTCTGTCTTTTTCTTTTTTTTTTTTTTTCCTTATCTTTTCCTTCAAACCAAACATAGCCTAAATGACTAAGCAATCTAACGTCTCAATTGTTTATATCCTCTCCCACCCTCAATTCATGGGAAAAAAAAGGCTCAATCCAAATTACTTTTCCACGTATGCAAAAAAAGCCCACATTTATAGGTAAATTTTATATTAAAGTTGAATAAAAAACACAAAACAAGGTGGGCCATATGGCATACATGGAATTTTTTGAAATCAAACCATGTGTCCAACCCATTAGCAAACCTCCCTAGTTGACCCATTAGTAAACCTCTCTTTTAAGCAACTCAAGCTTTAAGTTAGAAATGTATATATATTCTATTTGAATCTTTGAAGATATAAGAAACTAATGCTACTTTATGAATAAGCAGGCAGTTCACTTTAAAAAGTTAAGCTTGGAACTTGTATTGAAGTCAATTTTAGGTATTCATAAACATACACACATAAAGAACACATAAAGAAGGAGAGAGATATGATTGTATTCTTGTTTTGTTTTGTTTTATTGGTTTGGCTTTGTAGGGAGGATACCATCTCTTTAATTCGAAGGTAGATTAAATTTTTCATTGGTTAGTGGAGAAAAAGGAGTGGAGGAGTTTTGGTAGAAAAATAGATTTGCGGGGTATTGGATGAGAAGTCCTTTTTATTTGGCTTGATGAGGGCGAAGTCTTGTTTTATGCCATGTTTGCTTGCTACTCAGTTGCTTTCTATCATTTTATTTTATTTTATTTTTATATATTATGGTATGGTGATAAATATATAAATAGAGATTTGATTTTAAGTGGCTATTGGCATTATCATCAAAGCAAAAAAAAAAAAAAAAAAGAGTCTGCCCACCAAATAATGCATGGATGATTGAGATGTTGACCTCGACCCCGCTGGGTGGACCGCCAGCGACTTACAACCTAAACAGTTGTGACGTGTTTCTGCTATCCACATAATCGTCCGGTCCAGATTGGATGGGCTTTTGGTTGATGGGCCTCAGTTCGTTCCTAACCAGTCCATGCTGTCCCACTTCCCTGCCTGCATGAACTCCTTTGTTGCACTATTATTAATCCTGCTCTACACAGCACATAGTAACATATTGGGTTGAGAGAGAGAGAAGCTGGTGATCTCTCTAGAAGGTAGAAGGCGTGTGTTACATTGTTGAAGCATCTTAGCTTGAAACCTTATCTTTTTGTACTCGGACTGACATCACCAACTACTTAACCTTGGCTGGCATGTCCTTAACATACATACATGCATGCATGCGTACAGGCTAATTAATTATGCACACATACATGCTAAATATCTTCCTCACAGGAGACTTCCATGCAGATAGAAAACATCAATAGGGGGTATATATAATATATGTCCATCTCTGAAAAATTCTTTTCTTATATATGTGTTTGTATACACGTTTGTGTGTTGAGAACTAAGTTTCTGGTGGAGGTGGAGCCATTCACAATTCAAATACATAGAAGCCTACTTAGAAAAAAATAAAAATTAGTTTGTAATTATTGCCTACTTAAGATCTCTTTAGTTAATTAAGCAGCTTGGATTTAGTAAAACCAATTTGTCCCCATTTCAACTGTGTCAACCATTATACCCAATTAAATCTGTGAAATTTAGCCAAGGACCTACTTGTGCAATCTCATCATCACTATTAGCCATGATAATAAAGCATGCTAGAGAAGATTAAATAGAATTTGTTGCATTCCACAGACATTATTCCTAACTTCTAAGCTTAATTTTAGTTTGATATCCACCTTTTGAATGAGGTTTTGTTCTTTCTCCTTTTAAGTTGGGTCCCCCCCCCCTCTCTCTCTCTCACGCACAGAAACAGAAGCATCCTTCGCTGTTTCCTAACCTCCTTTTCATCCCTGGCCGGCCAAATGTTTGCTAATATCAAAAACTAGGAAGGAGAGAGTCCCAATATTGGATCAAATATACTCTCCAAAAAAAAAAAAAAAAATACTGTTGAGCTATGGCCACCGAACAGCATCAAGAGAATACAGAGAAAGTTGCAGACAAGGGAGGAGGAGGAAGAGGAACAGACGGAATAAAAGAAGGCCAATCTACAAGGCAGAAAGAATCCACCCCCATTTCTTCTCCTCCTTCAGCTTCTTCCTCTCCTTCTCATGAATTCTCCTTCACAATCTCTCTCCATCCCTCGTCAACAGTACTTGCAGATAAAACCAAATCCACACCTTCGTTCGCAATCGACCTGTCTCCAGCCGACGACATTTTTTTCCACGGACACCTCCTGCCTCTCCACCTTCTGTCTCACTTTCCCATCTCTCCCCGCTCCTCCACCAATTCCACAGACGGTTCAAATCCTCCCATCAGAGATTTGTCAGAAGATGGAAAATCCAACAACAGCATCAACAGCAAAAGCAGCAATAATGACATCAATGGCCATAACACTGTCAATAAGAGCAACAGCAATGACGACAACAACAACAAGAGCCATGGTGGTACTAGTGTGCCAAAAGTGAGAAGCAAGCCCAAGTCTTTCTCCTTGTTTGGACTCGCTAAATGGCGAAAAGGGTGTGAGGTTGGAGAAAAGGAGGATAAAGACGAGGAGAAGAAGAGGAAGCTGAGATTTGAAGTGAGCCATATGTTAAAGAGGTACGTAAGAATGGTTCGACCACTCTTGTTCTTCAGAGGAGGAGGGAGGGATAACCGCCAAGTGCGTGGGCAGGCTTACTCGTTTTCAGGTAATTTAACTTCGAGAGGGAAGCCGGAGTGGCGAGGAAGAAGAGAATTCTCAGCACCGGCGTCAATGTGGACGTCTCCAACCAACAGCGGACATCTTGTTGCTAAACCAACTTTTTATTCTTCCACAAGCGATAGCACCATGGAAGAGCTGCAGAATGCAATCCAAGCTGCAATTACCCACTGCAAGAATTCCATTGCGGTGAAGGAGGAGAAAATCAAATGTTGAGATTTCGCTTTGGATGAAAATTCCTTTCCTTCTATTATATTCTTCTTCCATTTTGTTATTGTCTCTATTTTTATCTTACTCCCCTTGGTTTATAAAGTGTATTCAGACGTATAGCAAAGGAATTTGGAAAATGGATACTGGGTTTTGGCGAATTAATTAATTATCATATTCACGGAACTGTTTCTGTTCCATTTAATAATTTTAATTTCTTTAATGGAAACATGATATCGAGTTTATTGCTTTCCATTTGAAAATCTGAAAGCAGTATGGGTTGGCTTGGTAGTAATTCCAACATCTGACTCGTCGGAGTAGAGACCTGGGATCAAATTCCGCTGCCACCAGGGGGTGGGGGTGGGGTTTAAGGGAAAGGGGATGGGATGAAGCAAAAAAAAAAAAGAAATTCCAACACTGGTGTCGATGGAATCAGAACTAATGCTGGAATAGTAATACTCTGTCAATCATATCCACTCCAAACTTCCAAATGAATCAAAGAAAGAAAACAAAAGTAATCTTCTCCATCTTAATTACAAATCCTCATACTTATCTCGGTTCAGTGGGATCAAGTCAATGCAGTAGGTCAAGCTCTATCTAAAGTCCCACAACATTGCCTTGGGTACCAGCAAGAAAGCTGTAACCCGTAAAATGAAATGAGTAGGGATGGAGAATGGAGGATAATATCCTCATCTTTTGGCTAGAATAGAATAGAAGATCAATTCGGCTCAAGTATTGTACATTTGTACTTGCTAGCTGTATCCACATGAGCTCAAGTTTCGCAGCGTTGCGCCTGATATTGACAACAACCATCTGATGTATCCTTTAATTTTGACCGCGCCTAGGTGACTCAACACAGGAATTGATCTCCCAATAATCGATATATCCCATTCCCATGTAGATATAGATTGTAGAGGGGCGTCACTGGCAGCTGCCCAACAAGGTTCATTGTATTTACAATGTAAACCAAACGGATCGATGTTTGTATTTACCAGCCCAAGAGGCCCCCATCACGTGGCAAAAAGAGAATCCTTTTGTGCACTCGGGATTTCCTACTCACTTTAATTTCCTATCCACTCTCTACCCTTTTGTGGGCATTCTCTCAATTAATGACAGGGAACCCAACATGTGTCCAGTCCACTCCATCAGGTTGCCCTTGTGATGGATAATACGATTGGCTGCTCCTTCCATCGAACAGATTAAAATTGAGGGAGTAGAGCTATGGGCGATCGATTGGATTCAATTGGATGCGTGCATGGACGGAGGAAAATATATATTGATTTCGTTCAAGCTAGCTCCAGCCCAGGAGTAAGCTGCAAATTGCTTGCACAGCAAGGGAGCGAATGTTTAATTTGAAAAAATTATTATTAGCCAATACAGAACCAATGAGCTTGCCGTTCTTAATTATAAAGAAAAGGGACGATGGAAAAGGACGGATCTTTGTGGCTGTAGGAAAGAAGTGGTAGCGGCAACTGAAAGAGATGATGATATCCTTTGGAATTCCATACCTGTGGGTCTCATGATTTGATGGATCTGGAATTCACAGAGATAAATACAAGGAACAGCTCTCCCATCAATTCAACAAAAAAGAAACAACGATAATAATGGAGGAGGAGGAGGAGAGGTACTTGGTCTATTCGACTACGCATCTACTTGTAGTCGGTCATCGAGAGTGCCAAGACGGTAATGACGATGACTGTGGTGATGGAGAAGATCAGCAATAAATGAGGAGGCATGCGTAGTGCAATTGAATTGAATATACATCTCTTCTTCTCTTTTGTTCTGGGACTGGGACCGGCATCTTTATCAAATTAAGCCTTAAATAGAATTTAATTCGATCGCATGGCGAAGGCAAATTAAAGCTTTCCATCCATCCTTTTTACAGCTAGCTTCGCTTTGGAGACCTTAGATCGAACAGATAGAGCAGAGAGGCATGATAATTAATAATTCCACCTCTTTTCTCTTTTGTGTGAGAGGCCATTGAAATATCTATTGAACGAACAATATAATGGAATGGACCATCCAATCCAAATAGACAATTCTTTTCGATCGCCGCTTGGAGTTTACAATTAATGTACCAACACTCCTTCCAATGGTCATGGAATGAATGAAATTCAAGGAGAGAATGAATGGTGGGCTCAAATCAAGATGGTAATGATTTTCTTAAAAAAAGTACAGGAAAATCATGAGGTGAGGTGACCCTCTCCCATTTTTAATTCACCTGCTTCCAATTTGTTTCCCAAATCCCAACTGGATACAGGAGAGAGAAAAGATGAAGAAAAGATCATCATCTAAATCCAGGAGAGAGAAAAGATAGAAGAAATTAACATCATGTTTGGTTTGATGCTCAGGGCCCCATTTTTTTAATTCTTGTTCATTCTTACCCACAATGAGCAAGAATGAATAACGTTAGAGCATTTGGTTACAAAATTCTTGCCATGGGCCTCATTCTTTTCAGAATGAAAAATCGGCCCATAGCACAAAAATTGGGGTAGCCTGCAGCATGAAAAATAATCATGCCCCATTTTGCCCATTTTCATTCTTTAAAGAAACTCTATGCCAGTGGTTAGAAACCACTAGCATAAAAACACTTTTATGAAGCATTTTCTCGAAAGCACTTTTATGAAAGTGCTTTTATAAAAATTACTTTTACGAAAGCAAAGTACTTTTACAAAAGTACTTTTGTAAGAGCACTTTTATAGAAGTACTTTTTACATGAAAGTACTTTTATAAAAGCACTTTTGTAAAAGTAATTTTATGAAAAGTAGTTTTGCAAAAGAATTTTTATACAAAAACAGTTTACAAAAGTACTTTATGAAATCACTTTTACGAAACCACTTATACGAAAGTACTTTCACAAAATTACTTTTACAAAAGTAATTTTATGAAAGCACTTATACAAAGTACTTTTACAAAAGCACTTTTATAAAAGTACTTTTTTACGAAAGCACTTTTATAAAAGTGCTTTTGTTACACAAAAGCTTTTTTATAAAAGTACTTTTATAGAAGGACATTTACAAAAGAATTTTTATGAAAGTAATTTTATCAAAGTACTTGTACAAAAGTACTTTTATGAAAGCACTTTTACAAAAGTACTTTTACTATAAAAATACTTTTACAAAAGCACTCTTACCGAAGTACTTTTACAAAAGTGTTTTTATTCATTCACTTTGGATTGAATTGGATCCAATCTAGTCCATTTGCATTTTAATTGGACTGGATTGGATTACGGTAGGTGTTTGTAGTTTATTTATATATTTTTTGGATTTTTCATGTTATTTTGGTGTTTGATTCAATTTGGTGTTATTTTGATAGTAGTGAGATTTGAAACTGCACCACAGTTGGGACAATTCATCCAGTGCACCAACTGGGCTACCCCTGGTCTAAGTTGAGGTAAGTGTAAACAATTGCCTCCTAACAGGGCATTTGGTTCACTAAAGATAAATAACTTTTCTATTAATATTAACCAATTATTTATTCAAACATAAAAATATGAAAAATAAATCTGTTTTCTAAAATAGCTCATAAATAAGCTTAAGTAAATTAGGCCAATCTGTGTTTGGCATGCATTTAGATCCAATAGCTTATTGGACTTTTCAAAAAGTCAAACTTGCAAAAGCTCATTGCAAAAAAGTGGGATAAGGGCGTATGGTGGAATTCATTCACCAATGTTCCTTATGGAGAATAATGGTAACAAAAAGTGTTTATCTCTGTTTGATTTACAGTCAGAATTGGAAAGAAACCTTTTAGAATTAGAATCAGAATGGTTTATTCATATAGCCTGTTTGGTTTAGACAAGAATGAGAATGGAAATTAGAATCAGCAGAAATGAGATTTCATTCCCAAGAAAAAGCAGCCAATGGGAGAAATGGTCAATCCCAAAGGAATGGAAATGAAAATCCGATTCCGCCCCACCAAATAATTGAAATCAGAATAGTCCATTCCGATTCAAATTCTAGACCTCTATTACAGCAAACCAAACGAGGCCTTAATTCTTTTAGATATCATCAATATCTCCCCTGTAAGATTATACTTGGTTTCTATTTCCTTTATTTTTTATTTATATTATTTATATCACATCATCAAGTTTTTTTATTAACAATTCAAGCTGAATAGGACATCCGATAAGATTATCGAATTCAGACCGGTTTGGATTTTTTATCTGATTGGATCGGATATGTGATCATGGGTTGGGCCCATCTTAGCACCTACGTTCAGAGCTACAACCTGGGCAGACAAGTCATAAAATATCTTGGATTCGAAGGAGTTATTTATGTAATCAAATTTGTTTCAAATTTAATAATCCACATTCAATTAATAATTCGATCAGATATAAGATTAAAATCCAAATCCAAATATATATATAGTTGTATATATAATTTATAATTTATAACAGATTTGTGTGGGAATTGATGGGACCCAATGTCATATTTGAGAGTGATTTTAGTTTTTATATTTATAAAAAATTAATAAAATTAAATACTTATTTTCTGTGCACATGCTCGTGCTCAGCACGGACATCCTTTGCTAGTTATATATTATATCATATCCGATTAAACGAAAGCCACTTCAGGAACTTATAGGATTCAATAAAAGGGCAGTGTTAAACAGCCGCATCTATCAAACAAGCAATATTCAAAAAAAAAAAAAAATTGGAAACAACTGTCTAGAATTGAATTGAATTTGGAATTTGTATTTTAATTACTACTGATTATAGGGGGAATTGTTGTAAAACTTGAAACAACAACCCGCAACCTCATTACAAAGGGTGAGATTCAATTGAGGCAGACATGAAAAAAGAGGTTGTTCATCAGATTGTTCAATTTGAGCAAGGAAACAAGAGAGAGAAATCCATTTGATTTGATATATGGTTTGATCAGCAAAAGGGGTCAATTTTTCTCGGGTCCAATCGATCAAGCTAATCATAATATATCAAATCCATTTAATGTATGTCAAACTCCCTTTTTACTTTTCATCTTCCTATCCTAACCGTCATATTCTTGTGGAAGTAAGTTTTATCAAAGGTAAACACCAAACACAAATTAGGGAAGCAAATATTTCGCAAAGATGTTTCATTAAAAGAAAAATAAAAATATCTTTAACTTGTAATACTTTACAAAAATTGTCTTCAAAGTTTTCTGGCTTTCTTTGTGAGATTATGGCTCAGTTTGGAAGCACTACAAATGCAAATATGTACAGCATAAATACATATAAAATAATATAAAATATAAGGTTTTGCATTCTACATGTACTCCTTTCAAACTCAGCCTATGTATCAATCAAGCTACGTTAGGAATAAATAAAACAATGTCCACTAAAAGTAGTTTTTCATTAGAAATGCATCTGCACAAGGTGTTGGACATAGAATTTATATGTATGACATGGAAACGTGAACCATTTTGAAGTGCCATACCACATAGCCTTTGAGGATTCCTTCATACTTACATTCTCCAACCAAATATAGTTTGAATTAGTGGTTTTGATTTTCCACCTTGGTTTCTGACACTATCAATGAAGAGAGGTAAGCTTATATGATTGTTTGGCATATTGAATATATGGTTCAATAAGAGTTTGATTATTATAATCAATGTTTTAAAAAATAATCTGGAACTGAAATTGTTTTGGCCACCCGATTTTGGGTTGATTGTTTGACTGTCCGAATTGAATAGATAATTTGTTTTGACAAAAAGGATTTTAAAATTTTTTAAAAATAACTAAAATAAAAAGCAGTAAAAAATCGTTGAACAGATCGGCGATTCGACCATCTGGGTCAATGGGTCGTTGATCAATTCAACAATTTTTTATCGAGGACCGGGTTTAGGGTAAAACAGAACCAGTTGCCTGGATGGTTTTTGGTCCGAATAGTCCAACCACCCGGGTCAATGACAATTCGAAAATCATGAATATAATGCATTAGAAGAAGGAAAAAACAACAGATCACAGTTTAGATGATCAAATTGAATTTTAAGGGGAAGCCACCCCACTTTTTAGCTAAGGCCCCCTCAAGCCGACCTTGAAACACGTTGGCAATAGGTAGACCGATCTAAACATGTCAGCCCCCCATCTATTTAGCTCAGCAGTGGTTTGATTGCCGCTGCAAGATTTAAATCGATCTCAAAGAACGTCGGCATCTCACCGCCGAATTTAAAAAAAAAGGAAAGAGAAACGGAGGAAAGGAAGACTAGTTCACTTTCAGCACTGTGATAGACATGCAAACTTGGTCGATTTCTTTGCAGTCGTCCTCCACCTCAGTTTCAAGCTTTGCATTGACCTTGTCGGCTACTCCTTCGAGAACCGGCTTGAGGGACATTGCATTGTAGTCTACGTAAGTGGAGCGACCTGACGAGGCAATCACGTAGTTGGAAGCCCCTCTTGAGGATGGCATGATGAAATTTTCTCTTGATGTATTTGGTCGAGTTGTAGAACTCCTTGACGGTTGCATCCCTAATAAGGTAGATGTTCTCAGGGTGCCTGCTTCGCCTTTCCTCGAGTAGATGAGTTCGCTCCTGTGCCATGATCATCAAGACGGTGAAGTCCTGCGTAAGGCTACATTCAACCCTAGACTCTTCTGACTTGGGGAAAAAACTGGACCGACACCTACCAGCTCATTGAATCAATCATTTCGGACCAAAAACGTACAACGAGCTACTCCCTTCACCGAACCGACGACACCCTAACACCACAACAGTGATGACTTGCCTTATCTAGAATGATGGAAACCCAGCTGCCGACCTACTAGAGACCCAACTGGTGACCTACCTTCGCCGACCTGATGGAGTCCCAGCTAGTGGCCTCATACACAACTTGGGCACCTCGGCAAGGCGGCTAGGAGCACCTCGTCCAGGGCTGACCTGTGGTACCTCATCATTACTGGTCCAAGGGACCTCAACGCAAGGAGAGACCTCCCTCGAGAACTTGTCGACTCGACTAAGGTCCAAGTGGCAACCCAAGAGACGTGCTCACCCACCTCCTCCATGTGTCCCTCCTGTCACTCTCGGGTCTTCCGGTAGTTAACTTCTACACCGAATGTCTTGGAGGAAACCAAATAAGGCACAAAACTCGATTTACGTGCACCACTACCTCTAAAGACTTCGGACCAGCCAACCACATCTTCCTAGAGATCTCAAACATGGTGCGTGAAGCCCATGCCAAACAACACCTATATAAAGGTCTCATTTCCAAACTCAGAAAGTATGCACAACTTAGCTCTCCCATCCTGAGTAAAGCAACTCGGGCACTCTAACACTATCTCTTTGTAGGTGAACCCGTCGAACTAGCCGGCTTGGCATCCGAACCACCTTTCATTAGGGAACTCACCAACTTGGCGTCCGAGCTATCCTCCAACAGGGAGCTGCTAGCACCCAACTTTTTCAAGTGCTTATTCTTTTAAAGTAAGCACTTATTTTATATTGTGTGCTTGGTAGTCTTTTTCTCTAATAAGCACTTAAATAAGCATGTGACTATTTTGTCCTTCATTTTCTTTCAAATTTTCAAAATATACCCTTTGAAAGCACTTTTAAAAAAGTACTTTTATGAAAGCACTTATGAAAGCACTTTTATAAAAGTACTTTTATGGATGCACTTTACGAAAACATTTTTAAGAAAGCACTTTTATGAAAGCATTTGTACAAAAAGCACTTTTACAAAAGCACTTTTGTGAAAGTACTTTTATGATAGCACTTTTATGAAAGCACTTTTGTGAAAGTACTTTTATGAAATCACTTTTGTGAAAGTACTTTTATGAAAGCACTTTTGTGAAAGTACTTTTATGAAAGCACTTTTACGAAAGTACTTTTATGGAAGCACTTATAAAACATAAAAGTACTTTCATAAAAGTGATATAAAAAAAGTGTTTTCGTAAAAGTGTTTTCATAAAAATACTTTTGTAAAAGTGCTTTTATAAAAGTACTTTCGTAAAAATGCTTTCCTAAAAGTTATTTTGTAAAAATGCTTTCATAAAAGTACTTTCTTAAAAGTACTATAAATAAGTGATTTCGTAAAAGTGTTTTCACAAAAGTACTTTTATAAAAGTGCTTTTGTAAAAGTACTTTCATAAAAGTACTTTCGTAAAAGTGCTTTTGTAAAAATGCTTTCATAAAAGTACTTTTATAAAAGTGCTTTATAGAAGTACTTTTATAAAAGTGCTTTCATAAAAGTACTTTTATAAAAGTGGTTTCGTAAAAGTGTTTTCATAAAAATATTTTTACAAAAGTGCTTTCATAAAGTATTTTTATAAAATTCAAATAGGGATAATTTTATAAGTGGTGTTTTAAAATTCAACTAGGGATAATTTTGGAAGAAAAATTTGAATAAGTGCTTATTGTATAAGCACTTAAAAAAACTGGAAATTTGGACTTAAGATATAAGCCCTTATTTTTAAAATAAGCACTTATTTGGAACTTATTTTTCAAATACCAATAAGTGCTTAATAGCGTAAATAAACACTTATTTTTTTAAGCAGTTCCATGTCCCAAACATGGCCTTACCTCCCTAAACTTTCATTTGTGATATAGAGCTATCCTATTATCCTGTACTTACCGATCCTGGCCAGCACTCTCCTCTCACCCTGTTAGTGAGTGCAATGCTCTGATCATTCAAGGAGAGGGCAAAATGGTCTTATAGGGTAGCTTAGAGTTTTGGAAATGCTTAAAGAGAGCATAATTTGTCACATGCGAATCTCCTCTCAACTTTTCTCACAAAATGCGAAGTGTCGATTGGTGTCTGTCTTTTACTCGAAATTTTGGAAAAGCTATTATATCATTTCAGCAATCAGTAGAATGAAATCAATATCATTTTATAATTAACTGCATCAAAAAAGAAAAAAAAAAAAGAAAGAATATGCTGAAATTCACACTTAATGTAAAATGTCCATGCCATGCATGGAATGGAACATTCAACACCCCCCACCGAGCTAGGTTGATAGTAGAACCTAGCATATAATAATCAATTTCACTTAAGACTCCAGAATAATGATTAATAGATTGCAGTTTTCTGACAAATGGAATGAAAGCCTGGAAAGATTGTTCCTCTTAACTACATTAATGCAGAAAATTATGTCTATTACATTAATGCAGGAAATTATGTCCATCCCAAGTTTGTAATTTCTGAAAAAAACTGGTTTTGGGATGCCAAGTAATTAACCAGAATAACCCCATACTTCTCTAGCTATGGTATCAAATATCTCGGCCGACTTGCACACTCACAGAGATGCGGCAAGTTAATTCACTAGCATTTTGATTTTATTTTATACCCTATTATTATTCCAGTTTAGTTTTCAACTGTCCAATGTTTTACCATGAGATATTCTTCTGGACATACATGTTACACAATCATAACATATTAGAGTTTTAGGAAGTTGCTAATTTTGTGCATATAGACTTTGAGGAAGTAAGAGTTTTAGGAAGTTGCTAATTTTTAGTCTTGTTAATTTTTATTCTTGCTATTTTTTTTTGATGTATTTGTATATATATGGGCAGTTTGCTCCATTGAAGGGTGAGATAATTACCATTCTTTTGGACGACGATCCTTGCAATTATTCTTTATGGTATCAGAGCCATACTTACACTATGGCTGATTCGAAATCTCCTTACTATCTTGGTTCGCAGGACAACCCCAGCTTGGTCGTGACACCTATCGTCTTGAAAGGCGATAACTATGATGAATGGGCCAAAGCCATGAAGAACACGTTTTGGGCAAAGAAGAAATTGGATTTTCTTGAAGGTAATGTGACGAAACCTAGTGATGATTCCAGCAAATTAGAAGATTGGTATAGTGTGAATTCCATGTTGGTAGCATGGATATTCAATACCATAGAACTTGGACTCCGGTTTACGATCTCCTATATGGAGACAGCAAAGGAACTTTGGGAGGATCTTTGGGAACGATTCACCATTGGGAATGATCTACGAATTCACCAATTAAAGAGTCACTTGGCCAAGAAGGCATGACCGTATCTGCATATTATGGGAAGATGAAGACCATGTGGGAGGAGTTGGCTGGGTATGTAAAGAACCCACAATGCACGTGTAGTGGATGCAAGTGTGGAGCGGCGACTGAGCTAGCATTGGAGCGGGAAAAGGAGAAAATTCATCAATTTCTCATGGGCCTTGACAGTGAGATCTATAATACATATTATGTATAATATTTTATATCATATGATGTATAAAATAATTTTTATATGCATATTACGTAACACAATATAAAATATTATATAGGTATTATTTTTTTTTATATAAAAAAGACGCTTGGAATTAAGCCTGGTTCACACAAGCTTGGGCCATGAACCATGCCAGCCCGAGCCCCCAAATTATCCTTAGGGAGGATGGTACGGTCCATAGTTTGTGTGGGCCATAGGCAGATTGTGCCATACCGGCCCAACATGGCCCGTTTTACACCTCTAGAAACACAATGGATAGTCATTTACATGAAACTCTAATATGTGATAAAATGAGATAAAACAGATGTAGTACATATATGGGGGGCTGAAATACAGTAGCTTCTAGCTTTCTGAGATAGGACCCACATGAATAGCCTATAAATTGTGTTTAGTAAACAACCTGGAGAGCCTATAAATTGTGTAGTACATATATGGGGGGGCTGAAATACAGTAGCTTCTAGCTTTCTGAGATAGGACCCACATGAATAGCCTATAAATTGTGTTTAGTAAACAACCTGGAGAGCCTAAACCATCTGTCGTTCATTTTTAGGCTATCTGCTTCAGCCTCTTTAAATACCTTATCACAAGCACTTCAAAACCTGAACTTTCTGTTCCCGTCTCGAAGAGGCCCTTAAATGGTCTAGTCATATATAATATGTACAAAAGTTGTACACCAATACCTACTAACCATTACTCTACATGTGTGAAAAAAGAGTTTGACTATAATACAGAAAAATTTGTAACTAATCAACGCGTATCATAAAAAGTGATAATCAATCAGGTGGTATTTATTAAAATTCATGGGATAGGAATTTGATTGATTAAAATTCTTCCGATATCATAACCCTTTGAAAGCATAGACTTCTCCATAACAAAAAAAAAAAAAAACTAGTTATTCTTAAACTAAGATTATTATGCTGGTTAAAAATGTATTGAGTATATGGTAAGAAAATGTTTAAAATTGTAATTTATAGTCAAAATGCATATAAACGCCAAAGCACAAGCCTTAAATCGGGGCTTTATACTTTTGGGCTTTCTCACATAGCATATCTCGATCATTTTTATCCAAGTACAACCTAACTTCTTTTGTAGAAGTTTAAAGTGGAGATTGTACTTCATTGCTAATAGAAGACGTTACGAAATATGCGACACTTTTGGTCTGCAAAAATTCATGAAAAGTCAACCAAAATATTGTGTTAAAATGTGAGTCTCCTTAAGGTTGTGTTTGGTACTTTGGTTTAAAGAAAAAGGTAGGAGAAAGAAGGAAAAGATTTCCTACCTTTTCATTCCCTCCCTAGCCGTTCTTTCAAACCAAACACAGCCTTATGGATCAAAATATTGCAACGTATGATGTGTGTTGTGTGATATATACCGGTTTCTAAACCCACCAAAATGCTATTTACTAGGAGTTAGGGGATTCTATATATTTAAATGTTAGAATCTCTTTAATGTACCTATATGTGAAATTGCACTTAAAAATAGTATTGCCTCAACATTTTCTTAAAAATTGCTGATTCTTTGGTTTCACATAAAACATTAATGGCTGTGGTAGAAGACAAACATTTGTTGGGATTGTGTCTTATGTTTTAGTCGTTGGATCATGTTATAATTTAACTGTGGTGTGGTTTTTCATTTATGTTGACGTGAGTTTTACATATAAAAAATGTTGGGGTTTATAGAGAAAGAAGTTTTTTTTTTTTTTTTTTTTAATTAATGGAGAGGGAAAAAAAAGAGAATTTAAGAGAAGAAGGGTGCTCTTAGTAGAGAAAAAAGTGTTTTACATTTGTTTATTTGCATTCCCTTGTAGATTAGTCAACACCTCCTTAAAGGTAGGAATGGCAACGGGTAGGGTACCCGTGTAAATAACTAAATGAAATAAACAATCTATCAAATCCAAATTTACTTCAAATGATGATTTTAATCCCAAAAAATTTATACAAATAAAATATTAATAATAGAATAATTATCTTATTACTTAAAATTTATAAATTTGTGCATGGTATATAATATAATAGGTTCATATTTATGCATCCCAGGTACCCTAAAGTCAAAACCCAAACCATATAGGGTTTTAATCTAAAATTCTAAACCCGTCCCAAACCCTGTAGGGTTTTGATAAATAGGTCCTATTAGTGTTAGGACGGGTCAGATACCTGAAAATTACCACGAAATTGCCATCTTTACTTAAAGGGTGCAAATAGGCATAGGTGGTGAGTCTAGATCTCCTGTTCACAATAACTTTGCCTACGTCTACCCACATATCATCACAGCCACACATGGAGAATATTTCATCCTCCTACATACTATTATACACAGGGAGATGTTCCCAATGCATGGGGGTAGTGTGTTGTAGGTAGGTTTGGGCAGAGTTATTGTGGGCAGAAAGATCTGCAGTCGTATGCGATAGGCCCCGCCATCTAATTGCTTTAAAAGTAGGGATGACAATTTTCTCCACTTCCCCGATCCCTGTGGAGATCCACCCCGAATGAGACAAGGATGGGGATGATTTCCTCATATATGTATATATGTATGCAACGTTATATATGTACACATACATTTATATATTAATATTTTTAAAGATATATTTGAATATGTTTGAATATTTTCTAATAGTATTATAAATTTTAATTATTGTATTTTTATTTTTTTTAAACAAAATAAATAACAAAAATAAAATGATTAATATTATAAAAACTCACGGAGAATGAAGATCCTGATGGGAATGGTGATCCTCGCAGGGATGGGGATGAAGATAACCTTATCCCCGTTAGCGAGGATGGGGCTGGGGATTTTCGCAGGGACAAGGACGGGGACAGGCTCCCCGTCCCCGCCCCATCCTGCCCCTCCCCCGTTGCCATTCCTATTTAAAAGGCACGGGTGCATTACATGGGTCTGAAACACAAATCGGTGCATCTGAATTTCGTGGCCCACTACGAACATTGATTTGGATTTATATGCCAAATTGGCGGTAACTTTTAACATTGAGTAGGAAATCTGGGTTCCACCTTTGCTGTCTGCTAAATTGAAACAGGCTAAGATAAACACCCTATGGGCTACAACCAAAAGCCCATTAAATTACCCAACAACATGTGAGCAGGCTCATTTGATATGGGCTCTTCTATATGCAGCAACTAATAGCAATACAACAAGGATTGCTTGTCTGGTATTAGGGCTTCTATATTCTATATCCATCAAAATCCGAAAGAGTAGACAGCTTCCCGGGTTCAGTGAGACCAAATGAGCAAAATCATCTAAAATACCATGGACAGATATGACGGACTTGTTTTCTTTCGTTTGACACGTGACATCACAAGTTATAATTGCCTCTGATTTTCAGGGGACCCACAATTAAATCTGATGACCTTTCTCCTCAAGCTCAATTGAAGCTGTGCAATGAAAGAAACACAAAATTTAAATGATGGCAGCTGGTTCACACCTCCCGTCTCAATTATTTCCAAACATACGGAAGCAGCTGGCTCCACTGCTCCTGCTCAATTATTGGCAACATGTAGGGAATGGGGTGGGGTCCCTACTACATCTTAAGGTGGAATTCATGTCCGCAATGCATGATCATGTAACATATATACTTAACTTTCCCTTGAAGATGAAGATGAATGCCTTTTTAATTTTTAATTCTTTGACCATCAGTCATAAACACTGACAGAGCCCCCTGTTTTACGGAAATAATGGAGGGATGGAGGCCCATTCGATCTTTTTAAGGACTCTAAGTTCTACTGAAGTAGTTTTTTTTTTTTTTTTTATCTTGTCTTTGTTGAACTTTGGAGTAAGTACTTTTATCTCCCGTATTAGGCCAGGATTAGATTTGATCTACCAATTAACATCAGAAGTTCTTCTTCAAGTGGAAAATATTTTGTACATAGAACGACCAAAATAGCAACTTTTACAAGGGAAGAAAAAAACATGAAAAAGAAAGGATAAATGATGAAAATGAAAAAAAGTTTAAAAGCAACTCAAAACACAAAATTAAGATCCAAACTAAACTTTTCCCCTCCCCACCAAAAAAAAAATGCCCATATCTCTACAACTTCTCCACCATCATCAAATGGATCAAGTTCTATTCTCTGCAACTTGGTCCTCCGTCTGTAGAGATCACCTGCACCAAGTAACCAAATCAGTACTACTCCACCTCTAATTAATAATCTAATAAGAATAATTTTCTGTTTTTATCTTATATTTCTGTACTATATATCTCGCGCGGTCCTCACCAGCGAGGTCTTGGTAACATGGCCTTGCTCATGAGCGACAGTTGATGACCCCCTTCCTTCTACTACTCTCTCCATGGACCCATCATTCTTATCAGTTTTCTTGGACAAAATGTGGGTCCTTTTCAGACCCAGAAACCCCTTCCACTTGTTGGAAGCCTTGGGCGGCCTTGGCGGTGCATCGTCATCATCGATAAGAAGCTCCTCTCTCAATGTCATCTTCTGCAACTGCTGGTTGGTGCAATTATCCTTGAACGGCAGCAACCTGCCCTTGAAGAAGAGCTCGTCGGCAGTCATCATGGAGTAGTTGGACACAGAGAATTCGAAGTCGGAAGACGAAGAGGGGGGTGCTTCTCTGGAGCTACGTTCGTACTTGATCATTTGTTGGGCATCGACGAAATCGTTGGAGAAGGAGATTCTTGGGCTCACGGGAGCGCAGAAGCCTTGGTGCTCGCTGTTGAACATGTCTAGGCATGCCATGGGAAAAGCCCCAACACACAAACTCACCCTCTTTTTAACTTCTACTCCCTGGCTCCCTTGCACTGTTGTAACCTACCCCCCCCCCCCCCTCAATTGCATTGTTTAATTTATATATGTGAATGAGGAGCACAGCTGGTGTTTGTATTTGTATGGAAACGAGAGGATCTGGTGTCTATTATGCATGCTAATTACTATGTCATGTCATGTCATGTCATGTGCATGGCTTTTTAATACATCTATACTCTCTCTCTACTAACAAGCTAAGTTCAACCTGAGCTGATTTTTTTTTAATCCGAATTATGGTTCAAAGTATCGATGAAAAAGATACGGTCCAGGCGTTTCGGATTCCTATTTTTTTTAATAATAAAAGGTATGTTAAAAGCTTTTCAAAAAATTAAAATATAAAAAAAACTAAAAAAATAAAATTTTGACCGTTTCTAAGTATCGATATGATACAACCAAAACTCGTATGATATGGATACTTTGAACCTTGATCCGAATCAGTTCAGGATGAAACGCTTTCAAACATGACCCGAGCTCAATGATACATGGGTAGGAGCACCGACAATCATGTAGTAATGTTTATTAACTTGTATCTATCTATATATATATATTTTAATTTGTAAGAAATTATATATTATCCATATGATTGCCCATAAAAGGATGTTTTCTATTCATGAATCATCAAGGTATAAAGTACTTGTTGTTTTTTATTGAATTGATAAGCATTGTGCACCACTTCATATTTATACACTTTTTTAAGGGCAACATGACCTTTCCCGTACCAGCTAGTCCTTCACCCTTTGATTGTCAACAAAACGGGTAAAGTATTTCAATGCTAACCTACCCCAATCATATCCCTGTCTAGGGTGGAAAGGGTATCTCATTGTCTAAATTCAATCCTATTAAGGCTGCATTTGGCGATGTAAATAAGAGCTGTTGTAAAATTTATATCGATTTGATTTTGTATGCGTTTGAAAAAAGGGTATAATTATTATTAATATAAAATTATATTTTGGTTTAGTTTTGCGTACATTTGGATGGATGTAGTTTTACGTTGATAATCAATGTAAAGCCTCATCAGCTCTAAAGTTTTATATCGATAATCAATGTAAAAACTATATTGATTTTATCAATGTAAAACTTTACATTCTTTCACCTATCACTATTTTCAAAAAAGAAATGGTCACTTTTTGGTTCAGTGTATAACATCATCAGTGTATTTTTATACTGATTCCAAACATAGCTTATGGGTGATCTCAATTTGATCTATTTACATAATTAGATAAACTATGAATCCACCCTGGTCCAATTTGTTATAATCCTATTTGATTCGATTTAAATATATATGCTCCTATATATTTAAAATTTATTATTATATCTATCAAAAAAGTTGGTGTGAATGTTGATCTTTCACTATAAACTCTCATAGATTCAATATTTAAACAAAATAATATCAATTCATTTTGTTCATAATATGGTTTTTGAACCATTATTGATCTGGACAATTGGACTGTTTGGCCCCGAAGCCGTCAAGACAACCAATTCCATTTCACCTCTGAACAGGAATTTAACCAAAAATCATTGACTTAATCAGTGATCCACTGACTTGGGCAATTGAATTGTTGACCAGTTTAGACCAAACAAAGGTTTTTGATTGTTTATTTATTTTAATTAGTTTTTCATTTTAATTTTTTTAATTACAACAACCCATGCATTCAGAGTACTGGATGGTTTCGAACCATTGACCCAAAAACGGAAAATTAATGGCCAAAGTGCTTCCAATTCCATATTGATTTTTAAAACATTGATTCTTAAAATATTAAATTAAAGTAATTTTTAATACATTTTATAATAATCAATAATATTTTGATAATTTTTAGTTTAATTTATTTATGCTAAGTTGTTGTTTTTATTGAATTGATAAGCATTATGCACCACTTCATATTTATAAACTTTTTTAAGGGCAATATGACCTTCCTGTACCACCCTTATCCCTATGATAGTTGGTGTGAATTCGGGCATTGGAACATTTGGATCCACATTGATCATCATTCACCCGTTATGTCATGCATGAAGTACAATGCCATTATATTATATATCAATGATCATGTATGCATGCATGTACTGAATCTTGAATCAAATCACCAATGGGTAGTTACCATTTGTGCATGGGGAATGGATAAAGATGGAATAATGGTTACATGGATGACCATGCCTTTTTTCATTTTTTTTGGGAAAAGGTTTTTTTTTTCAATTTAAGGCATATATATATGTTAAAAGGGGGAGAAGAGGCAACAATTTCTATCGCTGGCATAAAAAGCAACATGAGAATAAAAAAAAAAAAAAAAAGATTATGTTTGGTTTTGTGAAAGAAGCCTAAAATGTTTTCTTCACTTTCAATTTTTTGAAAAAGGAGCTCACAGGCAGAGAGACCTGAATTGGTTGACCGAGCTTTGACTTGTAAATTCTTAGCAGTGAATGAGCTGGCGATGTCGACCGATCAATGGGACCACGTGATTAGGGTTTCTTTGAATAGTTCTTTTTACAGAACTTGAAGAAATAATTTAATTCCACCCTCGCGACCAACACACTCATAGGCAAAATTACGAGAATGCCACTGTATCTATCCTGCTTGTACTTCGTCTCGTCCCCATAAAGTGCAAACAAAACAAAAATAAAAATAAAAAAATATTTAAAATGTAAATCACGCCAAGGTAAATAGCAACTGCGAGATTCTAAAAATGTGGCCAAAAAATTTGAAGAATGCATCTTGCCTTAGCTTAATCAAATAGAAAGCCGGGTGATCTGTTGGTAAAAGTCGATTCGAATTTTAAAATGTGTTAATGTTATTGACTTGGTGACAGTAAACAATTCCAAGGAAAAGATGAAGACTAACAAGGGTGCAACTTGGACAGGTTATCAAAATTTGAATGAACCCACCCTGAAAGTCCAAACTCAAAGCAATATAGAATGCTAATTAATTTGGGCCAATTTTGATTGCAGCCCTATTAAGATGCAAATGGAATGTAAATCTGGTTCAGGATAAATTTGTTTTCTGATTCATTTTTACTTGTATTTGGCAACATTACATTTATATATTGACAAATGATAGATTAATGCACATTTACAATGATAATAAGATGTAAAAGTCCATCAATAAAAAAGAAGTAAATTTGCATTCAAGTGGGCTTTTGATAAGAAAAAAAAAAAGCATATGCTTTATTGAAATTCATGTTTACATCCATTACAGCTAAAAATCTATTTGATAAAAAGATAAATTTGTCAATGCAAAATTAACTCAATTTTATGATTTATATGAACCATTTTATACTCTACATATTTACATTCACACTTATTTCCATCATTTCCAAAGGCAGACTCCAAAAAATAAGAGAATGATAGAACAAATACAAATCGGTATATATTGAAATGTTGGAAAAATCATGAAATGTTTTCACTCTGCCTGCATTCTTTCGATGCATGATTTTGCAGAAACTTGCAGAGAAGGCAACATATTTGTACTTTTAATATGCTTACAATAACAACTGTACCATGTGGATTGTTACTTGTCAAAGGCGACCCATATTGACAAAGCAAGGTGCAGAGAGTATCTCAGTCTTCTGATTCCAATAATTCGAAAGAAAAGATGATTATGAAAGGAAAAAGAAAACGCAAAGATACCTTGGTTGGGCTGAATGGTAGGATTGACTAATATGCATGGGAGATGAGAATTAAAGGAGTTCTGATGGATTGGTCTTCCGACAGCTACCTGGCGAAAGCACGGTTGTCACTCACATGGTACACCCTTGTTACCCTTTTTGGTGGAACTCAGGTGGGTGGCTAAATGCAACTGCAACAGGTGGCTGATTCTCACATATTTCCATTAGTTGCAGCAGAGATTCTGATTTGAGAGGACTAGTCAAACACATCGAAGCTCTTTGGGAAACAGAGTGGGTAATGCTAGATCTAACTTGTAAAGGTGTTTGTCTCTATCTTGGTCTCCTGCTTTGGCTTTCTAGACATAAACTAATTAAGAACCTGTCGAGCCGTTTATATTTGTTATTCACAAGCTCGTCTTCCAAGGTTGGATCAAATAAGTATCGCTTGTCTTAGTTTTTGGGTGCTTTGAGTATTGCCTCTTTAGCCTTTATTTTAATCACCTGGCCTTCTTTATGTAATTATTATGTTTATTCCGTTGACGACCTCTCTCTCTCTATTTGATCCCTTGCATTTTTAGACATGTTACATGCATAACCTCTTCCAAAATAAATAACTACATAAAAACAAAGACAAAAGCTTTAAACTTCTTTAAAGGGTGTACCCTAGTTGGCCCAATATTACGAATTCTACATCAAGAGGACTTGAACTCTTTTGGAAAAAAAGGAATGTATAAATTAGCAAAGTTAAAAGAAAAATAAAACTCAAATATTTAAACCATGTTAGATGCATTAAAGATGAACATAAAGAGTCTTGGTAAAAAATGATGAAATAAAATAAAGATGAAAATACCTATTCTTCAAAAAAATTATTAAATGACCATGCAATAGGGAAAGGGTGATAATGGCAAATAAGATAGTAATACTAATAGTGTTACGAATAATGCATACATTCCTAGAGTTTGATCTACTAAAGTAAAAGATGCACTAAATAAGATGAAGGAACAAACATCAGGACCTGAAGGGATTCTAATAGAAATGTAGAAGGATATGGGAGAAATAGGTGTATTATGACTAACTAAATTATTTAATAAAATAGTAAAAGAAAAGATGATGCCAAATGATTAGAGAAATAACAATATAGTACTTACTTTTAAGAATAAAGGTGATACACAAAATTATAATAACTATCAAGGGATTAAACTCAAGTGCCACATTATAAAACATTGAGGGAAAATAATTGAACAAAGATTATGACTTAAAACAAGTGTATTAAAGAACCAATTTGATTTTATGTTGTGGAGATCAACCATGGAAACTATATTTCCTTTAAGACAATTGATAGAAAAGTTTAGAGAGAAGAAGAAAGATCTTTATATGGTATTCATTGATCTATAAAAGATTTATGATAGAGTTCCCAGATAGATAATATAGTTGGACCTTGGAAAAGAAAGGGATTAAAAATAGGTATACATAAACCTAATTACGAATATCTGTGAGGGGGGCAAAAACCAATGCTATAACACTAGTGGGAAAGGCTTTAGATTTTACATTTACGATGCATCTTCACCAAGGTTCAATAGTTAGCCCTTATCTATTTGCATTGATCATAGATAAATTGACTAAACATATTTAAGAAAAAGTTCCATGGTGCATGTCATTTGAGGATAACATTGTTTTAATTGATGAAACTAGTAAAGGGATATTAAATGCAAATTTAAGCTTATGAACAAATGCCCTAGTTCATAATAAAGTGTGACCTGCCATAACAAAATGCAAAATTAAGCAAAATTGGAGATCGAGAGAAAACTCAGTTTGACCATTTCCAATACCTTGGTTCAATAATTCATAACAAAGAATAGATTGAGAAGGATATCACCTAGAGAATTAGAGTAGGTTGGGCAAAATAGAGGGATGCATTTGGACTTTTGTGTGATATGAAAATACCATTTCGATTAAAGGAAAATTTCTATAAAATAGTTGTAAGGCCAGGTATGTTGTATGGAGCAAAATACTGAACAGTCAATAAAACAACTTCAGAAAATTAAATGTGTATGTAAAAAATGAAAATGCATGGAAGAGTAGAAAAATAGAGAGAATGTGATTAGAATTAAATGAAGTCATCCGCAAAAAACCTATAAATAGTTCCAATAAATGATAAAATGAGAGAGGATAAACTAGAATTATTTAATCACGTATATGGAAGACCAAAAAAAGGCATGGATAGAACTAGTAAAAAATAATTTAAACAATAATAATTTAAGATATGGCTTTAAATAGGATAGATTGGTGAAACATGGTTCATATAACCCACCATGAGGCATGAATGATGACAATGATGATCCATATTACACCATGGTTTTTAAAACCGACCTGGTGACCGAACCAGTCAGGGGTCCGGTTATCGGGTCGAACGACCCGAACGGTCGGCCCTTTTGGATAAAAAAATAAAAAAAAAGTTAAAAAATAAAAAAAAGCTCAAAACCGTTCCGAACAATTAACCAGTCAGTTCAGCAGTTTGCTGACCAAAATCAACGATTTTGAGGAAAAAAGCGGTTTTGGGGAAAAATGGAACTGATCAGGTGACCGGTTCTGATTTTTCCGGTCCAACCGTCCTGTCCGGTCCTATTTTGAAAATCATGTATTACACTATGCACACATGAAAATAAAAATATAAGAAAAAAGGAAAACATCTGTATTCCTTGTGGCCACTAAGAGGTATCTTCAGATAAAACACCATCCCAACCTATGGCACCACAACCACAACTTTTGCGGTGAACGTACTACTTTTAAAACAAAATCTTTGTCCGTCCGGCCCATTCTTTCAGTTTCATATATAGACGTTGTCATCAGACAGACGCCCTTGCCTTGGCAAAAGCCCAAGGATGGATGTGGCAGATGCTGATAAAATCTCCAATACAGCAAATCAAAGGGTTTTGGTTATGGACCGACTTTGACATAATGGGGATTTTTCAGGCTCTAGGCTTTGGGTTTCTTTTAAATCCAAGTATCATATTATATGCATTGTACATTCATCATCCCACATAAGTTTTTTAACTTATCACTGATTTGATCAACACGTATAAGATTTCTATCAAATTCTTGAAATGGGTAAATTCATTTTCGTGTATCTGTTTATCGATTCAGATATCGATTCAGATATCTCTTATCGGGGATGTGGCAGATGTGATCTTTTTATCCAGATGCGGCAGATGTGATCTCTTATTGATATCGATTCAGATAATTCATCTCACATAGATATTTTGGATTCGGATTCGGTTGCATCTGTTTATCCAGAATGAAATCAGATGCGGCTGGATCTTGAGCTACAGGTTGCACCCAACTTTTAAGAATTTCAACCATATTGGGTTAGGTTTAGGTTCCGGGCCCATTTGAAAATTTAATAAATTTTCAATTCAACCCGACCCAAGTTGCACTCCTAGCAGGACAGAATCTGAATATGATGCAATCACAACCCTAACATTAATAATGAGAACAGATTAATGTGGTTAGATCGGATCCCTATTTTGTGTTGATGGATTCACTTAATTATTCAATTACAAATTCAAAAACACATTACCATTTTTTTTTAAAGAAAACTCGAAAACAAGTTAATTACATCTCTCTCTAACAGACGCAGAAAATTCTTAAAACCTTTTGAGGAACACAAGACTAGCAATTTAGTTCCTTTTTTCTCTGTTGTATCATATGGTTAAAAGTCGTATCTGTTCAAGATATCTGAAACAAACTGGTTTTAGCTTAAGATGTCTCTTACAAGGATTGCCATGGTTGGACGCCATAGGAAATGAAACAATTTGGTTTTAGCTTTTGAAAAATACTAGCAACTAACTCTCTGTGCATTAGGAGTGATTCATACAGCTTTGAACCCGGATCTGCTGAAAGTAAAATCTAAAAAGCGTATTAATACCTTAACAGTATGGCATCACATTAAGAACATCTCCTGTGACGTGTGGCTGAATGTCATACTCTCGGTGTGTTAACATGATTTTTACTACCAGTACTAGATTCTGGCGCTAAAGCTTTATTGCTAGGAAAATGCAGAAATTAATTAATTTTTATAAAATATTTAGACAACTTCAGCTTCATTTGGATAAGCTTTTGTTTAGTAGCTTTAAAATGCAGAAAATAAATATCTATATTACTGTTAAAAGTGCGAATAGTGTTAGAATTTTTGTTTTGTTTAAAATACTTTATTCTTTTGAATTTGATTTCTCTCTAATTGTAAGGACAAAAATACAATTTGAACAACCACTTTTGTTTTCATTGAAGTCTCTCTCATTAAGTCTTATATTTATGGTATTAGCTCATATTCATTTATTGAATCCTATGTTAACTAACTATATTAATATTAAAAAATAAGTGTAAAAATAATAATTGTTTTTATTGATGATAACAACAAAATACAACTTTAAAACTAACCAAAAAATGAAGTTGGTTTCCTATTCGGTGGTGAATTAACAATTAAACCTTTTGAGTCAAATGTATCAACTCTAAATCCCATAATTAAATAATAATAAAAATTGAAAAGGATGAAAACACACAAAAGTATAAAAAATACAAAATAAATTATAGAAAACATTTAAATACATCTCTAATATAGTATATTTATCATATTAAACAAAAAGAAATATGACAAATAAGAATATTTTTTATAGATATATACATATAAAAAACTACAGAAAAATTTGGAAAGATATTATTTACTATCATTATCGTTATCCAAGATTTTCATGTTCATGCTTACTAGTAATCCAAAATAGTGTTTTGAGAATTTTGGCAAGAATTATTTTTTACTGATATTATCTAAAATTCATCATGACATTTTCACATTTTTCTTAAACTCACCATGACTTTTCTAAACCTCCAAAGAGCCCCCTATAGATTAGTTTTAATGTCCAAACTCAATGACCATTAAGATTTCCATTAGATCATCATTAAAGATCATTAATATAAGTTGTCCACTTAAGCGTTTAAGTTTTTTTACATGATCAAAATGATCATTCAACTTTATTAAATACTTTTATGATAAAATTACCCTAGACCACTGCTGGCCTAATGTGAATCTTTTGAATTTTGATACACATACATGCATAAATACATACCCCATGCACATCAACAGTCAGAAGGAAGGAGTTATTGTTTTGGTCACATACATCAAAATGGGTATCTATAGGCTGAAATTTTCTCCCATGCACAGCTTGTATAATTAATATATATGTTGGATGGCATTCTGGAAATTTCTTTTTAAACCAGATTTATTTTTCTTAAAATTATGTTCATGAATAAACTTGAAAACAGACCATGTTGAAAATTGTTATAACTGGTTATCATGCTCTTATATCCATATTTTGTTTTCTCTAAACAAAAGAGGATTAATTTTCATTTATAACCCCACTGTGAATTGAGGCTATGGATGGTTGATTTGTTCATTATATTTTAACATATGACCACCCAATCAAGAAAGCATAATCCGGCAAGTGTTAAGGAGTGCAAGGCGTTCTTACATTTATAATTTTATAGATATATTAGTCATCTGTTGTTGCCTTGTTTCTTCCCCATAATTTTTCTTTTTCTTTTTGGTTTGGGTATGAAAATTATCAGCCTTCGTGTTTTTGCTTGGTTTCGTCTGCAATTATTTTTTATAGATTTTGTTTAGCTATATATAATAAAATAATACTTATTTTTTCTATTTTAAAAATTAAGAAACAGTTTATAATATAAGTTTGTACATATATTATTGACATAATATGCCATGTTCGCGCGGTAGATTATATCGTCAAGTTTCATTTATATAAGAACTTAATATAATCAAAACATAAAAAAAAAAAAAAAATTAGTGGCATGGATTTTCTCAAAAAAAAAAAAAAAAGTGGCATGAAGATTTACAACCATATTCGCATCCATAACCATATCAAGCCGGTCTAAATGGAAACATAAAAGAAAAAAAAAAAAGACCAGGATGATATAGGAAGGCAATAAGATCTGAACAACAACAGTATGATTGTTCAGTTGGAAACTATAAAGATCAATAGCAAGCAGAAACAGTTGGCATCTGGTGTAATTTATGCGAAACATTAATTAATAATCCACCAAAGACAAATCAAGGCTGTGTGTGTTCGTACTTCACTGTGGAGAGATTGAGGTTATTACACACGCTCTGGGCTTTATTAGTAAGGAATGATCTTCACTCCCATGTGCTTCTCAGCAAAGTCCAAAAGATAGTTGATCTCAGTATCGTCGATGTATCCATCGCCGTTGACGTCGGCCGAGTTGATCCCGCCGCTGGCGTTTTTCCATGAAGCAAACCATCCCCCAACGCTGCGGATGGCGTGTTGCAGCTCTTTTCTACTTATTCGCCCATCCCCGTTGACGTCGAATTTCTTCAACCATAGTCTGAAATCTTCGACAGTCATCTCACGCTTACCATTGCTCGTGATTTCTCGACTGCGAGTGACGCTTCTGTTCTGAATGGCCATCTACACTGTAATTTTCCAAAATCTGATCGATCTCTTTCCCTACTTGCTTGCAATCTTTGTTGGAAATATAGCAATCACCCAGAGGCCAGAACAAAAATAAAAGGTAAGAAAATATATAAAATATCCAACAATCTTTTCCTTTTTCTGATTCCTTCTTATCGACTGAGAATCCACTCAATCACGTTTACGGCTGCAACTTGGGCGGGCTCAGGTTGAGTGTGGGCCAGCCTCAGGGCCCAGGCCCAAGTCAACTCTGTAATGCATTTTCATTTTTCAAATCAGGTGTCCAATTTGCACCTCTAATCACATTCAGGAAAAGTAATCCTTGAAGCAACTTGCGCCATGAAATGTGAGGCTATCGGGTCTGGTCAGGTCAGGGTACGTAGATCCGGTCTCAACCCAATTAGCAAATGTGCACAATCATTTAACCAGTTCCGGTTTCCGAACTAGAAAGGTGGTATTGGGTCTGACCCGATGAAACTCCAGGCGACCACCGACCATTAATCATGCCATTGGAGGAGGTCAGACTAGTTGGATTATACCTTTTTCTTTGTTGAATGGTATTCAATTTGCACAGTTGCATTTGACTCCGGCACCAGTAGAATTGTATATATGCTATGAAGTAAAAAGAATAGAATTGCTTTTTATTTTATAATATCCCAAGGAATAGAATTCCTTGATAAAGCAGGACTCAACTTGGGGGGGGGGGGGGGTATCATTTATTCCTTTAGATTAAAAAAAGGAATATATTTTATTGCTTTTATTAGGTATATTTTGATTAGAAAAAGGCTATTTGCATTCTTTTCTTTGTGTGCGAGTGCTTTTGGCAAAAAGAAAAAAAAGGGCCCAACCGGTGACCTCTTGATCTGCAGTCACCACTGAGCTATGGACCCTTTTAATAAAAAACTTGAGTACTGTTTTAAAAGAAAAAATAGAGACTTGTAGCTTCCTTTCACAGCCCCATCCATTATTTCGGTAAAAAGGGGGCAAGTGGGTGAACTTTACAGAATTGTAATAATTTTGTGTTTGGCCACCCCTACAATAGGATCCACGGAATAAATTTTTTCTAAAGAATATTGGTTCTACCATGCAGTTTGAATGGAAGGCTTGTTCTAAATTAAAAAAATAAAAAATTAATTAAAATAAAAAATGGCCAAAAGCTATTGTCTGGGTTAAATGGGTCAATGGTTCGACCACATGGGTTAGTGGGTCGCTGACCGAGTCAACGGTTTTTGGCTATAGAATGAGTTAAGAGTGAAATGGAACTGATTGCTTGAACGATTCCCCTGGATCAATGACAATTCGAAAGCACTGGTTTGGAAGATAGATAACTTAGATATTTATCCACCCACCACTACAAGAAAAATAGTCTAACATGATCGCCGAATTAGACCTTTGGACCGCCGGCTTAGATCTAAGGCAGTGGTCATTGGTCCGCCGTCTAAGTAGCTACCGGCCTAGATCAAGACTGCCGCCTTTGGTGGCCAGTTCGAGGCAGTCCAAATTTCATTAGCGCGGCTGTCTGTTAGGACCCCTGGCTTAGTGTTATTAAAGGCGTAGTTTTTCACCGCCGGCTTAGGTTTTGTCAAAAATTGTTTGGCTCCTTAGGTGGCGGTTTGAATCGCCGGCTTTGATCCTAATTAACCGTCACCTTTGGTTTAGTCCAACATCATTTGCTTCCTTAGGTGGCGGTTCAGACCACCGGCTTAGGTCTTGTTTATGGCTAATCTACCAATTTCATGACTGCCAGCTTAGATATATATACATTTTTTAATGTTTATGCCAAGTTAATTCCGATATTTGTTGGTGCATACACTTTTTTTATTAATTCATCACTTTAATACATGCTTAACAAATAATTCATGATAATTGATACATGAAAAGTTAAAATTAAGAAACTTAAATAAAAAAAATGCAATTTAAAACAAAATATATTAATTTAAAGATTAATTAATATCCAAATCAAACTATTCACATACAATATCCAGTTGACATATAAAAATACAAGGACTTAAAAAAATTCAATTTATCGAATAAGGTTCACATCTTCAGAAGCAAATCCACTTAGCGTAATTGATGAACCTGTAAATCAAAAACATATAAATTATTAAAGAATGTAAAGTAAATGAGATAACCATAAAAAATGTATAAAAAACAAGACATTCAAGGAGGCATCCTAATTTAGCATTCTCATATCAATAAATGAATTATGCAACTAGTAAATTAACCAAATCAAATTGAAAACTCTATGGCATGACAGAGTTAATGTAATCAGATTGTAGCACATAAAAGCACATTAGGATGATTGGTCTGGATTTAATAGATAAAAAAATGTAAAATATTTCAAATAATGAGCCCAATCTACCCATTTAAAAGTGCTGCTATCTGTATCATTGTGCTTATATGACCCTATTTACATATTTCACTATCATCAGTAGAAGTTTACAAGTTGCCAATATAAAAAAGCTAATGTGATGTCAACAAACTGGTGTTCATGGAGTTTTTTTTTCTATTTCACCATTCTTTCTTTAATATTTCAGATATGAAATCCTTCTATTTCCCCTATATCAAGATTAAATCCTTTTCTTTACATAGAACATATACCCTATAGGGACTTTTCTCCTTCACAACCTACACCACAAGTCCATCTTTTTTTTCATGTACCCAATGAAGTATATACAGCCAGAAGGGCACCTTGGAAAAGAGCTCTTCACAATGAAGTATATTTACCAAAATGACCTCAAGATGAATGTATAAGATGAGAATACAGAACCTGAAGACACCTTTTCAATAAATGAAAGAAAATCTGCAAAATTAAAGGAATTGAATCTACCCAAAAAAACTTAAAGAGGTATGTGGGTAGCAAACCTGGAGAGCGAGACACAGCAGCTTTGCAAGTCTCTTGAATGATCCTAGAGTAATATTTTGACACGACTAATATGTTCTGAAAGAATATATGTCAATTAAATTAATTTGAATATCTAAAATCATAAAATCTTGAAAAATAATATGCCATATAACTGGATGTGCACAAGCCAATTACATGCTCAATAATTCTCTGTTTTAGATCCTCTGCTGCTTTCTCACCCAAATGACCCCCAAGCATGTTTTTTTCATTCTCAAACTCATCCTGATATGTCTCTCAAAGAGTATTCCAGTGGATCACCTCCATTGTGGTCAGCTGTTTCAACAGCAACCTGAGTGGGCAGGCATGTAAAACAATAGATGAATAAAAATTGGATGATTTCTTGGAATAAAGAAGAAATTGGTATTGAAAAAACACCAATGTCACCAAATATATACCTAAATTTTGGAATTTCACCTAGATTCTTATCCTCCAAAGTAGAGTTAAGAAGGCTTGACTGCAATGGATCATGTGGAGACAGCACTAAATACCAGCAAATTTTTCGTAGGACCTGCAAGTGGGAATAATTATCAGGAAATGCCAAGGTAAATAGGGAAGACATGAATTCAAAACCAGTACTTACTGGTATCCATTGTGCCAGATCTTCTTTGACAGATGGAATCTCATAGATTGCCTTGTAGCTACGACAGATCTCAAGGTAATCATTGTTATGGGAGTGGTACCTACATAAAGGAAAAGAATCCAACTAAATAGTTTGCTTTATATTGGGATACCTGATATAAAGTCATAAATAAAATTCAAAATCTACAGCCATTTTTATCACATAATCAGATAGTGATAGCAGGTACAAATCACACAGTCAAACCAAGTTTCCTCCATGTCTATCTGTGGTAGCAGGTTCTGAATGTGAAACCAAGGCAGGATCCACAGTCAAACCAGCAATAGGTTCCTTAGGAGCAACCTAAGCCTCTTTATCATTTGCAATCCTCTTCACGTAAAGATCAAAATACAGTTACAAATAACACATGCTAATAGGAGTTTTACAAAGATAAGAATAATGACAAATCAAATGCCTATCCAACAAATGAGATTAAGAAACTCAAAAGAGTGAAATCAAAACAATGTGCTGTCTGATGCACATAAAGTGGCCAGCGTTTTGTGTTCAGCAGAGCAGAGTTGTATGTTCCTTTATCTTGGTCAATGGTGTGAAAAATCGGCTTTTTTGACATTATTAGCTGGCCAATTTTCCTTTGATAGTGAACTCAACAGGTGAGGTTTTCATTCATGTGAACCTGGACCCTGGTATGGGTCAGGTTCTGGTATTAGTGGCAGAGGGATAATCATATGCCCAACTTATTATGGGCCCTGGTCCCAATGTTTTTAGGCCCATGCCATCTATGTTTGGGTTAAGTTGGGTATCCAAGTATTCGGTAACCCATTCATCCTCTGCTTTATCAACAGTGAATAGGCCAGGCCTTCTGGTTGATTAATCCTAAAAAAAACTTATACCTGTTCAATTTTTCACTTTTTCATACCAAATTTCAATTCAAAATTCTATCAATAACTTTTCTTTCTTAATTAAGAGCCTAAATTTGAAACTGAAAATCCAATCAAAAGCAAAGGTAGTGTTCGAGTTGAATTGCTTTAGTTGAGCTGCTTAATTAGAAGAGATTTCAATGAATGACTGAAATCAGGTGGGCCTCACCTCACAAAGCCAAGAGCAGCAACATGAAAACCCTGCAAAATAAAAAGAAACAAGTTTGAATGTAAGAATATACTTGAGTACTTAATATATGTACTCTCACATAGAGGGTGATCATTACTAACCTGATGCAAAAGGCCTAGCATGCAGCAAATTACCAGGCCTGGGCCTAAGTTTTTGTCCAGGCCACAAACACACAAGAAGTGATTGATATAAGCCTTTCCCCCCCTTTTAACAACAAAAAGGTTGCTTTCTCATGACAATCAAAATATATACAACCTAAATTAAAAAGAAAGAAAGTGAAATTTTGGGTGATATGTACAGGTCAAGGAAGCTTCACTACTACTTACCTATGGACAACCCAGAGGGGTTCCCTATCTTATTAATAGAGAGTCTTGACAAATAGTACCTATGTCAAGGGTTTTATCCTCAATAGATTATTCAACTAAGATCCAAGCACATGAGAGTGGAGAATATTGGATGCATGAATTGTACCAACACCACCTACAGGATGTATTGGTTACTCCAATTAATGCATAGGTGAAACAATTCAAACTTTGAATTCAGCCCCATCCCCCATGAGGAATAATAAAAATTATTCCTTTAAACCTTCGTCCAACCAACAACATAATTTCCCCTCAAAATTCCTTTATGGAAAGGGATAACACTAGATGTCTATATGTTTACTCTTGGCATAAACTTCACTGTTAGTTCAGTGGTTCCACTAGTAAGGGGCTCACACTGATTTGTAACATCTATTGGCTTCTTTTTGAGCCTCCAAAGCGGCTCACACTGATCTACTGGGTATTATCTGGTAGGACAGAGGACTTCCTAGCAGGCAATGCATAAGGTGTCTTATTGTGTCTTTTATAAGATTGCTTTCTAGCATTCCTCATACGGTGCATGGATAAATAATAAGTGACTTGGATGACTGGCAGCATATTATCTATCACTATCTTCTGTACATTTAATTTGATTATTGGTAAGAAATTCCATTAATTGGGTGGAATGGAATCCATTTATTTTACTGTGTCTGTAATGACTTGCTGTTCGAGAAAATTTTTCGTGTTTACTTTTTTCCTTGTTTGTGGCTCTAGTTGAATAATGGGTTCCCTGGCTTATTTTGCAGGTCAGACATGACCGAAGATCAAATAGTAGTAGATCTTGGCTTTAGGACAAAAGTTCTGTTGTGGGGTGGCATTCTTCTTGGCTCACAGCAATCAATCTCCAACAAAACAAAATACTACTTGATCAATAAATCAATATCTATACTGAGAAGTGTCTCTATTCAAGCTACCTAAATCTAAGCAAGAGTCAACCATGACAAATTGAAGAAGACTCAAGCTTCTTAACCTTAGACCGGTATTTCTAACAAAAGAAACAAGCACTTCAACCTCAGAGCAAGAGTATAGCATAGAAACCACCTTAATCTCTTTGTTCCCATGCAACTTCCGAAACCACATAGCAATTGCATCAGATGAATGAATTGTAGCCTTCTTTTAGTGATTATGCCAACACTAATAGATTCCCTTCTTTCCCATGGGCACAACACAAATACATGGAACATAAAAGCCAAAGCACAAACTGCATAAAATCTAATAGACCTAAATAGGGCCATCACAATAATTCACAATCAAGAATAATTGAGGATTTTTGACGATCCTAAGCCATAGACATGTTTATTCCATTTTCTTTTTCTGTATATAACATTTTGTACTGTTGATATTAGGATTACATAAGCTCCTATCGCATTGAAATTATTACCTTTGGCAAAGTATGCATTTTGAATATAAAATAGTCCTTGCCAAGAAAAGAAATGCGCATTTTGATTTTTAAACCATCCATCTATTTTACTGATCGTGGAATAAAAAAGTCATCTACAATCCATAATCCTAAGTTTCAAGTTTCAGCTAAACCCTTTTTTAGTTTCTGTAAGCAATAAACCCTTTTTTTGTTTCTGTAAACAATAACCCTAATTCCAAGATGATCGATACTTGCACAGATATAATTTAGGAAAGAAAAAGAAGATAGAAAATAGAGAGGATGGAAGGGAGAGGGATGATAATGACCTGATGGTGATGACGCCAGAGGTCCCACAGTAGATGTAGGTGAAGAGAGAAGCTGTATCTTTGAAGATGGTTTGCTGCAATGGAATCCCTTTTGGATCGTCAAAAAGGGCAGTTGGGGGGATTGCTCCAGCTTGATACGGATTTTCTCCTATGTAGTAGAATTGCGGCTAAGCCTTTAACTGTGTTTGTCGTCCTCCACCGATTAATGCCCTAGAATGGGAGAAAATAGAAATGAATCAACCATACGTGAAGAAGAAGAAGAAAGAATCTTTACCTTTCGTTCTTTGTCAGAAGCATTTCTTAATCGATTTCTCTCTCAAAAAGATTTTGAGCAGGAATATAAGGCGGGAGTGTGAGAGTTTTTGGATTTTTGCTCTCTCTCTCTCTCTCACTAAGCTGGCCTAAGTTCGGTTCAATGTAAAAATGTCGTGCTAGTTCTTGAAGACCACCGGTCCACCGCCCAATTCTTTTATTTTTGTTTTTTGGGCGGCGGTCTTGGTAAGAACGCCACTTCAGCTGTGTCTATAGTGGCGGTCTTTATGACCGCCGGCTTAGGTCGTTGTGCGCCATAAATTCTAATTTGGATAACATTTTACCAAGCTGAACGCTATATTTATGGGTATTGAAACAACATTTTCCCATAAGTCACTTGCTTGAAAAACATATTACTCAGATGACACAAAAGGAGTAAGGCCTCATTTAAAATTCCAAATGGGTTGGTTGGTTAGGGCGGTGTTTGGAACCGTGTAAATCTCGTGGTTTCGGTCTTGTTCATGGGATTTGGTTGCATTTGGCTGCATATGGATGGGACCAGTCTTGTCCACACCCCAATATAGTGTGGATAGGTCCCATTCACACCCCAATTTCTCATCCACAGCAAAATCTCGTGGTTAGGGACCTTTCACACTTGATTTTTGATCCCCTAATTCACACTTTCCCTGAAAAGGCTATCCTATTGTTTGTTTCACATTTTAATATTTTTGTCAATAAAATATTAATTATTTTACTTAGTTTTTATTTTTTTTATTTTAATTTTTTATAAATAAAATTATATTGAAAATATATATATTCTTTTTATTTTTTAATTATTTTACTATTGTTTTTATAAAAAAATTAATATTTATTGGTTAATATTAATTCATCCGCCGTTGACCCGGATGGTCGAACCATTCAACCCGGGAACCATCCAGGTAAGTGGTTATGTTTTACCCCAAACCCGGTTTTTGGCTAAAAACCGTTGAAAAAGTCAACAACCCATTGACTCGAGCGGTCAAACCGTCAACCTGTACAACGATTTTTTTGCATTTTTTATTTTTTTAATTTGTTTGTCAGAACAGGCTATTCGTTCAAATCATCGACTCGAAAACTGATGGCCAGAATGGTTCTATTTCCAGATCATTTTTTTAAATGTTGGTGTAGATCATTTATAAATGTATATGAGATACATGGAATCAAAAAGTGTCCATACCGCGCCTACAAAACACCAGTGGGTGTGAACTGGTCCAATCCAACAATTTGTCCACAATTCAGAACAACTGCGGACTATGGTGTGGTGTGGATTGTGATAGGAGGTGTGGTGTGGACCAATCTACACCCACCAATTTCTCATCCACACTACAGAACACCCCCTAGGTCTCCCACTAGTTGTAATGGTAGTGGAGACTTGAGATCGAATCCCACCTAGGTTAGGGGGTTTATGGGTTTGGGAGATAGGCTACCCCATTAAAGGAATAAGGCTTTCTTTTCATTCTTTTCAGATAAAAGACTTCCGACTTCATTGTAATGGATTCCATCATTAACTTGTCTTCTTCTACTTAGGTCTTAGAATCTTCTAGATCCTCCTATTCGCTTTCGTAATGGGAACCAATCAAGCGAATTCAGGGGAATTTAAGTTTCGTCCATTAAGAAGGTGTTTAGTAGTGTGAAAATATCGTGAATGATACCGTTTTGGTCCTATCTACAATAGAATGTGGTGTTCTGTTTTATATGGATGGTTCACGTTTACAAAATAGCGTGGACATGGACGGGCCACACAGACGGTTCTAATGGATGGGCTATACTATGGTGTGGACAGTTTGTGGGAATTATTCAGTGTAATACAAGTTCATTAATATTGGTCCAACTACCCTCATTATATTTAATCTTTTAATATATTTTAATTTATTTTAAAATTATTTTTTAAATTGTTTGTTGTTGAAGATAATATTATAATGACGAATATATTTATTTTTATATTTATTAGTAATTACGTGTAGGTGTTTTATTTTATCAATTATTATTTTATATTATTATTTCAAATTACTTTTGGCTTAAATTATGTTTTTTTTCATTCATGATCTATGGGTGCAAATGGACCAGATCATCCAATCCAAATCTGATCCAGTTTTGTAAGATTCGGATAACCCTTTGTCGGATTTTAGGATCGGATCCAATTGAAATTTAGATCACCCTTACCTGATCCCATTCGACCTATATATGTATATATTTATAAACATGTTTACTTATAAAAATACATGTATATATTAATATATTTATTTATAAATAATTTTATATTGCATTTTTTGTAAATTTTTTTATAAAAAGACATGCATATATTAATATGTGATGAAAATAGTTAAAAAAATACTTATATTTTTGTTTTTCTTTATATAAACTTTTGTTTTTCTTTTAATAATTTATTAAAATTTTTCATAATTTGAATAGTATCGGATTAGATTTAGATATCTAACGTCCTTAACGGATTCGAATTTGAATCACCGTTTGTGAGATCCAATCGGACCTTCGAATCGGATTGGATCTTATATTTTTTTATCAGATTAGATTCGGGTATACTTTGATTCGTATCCTCTTTGTTTCATTTGCATGCCTATATGATCGATTGTGTAAATAATCTTACAAGTTGTATATGAGATATATGGAATCAATATGTATAAAAATCTACACTACACCTGCAAAACGCCTATGTGGGTATTGACAATTTATACCCATATAGTTTTGTCCATAGTTCAGAACATAGTATGGTATAGTGTGGATTAATTCCATCTTGACACACGACAATTTAGAGGAGGAAAACATCTTGACATGTGACAATTTGATTCTCTACTTTTTTTTTTGTAAAGCTGATTCTCCACCTTTGATTCAATTAGAAGACACGCCCGTCAAATAAATAAATAAATCTCCTAAAAGAGATTCCCATTACACCTAGAAAATCTAAAAGAAAAAAGGACTTCTTAACTTTTCTTGGTCTCTGACGACTATAAATATCACCTCCAATATCCAAAGAAAAGATTTCTTCCAAAGTTTTTTGATCTCTTCAAATTATTTTTCTTGTTGTCCGTTGTCCATGTGTTTCTTGTTTTCTAATGTTTGAAGAATGAAAGTTTTTAGCCATAGGATTTTGGATTCATTTAAAAAAGAGAAACTAGCATGAATTCAATCAAATCATTCAACACTAACGGAATGTTTGGAACCGTGGCCGTTTTTTAGAAAAACGGTGCCACGTTAAATCGATATAGGTGTTTCAACAAATGCCCATGTATTTCATTGTTTGGTTCAGTTGATCATTTTTTTTTTGTGAAAAACGGGTCTTGAAAGCATAGACGCTTTTTCTTGAAAATTGGTCCCAAAAAACACCCACGCTTACAAACACCATGTAAGGCTTAAATGCATTCTTGACTAGGAGTGGCAAATGGGTGGACTAGGTCAAGGGTGAGTGTTGACTACCAATTCACCCATATTGACTCACTAAACTGTCACCCATGTTTAAGCATTTTATTGTCTCACAACCCACCCTAACCATCACTCACCGTAACTCAAACATGTTCACATGTTTATCCACCACACTTAAGCATTTATTTTCTTTTCAAAATACAGAAAAAATGCAGGTAACATAAAAATTGATAAAAATAAAAAAATGTACGTTTTATCAAAAAAGCTGAAATTTCAAAACATAAAAATGATAAATGTGCATGTGCAATTAAAGAAAGTAAAAAATGTATAAAATTTTAAAAAATGATAAAAGTTTTCAATAAAAAAGAAAGCACAAAATTCTGAATTACATAATAATTTTCAAACAAATTAAAATCACCATTGCATCTCACCTTGCTATAGAAAATAATAAATTTTTGAAAAGATATATATTACACAACCCAACTGATTTGAAGAGGCAGAGATCAAATTTGCTACTATATATTTGCTAAAAAATCATTGAAAAAGCAATATAAATTATAAAACAACGTAGAGATTATATCTCGCCATTTAAATTCAAAACACCAACAACGGGATTGACTTCTTAAACGATCCTACCACCATGATTATGAGCTTATGACATTGAAAGCATCAAGTGTCATCCACAGGAGGCACAAACCTAGGCAAAGCATCCATTACTTTGCTCAAATCAAATGTAAAGAAGAAGAGTAGTTGGGCATTGGAAATTGGAATGAGCGCTTGTGGTTGTGTTTGTGAAACCAGATCTAGTGTAGAAACAAGATTAATTGCAAAACCAACTATTGTGATTGCTGGTAGTTCTGTGTTTTTTGTGAACCATAGAAATTGGGGGTAAGCAAAGAACAAAAGATGAATTAGTGTCCTTTGCTTCGTTTGGTGTTATCAATGACCTCCAGTTTCAAACATTCAATGAGTTCCAGCTTGGCTTCGAAGTTCAAACCGTAGAAGGCTATATATGATCATGTGATCCAATGGGTACCCTGAGCCTAATGGGTCATTCAACCTGTATTGAACCACTACTCAAATGGGTGGGTCATTGGGTTGGGTCAAAATTTCCGGTCCTATCCATAACCACTAACACACTTCATTTTATGATAATAAAATTATAAAAGAAAATAAATTAACTTTTATTAACTGCAGTGTTTACATGCAATCCAAATAAATATTCAACAATTACAACTACAAATTAAAAGGAATAATATTTAAAATTAGAATTTTATAAATTAATAGAATAAATAATCTATCAAATCCACATTTATATCAAAAAACAATTTTTAATCTCAAGAAATTTATATAAATAAAATATTAATAATAGAATAGTTATTTTAGTACTTAAAATTTATAAATTTTCACATGATATGTGTCTTAAATTTTTTATAAAATATTAACTATTAAAGAACAATGTATTTATCATTTACAAAAATAAAAATATTGTTTAAAAATCTATATGATATGTGTCTTAGACTATTGATTGATGTATTATCAATAAAGTTGTATGATATCTATGCATCCAGTTATATTAATTGTAATGTATTTCTTCACATATACCACTAAGGGCTTGTTTTGTTCTGTGGTTGGAAAAGGTGTGGCTCATCTTAGATCACACCACACTAGCATAGTGTGTTCCAGAATCATGGTTCTAAAACACACTATGTAAATGTGTGTTTTGAGATGATACAAAACAAATGATATGTTTTGCATTGTTGTGTGTTCTTAATAGAATATGTTAATGTATGACACATATATAACATAAATTGATGCCAATGCCACTGATCATGCATCAACACATATATTTTCAATGTGTACATTATATGAATCATATTTTACAATTAATCAAAAAAATTAAAATTAATTTGTACAAATAAAGAATCATAAAATCAATGTTTTAAAAATTAACCAATAGGCTAAACCACATTTTGCCTTTGGGTCGTAAGTTTCAACCGTCCAAGTCAACGGGTCAAACCATGCCACATCATCATTATACACATACACGGGTCGTGCCTCAAAGTGCAATTTGAGGTGAAAAGAGTTTTTCACAACAATAGCATGGCAAGACGCCTTGGGACATAGAGATATCGAAAAGTTACCAAAAAAACCTAGCCAGATATCAGAGTGCAAAGTTATGGTTTTAGAAGGTTGCGTACACATTTAGTATGCAACCGTGACTCAATTACTGGGTCCAACAAGTCAATGGTCCAACCACCTAGGTTGAATGGTTTATGACAAGGTCAACACTTTTGATCAATTCCGAGGTTTTAGTAGAATCTGACTCAAAATCATGGCTAGGTGACAGTTCAAACTAGGTCTATAAATGGATTGTACTCAGGTTGAATTCAATAAAATCTAAATATGATCAAATTATTGAAAGCTTGCATCCAAATCTAACTTAAAAACTAATCAGATTTGAAGTCCTTGGATTCAAATTCGAATACTAACAAACTTAGATGGATTTGGATTTAATCCAATTTTGCTTTAATTTTTTAAAATACGAAAAAAAATATTAATTAATTTTCAACTTTTATATATAATAAATTAATGTATATATAAAATCATGTATAATATAATATATAAAATATATTTTATAATTATAAATATAACTATATAAATTTAATTAAACATAACAAAGTCGCGAATCTAAGAGAGAGAGTGTGTGTGTGGTAGGAATGGGACAATGGTGAAATGGTGGAACCCTTGGAATAAGTGGTTGAAAAACATGGAATTAGATAAAATATTCACATGGGTGTGGCTGGAATGACACAATATTTTGTGTTCCAAAACATAGCTCATTTTGGAATGTGGCATTGGATTAAACGAACTCCATTTTATGTGTTTCATTCCATAATGGGTTGGAATGAGTATATACTACATTATCAAATACCGCCTAAAGTGTACATTTCACATGTATTTATACATCGTTTGTGGCCATTTTGTCATTAAATTTAGTATCTATTGTTTCCAAAGCATATATGCATCCTCTTATCCATATCCGAGTTGTCCAATATGATACTCAATACCAATACTTTGATTTTTGAACACAAGGTACCAACTAATTGATTGATAAGGCCTTTAGCTGATTGTAACAGAGACATGAGATCAAATTTTGACTGCACTAGGGTTGGTCATGTGGTGCAGGTCTAAGCTAAAATTTTAAATTTGTCCCAACTCGCATGTAAAGGATGACTATGCCATACAGGAGGGCACAAGGTGTTCATTTTGTGATAAAAAATCCTTATTATAAAAATTAGGTCCACTTTTTATTGAGTTTGTATTTGTTGACCACATTTTGGCAACAAGACATTACAGCCACACATTAAACATCTCCCATGAATAATATAAATTACTAGAGATGTGCCTAATGTGTGTCTATAAGGTCTTATGGCTAGGGGTGCAAATTGGGCGGGTTGGGTTGGGTTTATGGTCAACCCAAGCCCAACCCAAAGATTTGAGCCTAAGGCCTAAGCCTAGACTGAGCCTGAGGGCAAACCTGATCTTCCCAATTCAAGCCCAGGCCACATCATAATTTGATGCACTCAAGTTGAGTTTGGGCCCGGATCGGGCTCGAATTGATTAATGAACCCACTCTAAAATTATACATATATGTATGCATTTATGCAAATATCTATACAGATATGTATGTATAAATATAAATATATATGCAAATATGTAAGTATAAATATGTATAAAAATATGAATGTACATATAAATAGATAGATAGATTGGTTCTAATTTGTTTTTAATCAGAACCAATTAACCTGTGAACATTGTTCAAATTTATTTTTAATTTAGATTGATTCTAATCCAAACCCGATTCATTTCAATGAACCAAATATTTGTTCAATCCAACTCAATCCAATATAAATTTATTATGAATGGACCAGGTTCAATCCATTCCAATAAATACTTTGGACCAATATTATGTCTGGACTAGTCCAATTCAATATGCCTTGTTGGTCTATCCAATTTGTCCAAATTAATTTTGTTTTAGATGGGGTCAACAACAGTTCATTGACACCCTTATTCGATAGGTAGTTCAAGCTGTTTTCTCTCTCCTTTTACACTCTCAACTTAAATAATTGATATAGGAGCCATCCATCATATGGTTTCCTCTCATCATCTGTTGTCATCCATCTCTTCACCCACTCAATCCCATCCCGGCCCCATCACTCTAGCAAATGAGATTGTAGCCCATGTAACCAATGTGATGTTGGCGTGAGTTGGTAATAGAGTTTTTCTTGGAGAGATTATAGGGATTTCTATTATATTATTTTCCTATTTACTGAGTATCAGTAATTCTAGCCTAGGATTGTGCATATTCGTTTTTTCCTTATTAGAAAGGCTCTTTATATTTGGTATATAATCATTCTCTTGTATTCAAATGTAATATGGTGAAATATACAGAACCTTTTGTCATGGTATCAGAGCAGAAATCCTAGCGATCTATCCTACTCTGATTGTGAACGGAAAAGGCCAAGTGGTAATCAGAAATCATGGCTGAACTGACTGACTTGGTGGAGCATGGAGAAAATTCCACAGCTGCCGTTTTAGAAGACCTGACGACCAGGATGCAACAACTGACCCAAAACCAGATTCAGGCAACAACAACTCACAATGGTTCCTCTATTCAGATTGGTATAAAGTTAGATGGAACGAATTATGCTTTATGGTCTCAAGTGGTGGAGATGTACATCTCTGGCAAGGATAAACTAGGATATATCAATGGAGATATTCCACAACCTGAACCAACAGACCCAACTTTCAGGAAGTGAAGGATTGAATACGCTATTGTGAAAGGGTGGCTGATCAACTCCATGGACCCATCATTGATCAGCAATTTCATCCGCTATCCAACAGCAAAACTGGTATGGGATTCAATTGCTACAACCTTTTTTGATGGATCTGACACTTCTCAAGTTTATGAATTGAAGAAGCGTGTTACCAGGATGAGACAAGCTGGAGGATCCATTGAATCATATTACAATAGCCTTCAAGGCTTATGGAGAGTGATCGACTTCCGACGACCGAATCTGATGAAGTGTGCTGATGATATACGTATGTATAATTCTAACATACAGGAAGATAGAGTCTACACCTTCCTAGATGGACTGGATGATCAACTAGACAAAATTCGAAGTGGTGTACTTCAAATACGGCCATTTCCTATAGTTGAGCAAGCCTATGCTCAAGTTCGACGAGAGGTTGTCTGACAGGCCATTATGCTAACTGGCACAGAGAATACTTCAAGTGTTGCTATGGTCTCTAAAGGGTTCAAGGCACAACCATCTACTTTACAGATGTCCAAGATTGGGTCTTCATCTATAGGTAGTGGTAAATCATATGCACAGACAAACACATTCTCAAAAGGAAAAGGACCAGTTGAAGGAGGAGGTTGTACTCATTGTGGGAATATGAAACATACTCGAGAAACTTGTTTCAAACTACATGGGTACCCAGAGTGGTGGCATGAACTGAAGGTTAAAAAGAAACGTGAAGTTGGTGCAAGTGAGAATACTGGTCAAGCAACACTTGTGAGCACTGAACCACAACTATCCCTTATACCACAAGTCTGAGACTCCTAATGATTGATGTGTATAGATTACACTAGAAAGTGCACTAGCCGATCAAGTAATACAATGATGAGTAGAGTATCGTTCCCACGATGATTGATCCAACAATTACTAGTAATGAATCTACCATTTGTTATCTGATAAACCGAAATATTAAACAAATCAAAACCCTAATTCCTAATTAGCAAGCTACCCTAATTAGTTTCGGATCAAACCACCTTCATGCAATGAGAAGAAAAGCTATATGTAAACACTAGCAGATTCAGTTCAGCAATTAATCCATTAAGTTATTCAATTGATGTGGATTTCAACCATGGTTTGGCGAAACCCTAATGGTATGAGCAGCCTCTCTCGAGCATAGCCCACTCTATCTATGAGTGACAATTCCTATATCTCCATCAAGAATTTAATCCCAATAGATGCATTAAGAACACAGAATTTGAAGGGCATCAATTCAGGTATGAATGAACACAAAACGAACCATGCAAATTATCTCTAAGATGCATTCAGTCCATTTTCTTGATTAGATGATCTGATTACCTAAACTCTTTCTCAAGCAATTCAAGAAATCCAAGAATTAAGAACAATTCAGCTAAGATTATTCTATCAATTGAAAACCCTGATCAAGAAATCCCAAGAATGAATCCAATCAATCGAATAACATAAAAGAATTAATTACAGAATTGAATAAGCACTTAACATGGTTCGAATACTAGCAAGAAAGAAAGATTCAATGACAAAAATCCATTAAACCCTAACTTAGGTTACCAATTGTGCAGAACCAAAGAAGAAGACAACCTATGATTCTTGCATCAATCTTTGATCTCCTTGATGTGATTCTTCTTCAATTCGCATTCAACAACCTCCTTCTTCCTCTAGCACTTCTCTTATTCAATTTGCTTTTAGGGTTCAAACCCCATCTCTTATTTTTCTTTTCTTTTATATTCTTCTCTTTCGGATGAAAACTTGCAGGCTAAGGAATGGCTCCAGCACGTCAGCAATGCATTTGCAGATAATTCGGGCCTGGTTTTTACCTCAATGCAGTCCGGATCTATCAACCTCAAAACACGAAAGTTGTATAACTTTTCCTTATCTTTCCAACGCATCTTGAATCATCTCAATCGGAGTCTGGATGAGAGAGAGAGTTATGCTCAAATTACGATGCGGTGCCGAAACTGTCCAGAATTACCCGATTAGCCTTGTTTTTCACTTAATGCCTCCTTTCGTGTCCTAAATCAAAATATAAGAATAATAAGTCCATTTATGCACTAAATAAGTATAAAAGATTAAATATTAAGGGATCAAAATATGATAATTTTCATTCTCATCAATGATTTAGGTAATCATGGTTGTATTTTGCTCTTTTCTAGAGAAGAGACGTCTCGTGGTTGGATTGTTGAATCGGGAGCAACCGACCACATGACATTTGATCCGAAAGATTTTGTTGAGTCTACTCAACCGAAACGAACATGCATTGCCAATGCTAATGGTGTGACATATCCAGTTACCGGGGCTGGAAAAGTTGCTCTTTCCCCTTCTTTTTCATTACAAAATACTCTATTGGTTCCATCTCTTTCAAACAAATTATTATCTGTAGGCCAAGCTACTGAAGAGCTAAACTTTGTGCACTAATTTACCCAAGTTTTTGTTTATTCCAAGATATTCTCACCAAGGAGATTATTGGTCGTGGTACTAAAAGGGAAGGGCTGTATTACATGGATGATTTCAGCTTTGGTAGAGTTAATAATGTGCATCGAACTGGTGACAAAGAATGACAGATTTGGTTATGGCATCGTCGATTGGGGCATCCATCATTTAATTACTTAAAGAATTTATTTCCAAGTTTGTTTTCCAATTTACATGAGTCAGATTTTAGATGTGAAACTTGCATTCAAGCTAAGAGTCATCATGTTTCTTACCTAATAAGTTTAAAATGATGTGAAACTCCATTTACACTAATTCATTTTGATGTTTGGGGACCTGCTCCCATTTCAGTTTCTTTTGGTGTTAAATGGTTTGTTATTTTTGTTGATGATTATACCCGTATGACTTGGCTTTATTTGATGAAAAATAAACATGAGGTGTTTGGAATATTTCAATCTTTCCACAACATGATAAAGACTCAGTTTTCTGCTAAACTTCAAATTCTCCAATCTGACAATGGTGGGGAATATGTCAACAATGAGTTTCAAGAATATCTTCAAGGCCAAGGGATTTATCATGAGACCTCGTGTGCTCAAACACCACAACAAAATGGTGTTGTGGAACAGAAGTGATGGTGCGCAATCCGGCCGGTCCTAGCTGTCAATGACCTTGGCTCTGACTGGAGCAATGGGGAGCCTGAAACGGAGAAGATAAGGGAACTCCAGGGGGAACCCGGTGAGATTGCTCCGAAGCTCAAGTTAGTATTCTCTCAAAGGCAAGATAAAACTAGATGGCGCAAATTTTGCATACCTTGTTGTTGGGGGTAGGGGGCCTTTTATAACCACTTCGCGCACTCACTTCGAGGCTTCTGTCAGGTCGGATATGATCACTTCTGTGCTTCTGCCAGTTCGGGTGTCATCTCTTCTGCTGGGGCAGAACCGCCACTGCTCCTTGTCGGAGCCATCTCTGTAACTGGAGATGGCGGTGGCAAGTGGTGGTGGCAGGTGGCCATTTGAAGTGCAGCTGTCAAACGTCAGATCCCAAGTCAGTCAGGTGCGCCGCCCCTGGATACGAACTTTCTCGGTGTTAGGCAATGTACGGTTGTTCAGTTTGGCATCCTGGAGGCGAAGTGCTGGAGTGGTGAGTGAGGTGAAGTTATGAGTTCGGAGGTGTGTCCCGAACTGCCATAGGGCAAGCCAGTTCAAAGAGGTGTGTCCCGAACTGCCATATGGTAGGCCAGTTCGGAGAGGTGTGTCTCGAACTGCCATTGGGCAGGCCATTTCGGTGGTGTGTGTCCCGAATTGTCATAGGGCAGGCCAGTTCGGGCTACTGCCCTTCGGGTTTGGCTCGGGGCCTAAGGGAGAGTTTGGGCTCCTAGTAGGGAGTTCAGATTGCTGGTAGGGAGTTCGGACCGCTGGTTCCTCCCTTTGGTGCTCGCGCCTTAGGTGTGTTGTTGTGCCGAGCTGTTGCCTTTGCCACGTGTTGCATGATTACGAGGTCGAGCCAAATCTTCCTTCATCAATTGCCCCCCACTCCTCGTGCTAAGGGTCTTGCCCTGGTGCGGGGAGTTCGCGAGGTGGTAGGTGGATTTGTCCCGTACTTTGAATCATGATAGCGCGAGATGTGTTGCCAGGGTTCTTTGGGTTTCTCGAGCGCCCAAAAAGGTGGGAGACGCACCTACCTACTTACGAATGCTGACAGACGTGGCGGCGCGCACTTATTTCAAATTAAAAAAAGCGCGCCGCTGGGAGACGTGACAGCAGGTCTTTTTGATTTTGAAAAGATGTGCCGCTTCCGTTTGAAAGGCGAGGAGACGTGCATTGGCCATTCTGTCAGTTTCAGAAAAGACGTGCGTCGTCATCTCGTTAGTTTCAGAAAAACGTGCACCGGTGTTTCATCAGTTTTAGAAAGACGTGCGCCAATCACGTCTCGGTCTCAGGGGACGTGCAGTTAGTGTGAATGCGGGCCGTCGGATTGGCTCTGATCTGCACTGTTGGTTCTTGGTTACTGTGGGTATAAATAGTAGGGGACCCCAGTCGCAGTCACTTCTGCGTTTTGCTTCTTGAGCTCGCGTCCAGGTTTTCAGTTAGCGTTCAAGGTTTTTTGCTTGTTCCAGTTTCTGAAGTCTTGTTCAAACCCTTTTTTGGGTGAGTACTTTCCTGGAATCCATCTTTTCTCCTCCATGTCTAGCTTGGATAGCTCAGACGATTCTTCAAGTGGGTTAGATGCAGGTTCTACGAACTGAGTTGCATCCCCTGATAGCCTTAGCGAACCTGAGGTAGAACTTGAGGAAGAGTTTAGGCCTATAGGCCGAGCCGCTTCGGGCAATCTGGCGTCTACCTCTCGCCGAGGTCGAATGTTAGACAGGTTTGGTCCTTCGACCATGACACCTGAGGGGCTCCAATCCCTTATTACTTATTACAAATTGCTTGGGGAGTACGCCTATTTCATTGCTTCAGGTAGCTTTCCTTGGGGGTCCTGACGAGATCGTGATATTCCGGGAGCAGCTCGCTGTGGGGCTGCGACTGCCTTTCCACCCCCTTCTTGTTGAGGTCATAAACCACTTCGGCGCTACCAACACCCAGCTTCACCTGAACTCCATTCGTAACTTGGTGGGGACAATCTCCCTTTTTTGTGAATAGGGCTTTCCTTTAGACTTGGAGATATTCTCCTCTATTTTAATGCTTAGGAAACAAGCGGGTCCTCTTGCCGGGAGCAGGCGGGCGTATTACCTGTCTCCTCGCCCGGGTTTTAAGCTCTTGCATGAACTTCCCAACAAGGTCCCGGCTTGGAAGCGGGACTACTTCAGGGTGCGAAGTGTACAAGGGTGGCCTTTTCAGACCGAGTGGGGGATGGCCGCCCCTGACTCCAGTGTCACGCTTGATAAAGAGACGGTGAAGGGCCTCCGGCAATGGGCATGACTAAGGCCAAGCTCATTGCGATCGGCCTGAGTTCGGGTAGGTTCCTTGCTCAGAGGTTTCTTGTTTCGCTTTGTTCTTTCATTTTTTCTGATGCTGAACTCTTTTTTGCAGGTGTGATGGACTCTGAGATGACTCACGGTGGGCACCTATTCCAAGGCATGAAGAGGAGGAAGCGGGTCGCCAAGCGAACTCGTGCCGAACTGCCCTAGGATGCGGAGCCTCATGTTCCAGACTACACGTCAGAGGATCCGCCTAGGGAGCCCGAGGTGGCTCCTTCAAAGCAAGAAGTGGCAAGGGCCCCTTATGCCGAGACTACTCACACGGGGCTCCCGCTTACTCTAGTGCTCCCGCTTACTCTGGGTCCGCTCATACGCGAGCTGGGCCCTCAGGCTCAGGAGCGTGCTGTTACTAAACTACGCTCTTCAGAAGAGTAGGGAGGCCACCTTCCTTGAGGAGATTGCGGCATGGACCGATCTTCCTTTGAACCAGGTCGCCTGTCGTGCTGCTACTCATGCTATGGTGGTGAGTCAGATTTCTTGCCGGGCTTTGTTTTTATCCCTCTTGTTGTCGTTCTCTTAATCACTTGTTCTTTTTGGTAGGTGAACTCTTCTATTCATGCCTTGGCGGCCCAGGTTGAGGGGAGCTCGAGGCAGGCATGAGCTATCGAAGTGGCTTTTCGTGTCGCCGAGGCAACTACCCGAGCTGCTGAGGCGGCTGCTCATGCTGCTGAGGTTGCTGCTCGTGCTGCTATGGCCAGGCAGGCGAGGTCTCAGAGGGATGCCGAGGCCATGGGGGTGGTTGTGAAGCATATGGCAGACTTGAGGCTGGATCTGCAGCATCAGGTCGAATACCTTCAGGAGGACATTAGGGAGAGGATGCAGATCTTTTCCCAAGGCAACGAAGATGCCAAGAAGAAGCCGTTGATGAGTACATCGCCTCGCGATGCTTTGACGACCTGATGGTGGACTCATACAGAAGGGGATTTAAACTGAGCCGGTGGATGATCCAGAACACGTACCCCAAGCTCGATATCAGCGCCATATCCACTTCGTGCATAACTCAGGAGATGGCCAACGCTACTGATGGTGAGCCAGATTCTGAGGGCGAGGTAGGACCTTCGGGTATCGTTGAAGTGCCTTCTGATGATGAAGAAGTAGCTCCTGGCTAGTGAAATGCAATTTTTTTTATCAAATGTACTCTTCCTTATCTTGCAATGGAATGGACTTTTCTTTTGGTCAAGTGTTGGTTCTTTCTCCCGAACTGACATATTTGTCGAACAAATAATATGCCTAATCTGTTTCTTGCCCGGGTTATTGCACTCGCGTGGCCTATTTCTGTGTTTAATACTTAGTCTCCACTTCGCCTGAGTCTTTTGACAGACTTTTCTTTGCTTGCCTATGCCGAGGTTCCTCCGTTAGCTCTGCTTCCTAGCCCTTAGGCTCTTGTAGCGATTTCGTCCACTTCGCTTGGCGGTCTATAGGTAGTATCGCCTTAAGTTAACGATGTTCCATGCTCGGGGTACTTGTTTGCCCTCTAAGGTTTTGAGCTCGTATGCCCCCTCGAGCGCTCTCTTTACTCTATAGGGCCCTTCCCAATCTGGTCCAAGTTTTCCCATGCCAGGTTTGGGCACCATAATCTTACGAAGAACTAGGTCGTTGACTCGGAAGTTCCGCTTTTTTACTCTGGCGTTGTTGTACCGAGCTACTTTCTGCTGGTAGGCCGCTGTCCGGATGTGCGCGAGGTCTCTTACCTCATCCAGTAGGTCGAGGTTGGTACGTAACTCGTCTCTGTTTGTCTAGTCGTCATATGCTTATAGTCGTAGTGTAGGTATTTTGATTTCTGTTGGGATTACCGTTTCAGTGCCGTAGGTGAGGTTGAAGGGGGTCTCTCCCGTGGCGGTTTTTTCTGTAGTCTGGTGAGCCCATAAAACACTTGGTAGCTCGTCCGCCCATAACCCTTTAGCTCGGTCTAGTCGTGCTTTCAGTCCACGCAGGATGGCTCTATTCATTACTTCTGTCTGACCGTTTGCTTGTGGGTGTGCGACCGATGTGAAGTTCTGACGAATTCCCATATTCTGGCACCATTCTTGGAACTTGATATCCTCGAACTGTTTGACGTTGTCGGAGATCAGTACCCGAGGTAGTCCGAAGCGACATACTATGCTCTTCTAAAAGAAGTTCTGTATGTTTCGGGTTGTAACTGTTGCCAGAGGTTCAACTTCTATCCATTTTGTGAAGTAATCTACTGCCACCACTAGGAACTTTCTCCCACCTGTTGCTGGCGGGAATGGCCCTAGGAGGTCGATGCCCCATTGCACAAAGGGCCATGGGCTGGTGATGTATTTGAGGTCGGAAGCAAGCTGATGGTGGATGTTGGCATGCTTCTGACACTTGTCGCATTTTTTGACGAGCTCGACAACTTCTGTCTTCATCGTTGGCCAGTAGTATCCTTGTCGAAGTGTCACCGAGTACGAGCTCGGCTTTGGCAGGTCATAGGCAACGCAAATAGGGGAGCGTGTAGGACCGTCGGTACAACCGTTCGTCTATTATGACATATTTGGCTGCCTGGCGCTGCACCCTCTCGGCTGCGTTGCGGTCCACAGGGAGGGTTCCATCTAGCAAGAAGCTCACGAGTGGGTCAATCCAGCTCGACTCTGCTTCAAGGACGGGAGCGACCTCCTCTACCCCACTGAGAATGCTAGGCCGAGGTAAGTCCTCTATGTACACTATTCTCATGGTGTTGTGACTCGTACTGGCTAACCGGGACAGGGCGTCGGCCTCAGTGTTCTCTGACCTTGGGATTTGCCTGATGAAATGTGACTGGAAGTTGAGCAAAGCCTCTTTTACTTATGCCAAATATGCAATTATAGAGAGCTCGCGTACTTCGTACTCGCCCGTAACCTAGTTGACCATGAGCTAGGAATCACTGCAGATGACTATGTGCTTTGCTCTTACCTTTTGCACTAGGTTCAGCCCGACTATCAGTGTCTCATACTCTGCCTCGTTGTTGGATGCCACGAACTCAAAGCGTAGTGTGTATTCCAATTTTGTGCCACCTGGGCCGCATAGGACTATTCCATCCCCGCTGCCCTCCTGGTTCGAGGAGCCATCTACGTGAAGGATCTAGGGCTCCTCATCCCAGTTCGCGCTTGGCCTAACAAGAAGAGATGCCACACTGGCAGCTACTTCACGGGGTTCAGACTCAATTGGCTTGGGAGCTCCGGGTTCACCCAAACTGGGGATCTCGGGCTCAACTGGCCCAGGGGCTTCGAGGCTGAATGTGCACTCGGTGATAAAATCTGCTAAGGCTTGGGCCTTGATGGCACTCCGTGGCTTGTACTGGAGGTCATACTCACTGAGCTCGATGGCCCACTTCGTCAGCTGACTGAAAACCTCGGGCTTGAGTAAGACTTGTCTCAGAGGTTTGTCAGTCAAGATGACGACGGCGTGAGCCTGGAAATATGGGCGGAGTTTCCGAGCTACTATTACTAGTGCGTATGCTAGCTTTTCTATCTGCGGATATCTCGTCTCTACTCTCTATAGAATTTTACTAATATAATAGACGGGCCACTAGACCCAATCTACTTCATTTATTAGTACCGAACTGACCACCTCGTCGCTCACCGAGAGGTACAGTTCTAAGACCTCACCCTCCTCGGGCCTGGCTAAGGTTGGCACAGTGGCGAGGTAGCTCTTTAGCTCGTCGAACGCGAGCTGGTAGTCTCAGGTCCATTCGATCTCTTTGCCTTTGATCGCTTTAAAGAAAGGCAGACAGCGGTCTGCCGATTTGAATATGAAGCGGCCCAGAGTGGCTATGCGGCCGTTTAGCCTCTAAACCTCTTTTACTTTTTGGGGTGGTCTCATATCAAGGATGGCCTTTATCTTGTCCGGGTTGGCCTCAATACCACGCCGGTTGACAATGTACCCCAGGAACTTACCCGAGGTGACACCGAAGACACATTTATTGGGGTTCAGTTTCATGCTAAGTTGACGTAGAATTTGGAAGACAGAGTCTAAGTCTTGTATTAATTCTTGTGAGAACTACGTCTTGATGACCATGTCGTCTACATAACATTCTATTTTCGTGTCAATTAAGGGCCGAAAAATCTTGTTTACATGTCTTTGGAAGGTCGCCCCAGCATTCTTTAGTTCGAAGGGCATGACCTTGTAGCAGTACAGGCCGACTCAATTATGAAGCTGATTTTTTCCTCATCGGACTGGTCCATCCTGATTTGGTTGTAGCCTGAGTAGGCGTTCAAGAAGCTTAGCAGCTCATGTCCCGAGGTCGCGTCCACTAGGCGGTCAATTCGGGGGCGGGGGAAGCAGTCTTTTGGGCAAGCTCGGTTCAGGTCGGTGTAGTCGACGCACATGCGCCACTTGCCGTTTGCCTTTTTCACCAGCACTGGGTTGGCTACCTAGCTCGGGTAATGAACTTCCCTTATGAAGTCTGCTGCGAGGAGCTTTTCGACCTCCTCATCGACCGCCCTCCAGCGCTCCGGGGCTAAGTTGTGCTTCTTCTGTCTAATGAGTCTGACTATAGGGTCAGTGTTAAGTTTGTGAGTTATAAGGCCAGGGTCAATACCAGGCATATCGACCGCGGGCCATGCAAAAATATCTAAATTTTGAAGTAGGAAACTCACCAATTCGATTCATAGAGGCTCTTTGATAGAAGCACCGATCTGTAGTGTTCGAGCCGGATCTGTAGTCGAGGTCAGGATCACGACCATTTCCTCTATGGGTGAAGCTCGTTCCTTGCCCTACTCCATAGGCCGCTCCAGCTCGAGGTCGTCGACTGCCTTGGTTTTTCCCTTCACGGCGGCAACGTAACACTAGCGGGACTCAAGCTGGTCACCCGCGCTACCCGCACACCGAAGTTTGTAGGGAACTTCATTGCCAGATAGTAGGTGGAGACCACTGCCCGTAGAATATGCGTAATTGGCCGCCCTATTATGGCATTGTATGGGGAGGGGGTCGCGATCACTAGGAAATTGTGGTTGAGTCTGACTGCGCAAGGCCATGTGCCGACTTCCACAAGTACTGTTATCTTCCTGAGGGGCCTAACTTCCTCTCCGCTGAAGCCCACCAGAGGAGTGTTTGTGGGCTTCAACTCGCTTCTCTGCAACTGTAGCTGGTCAAATGCCGATTTGAAGAGGATGTACGCCGAACTACCTGAGTCCACAAGTACACGCCAGACTTCGAAGTCGCTGATCCTTAGTTTTATGACAAACGCATCATCGTGGGGGTAGTGGACACCTCGCACGTCGTCTTCCGTGAAAAAGATTGGTTCTTCTGTCTTCGGCCTCTTTGGAGGGTTCTGTTCTTCTTGGGCTGCCTCGCGAACTGACGTCCGAGCTGCTACCGAAGTGCACCCTGCTACCACCGATCCTCCCACTATCACATGGATGGTTCCTCGAACTGGCCTCTCTTCTGGAGGCAGTCGCTGCAAGGCTTTGGTCGGTCTACTGCTGGATTCGGGGGCATCCTTTTTGTGCTCCCCTTGCCGACCTGCCTTATTATTATTATCATTTTGTACAAAATTTCTCAAGTATCCGCGACGGATAAGTCCCTCTATCTCGTCCCAGAGATTATTACACTGTTCAGTGCTATGACCGTGATCTCTATGAAAACTATAGTATAGATTTTTATTTCTCTCGTTTGGATTACTCTTTAGGCGAGGTGGCCACTTTACGTAGGGGGCATCCTTGATCATCATCAAGATCTCGGCCCGCCTTGTGTTTAACGACGTGTAATCTGTCCGAACTGCTAAGGGAGCTTGGGACGACTGGCTTGGCTTCGCCTCTTGGGCCTGGTTTCTTTTGTCGCCTGGATTGGAGGGCTCACCTTCCCTTTTTCTTTTCTCGACCCCACCTTCGGTTCTTTGGTTGATTTCTTCCTCCGTTCTCATGAACTTGTCTGCGAGCTTGAGGAAATCGGCCACGGTCGTGGGCTGGCTAGCCACCAAGTGCCATTTGAACTCCTTGTGCGTTACCCCTCTCTTGGCCACCGTGAGCTGTACCGCGGGGTCTAATCATGGTATCTACAAGCATGCCTCATTGAACCACTTGATGTAGCCCCAGATGGATTCTCCTTCCCTCTGGACTACCTCGAAGATGCTTTACTTGGTTCTGGGGCACCGCTTGCTGGTAATGAAGTGTGCAGTGAAGATTTGCATGAACTGGGCCCAGCTTCTTATTGACCCGAGGGCTAGGTTCCGGTACCAGGTGCGGGCCACCCCGTTGAAGGTGGTGGTGAAGGCCATGCACATGCATGATTCACTGGCCCTAGCGAGGTGCATTTGGGACTGGAAAGCATCGACGTGGTCGTTGGGGTCGAAGGACCCATCATACTTGTCCAAAGGTGGGAGCTTGAAGTCTCTGGGCATGGGGACTACCAGGAGTTCTGATGCGAGGGGGGAAGGAGTAGAGAGAATTGGAGCAGCTTTTACCTCATCCGAGCTTGTCTCTCCCTTACCTCTGAGGTCGGGCAGGACACGGGTGGCAGTTCGGCGACTTCGCCGGCATCTCCGTTGAGCGGGCCTGATATCGGCTCTGCTGGCCTCTATGTTGCCGAGCTCGATGGGCCCGGAATGCTGATCTGCTGCTAGGGCACTGAACCGGTTCTCCATGAGTGGGAACTCAGGCTTGGAGCGCCGAGGTGCTGACTTTGTGGGCGAGGTTCCCGACCCACCTACGAGCTGCGAGGCGGGGGTAATTTTTCTTTCCTTTCGGCCTGGGGATGAGGCCTGACTATTAGGGGGGTTCTGGAGTTGGGAGACTTCTCCTCGGTGAGGGCGTCCACCCCGAGGGGAGGCATTAACCGACTTCGGAACAGGATGCCGAGGTGGAAGCAGTGACTAGTTCAGGGGTAGCTGAGGGAACTGCTGCTGATAATGGTGTTGAGAGAGGTGGTGTAGTACCTGGTGTTGCTGAAGTTGATGCTGTTGGGATTGTTGCATTTGGGCTTGCATTGCCCGCATGCATTGCATTAGGTCATCCAGCTGATTCTGGCGGGTTGCCAGTGGGACAACAATTGGTTAAGCAAAGGTTGCTTCGATAGGGAGTGGAAGAGGGATGTTCAAGGCAAGTAGGTTCAAGGGCGTTACTGCTTATGGCGCACTCAAGCTGGGGATCCCATCCACTGAAAGGAGGATGGTGAGCTACCCGTTGCACACCACGGGAACTTGGAGTTGTTCTCCAGTGGTGTTCATTTCTGTGCCACGTCCGGCATTGCTGGAGGAAGCCATGGGTGTTGGAGTTTTTTTGGAAGAAGAGGATGTTAAGAGAGTTTTAGAGGGAGGCTTTTAGAAGCGTTCCCACAGACGACGCCAATTGATGGTGCGCAATCCGGCCAGTCCTAGCTATCAATGACCTTGCCTTTGACTGGAGCAACGAGGAGCCTGAAACGGAGAAGATGAGGGAACTCCGGGGGGAACCTGGTGAGATTGCTCCGAAGCTAAAGTTAGTATTCTCTCAAAGGCAAGATAAAACCAGATGGCACAAAGTTTGCATACCTTGTTGTTGGGGGTAGGGGCCTTTTATAACCACTTCGCGCACTCACTCCGAGGCTTCTGGTAGGTTGGATATGATCATTTCTGTGCTTCTGCCAGTTTGGGTGTCATCCCTTCTGCTGGGACAGAACCGCCACTACTCCTTGTCGGAGCCGTCTCTATAACTGGAGATGGCGGTGGCAGGTGGCGGTGACAGGTGGCCATTTGAAGTGCGGCTGTCAAGCGTCAGATCCTAAGTTAGTCAGGTGCACTGCCCCTGGATACGAACTTTCTCGGTGTCAGGCATGGTACGGTTGTTCAGTTTGGCATCCTGGAGTCGAAGTGTTGGAGTGGTGAGCGAGGTGAAGTCTTGAGTTCGGAGGTGTGTCCCGAACTGCCATATGGCAGGCCAGTTCAGAGAGGTGTGTCCCGAACTGCCATAGGGCAGGCCAATTCGGAGAGGTGTGTCCTGAACTGCCATAGGGCAGGCCAGTTCAGTGGTGTGTGTCCCGAACTGTCATAGGGCAGGCCAGTTCGGGCTACTGCCCTTCGGGTTTGGCTCGGGGCCTAAGGGAGAGTTCGGGCTCCTAGTAGGGAGTTCGGACTGCTGGTAAGGAGTTCGGACCGCTGGTTCCTCCCTTTGGTGCTCGCACCTTAGGCGTGCTGTTGTGCCGAGCTGTTGCCTTTGCCACGTGTTGCATGATTACGAGGTCGGGCCAAATCTTCCTTCATCAGGAAGAATAAACATATCCTTGAAACAACTCGGGCACTTTTGACTGAAGCACGTGCACCTCAGAGATATTGGACAGATGCAGTTGTTGCTGCAGTTTACTTGCTGTATCGAATGCCATCACGGGTTTTGGAGTTTGAAACTCCACTTCAAGCTCTTGCACATCATGTACCATTTCCATCTATTTTAATGCTTCAGCCATGCATTTTTGGCTTTGTTGCATATGTTCATCTTTAGAAAAACCAGCGAACGAAGCTTGATCCTTGTGCTGTACGGTGTATTTTTTTGGGCTATGCAGCTCACAAAAAGGGCTATTGATGCTACGATCCTAGTACCCGACGTCTTTACATCACCATGGATGTTACATTTCTTGAATCTAAAATGTTTTTTCCTCAAATAGATACTCATTCTTCTCTTTAGGGGGAGAATAGCAAAATTTGGAACTTGGAAAAATTGGCCAGTTTTTTATGACACAAACTTGGAAGTACACAGAACTGACAACATGGTTGAATCTACCAGGTCTTTAGATTGTTTTATCACATCTTCTAGCTGATGAAACTCAAGGTGATTTAATTGAGACTCAACAAGAAAATGATGTACAAGTGGAACAGAGGAAAGAAAGTGATGCTGTCCAGATTGATACTGAGCATGAGCAGTCCCCTCCTCACACTTTAGTACCAAACGACCTCTCTCCTGAGAATACTCCTGAGGTACAATTTCTAAATTCTTCTCCTATGAATATTATAGATGACTCTATTGGCTATAAGTTACCTTTCAGATATAATCGTGGGAAGCCACCAAATCGGTACTCACCAAACCATGAAGACAGAAGGACAAAGTACCCCATTGCTAACCATGTATTGACTCAAAGATTGTCACAACCGCTTAAAGATTTTGTGCACATGCTATCTCCTAGTCATATTCTAGATACAATACACGAACCTTTGTGTTATTACATATATCACGATCGATACGGAAATGGATCGAGTCATCTGTTTCTTTATCCAAGAAAAGGTATTTCTATTTTGCATGGTCCAATCATTGATCCCGAAAATTTCTACAATAAATTAGGTAGGTGGCTAGTATAGTTCCCTATCCATAATTCTTCCAGTGTACTGGAATAATATTTTTGACATATAGGAGGAATCCCCTCGATGGGTAGAAATAGAAAAAATGAGTAAGATTTTAAACGGTTTGTTTATGTACAAAGTAACAAACATTATGATTGGATTAATGTCAATATATCATTCTTTAGTCATTCATTGAGGATACAATACACGAAGCTTTGTATGATCTTAAGTGGACCCAAGCAGTAACTGAGGAGATGACAGCTTTGCAAAGGAATGGTATGTGGATCCTTGTACCACTACCAGAAGGAAAAAAATGGTGGGATGTAAATGGGTTTTCTCTATCAAGTACAATGCAGATGGATCAATAGAGAGATACAAGGCAAGACTTGTAGCAAGAGGATATACCCAAACATATGGTATAGATTATCAAGAGACATTTTCACCAGTTGCAAAGTTGAATACTGTCAGAGTTCTCTTATCTCTTGCTGCAAACTTAGATTGGCCTCTACATTAGTTCGATGTAAAAAATGCCTTTTTGCATGGAGATTTTGAGGAAGAGGTGTATATAGACATACCACTTGGCTTTACTACCTCATCACAACTTGGGATTGTATGTAAGTTGCAGAAGGCATTATGTGGGCTAAAACAATCACACAAAGCGTGGTTCGGACGATTTAGTTTGGCTATGAAGAGACAAGGTTTCAAACAGAGTAATTCAGATCATACTTTGTTTTTAAAACTTCGGCAAGGAATGGTAACAACCCTAATAATTTATGTTGATGATATGATAATTAAAGGGAATGACAAGGAGGAAATTTGTAGCTTGCAAAGGCACTTGGCAACTGAATTCGAAATGAAGAATCTTGGCGGATTAAAATATTTTATGGGCATTGAAGTAATTCAGTCAAGTCAAGGCATATTCATATCACAAAGGAAATATGTACTTGATTTGCTTGCAGAAACAGGAATGCTTGATTGTAAACCTACAGACACACTTATGGTTCAGAATCATGGATTGGAAGAATACTCTAATCAAACACCTACAAACAAATAAAGGTATCAACGACTTGTGAGAAAACTGATCTAATTGTCCCACACACGCCCAAATATTGCCTTATGCGGGTGAGCCAATTTATATAATCCTAGTGAAGATCACATGAATGTAGTGCTCCGAATTTTGTGATACTTGAAGTCTTCACCAAGAAAGGGACTCATGTTCAAAAAGCATAATCATCTAAATATTGATGGTTATATTGATACTGATTGGGCAGGAAGTAACACTGACAGAAAATCTACATTAGGGTATTTCACCTTTGTCGGAGGTAATCTGGTAACTTGGAGAAGCAAGAAACAGAAGGTGGTTGCATTATCAAGTGCAGAAGTTGAGTTTAGAGGCATGGCTAAAGGACTTTGTGAACTTCTTTGGCTAAAGATGTTGTTGGAGGAAATAGGCTACTCATCAAATTCTGCAATGAATCTGTATTGTGACAATAAGGCAGCCATAGAGATTGCTCATAATCCAGTTCAACATGATCGAACAAAGCATGTTGAAGTGGATCGACATTTCATCAAGGAGAAACTTGAAACCAAGATAGTTCAATTCCCTTTTGTAAAATCAAAGGATCAATTAGCAGATTTACTTACAAAAACTGTCTCAAGCCGAGTTTTTTACAACTCACTGGACAAGTTGGGCATTGGAAACATCTATGCACCAACTTGAGGGGGAGTGTTGGCGTGAGTTGGTAATAGAGTTTTTCTTGGAGAGATTAATAGGGATTTCTATTATATATTTTCCTATTTACTATCAATAATTCTAGCCTAGGATTGTGTATATTCGTTTTTTCCTTCCTAGAAAGGTTCTTTGTATTTGGTATATAATCATTCTCTTGTATTCAAATGTAATATGGTGAAATATACAGAACCTTTTGCCATGTGAACACTATTTCAAATGTTTTACATATATTCAATGTCAAATTTATCGAGATCATTGTCTTGTAGGACCTTTTGACAAGGGAGGTGATTGGATCGAGTTAGCAGCACGGAGGACTTTACTACTTCACCATCAACCAACCCATCACAAATTCCACTTCTTTTCTTTGTTCAGCTCTCCCACCCTCAACACTTGACACCCTCTGAGGTTTCTCACGTCTGCCCACTTGCCAAACAGACACGATTACCTTTTTCCCTTAGCACTATTAGCACCTCTTCACCACTTGAGTTGATTCATTGTAACATTTGGTACCCCTACCACCCTGTGTCATCCTCCGGTGCTCATTACTTTCTCGCTATACTAGATGACTCCATTCGTTGTACATGGCTTTTTCTCATACGATTTAAATTTGAATCCATTCAACTTGTTTAGAATTATTATTTTTTTCTTATGTTCGACCCAATTTCAATCTACAGTCAAAATTATAAAAACTAACAACGGATTTGAATTCTTTTCAAATGGGTTTCAACATTTTCTTCTAAGAATGGATCCTCCACCATCATAGTTATGTTGCCACCATGTAGCAATATGGGGTGGTCAAGCGCAAATGCCGGTAACTTCTCAACATTGCCAGAACACTTTGTTTTCAATTCCATATTCCCCTGTTCTTCTGGGGAGATGCATTCTTACAACTACATATTTATTTAATTCTATCCTCATTTCATGTTTGCTCTCCTCATAAAGCTTTATTTGGGAAACCATCTATACGTAGAATTATTTGTGAACATTTGGGTGTCTATGCTATGCCTCCACCAACCAACTTTATGACTTAGATATCTAATTTTCTTTCAAGCCGTAATGTACACTTTCATGCAGATATATTCCCCTTTCAACATTCCACCACAACCCAATCTCCTCAACCCTCTCCATTCTACTTAAGCCTATCAATGATAATTAATATACTAACTTGCACAACCCACTCCATGTCCACCCCCACGCGAACTCCAGCCACCCCAACTTGCGATGCTTTTGAATCGCAAGACCCACCACCCACAACCATTGTTGAACCAGGCCAATCTCCACCATCTCCTAGCCTTCATCATTCCTCTCACAACCCACCTATCTTGTAGATTATTGCTGCAGTGCTGCTGAACCAGCTCCACCACCATCCTCTTGAGGTACATCTTATCCCTCTGTCTAATTCTTTTTTTCACGTTAATCTCTCTTCTTCCCATCCCAACTGATGAATCTAATTCCTTTTCAGCAACTATCAAGGATCCACGTTGGAAGGATGTGATGGCTCAAGAGATTACTGTTGTTGAACAAGACAACACCTGGACGCTCACTTCTCTTCCACCAGGTAAAATTGCCATAGGTTGTAAGTGGGTATACCGCATCAAATCATAACAATTCAGATGGCACCATAGAGCAGTATAAGGTTCGCTTAATTGGCAAGGGGTTCATGCAAACCAAAGGATTAGATTATCATGTCACCTTTGCACCAGTTGCTAAGCTTTTCATAGTAAGGTGTCTTCTTGCAATTGCTTCTAATTACTAACAAGAATTGGTTTCTACATCAACTTGATGTGAATAATGCACTCATCCATGGCAAGTTGGACGAAAAGTCAACATGCATCTTCCTCTAGTTTTTGACAAGAAGCATTTGTCACCTTCATAAATCCATATACGGGTTCAAACAAGCGTCTCGTAACGGATTTGCCAAGTTCTCATCGGCCCTCATTGAAGCTGGTTACACAGAGTCCAAAACTAATTACACCCTTTTTACGCTCAAGCAAGGCCGCACCTGTTTCATTACGAGTAATAATGAGCAATCTATTTGCGAGGTGAAGCAAATCCTCCATTCACAGTTCCATTTGAAGAACCTTGGTTGCCTCAAGTACTTCATGGGTTTGGAAGTCTCTCATTCCAAGGCAAGCATTTTCATTTCACTGCACAAATATGCACTTGACATTCTAGATCGATGATATATGAGTCTTTCTGTATTACGCCATGGCTTCCACAACTTGTGACATCACTTGGTTGTGTTATCTTTTCACTAACATTGACATTCCCCCGCATATAACAACCATGTTTTGTGACAACAAATCAATTATTCAAATTGCAGGGGTTGTTTGGTTCTTCACTTAGGAATCAGATTCGGATTCTGATTGTTCATATAAACAAATGAAAATAAAAACACAAATAAATAAAAGACTAAAAAAAAAACCCCTGCTGAAGGTGGCTCTGATGCCAAGCTGAACTTTCACTGGCTAAAGGTGACAAGTTGCATAGATTACTGGTGCGGCCTGCAAGGAAACAGTGTCAAAGTGCCCGGGTTCCTTTACCCGGGGTGGGCACTCTGATGTTTACGTCAGCAAATTAGAGATTTTTAAGATAGCTAAATATGAGAGAGCTGGAGAGCTGCAAGAACTAAATTACGCATGTCCCTTTTGAGGTTGGAGGTAAGGATTTATATAGGCATTTTTTGGAGTGGGCATCACACACCATGTCCGAGATCTCTAGGAAGACGTGCCTAATTGGTCTGAAGTCCTTGGAGGTAGTCGTGAACGTAAGCCAATTTTTGCGCCTTACTCGGTTTCCTCCGAAACATTTGGTGTGAGAGCTAACTTCCAAGAGACCCGGGAGTGACGGGATGCATGCAAAGTTAGTTGGCGAGCACGTCTCGCAGGTCACCACCAGGACCTCAATTAGGTCGGCAAGCCCTTCGAGGGAGGTCGCTCTTCACGTTGAGGTCACTTCGATCTGTACTGACGAGGTACCATAGGACGACCCTGGATGAGGTGCTACTAGCCGTGCACATCAGGGTGCTTGAGTTGTAGACGAGGTTTCCAGGTCGACGGAGGCAAGTCGCTAGGTCGGCAACAGAAGCTAGTCGCCAGGTCGGCAATAGAGGTAGGTCACCAGGTCAGCGGCAAAGGCAGGTTGCCAAGTCGGCGTCAAAGGTAGTTGCCAAGTCGGCGATAGAGGTAGGTCATCAGGTTGGGGGAAAAGGCAGGTCGTTAGGTTGAAGACAGAGGCGAGTTGCTAGGTTAGCGGCAGAGGCAGGTATGTCACTAGTTGGGACTCCATCATTTTGGCTAAGGCAAGTCATCGTCTAGGTGATGCTGGGATGTCATCCAACTGTTCTGAGATGCTATGTGTCATGATGTCAGTGGAGGGCCAAATCTGCCCTCATCAGTGGTATTGTAGAAGAAAATGTTTCAGTGGGATTAACCCTTTGAGATTTGAGTAGCATCTTGATCAATGGTTCAGAACCCGCACTTGGAATTGGGGGCCATGGAAGATCATTTTCACCTTTTTCTACACGCATACAAGGCCTTCTTATCATATTTCCCCATTCAACTTCTGCTCCCGATACAACAATAAAAGTATCCAAGGATTATAAGCAAAACTCATGCATATCCTATTTTATGCTACCAAAAAGAATAAGCCATAGAAGGAAAAGACTTGCATAACAGATCCTCCACAGCTCTTACTATGAACCTCGGTACGATGTTCACTTTTAACTACAGGAAAGAAATTTAAGAGTGAGAAGTTGTTAGAATGTAATCTACCACTTAACATTACAAAGTAACTGCAAACACCAAACCTGTAATGGTTTTCAGCTGAGAATCAAGCTTCACTGTAACTTCTCAACGATATATGGCTATGACACAACATAGGGATCCTTTTAGAGTATCAACTCTGATTCTCAAGGCTTGCCCAACAGAGAATATTCCACCTCCGTTACCTTGGTGATTTCTGGTAACTACATTGAGGCTACAAAAATTACTAAGGTACCGATCATATTTGTATATGATAATTCTGAAAACATGGGTACGTAGCAAACTCTCAAACATAGTCAATGGTTTTTGTCTTTCGCCACCCATGTTCTTTTTAGGTGACGGGAGATTTTGGAGACGGCATGGACTCATCGAAACCAGTGATCCATCATCCCGTGCATTCAACAGTAGTACAGAACATAGAAAAGTAAGACAATAGCGCTAACAAATAAATTGTATCACTAAATTTAAGCCATACAATGTTCTCCTGAAGGGCATCCTTAGAAGGCTTAATCCTTTTACAAAATTGAGCTTTAACACAAAGAAACCACACTTCTCCTTTTGATTTTTACCATAAACATAGATGGTGCTTTAGTAAATTTGCCTAACAATCCTTCGTCTATCCTACAAGAGAGAAATAACAGCCTTACAGAGGGTTAGCCCTTTGTTATACAACCATTTCAGTAAATAATAGAAGAAATGTAAAAAACTCATCGTCCAAAAATATAGTTACACCTGTAGTGGACATTCTAAGACTTCGATAAAATCCCTGACAGATATTTTCATCATCTGCTTGTCCAAAGCAGAATACTTTTTTATCATTTGATCCAATTTTTATCTCATGCAGCTCAACAGTCACTATTTTTTACTCTCCGCAGTCATGTTTTAGAATCTAAATCACATAATGTCAAATGTAAACAGCAGATAAAGATAAAATAAGGAATAAAGGCAATCTACAAATAAAGTTAGTCTGCCCACCTGAAAGGTATCAGTCTCCTGTACTTCTATTATAACACCATAAACATAATGACTATATGGGAAGAGAGCAGAAAAAACAAGACACCATGAATAACTCCTCTTATTGCAAGAATGTCAGTTGGAGATTGCAACAGAAGCAAGCAAGAAGCCTGTCTTACCCAAAGAAAACATCATGCAGTTGAAAACTAATAACGTAGAGGCTCATGGGCCCATGCATGGTCCATGCATGACCTCGATGGACACTAAAGACTCCAAGCCCATCGATCTCAAGTAACCAAATCACTAAGACTCTTCTAGATAACTAACCTATTTGGATCAACTAGGATAATTCTGATCTACATTCATGATAGAAGCTATTCTAGATATTCCTCATCTAACCTAGATAATGTATATCATCTTGGATCTTATCCCTTGTAAATCCTGATGTAACTCAATCACTGTGGTTATAAATAGAGTGCTACTCGGCCCTAACCAGTCAAGGTTAGCCAAATTATTCTTCCATTTGTCTATCTTCTATCTTTATTTTATTATTATTTTTCTCTCTATTTGCTGTTTCAACTTGGTATCAAAGTCATGTCAACAGAGACATGAACTCATGATAGCAGTCCGACAGTCTCCAATAGTGGGTCAACAACAAGCAGCTCGCTCCCTTCAATCCAAAATGTTACTCATTATCTTCCCATTAAACTCGGAAATGATAATTATCTATTATGGCACGCCCAGTTCCTTCCTATTCTACGACACTATCATCTCTTGGAGCTCGTGGAAGGGAAGAAGATGCCCTCGCCTGACGTTATTCCAAATCCAGATGGTATGGGAATGTTTGTCAACCCAGAATTTGAAAAATGGACGAACATAGACCAACTCGTGTTGAGTTGGCTGATCACCTCTCTCACAGAAGGAGTTATGGCACAAGTAGTAGGCTTATCGACATCATCAAAGGTAAGGACTTCCCTTGCTCACAATTATTCCATCCACTCCCGTTCTAGGTACTGCAGTTGCCGCCGCAACTGCAAAATCACAAAAAGGGATCTCTCTCTATTTCTGCATATATAAAACGAGCTAACTCTATTTTTGATAGCCTATCTATAATATTTGAACCGGTTCTCAAATCAGCACTAGTACTCTATATTCTTTCTGGCCTAGGAAGTGAGTATGAGTCTGCGGCTACAACACTGACTAACCGACTAGACGCAACAGATCTTGGCATTGTAGACATCATGGGAGCTCTTCTGAATCATGAAAGCTGGCTTGAAGACTTAACTCTCGCCTCTGATTCTCAAAGTGCAAATCTGGAAGGTGTTCCTCCCAAGAAAGGCAACCCTCAAAAGCCCCCTCAACAATTTACTCCAAATTTCAGTAATAATAGAGGCAGGGGATGTGGACATGGATCTCCACAATACAATTACCAATCCTTTTAGAATCAACCCCAACAGTCATCTAGAGGACATGGAGGTAAGAATAATGTTATTTGCCATATCTACAATAAATATGGACATAGCACTCTGCAATGTCGCAAGGCAAAATATGCCTTTGGTTTTGCTACTGATAATTCTTGCAATAAGCCATCTGCTTTCCATGGAGGCATCAATACCCCTCAGTATCGGTATGAGAATAATTTTGATCCCAACTGGTACCTAGACTCAAGAGCTACCCATTACATGACTCTAGACTTAGAAAACCTGTAAAATCGCACTGAGTATACTGGACCGGATTAGGTCAAGGTCAACAATGGTCAAGGTTTGAATAGTCATCATACTTGGTTTTCTTCTATGATATTTGCCATGTTCCCTCTATTTGCAAAAATTTGTTGTTTGTCAGTTGATTTACAAATGACAATGATTTTTTTTTGGGTTTCGCCATGACTACTACTATGTGAAGGATTATACAGGTAGAATCCTACTATGAGAGGTCAGTTGAGACGGATTATGCAGCTTTCCTGCTTCAACAACAACCGCTCTAGAAGCTCTTGTTGGAGAATGCACGTCATTTCATGGTTGGCATCTTTGATTAGGTTATGAAACTATGCATAATGTACGACAAGTTATTTCTAGATTTGGTCTTCTGTTTAATACATCTAGTGTTAATCAGTTAGTTTGTGAGTTGTGTCAAATGGGTAAGAGTCATAGATTGTCCTTGAAGTCTTCCAGTTCTCAGTCCAAGCGTCTATTATATTTAATTTTCTCTGATGTGTGGGGACCTACTCCCTTTAAATCAAGCAGTGGATTTTCTTATTATGTCATTTTTGTGGATGATTTTTCAAAATTTTCTTGGGTGTATCCTATGGTTCGAAAATCAGATGTATTTAATTTATTTCTTAAATTCAAGAGACATGTAGAAGTCCTATTTGATGCAAAGATAAAAGTTTTTTAGTCTGATTGGGGTGGCGAATATCGTTCCCTATCCTAGTATCTTGACTCTCAAGGAATCACACATCGACTGGCATGCACTCACACGCATGAGTAGAATGGCTAAGTTGAATGGAAGCAGCAACACGTGGTTGAATCTGCTCTGTCTCTATTGGGCTCCTCCAATCTCCCCTTCTCCTTTTGGGCTAATGCGATTGAAACTACTGTCTTTTTGATCAATACCCTACCAACTGAGGTACTCAATGGTATGTAACCTTATAAGAAACTTTTTCAGTCCCCTCCTGATTATTCTTTGCTGCGTTGCTTTGGTTGTGCTTGCTATCCCTTTCTGAGGCCGTACAACTAGAATAAATTCCAGTTTCGATCCCTCTAGTGTATTTTCATTGGTTACAATACCTCCCACAAAGGGTACCGTTGTCTATATGTTCCTTCAGGGCATTCCTTTATAGCTCTACATGTTGTGTTTGATGAAAGCTTATTTCTGGGAATTGGTAAAACAACTCCTTGCGCCTCTCTTGCTCCTTTTGGTACTTTTATCTCAGCACCAGTCCCTTGGAATTCTGAACCTCCATGTCCACCTTCACCATCACAACAACACCACACTATGACTCCTCCTGAGTCTAGTTCCAGTTCGAATACAACCTCTCTAGTCTCAGCATCTCTAGATTAGGTTTCTTCTGATCACCCATAAAGATATCGCAACATTCAGGAATTATTGGATACTACAGCTCTAGTTTCACAATTGGTACGTTCTCACTCCATGTGTACCAGATTTATGGATGGTACCTTGCCACGATCTCAGCTTGCTACAAGGTATCCAATTCCTTCAGCCCTTCTTACTCTTCTTGAAGAACAAGAACCCAAAAATTTTAATCAAGATGCAAAGTCAGTTAACTGGCAGTTGGCTATGGAAAAAGAATATTAACCTCTCATTAAAAATAATACTTGGCACTTAGTTCTGTATGATTCTTCCATGAACATTGTAGGAACTAAGTGAATCTATAAGATAAAAGAAGGCCGGTGGTACCATTGATTGTTACAAAGCCCAACTTGTTGCCTAAGGATTTAACTAGGTCCCGAGACTTGATTACTTTGACACTTTAATTTGGTTGTTAAACCGGTCACCGTATAGACGATTCTCTCTATTGCACTTGCGCACAGCTGGCCTATACATTAGTTATATATAGATAATGCTTTTCTTCATGGTGTGCTTGATGAAGACATCTATGTGCATCAATCCAAAGGGTTTGTCGATCCCACACACCCACTCATGTGTGCAAATTAAGAAAGGCTCTCTATGGGCTTAAGCAAGCACCTCGTGTGTGGCACTCTCGTTTGAGTTCCGTTCTCAAACAGATGGGGTTTCACAATTCTACGGCTGATGCATCTCTCTTTATTTTCACCTCCAACCAATCCATGCTGCTCCTTTTGGTGTATGTTGATGACATAATTCTCATTGGCAATTCTTCTGCAACCATTGATGGCTTTCTTAAATCTCTCTCTTCGGTATTTTCACTGGAGGATTTAGTCTCTCTTCATTATTTTTTGGGTGTTGAAGTCAATTGTTCCTCTGGCAGTTTGTACCTCTCACAATAGCGCTACATTCTACATCTGTTACATTGGACGAACCTTGAAGGTGCGAAACCTGCAAGCTCACCCATGGCTACCTCTAGCTAACTCTCCAAGGATTTTAGAACTTCATTGCCTAATCCCATGAAGTACCGCATTGTTGTTGGAGTTCTTCAGTATGTCACCATTACTTGGTTGGATATCTCCTTTGTAGTTAATAAAGTATGCAAGTTTCTTCACTCTCCCACTGATGAGCATTGGACAATGGTCAAGAGAATTCTTCGCTACCTCAAGGGTATTATCTTCCATAGCCTCACCTTCCGGAGTTTCACATCTCGCCAATTAGTTGCTTATATTGATGTTTACTGGGCTAGTTGTCTGGATGACCGTCGCTCCACTAGTGGTTATGCTATTTATCTTGGCTCCAATTTCATTGCTTGGAGCTCAAAGAAACAACAAACCATAGCTCATTCCAGCACTAAATCTGAGTTTAGAGCTCTTTTAAATACCATGGATTCAGTCTCTCCTCAGCGACATTGGTTATTCGGCTCCTCCACCAATACTTTGGTGCGACAATATGGAAGCTACCCACTTGGCAACCAACCCTATTTTCCATGCTCGCACCAAGCATGTAGAAGTGGATTTCGATTTTCTTTGAGATCTTGTCACTCAGAAGAAGATTCAAACCCAGTACATTCCCACCATAGATCAGATAGCTGATGTTTTCACAGAGCCACTCTCTTCATCAAGATTTGCTCACCTTTGGGCCAAGCTTCACGTCACCCTATTCAGCTTGCGGGAAATAATAGCGTAGAGGATCATGGGCCCATGCATGGCCCATGCATGACCTCGATGGACACTAAAGACTCCAAGCCCATCGATCTCAAGTAACCAAATCTCTGGGACTCTTCTAGATAACTAACCTATCTGGATCAACTAGGATAATTCTGATATACATTCAAGATAGAAGCTATCCTAGATATCCCTCATCTAACCTAGATAATGTATATCATCCTGGATCTTATCCCCTGTAAATCCTAGTGTAATTCAATCACTGTGGTTATAAATAGAGTGCTACTCGGCCCTAACCAGGCAAGGTTAGTCGAATTATTCTTCCATTTGTCTGTCCTCTATCTTAAGTGAGCATAAGTAGCTAATATTACCATGATTGATGCTCTTACAAATTTATATACTTGTTCATTGCTATTGGAGTTATTCTTTTCATCATATCTTGTTGTGGCTGCATTGGAGCAGTTACAAGGAACGTTTGCTGCACCCATTCTTTTTCCTTTCCTAGTTGACATTAACCATCTTCAAAGGAAAAAGAATGGGTGCAGCAAACGTTCCTTGTAACTGCTCCAATGCAGCCACAACAAGATATGATGAAAAGAATAACTCCAACAGCAATGAACAAGTATATAAACTTGTAAGAGCATCAATCATGGTAATATTAGCTACTTATGCTCACTTAATATACATGCCTCCATTTAAATACTGGGGCCATCAGAGGTTGGAAAATTCACCTTCCTAGAGTCCCTTGGTTCAAGAATTAATCATTTCCATAGTCTAAAACATAATTAGATAGTGCTCTAATAATACATGTTATCCACACTTTCAGATAACTTGAGCTTAATGCAAGTGCTTGGGTGAATGGCCAAAGCATTTTATTTTATTTTATTTTGTTTGAACTTTATATGCAGCTAGTGCAGACAAATTAAAATAAAACCTGAAGCAAGATAAAGTAAAGGAAGAACCAAAAACAATCAAAATATGCAATTTTCTCATTTGCACTCACATGCATTTGTATTAGTGTAAATAAAATTGCACAGCAAGCAAATAGAGCCCAAGAAATTTCACAAAATCTGTCTTATATTGCCACTATTTGAATTCTCAAAGCTACTCAGTCAGCCTCCAGGATGATCAAAACGATTGCTTATCTTTTTGGGTACCTCCAACTAGGCTTCATGCTTAGCTTATTCTGTGATGGAAGCCGAGGCTCTAGCTGTGCTTGAAGCCAACCAGTTAGCTGAGAAGCTGAATGCCAGGATTTGTATTATTGAATTGAACAAAGATTATTATTAGTTCTTTTGCACCAAGTAAAGAAGATTGAAGCAAAGAGGTGATTTTCATTTTCAGAACACCTTTGAGAGTCACCCTGCACATCTATCTACCTGCTAAAGCCTTAGAGAAATGCATCCACCTGAGGCCATAAAGCAAGGCCAATATTCCGGCTGATAAAAAATAGTAAACTGATGAAGAAGTGTTTGTAGGGCTGGAAATGAATCCAATTAAGGTTTAGGGATGGATTTAACATACCAGAAAGATGAAGTTAAGGTCAGAAGGCAGTGTTCCATGTTTATGGAAACAGGAATCAGCATCTGATACATATCTTGGAGTCCATTTACAGCACATGTAAGATTAAGTGATCTGTTACAAGTTGAAAAGGCTATAAGAAGCATGGGAAGAGCAAAAAGGTTAAGCAAACTTTGGCATGACTTCAACACAATAAAAGAACATTGACTGAAAAAAATGCAACCTGTCCTCCCTCTTAGTCTTGTCCTTTTTGTCAAGCCTTCTAAAAAAAATACAAGTTTGTTCATCTTCTCCTATTAAGAAAATTGTATTTTTCTTGACCAATTAAAAATATCTTATTATTCTTTCTAGGATAGAAAAACTCCTAAACATCTAAAAATGACTCAAATTAGAAAAAAACCTACTAAATAGTCGTGAAGTAGTTGTAACTGGATAAGAATTCGATAGAAAACTAATTTTTGCTCCATGTATTCTTTTACTAATTCAATGTTTGTATCATTGTAGTAGTGAAATGCTTACTTCATATTTTCTCAAAAGGAATGTCTATTTCATTGGTTTCTAAGTCGATACTAGTTTTCTGTGTTTGTTTTCTCTTAATTGGTTGGGTCCTTATTTTCCCTTTATATCATCTCTCTTGGTCACTAGTATAAGTATTGGTATTGACAAAAGAAGAATATGCATGTTGTATTCCAAATATTGTATCTTTTTCTTGATAACGATATTCACAGATTATAACACATGCATCTTGAATCAGTGGTTTTCTTAGGTAATATTGTTTTGCATTGGATGAGGTGCCTGGTAGCTGAACAACCTACTAAATTTCTTGTTCTGAGGTGTTAGTCACACATAAGAATCATTTTAAATATAATGATCTATGGCCAAAGCTAATCATGCATTTACCTTGGCTTATATTACTAATATCTGTTTTCTGTATAAGATTGATTAAGGAAAACCTCCATTTTCTTGTATTGTATCTTTCCTGTAATATTTGTTCTTAGGTGCCTTACTGTTTATTAATGGATGGCCTTGCAAAGGCTGGACATATTGATGTAGCTATATTAGTTTTTGAAGAAATGAGGAAAAAAGAAGTAAATCAGGTAACATATGCAATCAGGTAACATATGTAACCTGTTTTCTTTTAACTAAATTTTGGACTTTCAAACTTTGATGGATCTTTTGACATCCAAACTTCTCAAGTATTAACAGCAGCAATGGGCTAGAAAAAATATGTTGTTTGTGATTAAGATGATAATCCCTTACTTGCCATGTTTTACCACACTCTTTCATCCATATAGTAGAGACTATAGGACAAAAGGCCATTATCTAGTGTTGGTCCCAGCTATCTGGGGTATTGGGAGGTGTGGACTGGATACAGACCCAACCTATGTCATGTTTTGCACAAAGTAGATGTTCTAAGGCTCGAATCCACATTCTCATGATATGAAAAGGGATTGTATTGAAAATTGGATTTCGGAAGGACTTATTTACACAGATACTGCTCCCACTTGTGGCCATGAAGATAAAATGTAGGTAAATGTGCCAAAAAATCACTTGATGTGTTGGAGAAATATAATGGCAACTTCATTTTTAATAAGTAAAATGAATTTCTGTAATATTTTTTTGTCACATGGTATTCTGCTTTCTTCCATAATCTGTCAAATCCCTGTTAAAACCATTATTATCTCTTGTTCCTGGATATAAATGCTCAAAGACCTTCATGACACTCATTGAGCCCTGTTCCTGAATTCCATACAGCTACCATTTCCATGTCCTTCTGAACTGTTTCCTTCCTCAATCTCAAGAGCTCCACTCTCTCATGCTGCCCTTCAGCCAACAACTCAACAAATTTTTCTTTTATAGCAAGCAGTGGGTCTCGGTCAATCAGTTCCGATTCATGGTAGGCTTCCTTGAGGATTGTTGTTTCTATTCCACCTTTCAAATACATGTAGAATAATATCCCTGAATGCCTGGTGAAAACACTAGAAAATGCATTCGAGAATATCAATACTCTTCCCTGAATTTTTCTACTGTTGCCACAGGTATAATCTCCTCTTAAGCATAGATTTTTTATTCAATAAATAATTAATATAAAATAAAACAAATAAAAAAATATAGTAAATATCCTAAAATACAAAAAAAAAAACATGAGAAATTAGAAAGTTATACATTCCTCAGCATGAAGTATACTCAGCCATTAATATATCACTTGCAAATCACAAATTCAGTATTCACAAGTGTCTCATCTCACAATAAACAATAAACGTGTACTAACTTTTAAACGTGTCTAGTATCCAAATTTTCAAAAAGTGTGAAATAATTAGAGTGTCAACGGTATTTGAAAATTTGATTTCGAATTCAATATTCGATATAATCGAATCAAATTCGGATAATTCTAATATTTAATTGGTCGAATTTGGATATCCTATTCTTACCGAATAGTTAATCGGATTCGAATTCGGATATATCTTGATTCGATTCGATAAATATCCGAATTCGACCTGTTATTTAATTATTATATATAATATATAAAATATATTATATAATTTATATATAATAATTAAGTTATATAAATAATTTATATATTTATATACTTTATATCAATGAAATATTTATTTTGTATATTTATTAATTATTAATTAATCGAATTCAGATATTAATTTTTAATATCTGTCGGATATCAACTCAAATTCGGATATTGGGATTTTCTAATTGAATTCGAATTCAAATATTACATGATCTGATTCAAATTCAGTCCATTTACACCGCTAAAAATAATTGATCCCTGCCGTTAACCGACCGTCAGTGGGGTTGGTTGATGCATGCTTGAATAAGAAGATAGGAACTTGGAAGGTAAATATGGATAGACGAGGGAGTGGAATTACATACGTACAGTGGCCTCCACATGTAGCAGCAGGAACATGTGCCGAGTAATGTGTGACAAGGCCCAAGGGTGGGTACTTGGGCCTTGGCTGATCTGTACCCATGGGTTTTCTCACAGTCAAATGTCAAATTACAGATTCCAATTGTCCATGTTCCTGGAGATTACATGGTAGGTGGACAATTCGGAGACCACTCAATCGGCAGTGAGCCGGGTTGGATCAATCTCCTGCATACATTTCAAACCTAGTAATTCCATGCCCATTTAACGGTATCCACCTGTTAATTTCATTAACAAGAGGAAATCAATACATGCTCAAGTTTGTTTCTTCAACAAGGAATTAACGATCCACAAGGGATATTTCCATTCACTACATTACATGAAACTTAAGTACAGAAATGGATTGCCCTATTAATTCTTTGACTCGTTGGTATGTTGATTCTCATAAACTTGACATACTCTTTGAACTTGGCCACATCTTCCTTTAATCCAATATCAATGACACCATTACAGCTCATGTCAGTGCGACCCAAAGCCCTACCCACATCTTCCTTTAAGCTGCTTCATGCTTCATGGAATCTGCCTCATTCGGCAATTGTGGGCGCCAACGCACCATGCATGGCCATCTTGTATAAGCAAAATTGAGGATTGAGTTCTGACATTTTCAATTAAGTGGTGCTGCATAGACAGTACCGTTTTATCATTTAGAAAACGGTGTTGTATATGTATGAATTGGAAGCACCTATTTAAAAAATGGTGCTGTTAGGTAGGATGTTTCTTGGGGCAATAATAATACCTTTTGTTTGGTACCCATTATAGGAAGTCCACGTCACTGTTACATTGGTAGCAACGAGCTCTAAATTGAGAAAACGTCAAATTCGGCGTTTCCCTAAATCATACATTCTTGATTTCCAAGGTGTGGTTGGGATCACCATTTTTTTATGGAAAAACGGTTCCAAACATGTTACCGTTTTCTGGAGCATTGATTTTTCCAATGTGGCACTGATGTGTCACAATTTTCTGGTTCAACGGAATCGATGGAAAACACCGCCTTAAGTTGTGCTTTAATGAGAGTGGCCAATTTTCTATTCTTTATATAAATTTGTATTACCTTTTGTATCTTAATGCTAATTTTAAAAAAATATATTTATTAATTTTTATTGATTTATTATTATTTTGTATTATTTTAGGTAAGTTTTGTTAAAAAACATCTAAATAACAATTCTATAAACCACCTTTGTGCTTTGACCCTAACAATGGCCTCCTTTGTAGTTTCGAAAAAAAAAAAAGTTCAAATAACTCATTTCCCTTGGCTTTTCAGTAAAAGACATTTGAGGTACCAAAATTCCATTCTCATTGTTAATGCATTATCATACACAATTTAAAGTTTCAAGTTTACCCTTCACTAATTTAATTTGCCAAACAACTTTCAAAGAACAATTCTCTTTATTTTTCTTGGATAACAGCAAAAAGGTTGAAGTAAAGTAAAATTAATGCATTACATCAACATTTTTTATTTGAAATGATGACAAAAGGAAGGTATTTGTACAATTTTTCAAAACAATAAGAGAGTTTTTGTTAAGGTTAGAACACTGAGGAGTTTCATATGAACGCTAGAAAATAATTTTCCTTATTTTCAAATGTATTTTAAATTGATTTTAAAATAATTAAATATAATTAAAATTAATATTTTATATTAATTTTTTAAATTAGTAAACATTAAATTAAATTAAGTATATTAAGTTTTTATTAAATTTGAATTCTGTATGAAATTTAATTAACTATATTAAGTTTTTATTTTTCAATAGAACTTAAGTTGGTTTTAAATTAGTAACAATTAATCATAAAACTAATAATTGTTAGATAATTATATATTAGTTTTATATCAATAATTAATAATTATTTTATTTAAGTAATTTACTAAATGTATCTAATAATATATCATTGAATACAACATCAATATATTTATCTTTACTAATAATTACAATTTAATGTAAATGTATCTAAAATATATATATATATATATATATATATATATATATATATATATAGTTAAATGAAATGGATGTAGATATAGATAAAGTAAATGAAATTTGTGAAATTTAATAGAGTAACGGAGATGAGAGAGAATTTGTGGCATTAATTATTGAATGAGAAGAACAAAAAAAAAAAAAGAATAGAAACTAGAAAAAAGATACATGACTTTGAAAGGTCTTAAAATTGATTGGTGGCATTAATTATTGAATGAGAGAGAATTATTGTTAAAAGTCTTAAAGTTGATTGGTCACTTGAGTTATTGTGTTCAAATTTAAAATTAAAAAAATAAAAGAACAAAAAAAAGATAAAAGATTTTGAAAAGAAACTAGAAAAAAAATGCATGACTTTTAAAAGAAATTAGAAAATGGATATTTGACTTTGAAAAGAAACTAGAACTAGGAAAGTATCAGATTGGCATATTCCATTTTAATATTTAGATATAGATTCCAACTTATCTATTCCTAGAAATAGGAAGAAATCAATTTTGGAATTGAATCCAACAATTTGATGCATGTGGAATTGCTTCATCTTCATCGTTACTTAATATTTTATGATTTTTATTTTGAAGCCCAAAGGCTAGAAACAGTCAACTTCAAGTTACAAATCACCCCCTAGAAGATTTTTAGTGAAAGATGGGGTGAGGACCAAGAAATTGTTCGAGTACAACTGTACAAGAGATGACAAATCTAGCTAGACAGTGAGCAACCTTATTATAATTAATTTTGCAATCACAAGTCTGAGTCGCCAAGGTGGATCGCTATTCTCCATCAACAAGAGGTCGATGATAGGTACCCTGATCACCTCTAATGACAATTCTTGCTCCAAAACGTGAATGGGCCACTGTCCTATGGGGCATATTGTATCGGCACCGGGTCATACCAGTATGGGATGAGGGTATCGGTGTGTATTATATGTATCGGTCCTGTTGTGTGTATCGGTGTGTATTGTGCAGTATGGGCCGATACAGTCTGATATGCATTGATACGGAATTGTATCGAATCTCCGTTTGACAATTTCAATATAAAAAATGCGGCTAGCAAAACTTGAACTCAAGACCACAACTCGCCTAGCACCTAAATAAATGGAATACATTAACTTTTATTACTTAATATGTACATAAAATCCCAACAACCAATGTACACTTATCTTCAACAACTCAAATTACAAATTAAAAGGAATAATATTTAAAATCAATATTTTATAAACCAATAGAATAAATAATCTACCATATTCACATTTATATCAAAAGGTTGATTTTTAATTTAAAGAAATTTTAAAATATTAATAATAGAATAATTATTTTAGTACTTAAAATTTACTAATTTGCACATGATATATATCTCAAAATTTTTATAAATGATTAATTAATATTTTAATTTTCATTAAATAACCATGTATTTATTATTTACAAAAATAAAAATATTATTTATAAAATGTTTAAAAATATAATATAAATTGAACCTATCAAATCCACTAATCTATAATTATATTAAAAAATTATTGTTTTTTTTTAGAAATTTATAAACATAAAAATATTAATAATGAAACAATTATTGTGGTAATTAAAATTTGTGAATTTTCACATAATATATATCTTTGAAATTTAAATAGATTTGATATATTTTAAGTTAGGATTATATATTTTTATAAATTATCAATTAATTTTGATTTGCATTTTATAATAACATATTTATTGTTTACAAAATGAAAATATTGTTTACCAAAATTTTGAGAATTAATTTTTAGTTAACATTTTTGTTAATGTTAAAAATTATAAGTACTAAAATAGAAAAATAATTGAAATATAATAGTTGCATATGTTTTGTACCTTGGAATTTAATATAAAATAAGACAATAATGGCTTTGTGCATGTATTAATTTGTAAAAATCTATGCATTTTACTATATTAATTGTAATATGTTTCTTCATATATACCGTCAAAATATACAATTTTTATGTATTTATACATTATCTGTAGCTATTTTGACATTTAAACCTATTATTAGTAATATATTTATGGAATTAATATCCATATTCCTAACGTATCCAAGTGTTCATATTTTTCATCTGTATCCATACATTTAGAAAGCGTATCCATATCGCTATTCATATCCAAATTATATGATACGATACCTAATACCGATACTTTAATCCTTACTTGGGGTGGAGATTGATGGACTCTTTAGATTTTGTAGGCCATTTCCCAATTTCGGTGAGCATTAGCTAGGATACTATGATACAACAAGCATTAAGGACCCGCCTTTAATTGAAACTAGCAGAGACCCATGCAGTGGACGAAAAATTTGAAAGATTTAATAATTTTATTTACTATTAATTAATATTAAATTAATAATCAAAATTTGTTGTTAATTAACTAAAAGTATTCAAAGTTATTGTTAATATCTAATATTTTAATAATTATAATTTTCATTTAATGTTGATTTATAGAAAATAATTATTGTTAATTTAATATGAACAAATATTTTTAATAAATTTAGTTTTATTAATAATTTATAGTAATTTTAATAATTGTTATTATTTTTATTATTTTTAAATGAAATTTTGATTAACTTTAAATAAATAAAAATAATTACAAAAGCTAATATTTTTATTAATTTCACTAATAATTAAAAATTATATAGGAATGACAACGGGGTGGGTTCTAGGCAGGGCACCCCATCCTTGTCTCTTCTCCATAGTCAAGACACTTTACCCCATCCTTGCTCCGTCCCCAATGTCAGATAGGTTCAGGGCAAGGCAACCACTCTTCAATGTTGAGCGAGTTCAAGGGCAAGGCACCCCACTCCTCATTAAGGATGGGGAATCCTTGAATTTCCCCGCCCTGTCCCTAGTATAGGATGGGTTTAAGTAGATGTGTAAATTGGGTCGTATTGGGCCAACATGGCATGAACCGCATGCAGCCCCACACAAAGTGTGGGCCATGCCATGCTAGCCCACGGGGCATCCCGAGCCGTGCCTCTCTCCCTTGGGATAATTTGGGGGGTGGGCTCGGCATGACCCATGGCCTAAGCCCGCATGGGCCCATGTCGTGCCATGGGTCGGGCTGGTCCATGGGCCGAGCCTTGGTCCAATCTAGGCCGCGAATCGGGCCAAGATATGAAAGGTCCATTTTTGAAAATGTTGAAAAAGATGTTTATTTATTTTTTCATATGATTTTTGATGTATACAATTGTTTATATATACAATTAGACCTATTCATGGATTGGGTAGCTGGGTTTGGGTTTTATATAACAGTTAGGCTTGGGCTCAAGATCTAGGCCCAATGGTTGAGTTGGGCTCAGGCTCATTCATGCACATTTTCTGTTGATAAAGTGGCTCGTATTAATTATAAAACTTTGATTTTTGTAAATTAAAATTTTTATTTAATTCTAGTCTAGTATAAAAAATATATATAACATTTCTATATATATTAATATAAAATTTTTTTATTTAAATATTATATAATAACATTTACCATATATGCATATAACTTCCAAGTTGAAATTATTAGGGGTTGTTTAGCTTGGGTCATATCTGCTAAAGTCATTATTGGACTCAAAAGTTCGATACTCAATTAGACTTCAAATCTGATTATCCCTGATAATGTGTGGGCATCGTGCATATCTAATTCAAAAGAAAAAAGTTGCTTGAACCTACAAATTTATATATCTAATCGGGTTAGGTTAAATTATAAAAGATTTATTAATTTTATTATTAATTATTAAAATAATATTAACTATTAAAATATTGCAATTAGTAAATCAACGTATTTATTTAAAATACAATAATTTTTTAAAATATAGGACATTATTTGCTCTGAAGATATAGGATATTATTTGCACGCTTTATATGACTGAATTTGTTGTTGGGTTGCTTTCCAAGATAAAACAAAACCGCTTGTCATTTGTGAAAAACTACAATCTCTATAAAAGTTTTTAATTACAAGACATCAATAATTCGGATTGAGAGAAGGGATTTTGTGTATGTGAATAATGCAAAAATGTCTTAATTTAAACTAATTCTTTGGATCTATATATATAATAATCCTAGTTTCTCCTTTTGCTAAGTATAAGCTTATGTTCTTGCGAATCAATGTTGGGAAAATAAGTAGCTATCACTCGGTTCACATATGATAAATTCAATAAGACATACCATGTAAGACTGGGAGAAATTTATTTATTTTTTCGTTGAATGACTGGATTAGGTTTTCAGGAATGGTAGGATGTTGATCTCTGTCACATTTTTATTCTTCTATTTCTATTGCTGATAACGTTTTATGTGTGTACTTTGGATGGACCTTTAATTGTTAGAGGACGCTTGTTTTTTTATCAGTTTTTTTATTTGAAAATATTTTAATCAGGTTTGTCGCAAGTTTGTTAATAGATATACCCAGTACTAATAAGTTGAGACCCAATTGTCCTCATTATTAGTTGGTTCAATTCGTGGTCTGAAATTATAGACCCTTCTATAGGGTCTGATTTGAGAACGAAATAGGACATTATCGGTTTGGGACTTTCCCACCCTATCCTCAACCAGACTCGATCGACCCATTAATCTACTTTTCACTCCATATCAATGTTTTAACAAATAACCCGGAGCTGGAACTGTTCTGGTCAATCGTTCCAGTTGGGGTAAAATATAATTGGTTGTTTAGTCAGTTCTTGAGTTGAACAGTTCAATCGTCTGAGTCAATGGCAGTTTGAAAACCACGCTCCATATTTGTAAGGCATGTAAATTTATAATTTTCTATTATTAATAAGTCTAAGAAAAATCTTATAATTTTCTAATATGAAAAAAAAGAAAACAAAACATTTTGGTGGAAAATATTTTAAAACATTACTTTTTGTAAAAATAAAAAAGAATGAGATAAGTAGATTGCACTTAGGGGTGGCAATTTTCCCCGATCAGGTTCGGGGACGGGGATGGGGAATGCAATCCCCACCCCTACCCGTCCCCGATTAATAAATATATAATTATATATATAATATTATTATATTATATTATATATTATTATTCATTTATTTTAAAGATTAAAACTTAAAAAACACAAACACTCGACACTTAAAGGTTAGAGTCTTCGATAGACACAAACAGAGAACTCTAAACTGTGAACCCTAGTTAGTCTTCTTCCTTCATCTTTCTCACCGATTCTCTGACCGCCGTCTCTATTGCCACTCGCCCGTCGGACATTGGACGTCATCGGACATCTATTGTCGCCGACTACCAATCTACCACTCGAGTGTCGACGGAGGAAAGAGATACACAAAGGAGAAAGAACTGAAATTTAGTCTTAGTCTCTCAGAGTACTAGTCTATCATTGCCGACTACCGTCATCATTGCCCGTCGTTCTCTCTCTCTCGTCGGTCTCAACTCGTAATGGTCCTCTCTCTCTCTCTCTCTCAGTCTTAGTATCTCTTTCTCTAAGTCTCTCTTTCTCTATTTCTCTCAATCTCAGTCTCTGAGACACACAATGCCATTTTTTCTTTGTTAATGACTAAATCCTCAGGGATTCAGGTCTCCGACAGGGAACTTCCCCGTCGGAGTCGAGGATGGAGAGGGATTTCTTTCTTTCCCCGATGGGGATCGGGGATGGGGGGTGATTTGGGGGTCGGGGTCGGGGATGGGGGAATGTAATCCCCACCCCAAACCCGCCCCGTTGCCATTCCTAATTGCACTCCACCTCAGAATTCTGAATTCCACTACAAACTTACAATAATTCAAAATGTCAAACACCTCTATCCTAAAGACCAATACCTACCCGTATATTGGCATCGATTCCAAGCTGACACCTACCCCAACTATACAATGGGACTAAGAATTGTGATGATAAACTGAACAGTCATTCTCAAAAAAAAAAAAAAAATTAATGTATGCATCTATGTAATCAATCAATCAAATACTCATATCTGATTAATAATAACAGGTGAGATTTTTTTTCTTTAAACTGAGCACATGTGTGAAGTGCACGAATCCCTGTAATATAATTAGAGAAGATAAATTTGGCTGATAAATCTCTTTCTTTCTGTGTGTTAATATGAGCCTTTGTATAAAGCGAGGATGCCCGGCCGAGTCACCATGATCCCTAGCTACGACGATCAGTTCATCCTAATTCCCAACCCAAGAGCAGCCGGAGCACTTAATTCGGAGATGCCCCAGTCTTCCTCATGCTAATATGGATTGGGTTAATTTGATGCGTGCAAAGGCATGAGCATTAAGATAATAAGCACTTTCCTTTACTTACGTGAATGTATTGGGAGCACTTCCAATTTACAGTTGATTTTGTAGCCATCTTCTTTATGATTTGAAGCCAACCTTGTAGTCTCATACATTTGTCAATTTTGGCGCTGTAAAAGGTAGATGCTAAGAACCCTGTGTTTCCAATAAATAAAATGTGTCTGTTTCTACCAGAGAAAGGGAAAGAGATCATGTTTGAATGAATTTCGAACCTTAGATTTAATTAATTAGAAAGAATGTATGTTAGTTTATACCTTTTAAGTTTCAAATTAAAAGTGTTTTTTTATTAAATATAACTGTCTGATGAGAATCAAACAACGGAATAAAGTTGAGAAACAAGTTATATTATTAATTCCAGCCACAACTTTATTCCTCCTTATCCTTTAAAGGCAGTGTGTTGGAGACTTTGATTGCCTTTTGATCGAATAAGGTCAATTCATGCTTTTGTCAAGCCTATCCAAGGATGCAATTGAGCCCAAACCTTAAATGCGACTTTAAACCATTAAGCCAACCTTGGATCTTATAACAATAAATGAAAGAAATTAAATAGCTTTATCAATTCTAATGTTTACATGTAATCCAAATAAATAATATTTAAAATTTGTATTTTCTAAACTAATGGAATAAATAATTTCTCAAATCCACATCTATATCAAAAAATGGATTTTAATCTCATGAAATTTATACAAATAAAAATACTTACAAAAGAATAATTATTTTAGTAATTAAAATTTATAAATTTGAACACATGTATGTATCTTAAAATTTTTATAAATTATTAATTAATATTTAAAGTTGCACTAAATTTATTATTTACAAAATACTAGAGAATATAGTTTAAATTGAATCTATCAAATCCACTAATCTACTTTTATTGATTTTTTTTTATTTCATAAAATTTATAGAATTAAAAAGATTAATAATAGAATAATTATTTTAGTAATTAAAAATTATAAATTTGCATATGATATGTATCTTAGAAATTTTAATATATTTGATATATTTTAAGTTAAGACTATAATAACATGTTTATTGTTTTTTAGTTGACTATTTTGTTAGTGTTAAAATTAAAAATAGTAAAATAGAAAATAATTGATATAACAATCCGCATATCATAGTTGCATATGTTTTGTGTCTTGAACTTCAGGGGTTTTAAGGTCTTTGTTGCTAGTAGAGTCATGAAAACCTCACATATGCATGGTAGTATAGTTTTGAAGAAGGGAGAAAAATGTAAGGAATTGTATCATTTGATTATAAGTACAATGATTCCCATGACCTTAATGGGATGTTAAAAGTAGTGTACATAAGGTAGTATAATCACATGAAGAGTCTCTTTTGCGGTTGGGGTGGAGACAAGTGAAATAAGTTTCAAGGATACAAATGATGGTAAAAGGAATGTTCCTGTTGGAAGAGATGAAAGATTGAGGTTCCCCTCTAGAGTTAATAAGGACTATAAACTACGTACATAGGTGCACTAGTTGTTTTGTTTGAATCAGGTGGGGTCAGGACCAAGTGATTCAAGTTATATGTAGCTAATGGTGTCTTTTCAAGTGCAATGGATCTTTGCAATGTTTGTGAACAAGCAGGGGCATGAACGATAAATCTTTAAGATGGTTGAAAAATATGCCAATGTGAAAATTGTTAGGGTTGTGTCTTATTTTTTTAATCGTTGAATTAGTTTTTAATCTAATGGATGGCATGGTTCATCCTTAGAATAAGATGTGTCTTACATATAAAAATGTCTCTTTTGTATTTGGGGTTTAGTAGAAAGAAAGAAGTTTGCTCTTTTTCTTGTTGAAAGAAAAAAATGTACTCTCAGTGTAAGAGTGAGTTTCTTTTTTCTTTTGCTTTTGTTCTTCAGATTGAAAGAAAGAAATGGATGGTGGGTTTTTTTTTTTTTCTTGTTGAAGAAAGAAATTTGTTCTTCGGTGACTTTCTGACATCATAGATTTATCAAATGGGTAAAATATAAAAATCTCCCCTGAGGTTTCTAACAATCATAAAAACCTCACCTAAAGTTTCATTTTAACAAAAAATCTCCCCTGTAGTTTTTAAAAATCCTGCAGTTACCTCCCTTCTATCATTGTCCTAGCTAGAAAACATTGGTCTAATGCATTAGTTTTCTGAAAACACCCATTTCTATCAATTGAGATGGAGATTTACTAAAATACTTCAAAAAAAAAAAAACTTTCAATTTTTAACTAAAATAATTCCATAGGTCAGATTAAAAAAAGTAAAGTAATTTCATTTTGTAAATTCATTATGATTGAGTGAAATCTAAAAGGGTAAATTTGGCATCTTGATTATATTGAAAGATTCCCTAACAACTAGTAAGGGCAGTTTGTGACTTCAAAGTCAGGGTCAATAATGTTTCAGTCTTGGTAATGAACTGAGAGACAAATGAAAGGGAGGTATGTATATGTTTTTTTCAAAACTATAAGGGAGATTTTTATTAAAATGAAACCCTAGGGGAAGTTTTTTGATTGTCAGAAACCTCAGGGAAGGTTTTTATATTATACCTAATTCTATAATGTAACTATATTTAATAATCCTTAAAAATTAAAATAATTACCAATATGTATTAACTTCTCTAGTTGGTTGGGGTAGAGAACCAAAATGATATTTTTGTTGTGTACTCGGCAAACATCAACGTTGAAGCTAGGGCTGTAACTTGGGCAGACCCAACCTGACCCAACTCAAGTTTCTGCATAGATTGGATTTGTGATTCTTGGCCGTGGCTTGGGTCTGGGCCAAAAATTTGGGCGTGACCTAAACTTTGGTTGGGTTTGGTTGAGGATTCTAATAGCCCGAGTCCAAGTTAATTCGTTTAGGCAAATGCATGCATTCATTTTGTAAACAATCAAGTTATATATATTATATATACATTTTGTAAACAATCAATTGTACCCCTAAATTGGGCCATAAACCCCAAAAAAAATTATTATACAAAAAAATATTCAGAATTTTTTTAAGCCAAACCAACCCACCTAAGCTCAACTAAGCATGGTCTGACCCTACCTGAGCCCGGGCCACGCCTGATCAATGTTGGGTTAAGCTTGATTTGGTCCTGGGTTGATAAACCCAGGTTTGATCATGAGTTGGGCCAGGCCCAAGCCTGAGGTTTGCACCTAAATAGGATTGGACCAGCCCATTTGTAGACTGAAAACTAGGAGCACTTGGCGATTGTAAACAACCCAATTTATCATTACGTACGTCTGAACACTAGTAAAGCATGCACATGATCTAGCCACAGGGGATACCTCTATTCACTACATTACATAAACAGATCTAATAATAACTAAGTACAGGGAGAAGATAAAACTTCTTGCATGGGTAGTCCTTCTCCTATCCTTGAGTCCTTGACTCGTTATCTATTCCATTATTTATTACTAGCACAGACACCATCCATAATTCCATATAATATAATTAAGCAGTTAACTTGATGACGAAGCTCAGCTCGTCGGTATGTTGATTCGGATTCCCCGAGCCTTGACATACTCTATGATCTTGGCCACCTCATCCTTTGATCCAATATCAATGAGACCATTGTGGTTCAGGTCGGCACGATTCAAAGCCCTACCCGCTCTCCAGCCAGGAAACCAGAACTTTTGCATTCGGAGAACTTCTTGAAGCTCCTCCTTGCTGATGAGACCATCTTTGTTGGTGTCCACCGATTTAAGCCACTTTATGAAGTCTGCCTCCGTCGGATTTGTGACCGTGAACACACCTTGCATGGCCATCCTGTACGTATTAAAGGAAAAGTTTAAACGATAACTCTGCCGGCAAGCTGATTTGCCAAACAACAAAACAGAGGGCTGCTATTTATAGACAGTTGTTGACATATTATTCCAACTTAGCAGTAACAGTCTTTTTGATGGAATCGGATCCCAGGATCTTGGTGGGGAATTTCTTCGTTATAATGAAGGCCAATCTGAAATAGTAAGATTTGATTCTCGTTATATATAATAACTTTTTTGGCTTCTTGCCCAATGAATTATTAATTATATCAAGTGATGAAATAATATTTGAGCCATTGTTACAAGTATTTTAATGCAGACTTCCAGAAATTAAATTACTTGTTCGTTTTAATGATATCAATAAGATCAATGCATGGTGACTTCCAGAAAATTAGTGGTCAGCTGGGTGATGCGCCCACATGCATGCGTTTCAGGTATCTTCCATATAAACTAATACTTTATTTTCAGATGTTTTTGTGAGGCTAACATGTTGTAAGTTTAACGTTCTATACATGTTCACATCTCTGCTGTATTAGTTTTAGTATCTGCAAACTAATCAATACTATTGTGTTGTATAAATATGTGATTTTTATAGGTATTTTTAGTGAGATAATTCAGTCCACCATTAGAGGTTCTTCAATATTCTCTTCTTGGAGGTTAATTTGATGTTCTACACAGGTTCATATCCTGTCTTTCAGGTTTTTGTTGGGTTCTTTTTATATAAGTATGTTTTATTTGTAAGACGGGAAAAGTGACATAGAAAAGTATTTCTCTTGAGAAGAAATTGATTTTAAAAACTAAGGTATTGTTCAGGATAGAATTTTTCAGTTGGGCTTGGTCTTGGTCTTGGTCTTGTGCTAATCTCTAGAATTCTTTTTTTTTTTGAGAAAATGGTAACTTATATAAATCGAAGTGCATATACATGAGAGGATGTACTTGTAAAGGATCGACTAAAGGCCCCAAAAATATCAGGGCACAAGATGCCTACTATATATACAGATCAGATCTTAGCATTCCAAACCTCTAGGTTTAGCTAACCTATATAACAGCCAAAGCCAAAGAATTCAGACTTCTATGGGGCCAACCGATAGAGACTTGTAACTTCTAGCTATATCCCCGGCTTCAGACAAAAAGTGATTGAGCCTCCACAGCCCAATTAACCACGTTGGTAGAGTTGCCTTTCACCAATAGAGGAGAAAAACCCAGCCTTATGGCAATTGGAGGCCCAGTTAGGGCTTTAACCACTTGGAACCTTAGAAACATCCAAGGTCCCAATTGAGCCTCTAAAAAAGCCCACAAAACTGTTTATCTTCCAAAGAGAGAAGAACGCACCCAACCGCAAGAGGTAGATTAAGGCGGTGTTTTGTTTCGTGTATATCTCGTCCATAAGGCTGTTTCGGTTCGATCCATGCGATTTACACACTTTTTGTTTAGTGTGGGCGGTCCCTGTCCAAACTCAACTGTTTCTCGTTCCCAACATTTTCTCGTAAATGGGGACCATCTATACTTGACCAAAACCCAAAACCCATTTATGACTCTATGCATCGCATACACACTTTTTTAAATTATTTTTATTATCATTTTTGTTATTATAAATCTTTTTATTATTAGATAAAATTCATATTCTATACATTTTATCCTAATATTCGACATACATGACAAATATATTTTTTATAATTATTAGCAATTGCATATTAGTGTTTATTTTATCCATTATTATTTTAATTTATTTTGGATTTAAAATGTAATAACTTTTTATGCATAATTAACTACATAGATCATTTCACTAGCAGAGATGGACATTGTGGAATGTGGTTTTAAATTTTGCAGCCACCGTTAATGAACCTTGGATTATGGTAGGGGATTTCAACACTATTTTGCCTCCGGATGAGAAAGTTGGGGACCGATTTCCTGATGTAAATGCAATGCAGGAGTTTAATGATGCTATCAGTAGTGCGGGTTTAGTGGATTTGGATATAATGTATTTGGGCCGGGCTGGACAGAATTTTGGAGAATACAGAATGGATACAACAAAACTCATCTAAGCCGGTTAATCATTTAAATATGACCTGTAAGAGTAACCTAATGGTCCTAAGTCTTTTAGATTTCAACAGATGTGGACCCTCCACCCTGAGTTAGTTCATCTCTGATTTTGTAAAGAAAATCTGGGAGGAACCAGTTTAATTATTATGCTAACCCTTTAGTGAAACTGTTTTTGAAACTCCATAAACTGTGAGAAATGCTTGAAAGCTTGAAACTTTGAGTGCTTTGAAAGTGTTACGATCAAGCTATTCGAAATTAGAAGATGAGGTTCAACGGGCTGAAATTGAACATTTACGGATGAATTCAGATATTTGTCTTCAGCGGCTTAGGGAAAAGAGAAATGATCCTCATGAAATGTATAAGAGAGGAAATGTTTTGGAGACAACAATCTCGTATTAAATGGTTGGCAGAGGGGGACAAATTAAAACTCAAAATTTTTTCATTCATATATGCCTGGATGAAAATAAATAGAAACAGAAATCACATTCAAAGGCTAAGGAATGATAATGGCTTTTGGTTGATGGACCCAGGTGAGATGAAGAGGAATGCAACCAGTTAATTTGTTGCGGTGCTTAAAGACGAAGGGGTGAATTTAGATGATGATTGTCTTGATGTAATTCCGACTTTGGAAACTACGGAGGAGAATAATGGAATGTATTCACAGATGTGAGAATTGTTCAGATCAGCTTGTTAATGTGGACAAGAGCAGCTTCTTTACTTCCTCAAAAGCTACTCGAAGTCGGGTACAGATCGATTATTGAGCAGATAATTGGTTAATTTTCACCAAAAAGAAAAAACCCTTTCATTTATCTGGGAGTTCATCCTATTGTAAGAGGAAAGTTGTTATCAAATGGGGGGAAAATCATTCTTATCAGACACGTCTTGGGTAGTATAGCTTTGTACTTGATGAATGCGGTAAATAAGGTACTTATGCAAGATAGAACAACTTCTTATATCCTTTCTTTTGGCTAGTAAGAATCTCGAAAGGAAGCACAGTTGGGCTTCTTGGGAAAAAATCACCTCTGGATGAAGGTCGTCTTCAGATTAAGAAATTAGAAGATTTGAATAAGACTCTGAGACTGAAGGCCCTTTAGAAAGCAATTTATGAGTACTCCAATATTTGTGCTGAATTTTTCAAGGCGAAATTTCTGAAAAATGGACATCCGTATATTGCAATCTGTCCTCCGAAAGCGTCAAAGACGTGGCAAAAAAAAATTTAATTTAATGGAAGACATGGTAAAAGCTTCCAAATGGTTGGTTGGATAAGGACATGCAAATTTCTGATTGGACAAGTGGCTAGTTGACTTGGTGGATAGCGTGGACGGCCTAAATTAATACAAATTTATAACTTCAAAATGTCTTTGACAAAGATGATAGATGAAGTTTAGAGGAGGTTCAGGAGAAGCTTTCGCCGGAGCTAGTCGAAGCTATTAAAAATTCAGAAATTCGATCGACTCTCCTCAAGACAAGATAAAGTAGTGTGGCTGCATACTTCCCATGGAGAGTTCACAACCAAAGAGTGCTTGGAACTATGTTCGCACCTCCAAGCCCAAGATGGATTGGAATAAGGTTATTTGGCGAAGAAATACTCCCTCAAAAGTATCATTTTTTTTGGAAATTATTGAGAGGACGGGTGGGGGTTGATTCTCAGTGCGTGTGTGTTTGATGGTTGCGGATAATAGTAATAATAAATACTGAAAAAAAAATGATAGAAAACAGAATAGAACTTAGTTGAACGAGAGAAGAAATTTGTAGTATTCTGGTATTTCTCTCTAATAGTTCAAATCAGTACAGAGGATGAGTTTTTATAGTGGATGGAGTCGGTTGAAGGTGAACCGACATACATGAACGAAGACTCATTAACTCACCTAGGGAGAGATATCGGCAGACTTGGGAACTGAATTACTTTAGAAGATACAATGACTTGTATCGAAATGGAACAAACATTGAAAATAGGCTTAGCTTTACTGTTATTCGAGGTGACTGAATCACCGACTTCTGGAAATGTGAAACAACATTTAATACTCCTCATTGGTGCACATTTCAGCAACTCCAATCATGTCTCGTAACAATTCGAACTCGCCTTTTGGTAGAGCCTTTGTGAATATATTAGCTAACTGTTCTTCAGTTTTGCAATGTTGAGCTCTATTTCTTTGTTTCCTTCTGCTTCTCTGATAAAGTGATACTTGATGCCAATATGTTTGGTTCTGCTGTGAAATATGGGATTCTTTGCCATTGCAATAGCAGATTTGCTATCGCATTAGATTTCAGTAGCACCAACTTGTGATTCTCCCATGTCATCAAATATTCTTTTGAGCCATATAGCTTGGCTCGTTGTTATTGCTACTGCAATATATTCTGCTTCAGCTGATGATTGGGCAACAGTTGCTTGCTTCTTTGAAGCCCAAGAAAATATCCCTGATCCAAGTGTGAAAGCATAACCAGATGTGCTTTTCATGTCATCAACCGAACCTGCCAAGTCACTGTCGGTGTAGCCAATGAGCTTAGAGTCATGTGTGACTCTGTACCAAATTCGATAGCTCTTTGTACCTTGCAAATACCTTAGTATTCTTTTAGCTGCTCCATGGTGGACTTGACTTGGATTATGCATGAATCTTAATAGTAGACTAACTGCATACATGATGTCTGGTCTCGTAGCAGTTAAATAGAGAAGACTTTCAATCATACTTCAAAATTGTGATTCATTTGCCTTTGGTGAGCCATCTTCCTTTTTTAATGTTTTAGTGTTGTCTAATGGAGTGGAGACTGTTTTGCACCCCTCCATTTTGAATTTCTTCAAAAGAGTTTCTGTATACTTCTTTTGTGAAATGAATGTCCCTTCTTCTTCTTGAGATATTTCAATTCTAAGAAAGTAGTGCATTAGGCCTAAATCAGTCATCTCAAAAGTCTTCATCATGTCTCTTTAAACTTCTTGACCATCTTCTCATTATTTCCAGTATAAATGAGATCATCAACATATAAAGAAACAATGAGAGTGTCATTTGTACCTTGAGTCTTGATGTAGAGTGTTGGCTCACTATAGCTCCTCCTGAATCCTTATTCCAAGAAGTAATTGTCAATTCTGCTGTACCAAGCTCGCGGAGCTTGTTTTAAGCCATATAATGCCTTCTTTAATCTGGGAACTTTGTCTTCTTGTCCTTGCACTATGAACCCTTGAGGTTGCTCCACATAAATTTCCTCCTTAAGATAGCCATTGAGGAATGCAGATTTTACATCAAGTTGAAAAGTTTTCCATTTCTTTTGTGCAGCAAGTACTATCAATGCCCTGATTGTATCAAGGCGAGCAACTGGAGAAAATGTCTCATTGTAGTCGATACCGTATTGTTGTGAATATCCTTTGGCAACTAGCCTTGCTTTAAGCTTCTAGATTGAGCCATCTAAGTTAAGCTTTGTCTTGTAGACCCACTTAACTCCAATAGTGTCTTTGTCAAGATCCACAAGTTCCCAAGTCTCATTTTTTTCAATCATTTTTATCTCTTCATTCATAGCTTTTCTCCATTTTTCTTCCTTAAAAGCTTCTTCAAAGCTTTCTGGTTCTATGATCATCAAGTTGCATGTCTCATATATTTCTGTTAAGGATTTAGTTCGCCTTAGTGGTGAGTCTAGAGTAGACTGTGAAACTTGTTCCAGTTCTAATTGTGTTGGCGAACTGATTTGATCACAATCTTCTTCAATTCTTTGACTTAGTAATAGAGGCAAGTTGATAGTCTTTCTTTCAACTTCTTTTGTCTCCCAATTGTATGCAGCATCTTCGTCAAAGCTTATGTCTCGACTAATGATGAGTTTTTCTTTCCTTAAGCTATAGACTCGATAGCCTTTTGATTGAGTGTTATAGCCTAAGAAAATTCCTTTCTCAGTCTTCTCATCTAATTTGCCTCTTTTCTCTTGTGGAACATGTGTGTAGCATATGCATCCGAAAACTCTGAGATGCTTTGCTGATGGTTTTTGCCCACTCCAAGCTTCAATTGGTGTCCTATCTTGCATAGTTTTAGTAAGACATCTGTTGAACAGATAGACAACAGTGCTTACTGCCTCTGCCCAAAAAATTTTGGGAATACCTTTTTCCATAAGCATGGCTCTTGTAATCTCCATAACAGCTCTGTTTTTTCTTTTGGATACTCCATTATGTTTTAGAGTGAACCCGACTGTAACTTGATGCTCCATGCCTTCATCTTCACAGAACTTGTTAAATTCATTAGAGGTATATTCTTTGCCTTTGTTATTTCTTATGGTCTTAATGTTGTGACCACTTTGCTTCTCAACACGGGCTTTGAATTTTTTAAAAATATCGAAAACCTACGATTTTTCTCACAATAAATAAACCCATGTCATTCTAGTATAATCATCAATGAAGAGGATAAAATACCTGTTTTGATTATTTGATGGAGTACGCATTGGACCACAAACATCTGTATGAATTAACTCCAATAGTGCTTTGGCTCTCCAAGCTTTCCTAGATGGGAAGGGTTGTCGATGTTGTTTTCCGAGCATACACCCTTCGCAGACATTGTTGAACTCCTTGATAGCTGGTAGGTCATGCATCATGTTCTTCTGCTAAAGAATCCTTAATCCATGGAAATTATAGTGTCCGAATCTTCTATTCCATAGCCACAACTCGTCCACTTGTGCTTGCATTGCGATATAATTTGCATATTTCCATTGAATGGGGAAGCACCTGTTTTCTGTCATTTTTGTTTTTACAATTTCAAGGGATTTGTCTTGCTTATCATAGATTGTGCAAGAGTTTCCCTCAAAATGTATAGAGTAACCTCTTTCTATCATTTGGCCCACACTAAGTAGATTTTGATCAATGTTAGGGACCAAAAGTACATCATTTATGTATTTCTTGCCTTGTTTGGTGTCAACAACAATGGTGCCTTTATCTGTTGCTTCCATGAAGTCGTCATTACCAATTTTGACTTTTGTCTTGATTTTATCAAGGCTATGGAAGATGCCTTCATTTTTAGTCATGTGATTACAACACCCACTGTCAAGATACCAAGTATCCTTTTTTTCTTCTATTGCAGAATGACAAGCATGAAAGAGATTATTTTCCTCATCTTTCTTTTTTGAAAAATTAGATTGATGGGTTTTCTTGAATCTACAAACTTTTTCAACATGGCCAAATTTTTTACAGTTTTGGCACTGTAGTTTTCCTTTAAACCAGCAATCTTTCTCCAAGTGATTTATCTTCTTGCAAATACCACATGAAGAAAACTTGTCATTATTTTCTTTTGGTTTTCCTTGTGACTTTCTTCCATCAACTTTTGGTTTATGAGACCGTAGATTAACTTTAGACTGAAAGGCAGATTCAACCGAATTTTCATTCTGCCTATCACGCCTATTTTCATGTCTCAAGAGAGCCCATCAATTCTGTTAGTGATAGTGTTTCTAGATCCTTTGTTTCTTCTATCACCGAAATTATTTGATCATATCTCTCTGTGCAAGAGATTAGAATTTTTTCGACTATTTTCTTGTCAGAAATAGTCTCCCCATAGGCTCTCATTTGATTTACTATTCCTTTTATTCTAGAATAGTAATCTTTTGCAGTCTCATTATCCTTCATCTTAAGATTTTCAAAATCCCTTCTAAACTTCTACAATTTAACAGTGCGTACCTTGACAGATCCTTGGAACTCCTCTTGCAGTGTATCCTATTTTCTTTTGCAGTTGATGCGCCCATGATTCGAGGAAATATCTCCTCAGCCATTGCTTGTTGTAAGCAGAATAATGCTTGACAATCCTTTTGTTGATTTTCTTCATAGATCTTCTTTTGATTTATTGAAAGAGTAGAGGTGTCTTCAGCAATGTAGAATCCTTCCTCAACGATTCTCCATCAACTTTGTGATCGAAAATAGGTCTTCATTTTGATAGACCAGAAATCATAGTTTTCTCCATTGAAGATTGGAAGAGAAAGGGTGGAACTATTGGCTTCTGCACACATTGTTTAGAAGAACTCACGCCCAAGAGATTTGATCGAACGGGCTCTGATACCACTGATGGTTGTGGATAATAGTAATAGTAAATACTGAAAAAAAAATGATAGAAAACAGAATAGAACTTAGTTGAACGAGATAAGAAATTTGTAGTATTATGGTATTTCTCTCTGATGGTTCAAATCAGTACAGAGGATGAGTTTTTATAGTGGATGGAGTCGGTTGAAGGTGAACCGACGTACATAAACGAATACTCATTAACTCACCTAGGGAGAGGTATCGGCAGACTTTGGAACTGAATTACTTTGGAAGATACAACGACTTGTATCGAAATGGAACAAGCATTGAAGATAGACTTAGCTTTACTGCTATTCGAGGTGACTGAATCACCGACTTCTAGAAATGTGAAACAACATTTAATAGTGTTGTAAATTTCATTCTTCTGAAGACAGCACTCACTTGTTTGTTCAAGGTTGCTTGGCAAGGAAAGCTTGGGATTTTTTTTAGTCAAAGATTGGGAATGGAGTTAAGGGGTACGAAGGCTTGTAAGGAGTTGCTTTTAAAATGGTTAAACTAAGCAATATATGCAAGAACCCAATGACCAGAAGTGATAGTTTCTACGGTTTGTTTTCCCTTTTGAAGAATTTGAAAAGAAATGAATTAATAGAAGGTGAATGGATGGTTGCTTTAGGAGTTCTCAATTCATAATCCTTTCAGTTTCAATCACTAGGTGGCTCCATGAAACTTCTTGTTTTTTTGTCTCTTGTATGTTTTTTGCGTGTTAAATGATTCGGGTGCACCAGACTTTATTCTATGAGTTGATGGCTTCTTGTATAGATTTTTTTGAGGGTTAACGCTTTTACGACCTCCCTCGTAGGTTTTATTTCTTTGAAAATTAATAAAATTATGATGGCCACTCCTCTACTGGGAGTAAATTTTGGGGTTTAAAAAAAATCATTTTACTAATTGTTCACATTTCAAAATAGTTGTAAACTATGATGTAGCGTGGATTGGTCCTTGTCATAATAGTTTAGTGTCCTTCAATTCTCAACTTATATCAAATGAAAGAATATTTAATTGCAGATTTTAGTTTAGTGTCTAAGATGTAGTTACGAAAAAACAGATGTAAAGTTAGAAGTATCTTAATATATTGTCTTTAAAACATTGTGGCCATGTTTGGTTCATTGCTCTAGGTCTCGTAACTCATTCTAGGTAAGAATGGGAAAGAATGAATAACATTAAAACGTTTAGTTACAAAATTCTTGCCATGGGCCTCCTTTTTAGAATAAAAATCAGCCCATGACACTAAAGCCAACCTATAGCATGAAAAATAATTGTTCCCCATGTACATTGCTCATTTTCATTCTTTAATGAATCTCTATGCTGATGGTTATAAATCATTGGCCTAGGTCTCCAAAACCGTCGGTACAGATGTTTATCGGCGGACTATCATAACAACTTATGCCAATGGACAATCAACCATTGACCATCTACCAGTAATTATTTATGCCAATGGTTTTGGAGATCTAGGCTGATGATTTATGAATACCAATAGAAATCTTTCTTGAAAAATGAAAATGAGCAATATATGACACAATTATATGATGTTTTATTATATTTTATGATTTTTTTAGTATATTATGTTTATTGAACATACCAATTTGATAAAATTGTTAGATATTTTGTACGTCTTTGTTTTATTATTTTGTTTTCAATTTTACAAATTTTAAATTTCATTTCTATTTAAAAGCTCCAAGCTCTGTTCTTCATTTGCACAATTGCCTACTCAACTCCACAATTAGTTTTAAATAGGTGCTAATTGCTTTTAAATTTTCTTTTATTTTCTCTTTGCAACTAAATGCAAAAGTTTTTCTAGCCTCTTTCTTTTTTTTTTGTTTTATATATTTTACATTATTGCTATGGGGTCCACATGGTTGGTTTGTGTTTTGTTGGTGCATGTCTTGCATGTTTCCACTATATATCTACTACTAATAAGTATTGTATATATACCTAAACTATTATTTTGGTTGATAAGAAAAGAATAAAATTAAAATTTGTAACCAAACATGTTCAAAATTTATTTTCATCCTTACCACTAAAAGAATTCATTTTTTAGAAGGCAGCATTTTTTTTTCATTTTGCCCATTTCTACCCATTTTTGTCCATTCTAGAATTTTATCATTGGAAATAATGAACAAGAATGAGATTTGAACCAAACATGGCCTATGTATTTCTATGTAAGTGATCACTAAGTTTACTATTGGATTGCAGACAAATTTATTCTCAAGATACAAAAGAGCCTCTTGTGAGAAACTACAACCAAATATTTTAATGAATCTTCAAAGAAACCTTTTATGAGATATTAATAATTCAAATTGAGAGAAATAGGGATTTACGTTTATGCTCATTTCTAATAAGACGTCTTAACTTAGACCCTTATTAGAAATTAAGGAGTCACTTTGAAATGTTTCTAAGAGTTTGTGAAGATGATCTTGTATAGTCACGAATTTTAATTACAGTTAATAGATTTAATAATTAATGACTATTAGACTTGTTCATGGTCTAATAGCCATTAACAAAATGCATTTAGGCTTGAGCCCGAGCCCAAATCTCATATAAAGCTCGAAGTCTAACTTGGAAATTGGGCAATAAGAATTTTTTACTCAACAACAAAATTAATTCATTTATATTGCATGTTCTCAAAACTCAAAAATATTAAAAGATCTCATATGGCTTGAGAAAAGAAAAGTGGATCAAGGAAAAAAATGCATTGTATATATTTTTATTATATAAAATATAATCGGGCTGGGCTTTTTTGAGAAACTCAAATCTAGCCCAAAAAACTCAGACCTAATGTTTTAGGCCCAAGCCCAAGCCCATGGGCCTAAAATCATGTTTAAGCTTGAGAAAGAACAACTTGGGCCAAATTGGCTTGTGCATCTATAAAGTACCTCATCTCTAAAGAATGGATCATTCCATGGGGAGTAAAGTGTGTCTCTAAAACATCTCATTACATCACATACATGCTCATTCACTGTGCATTGTGGGTCTATTAATAAGCGCAAGAGAAATCCTGTAATTTCCTAACGTGGCATAAGGTAAAAAAAGACTTTCTAATGGTAAAATTTGAATTTTGAAAAGTTATTTTTTTTTCAAAAGTAAAATTGCATGCATATATCTATACAATCAATCAAACAAACAACTATAAGATTAATCATATTTAGAAGTTTTTCTTTTAAACTGACATGACTTACATATTCACATGTGAAGTGGTCAAAACGAAGCCAAGATAAACTTGGGTAATAAATTTCTTTTGTCTACGTGTCAACGTGGAAAAAACTTTTGGTCCTTTTAAATTAAATTGTAGGTATAATCACTTCTAACGGTGGATAATGAATCCATGCCTCCTTGTTTTTGTTACAAATTTTGAATGCTTGATGAAGTGGCCTGAAGTGAAAAGGTGATTGTATCTACAATTTATAAAAGCCAAAGTTCTCTAAGACTTTGTATAAAGCCAAGACGCCCCGGACCCCCGGCTGAGTAATCATGCATGGTCCCTAGTTACCAAGATTACTTAATTCGATGATGTCCCGAGGCTTCTTTTTTTTTTCCTAACTTTTGGCTTCCTTTTACTAATTAGTAATGTATATGTACCTGAATTTGATGCAGAGGCATGAGAAAGACAAGTTATATGACACATCCCCAACTTTATCCCTTCTTATCCTTTGGGAGCGGTGTATTGAAACACTTTTGATTACCTTTTGCTTGAACAAGACTTGTCGTCCAGTCTATCCTACGGTAAACCCCTTTTAACGAATTAAGTAATATAATTTGTTCTTAACCTCCTTTAAAAACCCCAATTGGCTGCATTTGGCATTCGTTATTTTAAGGAATTATCTCTTTTTTTTCTGTTAAAAACTCAGTATTTATAAGGATATTTTAAATATAAAAAGGAAATAAGTCCTTAAAATAAAGAATGCCAAATGCAGCGTTAATGTTCCTCTCTTTGCCTTAAAAACTGTCACCTCTCTAATTATATTTTATATTTATATTTTAAATTACAGTACTTCCACTAGACCTGTTTATAGGCCAGGTAGCTTAATGGGTTGTAATGGTCTAGTTAATTCTATGTCAGGTTTGGGCAAAATTTTAAGCCCATAGGCTGAGCCCCAGGCTTTAAATAATGGGTCCAATTATTTTTTGGACCAGACTCAAGCTTTCCCAAATAAACCCAACCCAAGCTCGAGCCCAAATCGGATTCGATAATAGTATTTACATAATAAAATATATAATATACATACACATTATTATTTTTAATAATATATAACTAATATATTATAAAATATGTCCAAATCAAGCTTCACACTTTATATATTATAAAATATCTTAGCCTGATGGTCGGGCCTTATTTCCAACATCATGGATTTATCAAATTTTATAATTGGAGTATACTTAATTGTCCTTAAAAATTAAAATAATTACCAATATGAATTAACATCTCTAGTTGGTTGGGGTAGAAAACCAATTTGATATTTTTCCTGTATTCAGCACACATGAAAATTAAACTAGGACTGCAACTTGGGCAAGCCCAACCTGAGTCCAACTTGATCCTTAACCCAATCCAACCCACTTGAGTTAATATTCCTCCCGATTTTCCCTCCTTAAAACATGACTTCTCTTTTGAATTTGTCACGTCATTCTCTATGTTTAGTTTTCAAAGAAAAAATTCAGTATGCTTTGCAAGTTGTTTCTCTTAAAAGATGGAGTGACAAGTTCTATGGTGGAGTTTAATAACACTTTTCATACGTCTAAAGTTTGAAAACTTTGCTTTTTCGATGACAGTGGCGTTAGGGTTTAAGTCTCATTAGAGGATTTGAAACACAAATTCAGATCTGAATTGGTAAGACATGGTTTCATGTCTTACAAAATCAGACACATTTCAGATGTGATAAAATGACATAAATGCCCTCATTATTGTCATCTATTTAATAACAATAACAAATAATAATAATAATAATAATAATAATAATAATATGCTTATTGATGTGGATAATAATAATAATTTGTTTAATATTGTTTACTAATAATAATAAATCAATATTCTTATAAATATTTATTGTTACTTAGTAAATATTATTTATCTATTTAAGTAAATAAGAATATTAGTAATAATAGTATTATTATTATTATAAAATTATAAATACTATCATTTTAATTTAAATAAATAATAATATTTAGTATTGATTGTGCGCAATTTGGTTGCTCCTAGTTGGAGGGCAGCTCGGACGTCGGTTGCTTAGCTGGCCGGTCGAATTGCAAAAAGAGGAAAGCTTAGAGAACCCGGGGTGGCTTACACGGTGTGGGCACTCCGATGCTTAAGTTAGTACTCTCGTTAGGGTTGATGCCCTTAAGTAAGTAGTAAATTGCACATACCTTGTGTCGCTAGGGTTGAATGATAGAATGCTAGTAAGTAGTAAATTGCACATACCTTGTGTCGCTAGGGTTGATGCCCTTAAGTAAGTGAGTTGTCGTAGGTCTCACGAAACACCTCCGAGATCTTTGGCCCGCGTTGTTAGGAGTTTGTTCTGCACCAGGGGGTGGACTTCGTGCTAGCCGATAAGGCTTATCGAGTTTGTCCAATCTAGGTGGGATAAGGATAAGACCTACAGTCGTGCGGCGTGATCCCGAAGAGCTCGGAGATAGCTAGCTCACTTCTAAAAGGTAGCTACATGTCACATTGACAGATCGGGCCATCACGAGCCGCTCGGACCTTGGTCCTAGCCGAGGTGACCGAGGTACCCGTGGTGTTCTGGCATGCTGAGGTGGCAGGAAGTGCCGAGTCAACATCTAATTAGTAGATCGCTTCCACGTGTCCATTCATGAATAGGTCGGGCCAAATCTGAGTCAAAAGTGTTTGATTCTCATTACGAAAGGGAATCTTAGATTCAACGTCAATTGTTAGGGAACACTGTTAAGGTTTTGCCACGTGTCTTATGAGATATCTCAAGGACGAGTTTTCCTTTTGTTTGAGGATTTTCATAATACTTATATGCTACTTCCTTTTGTGACCCTCTTAAATCAGCATGGCACGAATGACATCACTACTTATCTCGCGTGCCTTCTTTAAGCCTACGGAGCATCTCGTCACGTGCATTGTTAGTGATGCACGTATTCCTTTTGCTTGTTTTTGACTTGCGATGAACTTGTATTCATCGCGGATGTGCGATGAGCTTAAGCTTCGCAGGTCTGTGCGGGTTCTGAGCTCATCGCAGGTCATTTTGGGTCAAGAGATCATCGCAGATGTGCGATGCAGTGAGTTATGGACTCATCGTAGGCATTTGTGTAGTATTGGTTTGACATTTTCTATGCTCTAATGGTCTAAGTGACCACCATGCACCTACAATAAGAATATTTCATAATATATTTATTAGTAATAATTAAAATATTTTTATTTATTATTAGTTAACAATAATAAGTAAATATTATTTTAAATTAAATAATAAAAAATCATTTATTTCAAAAGATATAATATTTGTTTATTAATAGAATACTATTTTTATTTAATATTGTTTTTTATTATTTATAATATTATCAAATAGTCTATTTCTAAGGGTTAAATAGTAAACTTCACAATTTCAGATGTTGATAAAGAATTGCTCCAACTCAAATGTTTTTATCTTTTTAGAACCTCTAAAATGCAAATAAGTATTTCTACTTCTTTTTCAGACCAAATAATATCTCTTTAACTTTTCAGATTTCAGATGTCAATATCAAATTTATCAAATGCAACCTAAGCTTGGAAAATCAGAGATTGGATCTTCTCCTCAAACTGCATGCTTCACGCTTACCTGACAGCATGTTTCAGCCATACATTGAGAATATCTTTCCATGAATAACAAAGTAGGGAGATGTTTCAAATGCACAACTAACTTGCTTTGAGGTAAGTGTGAGGCGTGCTCTATGCAGAGGAACAAATTCAAGCTCTTCCTGATTCCTGTCTTAATGGAGGTTAGGAGCAGGGATGGAGCCAGGGGAACCCGGGGGGCCATAAAATCTTCACTATTTCATGTATATTTTCCCCGTCCCACAAATCCCCATCCCAATATGAAAAAAATTCTGGGGTTTAGGGGGAGTTCACATCTGCTGCGACCATGGTCACATCACATGTAAGATATAACCCCAAATGAACTATACCGAGTCTCTCTCAAAACTAACTATTCGATGCCCATTTATAGACTTAAAACTCTTGGGGATGGACATATCCCAATATTTTATCGTACGTTTGAACACTAGAAAATAGAAAAGCTTACAGATTCATGAAGTTACGGTATCCACCTGTTTCATTAATAAGAAGAAATCAATTTCTTGAAACTGGAACGAACGAACGACAGTCCAATAAGCTAGGGATACTCCATTCACTACATTACACGACAGATATAGTAGTAACTAAGTACACAGGCGGCCGGAAGATAGAACACAGCTAGCTTGTTGCATGGATAGTCCTATTCTTGCATTGGCTCGTTTATCTATTCCTTATTTTATTACGTACTAGCTAGTACACATGATGATCAGGTAGAACTTGAATGGATCGATATGATGGTGCTATTCTTGACTCCTTGGTATCTTGATTCCCAGAGACTTGGCATACTCTTTGAGCTTGGCCACCTCATCCTTTAGTCCAATATCAATGACACCATTATGGTTCAGGTCGGCACGACCCAAAGCCCTACCTGCTCGCAAGCCAGAAAACCAGAACTTTTGTCCTTTGAGAACTTCCTGAAGCTCTTCCTTGCTGATGTGACCATCGCTGTTCGTGTCCACCGATTTGAGCCACTTCATGAAGTCGGCCTCATTCCCAATTGTGGGCGCCAACACACCATGCATGGCCATCTTGTATGGAGGATGAAGGGCAGCAGGCAGAGCGATCGAGTAAGTTTAATTCGATAACTCAGCTTCTGGTATGCCAAACAAGATTAACACATGCCTTTTTATAGACGTTCTTATTGAAATATTATTCTACCTTATCCTATTCCTGGTGACTGGGAAGCAGTAATATTGTTTTTGGAATCGGATCCCACAATGCTTCGTGCTTACACCACCAATGATTCTGCTCTTAATATATATTATTGTATAGCTGGCCGATGATGATGATCATAGACTAGTCAAGGCCAATCCGAAATAGAAGATTTGATTCTCCTTATAATATTAACAGTAGCTTTTTTGCTTATTCCCCAATGAATATAATGTGATGACAGTTAAGCCGATGGTTAGAATTTGTAGGATCAAATTATAGTTGGGGCATGAAATGGGGTTTTTGATATTTTGAATGTTTATAGATCTGTAGTGGAATTCAGAAATTTTCATTGGACCTATTCGTACTTTTCCAAATAATATTTGAACCATTGTTAAGAATATTTTAATTATTAATGCAGATCTACTTCCAGAAAACTAGTTCTTCCTTTAATTTTAACCATGTTAGAAGTTGCTGTTGGTCTGTCTGTTTAATTATCTTCTGTTTGGTTTGCGGGAATAGGGGTCTGGAATTGGAATCGGAATCGGAATGGGTTATTCCGATTCTAACTGTTTGGTTGGACAGAATCGGAATCCCATTCCTGTTCCTGCTGAAATGGCATTCCCCTATTTGAGGGAATGACCATTCCCTGCCCCTCTCTTGGGAATGAAATCCCATTCATGCTTATTTTAATTCTCATTCTCGTTCCTATCTGAACCAAACAGATTATGGGAATGAACCATTCCAATTCCGATTCCGAAGAATTTTAATTCCAATTCCGACTGAAAACCAAACAGATCCTTAGTAATTTATCATTTGTCTCCTTTCACGATCATTTGTATATTGTCTTTAATTTACCATGAATGCATAACTACTCTGTTATTTATTTTATTAATTAGCGATTAGCAATTAAGACCACTTAACATTGATGAATTCACATTGCAGGTATTTGCAGTGAAAGCATCTACAAATGAACTGCCAAACAAAGACAGCCAACTACCTTTAAAGGTGTCGTTTAGATTCCTTTTCATGACCGGCCGTAACTTCTCTGTTCAAGTGAGACGTAGAAAGTGGTTCTTTGTACGTCGTATAAATATTGATTTTTATGGGTAATTGTTTTGGTGACATATACTTCAATCCACCGTTAGAGGTTTGAAGCTCTACACAGGTTCATGTCCCGTATTTTAGGTTTTTAGTTTTTATTTGTACTATGAGAAAGTGTCACAGAGATGTATTTCTCTTGTGAAGACTTGATTATGGGAAGGAAGTACTCTTCTTCTGAATACAATTTTTATTGGCATAACTTTTGGGTTTTATCATTGCTAACGGATTGGATGGAATTTAAATAGGGGTATATTCCAATCTGAATTCAGTAATGCGAATCATATATCTTGTTCGATCTGATAATTCAGTGGATCTCATAAAGATTAATTCAAATTCGAAACCGTTAAGGATGTTGGATATTTGAATTTGATTCGATCAAATTTGATTACCCATAGGTTTGTAAAATTTAATAAATTATTAACATGAAAAAAATAAATCCTACTTTTCAATTCTATCCAATTCAAAATTCCAATTAGAAGATATCCAAATCTGACAAAATTAGGATCAGATTCGAATTTGAATTAATCATGATCCAGTCCATTTACACTCTTACATACTGATCATACTTCCATACAATACTAGCTTAGTAAGTAAGGTTGCTACTTTTTAATTTAACTTGAGTTTCATGAAATTTCACTTTATAAGATCTAAATTGATCAAGTCAACTAGTGTCAAGTGAAATCTCAAATTTTAAATTGAAAATTGGTGTTTCCAGACATAATTTTGTCCAAATATAATAAAATTAGGCAAAATCCACAAAACTATTCATCCTAGACATAATTTAAAAGACTCTATCTATCTATCTATCGATATAGAAAAGTAATGTAATATATATCAGTAATAGATAATTAATATTGCATTCAAATAAAAAAAATTTAAATTTCATTTTATTCGTATTGAAGAAATATTATGCAATTACAAACCTTAATAAGGTTTAATAAGTCATGGCGTTACTATTAATGTTTTCATCATTATTCTATATTTAATCAACATTTTTTTTTGTAATTTATATAAATCTAATATGTGTACCTGATGTTTTTCCTTGGTAAAATGTGAATGCAAATATGCACTATTGATTTCTTTATAATAAGAGCAGAAGTTCACAAATTAGACACTGAAGTCATAGAAAACTGGAGAAATATATATATACATATATGCATGCATTAGAAAAAGGAACAAAAACAATATAATATATATATAGATATATTATTCCTTTTGGTAACCAACAATAAATATATTTTTTATAAAAGATATGGAATTTTAAGAGAACACAGCAGTTCTTACTTGCCATTTCCGTGGAAATTTTGATGGATTCGTTGAGATATAAACCTTTTTTCTTATTATTCTTGACAATGACAAGTCTGTAGATTGCCACCCAAGAACGTGTTCCTCATCCAAATTACTTTTGCTTGAAGAGCTAAGACAGAATTTTTTCAGTGGTCTTTTCTTGTTGAAAGTGTATACCATGCCTTGACCATGGCCCTTGGTAGGCCTTGTTTCTACTCTCTCTCTCTCTCTCTCTTTCATTCCCCATATCTTGGCCTCTTTGATTTAAGGCTATCTGGAATATATCAGGGTCGTTTGCTCAGTCGGAATCAGAATTAAAATGGTATATTCTCATAATCTGTTTAGTTTAGACAGGAAACAGAATGAGAATTGAAATAAGCTAAAATGAAATTTCATTTCTATAAAGAAGAAGAGAAAATGGCAATTCCCTCAAATGAGAGAATGTCATTCTACTAAGAATAGAAATGGGATTCCAATTCCATCCAACCAAATAGTTGAAAATTCCAATTCTGATTCTAAACCCTTATTCTTGCAAACTAAACGGACCCTCATCAGTAGATAGACTGGAACCCATAATCTGCAACTTGTCCCACTATCAAGATGAGAAGCTCTCCACCATCCAACTGGTTATAATCATATGTAAAATTTGATGACAACTACTGGTCCAGTTATTATAAGGCTGCAGTCACAAGTCACAACTTTTCATTTCTCTGATTGATTAGGAGTTTAGGACCCATATCCCATGTGCATGGATTCTTTTTATGGGTGGAGTAGGAAAGTAGACAGGGAATCAAAACCGGCACCACCCTTTATTTTTGTACATTTTGAATAGAAGAAAACGAGGTTACAAAACAAGTGGGACAGCCCTGCCCAACAGTTTTGTCTTCCCTCCTTAAGTTTGGGATGAAAACATCATTCGAAGGACTCAACTGATGGACAAATAATTAGATTGAAAATCAGCTTGAGAATAAATAAATAAATAATTGCTGGTTAAGTGCCCATCAATGGCATATTTTAATTAAAGGACGCTTGCATCCAAATTTCAAAGATACTCTCCCCCGAAATGTATCTAACTATCTATGGTTAAAGTCTGTTAATGTACATATTATGTTAAGTCACAAAGGGCAGCGAGTTCGGCTCAAGGTGGTGACTCAAATAACTGTGTCTCTGTGAGTAGGTAGAGTAAAACTTCTAATGCAGCTGCTGTGGTGTGGGTATAATTATCAGAGAGATGATGCAGGAAAAGGAAGTGGCCGGGCTTTATGCGAAAATATGTCTCAAACCAAATGGGAGGATACAAAGCTAATAGAGTGGAATACATACATGCTACAACTCCAATTCCCATCACCCAATTTTTCCCATTATCTTATTCATCAATATATATTTGCTCCCATTATCTTGGTCTTGCAAGGTGCAGACATGAAATGGACGTATATACCTTTGTCATTTTTTTTCTTATTTTGCCACAAAATGATAGCTAGTTGGTAAGGTCTCCTGCTGGTTGTAACAGCAACTTGAGATTGAATCTCGTCTGCACCTGGGTTTCTGTTGGGACTGCAAATCAGCTATAAACAAGAACTCTACCCATACCTACCCACAAAACACTCCCTCCATGCATTGGGAACATCTCCCCAAGCATAATAACATGTAAAAGCATGAGATGTTTCTGATCATGTGTGGCTGCGATCTCATGTGGATAAGTGTGAATAGCATCGTTGTGAGTAGGAGATCTGGACTCCTTTGTGAGAGGGGGGTATGTGCTAAGGCCATTGTCCTCCAACAGCTAGTGTTTTTCTCCAATTATGGATATCAACCTCCTATGGTATGTGTGTCTTATCATACTTCATAAGACACCACATACCATAGGAGGTTGATATCCATAATTGGAGAAAAACTCTAGCTGTTGGAGGACAATGGCCTTAGGCTTTTGAGAATGTTCTTGAACATTAATCCATTCACGCCCATATTTAAGTTTCTAGTCAAAAGAAAATAGGGGAAATTACTCTCTTACCCCACTCTCTTGGTAACTCGTCATGTCCACCAACAGTCTGGCCCCAAACAGCCAAAGCTTTTCCCCATCAAATAAAGTTTCAAGTGGGCTTCACTAAGGCTACAACTTGGAAGTTGACATGACCGGGGCTAACCTTCTATAGAATATTTACCCCATGCATGTATACACATTATATATTTATGTTATGAATATGTCACTCTAAAGCCATGTAAGTGTTTAAAAACAAGTGTTTATTCGAATAAACACTTATTTGTATTTGGCACCCAGCTTTTCAATCGCTTCTTTTTTTTTTAAATAAGCACTTATTTTATATTGGGTGTTTGGCAGTCTTTTCTCTAATAAGTATTTGTGACTATTTTGTCCTTCATTTTCTTTCAAATTTTCATATATATCATTTGAATTTACTTTTAATAAATTAGTACTTTTATAAAAACACTTTTATGAAAGTACTTTTATAAAAACACTTTTATGAAAGTGCTATTATAAAAACACTTTTATAAAATCACTTTTATAAAATCACTTTTATAAAAGTACTTTTATAAAAAGCATTTTACAAAAGCACTTTTATGAAAGCATTTTTAAAAATATACTTTTATGAAAGTATTTTTATGAAAGCACTTTTATGAAAATACTTTTATGAAAGCACTTTTGTAAAAGTGTTTTCATAAAAGTACTTTCTTAAAAATACTTTCAAAAAAGTGCTTTTGTAAAAATGCTTTCATAAAAGTACTTTTATAAAGTGCTTTCATAAAAGTAGTTTTATAAAATTCTACTAGGGATAATTTTATAAGTTATATTTTAAAATTCATCTAGGGATAATTTTGGAAGAAAAAATTAAAAATAAGTATTTAAAAAAGCTAGAAATTTGGGGTTAAAAAAGAAGCCCTTATTTTTAAAATAAGCACTTATTTCGGGCTTATTTCCAAATACCAATAAGCACTTATTGTTAAACACTCCCAAACATGACCTAAAATATATTTTTAGTATATATTATACTAAATTACATTAGTATGACTTTTATTTTATTCTATTTTTTACTTGGACTATAAAGACCAACACAGGCTGTGTTTCGGGTTTAGCTTGGGACTTGGGATGCAAAACTCGGACTTTGGCCTTAGGTTGGGCTGGCCCCTAGCCAGAGTTTAAATTTGAGATTTAAGTCTAGGATGAGCCCAACCCAACCATGTTGCAGCCCTAAGCTTCATGGTCTGTTTCATCATGTTATGAATCCGTCCATGAAATAAAGCCATCGTGACTAGTGTAGTAGTGTCTAGTGTCTACCCGTATCAGTGACTAACTCTCACCTAGTCATAGTCGACGCCTCCTACTGACTAATTAAGAGTAGGGGTGGCAAATGGGTGGGTTGGGTTGGTCAATACCTCCCACTGACTAATTAGAGGTGTTGATTGGACTAGATTTGTTCTAATCCGATCCAGTCCAATGTGAATCCATTACAAATGGATTAGGTCCAATCCAATCTAATGAATAATTTGGATCATTTTGGATCGGTCCAATTCAATGTTCAGACCATTCAATTTGTTCAAAATTCATTTTAAATTAGATTGGTTTCAACACAAATCCGGTTTATTGACACCTATATTCTTATCTTATATCAATGGACTGGATATTGGCTTAATCCAACTAAATCCAATATAAATTTATTACGGATGGACCAGGTCCAGTCCAATTTAATAAATATTTTGGACTGGATCAGTCCACCTACTATGTCTTTTTGGTCCGTCCAATCCGTCCAACTTGATTTTGGACTGGACAGGCGGTCCATTGACACCCTTATGACTAATTAAGAGTAGGGTTGGCAAATGGATGGATTGGATTGGATTGCGTGAGGGTTGAGTATCAATCCACCCATATTGACACACTAATGACTACCCATTTGCCACCCATGGGTCAGAGTGGGTTGTAATGGGTCACAACCCATTCTGACACTGACCCACCCCATTTAGAGAAAACACAGGAAAATGCAAATAATTTGCAAAAACAAAAATTATTAAAAATAGATATTGTAGAAAATTTGCAGAAAAATATAAAACTGTTGAAGATCACAACATAAATTATCAAAAACTATAAAAAAAATAGAAAAACACAGAAATTACAAATAAATAACAAAAAAATCAGGAAATGTATAAATTGCAGAAAACAGAAATTGCAAAAAAAAAAGAAATTATATAAACAGTGGAAATTATAGAAAAACACTAAAATGCAAAAAAAAAACAATGGAAAATATGAAAAAATAAGAAAACAGAGAATTGCATAAAAAGAGAATATAGAAAAGCAAAATTAATTGAAATAAATAAAAAATACAAGAAAGTGTAACACTGTAGAGAAAACAAAAAAAAATAGTAAAATGTAGGAAAATTACAGAAATTAATAGAAATTTTCAAAAAAAAAATGCAGAAAACATCAAGAAATTCCAAAAAAAAAGTCTACCGTTGACAAGGTTTCATATGTAAGAAAATTAGAAAAGAACACAATAAAACATTCCAAATAAATTCATCTCAATAAAATTTAAATATGATCCTTGAAAAATTTCAGGAGAATAGAGTTCAAATCAAACCCTCACAACGTCCTACAGCACATCACTGCCGTGTATTGGGAACATCTCCCGATGATGACATCATCATTCTGATATTATCATTGAGAGATGTTCCCAATACACAGTGGGGATGTGCTGTGGGACATTGTGGGGGCTGATATCAGTGTGCGGAAGAATGTGGCTACTAGCACCCAATAAAGAAAAGAAAAATATGTCATACTAATTCCAAAGTTTCCAAAATAAAATTAAACAAGCTTTACACAGAACCTCGAAAGTCTAACAAAGAATTCAAATTTTGAATTTTCTCCATTGCAAGTTAATACGGTCACTCTATCACACTGTCTATCAAATTTCAGATCTATACTGTCACTCTATCAGAAGAAAAAGCAAAGACTCAAAATATATTGAAGATTTTACGTATCATTCCAGGACCCCTTCGATACAGCGTAACAGGGGTCTGACTAGTTTGGGGGGTGGAGGAGCCCTAAACCGACCCCCCTGAACCAGTTGCGAAAAAAAAATTAAAAAAAAAATGTACAAAATGCAGTATCAATTCGCACAATACACCCCTACCGGCATATCGGGCAAATCGATAAATCAAACCTTAGTCATCGCCCATCACTACAATGGTGGAGAAAACACAAAGCCCTTTGGCCTTATTTTGCCATGGCGGTAATAGCAAAGACCAAGACCCAATCTCTCCTTCCCTTAGTTGTGTAAAATTAGTATGGCATTCCGTAAGTTCTCTTCTTTCCCCTCATAGAATCCGTCAGTCGTTGGCCATCACTGCGTCTCCCAACTCTCTGTTTCTGTCTATGCAAACCCTCAAGCGTTTTCCTCATTTGAACCTTAATCCTAAATGTTATGATCCAATAGGTACCCTCAACACACCCCCTCCTCTGACCCTAATGGGTAACTGTACCCATATTGACCCACCATTGGAATGGGTGGGTATAGATGGAATTTTCAAATGGGTGGGTCACATGGGTTGGGGTCAAAATTGCCAACCCAAATTAAGAATATGGCTTATTCTCTTCCACGTCGAGGGCAAAGGAAAAACTGAGTTCAGTAGTTTTCTGAAAAAACTTTCGTACAAGCAGGTGATAAGATATTTTAAAGCCATGAATGGAAGCCATTTTACTGTATTTGGCTATTTGCCTTATCTCAGACCTTTTTTTTTATGGAAAGAAAAATACTTTTGCCATGCATCATGACATAATGAGAGATCATAAACGGATGGAATAGGAGGAAAAGAATAATAACAAAAATTGCATTACACAATCGTGGCAGACGAGGGAGATCATAAAAAAAATGAACTTAAAATTTTAAGGAAAATCGAGATTTTAACTAAAATACTTGTGTATATCTTTGTCAGGGAGGTTTCCCATTGTCTAAGTCCTCCATAACCTCAATGTCTTTGCGGGCTGTAATTTTCTGCACATATCCTGCATAGAGGACAGTACAATTTAAACCCTAATCACAAGATTTGTTAACAAATAACTTATACTATAGAAAAACAAATCTCTACTAATATTAAGTTAGGTATCAAAATCCACAGACAGATATATCAAATAGACTAGAACATAATAAGAAACTAATATGCGGTAGCTAGCAAATTTTTCATATTCATCTATTATTTAGCCACTTGTGGAGTCAACTACCCATGAGGATCAGTTGCCTCTTAAGCAAGTTGATGCACTGGGAAATCAACTCTCCTTAGGCTTAGATTGGTTGCAGTGTAAATTTCATTTGCATTAGCCTAAACGCTAGGAGTACAAATAGGCTGTTTGTAAATTGTGGTTTACTGTTGCTTCAGATTTGACTGTCTTAGTTGTTTGAGAAGTAAAATAGGTAGTAGAATGATGTTATTCCCACCTTACATGAAAAAGAATGGAGGAAGGAGGGTTATTTTTCTAGGAGATAGATATGTTCCCCACTTTACATGAATGAGAATTGAAGTAGGTGGAAGGCGGTCTAAATTTTGTAACAGTTTTTAAGATGCAAAATTTGCAATTCCAATGAGTGCAAATATGACAAAAGTACAAATTTTGAATCAGATAAGAGTGCAAACATTATTGCAAACATTATTGCAAACAGATGCAAACCTTAACTGGGTGCAAATTTTTTATCTGGTTCAGATTTGCATTGCAAACGAAGGGAGCTTAATAGGTGAGAACCAGGCTGCAAAATTGTCATTCCTTTCACTCACCAAGTGGATAATCAAGAGCCTCTCATCTCCCTCCATAGGTTGATATTAAAGTAATTTGTTCATCATCCTGGCTACAGAAAGATTTAGGATCCTGTGACCCACCATATCAAAATCTTTGGAACCAAGTAGTAAAGGTGAATAAGAAATATCAACAATGCATATCAAGAGCATTCCACAGGAGTCAGCAGAATTTATAACGGGTTGTATTTCATATCTTGGCTCACAGAGCTCCTATGCCCATGAGTGCAATTTCTGCCCCTACTTGTTTAAAATAAAATAAATGAGGATAAAAGCTGAAGAAATAAGCACAATGTTCAGATCTTTATTCATCCATACTCTCTCAAGCTGAAATGCAGAGCTGGGAAACAAAAGTTGATTAAATTGATATTGTTTATTGCCTCCTTTTATATGCATTCTATTAGTAAGCCATAGATTAAGGTTAGGATCCAGGGGCCATTACTTGGTGTAATGGTAAAATCTTGGGCTGTCAAGTGAGAGAACAAAAGGTTCAAGTCTGAGAGATGCCACTTTGTGCAAGAAAATGCCAAAGGCTAGGATTGTCTCCAGTCCATCTCTCCCAAGACACCAGATAGCTGGGACCAACATTGGGTAATGGCCTTTAGATTTAGGTAAGGATCCCCTAGGATACATCTCTAAGAGCAAAACTCCAGGTCAGGCTCACTAATCCTTCCATTCCCTTTGTATATATCACAAAATATAACCAAATAGCATAAAAAACTTGAACCCACCCATCAAGGAGACTATTTTTCCAATGGAAATCCTGTCTAATCTCATATGAACCTTCTCCAGAAGGTCAAACCTGATATGCAGGGGCTTGTCAGGAGACTCCAGTGAAGAATAAAGGACCAACAAGAAATTCCCCCTCAATAATCATAACTGGTTAAACTCCTTCCTGACCAAGGCCCGCAAGACAAGAAAAAAAACTATTATGGGTCCTAAGGGCGTGTTCATTTTTCGGTAAATGGAGGGGAAAGTTGGCCAACTTTCCTGTGTTCATTTTTCAGTAAAGGTGGGTTCCATGGTAAATGAAGTTTCCCTTCCCAGTTGGGTAAGTAGCTTTCCCACCTCGGGCGGGGGGAAATGCTAAAACTAACTAGCTTGACAAAATTGCCCATTAAACAGGCTTTAAAAACAAAAGGATGAAAGGATAAAAATGGTAACACAAAAAACTTACCTGGGCCGAAAGAACACAGGTAAATGCACTTACCTATACCACTTACCTGGGAAACACTTACCTAGGTAAGTAAGTGCATTATTTACCCGGGTCAATAACTTACCCAAAAATAAATATTGCCTAAAATAAGCCTAAGGTACATCCCAAAAATCTAAGTCAAATGGGACATCTCTTTGACCCTTGTTTACTTGAAAATGATTTAACAAATAAAAAGAAACATTGCTCAGGGGCATTTAAATGAACAGAAGAGTGTGGAGCTGATCTAGACAAGAGAAGCATTAAATGTTGTTAATGCAGAGGGATCCCCATGAGTAGCTTATTAGGCTGTCATGAAACCACATTCATAATCTTCGTCAGTCTTCTTATCATAGTCATCATCTTCGTTAGCTGACTTGCAACAGAAAAGAATCAATCATAAACCTATCTCCACAACCTAAATAAGGTTATTTTTGGCCTCACCTTTGTCTTTTAATAAGAGGGTCTATTGATTTGCAAAATGGTAAAACCCCAGGCTAACAAACATTGCTTCAAATCTCAGAGCAAACACTTCATTCAAACAATACTGGATATTGATATTAAGTCTGTACCCAGTCCACCACCTCCCAAGCATAGTTTTCAAGGCATCTAGGCGATTCAGGGTGACACTAGGGCACCTAGTCACCTAGGCAGGCACCTAGGCGATAAGAATTTTATAATATAAAGAACTAGCTTTAAGCTACTTCCCTAGTTTTAAATACCATTCAGCATGTATATTAATTGAAAAAATAGCAATTCTCTTATTAAGAACATTAAATTTCCTCTAAAAATGTGGCAAATTATCACATCTAAAAGATAAAAATCTTTTACATATATTAATTTCATTATTTTCAAAAATAATACAACTATAATAAGTATTTAATAGGGCAACTTCATATCAATTAGCAGCTAAAGAAGGTTATTAACTTTATATGATAAATTTACAAGATGGAAAGTAAATTAGCAAAAACAAGGATGGAATTTCTGTTTTATTTAATTAGAGAGAGAGAATAGGAAAAAAAACTCTTTATACTTCTATTCTTTCTTTCCTCTTTCTTTTTTTCTTTCTTTCTTTCTTTTTCTCTCCTACAAAACCCTTTGATCTTTTAAATTTCAATAGTAAAACATTAAAACAAAGTATAAATGATATATATAGTATATAATAAAATGTATTAACACACATATTAATAAGATACAGCAATATAAATGATATTATATAAAGCGGCCACCTTGTCATTTTTATCGCCTATGAGGGCACTTAGTTACCTAAGGGGCACATAGTTGCTATAAGTCAAGGCATTTGGGTGAAGAGCCTAGTTGCCCAGGCAACACCTTGACAACTATGCTCTCAAGACCCCAGATATGCAGGACCATCATTGGATAATGGGCCCCTTTTTGCTCTTAAAACCTCTGAATACACCAAGTCACACCCCACATTCATGCATTCATGGGTTTTCAACTCTACATTTCAAATAGCTAAGCCATCAGGCGATACCCCTAAGCTCCTAAATTTAACCAAGAGTAAATTGTGCCCATGGAAGAGGTTCTGGTCCCAGCTACAAGGAAGTGAAGAACCCATCCCTAATTGTGGAAATCTGGAATTGCTTCATAATAAATCAATTGTACAGACCAAGTAAACTAATCTTATCAGTGTTCAAGAAACCGGACCAGACTGGCCAATCAGACTGGTTGAACCATGACCTGGGGCCTTGGTCGGTTTGGTCACATCCCAAAAATCATATTTGCTAAAAACCCAGTGGAAACCAACTGACTGTCCAATTTAACCGGAAAACTGGTGAACCGGTCCCGGTTTCATGAAACCACCCAGGTCCTTAAATAATTGAAATTTTAAAACATGTTTAATAAGACTATTTTCATATATTGCTCAATTACCACTATTCCACCTCTTTTCCTGTGTTAATTAATGACTCTTTGTTGTACTTATTACTTTATTATACATGTATTTTATAGAAAATGTATATTAAGAGATTTGAACTCTAGTCATTTGATTTAAAAATTAAGAAACTTGCCATCCATCCACCATATTTAAGTATATTAAAAGTTGTAAAATATATTATATATAGTATTTATATAATTCATAGTATATATGTGTGTGTGTATGCGACATCATCACGGTTCAACCTCCGATTTGACCCTGGTTGAACCTCTGACCCGTGAACCTCTCCCTTCTCTGGTTCTATGCCCGTTTCAGTTCTCTAAACACTGAACCTAATAGTAGTTATATATGAAATATCTTGAGTGGAACTTTTATGTTGTTTAATATATAAGCAGACCAGTAGTCTATCATTTGCCCAATATTCTGCTTGGTAATACATAGCCATTTTATAGCAGTCCAATAAAACATTTTCTTAGTTTAATGGTGCGTGTCAATTGTATAACATTTGTTATGTACATCACCAATTTATCAACTCAATTAAAGTTCAGTTGGAGAAATACCTCTTCTATCTCAGCCTCTTTTTGAATAATTGAGCCAAGATGTCAAAAATGGTTGCTTTAAGAAATCTTTTGTTCATATATTACTATCAAAAAGAACGGAATCTTTTGATCACATATCGTAACAACTTTTGCATATCCATTCCTATATCTCATATGCAAGTGCAGTCCATATATTCTCAGTTCAGCACATTTCAAAACCATTGAAATATAAAATAAAAATTAGTTTTCACCCTCATGGGAAATTCCAAGAATTTATCATGTCAGTTGATAAGTCTATCTAAAGTTTCCAGATGAAGCCCCATATGATACCCAAAGTGTACCAGAGACAACAGTAAGATGGTTTCATAATGTTTAGTTTAAGTGTTTCTAAGCAGTTTCACTCCAAAACAATGTCTCTTCAAATCAAAAGGTGGATTACCCGTAAAAGTGCAGAAGAATTATAAATAGAAGTTCTGACATTCCACAGCTTCTACACCTGAAGGCTTGAAGTAATACTAGAACCAATCTACCTAAAGCTAGATGCTTTGAAGATTTTCTTTGACCCATTAATATCAAGCTCTACGTTTTGTGAACGCGGATTCCAAATCTGGACTATGACATTCAAAATCGATCAGAGAATAGTTCTACTCATTTTGCCCAAACTTGTAACCTAACACCAAAGGATAATTCATCAAAAAAAAAAAAAAAAAAAAAGCTAGCACCAAAGGATAGTAACCAAACATTCAGTCATTCACTAGTACAGAGCACCCAAACTGATGGAAGAAACAATTTAATCAAAATTTTGAAAATATATTACTCCTTGTTGCCAAACAGAGGAAAAAAGACACAGAAGTAGTGGAATTTGTAATTATTTTTCGTCCGGGTGAATGAGTTTTTCTAATTTTTAATTTTATCAGCGCTGCAGTTTAAGCAAAAGAAGCAGAATTTGTTCGAAAGCACCCAAAGAGCAAGTACAGTACAGTAGAGAAGAAGAATACCAATTCCAAGGCAAGGGATGCATTTGCAGATAATCTCCTTTCCTCTTTTGCTATAATAACTGACCAAACCGGTACCTTGGCAACTTCTACATTTTCCAGTCCACTCATAAACGACTTCTTTACAGTCCTAAGCTCAGAAAAAAGAGGCCGTCAAATTCATTGAAAGAAATAAAGCATGAATCAATGTGCTATTGGCTTCTAAACCGGTGAAATTCAAGAAAGATGAAATGGAAGGTAGACAATTACCTGAACTTGGGGGTCGCACTGGAGGCGACGATCTATCTCCTCCGGGGGTGCCGGAGAAGAATCTGGATAAGTCATGGGAAGGGGAAGGGCATCGTCATCATCTGCCAGGTAGCTCTCCCTGTCGCGTGACCATCTCTTCTCTCTGGCATTGACCCTAGTAGTGTTTGCAGGGGGGCTCCGCCTCAACCCATCCACGCCACTTGTGTCCGAGTCTTGACCGAGACGGAGTCCGACGCCATTAGATGTATCGATCACTCCCGGGACTTGGAACCAGCGAGAAGAGGTGGGACCTACAGGAGGGTCTGCGGCGCGACAACGGACCCTATGAGACAAGGAAAGCTTGGGAGAAGAGCGAAATGAGGAATTGGAGGGAAAGAAGCGGAGGTTAAGGTTCGTCAGCAACATTCGCTAATTGTAGATATTGAGACTTCGACAGACAAACAGAAGGACCATCCTCTTCTTCTCCTTCTTCTTCTTCTTCTTCTTGGATTGTTTTTCTTCTTTGAAACGGAAACAACAGAAACAGGAAATGCTTTGTTTTCCATTTTATCTTCTGCATTTGTTAGTTATATTTGGATATACTCGAAGCAACAATGGAAAACTGGGGCTTTTTCAGAGGGAGATCTCCCGTACTTGTTGGGAACATCATCGCACAACATGTACATCTCAGCGTGAATTGAGAACATCTCCCGTACTTGTCATCAGGAGACGTTTTTAATATATGGTTGGGATGTGCAGTTGGGCGCAGATGTTAATTCTTCCACACGCACAAAAAGGACAAGTTTGGCATTAAAAACGTTGGTGTCAAGTCGGTGGTGCAGGGGGGGCGCGGCCAAACCGTTGCCTAGCTCTTTTCCGCAGCACCAGCGCAGCAGTCTTGGTTTGGTATTTGTTAATGGGTGGGCGCAAAGACATGGGCGTGCATCCCCCCGTCCACAGTCCACACTCACACACCAGTGGTTGTGGTAGTGGATACCGCCATACCTGATGGAATTATCAATTAGAATGTGCGCCGTGCGCCAATAGCCAAACGAGTCAGTGACGGGCCGATATTGGTTTTGGTTCCTGAAAAAGTCATCCCAGAACCGTTTTGTGGGAACGGAGATTATAATAACCAAACCAAATATATAATCCTGGATCCCAAGCCCTACACTATTCTTTTATTTTAAGGAAAAGATCCACCCTAAAATATTATTTATTAATAATTATAAAAGAAGTAGGGGAATTCTCTTAAATTACCCCTAAGAAATGACAACTAAACTAATTCAATCCCTGTTCTTAGTATTCCATCAAAATCCGTCTTAATCTATTCACATGCCACACCATATGATTCTTATATTTTGGGAAAATGATATTAATAACCTTTTATGGTCAAAAATGCCCCTTCAGTTTAGCTTCATGGACATTGGTGTATAACCAATGATAACAAGAGTTGAGCTTGGTCCTGGTTTTGTTTGTTCCCAGGCCAATGACGACCAGAGGTATCTCACCTCGATTATGAACTTCAAGCTCGGTGAACAAAGGAGGCCGATGGCTACCGACGTCAGCGAAGGTGAACCAAGGAGTCAGAGTGCTACCCCAAAGTCACCCACCGGCAGCCATCGATGGACGGGAAAAACATTTACAAGTAAAACGATTTAGACTGATGTTGCTCTGCACCAGATCGATGAAAGGTTTAAGTGCCCAACCACTCTTACCACCCCCCAGCCTATCCACCTTGTGCCTACATACACCCGCCTAGCCACCCCGCACCTCCAAGATGGCCCCCAGCCCGCCTAACCACCCCCCAGCCCATGTAACTACCTCACACCCCCAAGCCACCCACCCAGCTGTCACGGGGCTGGTTGGCAATGCCCCGTGCGGCACTCGAGTGGGTCGAGTTAGTCTACGAAACAATAGAAGTGGCAATAAAGACAACAACGAGGCACACAAATTAGTAAAAAGGCACTTTATATTGCATGGAAAGTGGCAAGCACAAGCACATAATTTAGTGTCGAGGGGATCGCGTGCTTAACCTTTACATGTCTTAGTTCCACTCAACTATCTACCTCCCCTCAATGAGCAGCTTAAGCTTTTGGGGGAGTGACAAAAGATTACATTGCATCCTTAGAAAATCATACTACTATTTACAATAAATGCCATTGGTAAAACCCCCCTTACAAAAAGAGTACAACAGCCCACCCAAGACACATACACCGACACACTGATGGCACCTCGTTAAGCTTCACCTGTGACAATCTGCCCCACCCAATTCGATCTACGTCCTCGGAGATCGCTGCTTCAGGTACTCCTCAACTTTGTCAGCAAAAGGCAAAAGGTCTTCAACAAGCTCCCAACTCTTTTCTTCACCAGGTATTCTCTCTAGGGAGTCTGGGTAGAAGGGGAGGTCCTATGGCCATAGATGAGAACTACTTTGCCGGTTTTTGGTGGTCGGAAAGTTGACGGAGGTCGATGGGATTGGTTTTGGGTGTCGGCATGATAAGGTTTCAATTGACTGACATGGAAAACTAGGTGGACTTTTATCCATGAGAGTAGCTTGAGACAGTAAGCGGTTTGTCCTATTCAGGATACAATCTCGCAAGGCCCTTCGTATTTCCTTACGAGACCAAGGTGAATTCTCCTAAAATGTTGAAGATTGTTAAGGAGGAGCTTGAACAATACTAGGTCGCCTAATTGGAAGGGATCAGGTCGTCTACCTTGGTCAGCCCATTTCTTCATTCTTCAGAAGGCTCTCTCTAGGGAAGCTCGGGTAAGGTCAAGGTTTTCTTTCCAGTCCCTGATGAAGGTGAATGCTTTTGGACTTCTTCCCTGGTACTTGACTGCAACTGTGTGTGGGCACTATTGCAACTGGCCAGTGATGACTTCAAATGGACTCTTGTTCATTGTCGAGGTCTTCTATGCATTGTAGGAGAACTGTGTGATGTCCAGGAGGTGAACCCAATTCTTCTGTGTGGCGGAGACGAAGTGCCAGAGATATTCTTCCAAAAGGGAGTTTGTTCTCTTTGTCTGTCCATCTGACTCTAGGTGGCTGCTATTGGAGAAGTTCAACTGCGAACCCACGAGCTTGAAGAGTTATGTCCAAAAGGCGCTGGTGAAGCGGGGATCACGATTACTGACAATGTTCTATGGTACGCCCCAATACTTGACAACATGCCTGAAAAATAAGTATGTTGTCTCCTCGGCGGGCATGACTTGGGTGTAGGAATGAAAGTTGCATACTTAGAGAATCCATCAATTACCACTAGAATGGAAGCATAGTCTCTGACCTTGGGCAAGCCGCTAATGAAGTCCATAGAAACACTCTCCCAAGGGCACATATGGATAGGCAATGGCTGAAGTAATCCCATGGGTTTCTGGTGATCAGGCTTGTCCTGTTGATAAGCAAGTCCTAGTGTACTCTCTCACATCATCCTCCATGTGAGGCCAATAATTAGTGATGAAGGAAGATTTGGCCCGACCTCTCTATTACGTGACACGTGGCAGAAACAATAGCTCGGCAAAAGGGGCCAAGCCTAGGCGGGAACAAGGGAACACGAGCGGATTGAACTCCCTACCAGGGGCCCGAACTCACCCTTTGTAATAGCTCGGGATATACCTCGCCGAACTGACCCACTTTGTAATAGCTCGGGATACACTTCACCGAACTAACCCACTTTGTAACAGCTCGGGATACACTCGCCGAACTGGCCAATTTTGTAACAGTTCGGGATACACCTCACCGAACTGACCTGCCCTATAGATACCTCCGAGCTCAAGACTTCGCCTCGCTCAGCACTTCGCATCACCTTCTGGGCACCAAAACCAAACAAGTCGTACCATGCCTGACACTAAGGAAGCCCATGCCCGAGGGCGCCGCGCCTGACTGACTTGGGATCTGACGTTTGGTGGCAGCACTCTAAACGGCCACCTGCCTCCGCCACTGACACCGCCATCTCCAGTTAGAAAGACGGTTAGGCAGTGACGGTTCTGTCTCAGTAGAAAGGACGACGGCCGAATTGACAAGCACAAGGGTAATCATACCCGACCTGACAAGGGCCTCGGGACGAGTGCACGAAATGATTATAAGAGCCCCCTACCCCCCGACAAACTAGGTATGCAAACTTTGCGCTATCTGGTATTACCTTGCTTTTGAAGGATTCTAACTTGAACTTTAGAGCCTCTACACCGGGTTCCCCCCGGAGCTTCCCCATCTCCTCCATTTCAGGTTCCCTGCTACCCCGTTCAGAAGCAAGGCCGCAGACAACTAAGACTAGCCGGATCGCACTCCATCAATTGGCGCCGTCTGTGGGAAAACGCTTCAAAAAGCCTCCCTCCAAACTTCGATAACCCCCTTTTCTTCAAAAAACCCAACACTCATGGCCTCCTCCAGCAACACCGGACGTGGCACGGAGACAAACGCCACCGGGGAACAACTTCAAGTCCCCATGGTGTGCGTTGGACAGTTCACCATCCCCCTTTCGGTGGATGGGATCCCCAGCTTGAACGCGCCACAAGCAGTGGCACCCGTAAACCCTCCTACCGCAAGCATCCCCTTTCCTCTCCCCATTGAGACAACCTTCACTGAACCGATTGCCGTCCCCCTGGTAGCCAGTCAAAACCAGTTGGACGACCTGATGCAGTGCATGCAGGCAATGCAAGCCCAAATGCAACAGTTCCAGCAGCACCAACTTCACCAACACCAAGTACTGCACAACATCTCCCAGTATCACTAAAAACAGTAGTTCCCCCAACTGCCACTGAACCAACCACTACTTCCACCTCGCCACCCCACCCCGAAGTCGGTCAAGGCCTCCCCGTAAGATGGACGCCCCCACCAGGCGAAGGCCTCCCGGCCCTAGAACCCCCCTAACAGCCAGGCCTCGTCCCCAGGCTGAAGGGAGAAAAATGTCATCCCCGCCTCACAACCCGCAAGCGGGTCGGGAACCTCGCCCGCGAGGTCGACACCGCGGCGCTCCAAGCCCGAGCTCCCGCTCACCGAAAACCGATTCGGCGCCCTGGCGGCAGACTACCAGCATTCCGGGCCCATCGAGCTTGGTAACACGGAGGCCAGCAGCGCCAGTACAAGGCCCGCTCAGCAGCAAAGGCACCGGCGAAGTCGCCGAACCACCACCCGTGCCTTGTCGGAATTCAGAGGCAAAGACACGAGCTCGGACGAGGTAGGGGCTGCCCCAATTCTCTCGGTTCCTTCCCCCCTCGCATCAGAACTCCTGGTGGTCCCCTTACCCAGAGACTTCAAGCTCCCACCTCTAGACAAGTACGACGGGTCCTTCGACCCCAACGACCACGTTGATGCCTTTCAGTCCCAAATGCACCTTGCTAGGGCCAGCGAATCATGCATGTGTGTGGCCTTTACCACCACCCTCAGGGGGGTAGCTCGCACTTGGTACAGGAACCTGGCCCCCGGGTCGGTAAAGTGCTGGGCCCAGTTCGTGCAGGTCTTCACCGCACACTTCGTCACCAGCCAACGGTGCCCCATAACAGAGGAAAGCATCTTCGGAGTAGTCCAGAGAGAAGGAGAATCCATCCGGGGCTACATCAATCGATTCAACGAAGCATGTTTGCAGATACCGCGGTTGGACCCCGCAGTGCAGCTTGCGGCGGCCAAAAGAGGGGTGATGCACAAAGAATTCAAATGGCACATGGTGGCCAACTAGCCCGCAACCATGGCCAAATTCCTCAAGCTCGCGGACAAGTTCATGAGGACAGAGGAAGAAATCAACCAACGAACCGAAGGCGGGAACGAGAAAAGAAAGAGAGAAGGCGAGCTCTCCAAACCGGTGGACAGAAAAAACCCGACCCGGGAGCTGAAGCCGAACCAGTCATTCCGGGCTCCCCTAGTAGTTCGGACGGACTACACGCCGTTAAACACGAGGTGGACGGAGATCTTAATGACGATCAAAGACGCCTCGTACGTGAAGTGGCCACCTCGCCTAAAGGGAAATCCGAACGAGAGAAATAAGAATTTGTATTGTAGTTTCCATAGAGACCATGGTCATAGTACCGAGCAGTGTAATAACCTCCGGGACGAGATAGAGGGGCTCATCCGTCGCAGATACTTGAGAAACTTTGTACAGCACAACAATAATAACAATAAGGCAGGTCGGCAAGGGGAGCACGAAAAAGATGCCCCCGAGTATAGCAACAAACCTGCCGAACCGTTGCAGCGGGAGCCTCCGGAAGAGAGGCCAGTTCGGGGAACCATCCACGTAATCGTGGGAGGTTCGGTGGTAGCGGGGTGTACCTCAGTAGCAGCCCAGACTTTAGTTCGCGAAGCGGCCCTCGAAGAACGGAACCCCCCAAAGAGACCAAAGACCGAAGAACCAATCATCTTCACGGATGACGACGCGCGAGGGGTCCACTACCCCCATGATGACGCGCTTGTCATTAAACTAAGGATCAGCGACTTCGAGGTCAGGCGCGTACTCGTAGACTCGGGCAGCTCAGCGGACATTCTCTTCAAATCAGCATTTGACCAGCTGCAGTTACAGAGGAGCGAGCTGAAGCCCGCAAACACTCCCCTGGTGGGTTTCAGTGGAGAGGAAGTCAGGCCCCTCGGAAAAATAACCGTCCCTGTGGAAGTCGGCACATGGCCTTGCGCAGTCAGACCCAACCATGATTTCCTGGTAGTCGCGACCCCCTCCCCATACAATGCCATAATAGGGCGGCCGATCACGCATATCCTACGGGCGGCGGTCTCCACCTACTATTTGGCCATGAAGTTCCCTACGGACTTCGGTGTAGGGGTAGCGTGGGGCGACCAGCTCGAGTCCCGCAAGTGTTATGTTGCCGCCCTGAAGGGAAAAACCAAGGCGGCCGACAACCTCGAACTGGAGCGGCCTGCGGAGCAAGGTGAGGAGCGAGCTTCGCCCACGGAGGAAACGGTCGCAATCCCAACTTCGGCTACGGACCCAGCTCGCACACTTCAGATCGGAGCTTCCATCGAGGACCCCCTACGAACCGAACTGGTGAGTTTTTTACTTCAAAATTTAGATATTTTTGCCTGGTCCGCGGCCGACATGCCCGGCATTAGCCCTGGACTGATAACTCACAAACTTAATACTGACCCTGTAGTCAGACCCGTTAGACAGAAGAAACGCAACTTAGCCCCGGAACGCTGGAGGGCGGTCGACGAGGAGGAAGAGAAGTCCATTACCCAAGCTGGGTGGCCAACCCGGTGTTGGTAAAAAAGGCAAACAGCAAGTGGCGCATGTGCGTCGACTACACCGACCTGAACCGAGCTTGCCCGAAAGATTGCTTCCCCCTCCCCAGAATTGACCGCCTAGTGGACGCGACCTCAGGAAACGAGTTGCTAAGCTTCCTGGATGCCTACTCGGGCTACAACCAAGTCAGGATGGACCCATCCGATGAGGAAAAAACCAGCTTCATAACCGAATTCGGCCTGTATTGCTACAAGGTCATGCCCTTCGGACTAAAAAATGCCGGGGCGACTTTCCAAAGACTTGTAAATAGGCTATTTCGGCCCCTAATTGGCACGAAGATAGAGTGCTATGTAGACGACATGGTCGTCAAGACTCAGTTTTCACAAGAATTAATACAAGACTTAGACTCTGTCTTCCAAATCCTGCGTGAGTTTAGCATGAAATTGAACCCCAACAAATGTGTCTTCGGCGTCACCTCGGGCAAGTTCCTAGGATACATTGTCAATCGGCACGGTATTGAGGCCAACCCGGACAAAATAAAAGCCATTCTAGATATGACACCACCTCGGAAAGTAAAAGAAGTTCAGAGGCTAAACGACCGCATTGCCTCTCTAAGCCGCTTTATGTCCAAGTCAGCAGACCGCTGCCTACCTTTCTTCAAAGCAGTCAAAGGCAAAGGGTTCGATTGGACCCAGGACTGCCAGCTCGCGTTCGACGAGCTAAAAGGTTACCTTGCTAGCGTGCCAACCTTAGCCCAGCCCGAGGTGGACGAGGTCTTAGAATTGTACCTCTCGGCAAGCGACGAGGTGGTTAGTTCGGTACTAATAAAAGAAACAGACCGGGTCCAGCGACCCATCTATTACGTTAGTAAAATTTTGCAGGGAGCAGAGGCAAGGTACCCGCAGATAGAAAAATTAGCATACGCCCTAGTGACAGCAGCTCAGAAACTCCGCCCTTACTTCCAGGCTCACACCGTCATCATCCTAACTGACAAACCTCTGAGACAAGTTTTACTCAAACCCGAGGTTTTCGGTTGACTGACGAAATGGGCCATCGAACTCAGCGAGTACGACCTCCAGTACAAACCAAGAACCGCTATTAAGGCCCAAGCTTTGGCAGATTTTATCGCCGAGTGCATTTTCAGCCACGAAGCCCCATAGGTCGAGCCCGAGGTCCCCAGTTCGGGCGAACCCGGAGATCCCGAGCCCATAGAGTCCGAACCCCATGAAGTATCAGCCAGTGTGGCATCTCTCCTGGTCAGGCGAAGCGCGAACTGGGATGAGGAGCCCTGGATCCTTCACGTGGATGGTTCCTCGAACCGGCAAGGTAGTGGAGCTGGAATAGTCTTGTGCGGCCCGGGCGGCACAAAATTAGAATACGCACTACGCTTTGAGTTCGCGGCATCCAACAACGAGGCAGAGTATGAAGCACTGATCGCTGGGCTGAACTTAGCGCGAAAGGTAAAGGCAAAACACTTGGTCATCTGCAGCGATTCTCAACTCGTGATCAACCAAGTTACAGGCGATTACGAAGCACGCGAGCTCTCCATGATCGCATACTTAGCCAAAGTAAAAGAAGCCCTGCTCAACTTCCAGTCACACTTCTCGGGGGGACAGAGGAGGTCGCTCCCGTCTTGGAGGCAGAGCCGAGCTGGATCGACCCACTCGCGAACTTCTTGATAGACGGAACCCTCCCTGCAGAACGCAATGCGGCCAAGAGGGTGCAACACCAGGCAGCCAAATACGTCATAATAGACGAACGATTATACCGACGGTCCTACACGCTCCCCTACTTGCGTTGCCTGCAACCTGCCGAAGCTAAGTTCGTACTCCACGACACTCATGAAGGCCTGTGCGGCGGACACTTGGGGGGCAGAGCACTCGCCCAGAAAGCACTTCGACAAGGATACTACTGGCCAACGATGAAGGCAGAAGCTGTCGAGCTCGTAAGAAAATGCGAAAGGTTTCAGAAGCACGCCAGTATCCACCATTAACCTGCCTCCGACCTCAAATACCTTGCCAGCCCGTGGCCCTTTGCACAATGGGGCATCGACCTCCTGGGGCCATTCCCACCAGCAACAGGTGGAAGAAAATTCCTAGTTGTTGCAGTAGATTACTTTACGAAGTGGATAGAAGCCGAACCTCTGGCAATTGTTACGGCTCGAAACATACAGAACTTCTTTTGGAAGAACATAGTATGTCGATTCGGGTTGCCTCGAGTACTAATCTCTGACAACGGCAAGCAGTTCGAGGATATCAAGTTCCAAGAGTGGTGCCAGAACATGGGGATTCGGCAAAACTTCACATCTGTAGCGCACCCGCAGGCAAACGGTCAAACGGAAGTAATGAACAGAGCCATCCTGCGCGGACTGAAAGCATGTTTGGATCGAGCTAAGGGATTGTGGGCCGAAGAGCTACCGAGTGTCTTGTGGGCTCACCGAACTACTGAAAAAACCGCCACGGGAGAAACCTCCTTCAATCTCACCTACGGTACTGAAGCAGTAATCCCAACGGAAATCGAAGTACTAACATTGCGATTAGAAACATACGACGATCGGACGAACAGAGATGAGTTACGTACCAACCTCGACCTATTGGACGAGGTAAGGGACCTCGCGCACATCCGAACAGCGGCATACCGGCAGTAGGTAGCTCGCTACTACAATAGCAGAGCAAAGCAACGAAACTTCCGAGTCGGCGACCTGGTCCTTCGTAAGATTATGGCACCCAAACCCGGCGTGGGCAAGCTCGGACCTAACTGGGAAGGGCCCTGTAAAGTAAAAAGAGCGCTCGGGGGGGGGGGGGGGGCGCATACGAACTCGAAACCTTGGTAGGCAAACAAGTACCTCGAGCGTGGAACATCGTGAACTTAAGGTGGTACTACTTATAAACCACCAAGCGAAGTGGACGAAATCAGGTCCTATGTGCCACGATGCAAAGCCAAGAGAAACCTCGGCATAAACACACAAAGAAGTCGAGCATATTATCAGCTCGGCAAAAAAAAAAACCAGTTCGCGGTAGAACAGGTTGCGGAAGTATAATAACCCGGACAAAGTGACCGACAAAGAATCAGTTCGGGGAAAAAAGAACATGGGCAAAAAGACTATTTATTCCATTGCAAGAAACATGAGTACAGTGGCCATCATAAAGGACTTACAAAAAATAAAAAATAAAAAATTTTTCATGCCTGGAGCCACCTCTTCGCCATCAGAAGGCACTTCAACAACACCTGAAGGCCCTGCCTCTCCTTCAGAGTCCGGCTGGCCATCGGCAGCATTGGCCATCTCCTGAGTTATACGCGAAGTGGATATGGCACTTACATCAAGGTCGGGGTACGTATTCCGGATCATCCACCTGCTCAACTTGAACCCCCTCTTGTAAGAATCCACCATCAGATCGTCAAAACGCGGAGAGGCAATGTAGTCCTCAACTGCCTTCTTCTTGGCGTCTTCAATGCCTTGGGAAAAAATCTGTGTTCTCTCCCTGATGTCCTCCTGAAGATATTCGACTTGATGCTGCAAATCCAACTTCAAGTCCGCCATATGCTTGACAACTACCCCCATGGCTTCGGCGTCACGCTGAGACCTTGCCTGCCTAGCCATCGCGACGCGAGCAGCTTCTTCAGCAGTGTAAGCAGCTGCCTCAGCAGCCCAGGTATTTGCCTCTGCAGCACGGAAAGCTTCTTCAGCAGCGTGAGCGGCAGCCTCAGCAGCTCGCGCCTGTCGCGAGCTCCTCTCCACTTGGGCCAACAAGGCATGAATCGAAGAATTCACCTACCAAAAGAAACAAGTGAGCAATAACAGCAAAAGTAATAGAAAATGAAAAAAGAAGACGGAATCTAACTTACCACCATGGCATGTGTTACGGCGCGGCAAGCGACCTGATTCAAGGGAAGATCAGTCCACGCCGCGACCTCCTCTGGGAAAGTAGCGTCCCTACTCTTCTGAAGAGCGTAGTTCGGCATCAACACACTCTTGAACTCCCCTTGAGCTCCCGAGCCCGAGGGCCCAACCCGCGTATGAGTGGACTCGGAGTGAGCAGGAGCACTTGAGTATGCAGGAGCACCCGTATGAGTGGTCTCGGCGTAAGGCACCCCGACAGTTTCGTGCATCGGTGGAGTCACTTCGGGCTCCCTGGGCAGATCCTCCGGCGTACGGTCTAGAACTTGGGGCTCCTCATCCAGGGGCAGCTTGGTATGAGTTCGCTTGGTGACCCGCTTCCTCCTCTTCATACCTTGGAACAAACGCCCCCCGCGAGTTCTCTCCGCATCCATCACACCTGCAGAAACGAGTTTGACATCAGAAAAAATGAAAAGAACAGAGCAAGAAAACCGCATAGCTAGAAACCTACCCGAACTCAGGCCGGCTGCAATAAGCTTGGCCTCCGTTAAGTAGTAGTGGCACTTTAAACCTTGTCGTGCCCATTGCCGGAGGCCCTTCACCATCTCTTTATCGAGAGTCACGCCTGAATCAGGAGCGGCCTCACCTCACTTGGTCTGAAAGGACCATCCTTGTGCACTTCGCACGCCGAAGTAGTCCCGCTTCCACGCCAGGACCTTATTAGGAAGATCGCGCAAAAGCTTAAAACCCTGGCGAGGATAAAGGTAATATGCCCGTCTCCCCCAGGAAGAGAACCCGCTTGTCTCTTGAGCATCAAGATGGAGGAGAATATCTCTAAGTCTAAGGGGAAGTTCTGCTCGCAAAAAAGAGAAACTATCCCCACCAGGTTCCGAATAGAGTTCGGATGAAGTTGGCCAATGGTGACACCGAAGTGGTTTATGACTTCAACGAGAAGGGGATGGAAAGGAAGTCGCAACCCTGCAATGAGCTGCTCCCGAAAAATCACGATCTCGTCAGGACCGTGTTCCCAAGGAAAGCTACCCGAAGGAATAAAATATGTATACCCCCCAGGAAGGTTGTAAGACATAAGTATGGATTGAAGCCCCTCAGTCGTCATGGTCGAAGAACCAAACCTGTCTAGCATCCGACCTCGGCAGGAGGTAGACGTCAAACTGCCCGAAGCGACTCGGCCTACTGGTTCATAGTCCTCAAGCTCCACCTCAGGATCACTGAGGCAGTCGGGGGACACGGCTCGGTTGGTGGAACCTACGTCGGCCCTACTCGAAGAATCGTCTGAGCTATCAAAGCTAGACATTGGGGAAAAAGATGGATTCAGGAAAGTACTCAACGGAAAGTTTGAAGAACAAGCCAAAGAACCGTGAAGGCTATATAACCAGCCTTGACACGAGCTGGAAAAGACTTAGACACGAGCTGAAAGGTTGGACACGAGCTCAGTAGACAAACCGCAGAAGTGACAAACCGACTGGGGTCCCCCACTATTTATAACTACAGTAACCAAGAATCGACCATGCAGATCGAAGACGATCCGACGGCCTACGTTCATACTGACCGCACGACCCTTAAGGTCGAGACGTGATTGGTGCACGTCTTTCTGAAAAAAGCAAAATGTCATTGCACGTCTTTTCGAAACCGACGTCGCTTCGACACGCGTCTTTCCGAAACTGACGCGCCGCACGTCTCCCTAACAGTCGCCCGCGCACGTACAGCAGTGACGCGCCTTTTTGAAATGACCCGCCGTCACGTCCCAGCGGCGCAAATTGGTTTGAAATTTAAAACGTGCACTGTGACAACCACCAGCATTCTTAAGCATGTTTCCAGCCTTCTCGGAAACCGAAAGAACCTTAGCAAAAGCAAACTCGCGCAGTGAAGATTCAAAGGACGGGACAAATCCACCTACTACCTCGCGAAACTCCCTGCACCATGGCAAGACCCCCGACGCAAGGAGTGGGGAGCAATTGATGAAGGAAGATTTGGCTCGACCTCTCTATTACGTGACACGTGGCAGAAACAACAGCTCGGCAAAAGGGGCCAAGCCTAGGCGGGAACAAGGGGACACGAGCGGACTGAACTCCCTACCGGGGGCCCGAACTCACCCTTTGTAACAACTTGGGATATACCTCGCCGAACTGACCCACTTTGTAACAACTTGGGATACACTTCACCGAACTGATCCACTTTGTAACAGCTCGGGATACACTCGCCGAACTGGCCAATTTTGTAACAGTTTGGGATACACCTCGCCGAATTGACTTGCCCTATAGATACCTCCGAGCTCAAGACTTCGCCTCGCTCAGCACTTCGCATCACCTTCTGGGCATCAAAACCAAACAAGTCGTACCATGCCTGACACTAAGGAAGTCCGTGCCCGAGGGCGCCGCGCCTAACTGACTTGGGATTTGACGTTTGGCAGCAGCACTCTAAATGGCCACCTGCCACCGCCACTAACACCGCCATCTCCAGTTAGAAAGATGGTTAGGTAGTGACGGTTCTGTCTCAGTAGAAAGAACGATGGCCAAATTGACAAGCACAAGGGTAATCATACCCGACCTGACAAGGGCCTCGGGACGAGTGCACAAAATGATTATAAGAGCCCCCTGCCCCCGACAAACGAGGTATGCAAACTTTGCGCTATCTGGTATTACCTTGCTTTTGAAGGATTCTAACTTGAGCTTCGGAGCCTCTACCCCATTCAGAAGCAAGGCTGCGGACAGCTAAGACCGGCCGGATCGCGCCCCATCAATAAGCATGTTGTAAAAAGGCAAGGGTGCGTTGCCAGCCAGGATATCCAGCCCAAAGACTATCATGACATTCCCAAAGAAGCTTCTTTCTTAAATCATCAGCCCGGGGAACAAACATTCAACCACCCTTAGTGAGTAAGGATCATCTTCAACCCAGAACCATTGAGTCTTCCCTTCACGTGCAACTTTCATCAAATTACTGGCTTGGGGGTCCTTCTTGAGCCCTTCTTGGATGCGGTCTTTGAGGTTCACTGAAATTTGGCACGCGGACGGCTTGCTGGAGGAGAGGGCAGCTAGTTTTGTCTTCCTGCTGAGAGCATCGACAACCTTCTTCATAGGTCCAGGCTTGTACTCCAATGTCATGTCAAACTCAGCCAGAAAGTCTTGCCAACATGCATGCTTTGGGCTCAACTTCTTATGAGACTGAAAGTAGCTAATGGTTATGTTGTCTGTCTTCACAACAAAGTGGGACTCAAGAAGATAATGCCGCCAAGTGCGGAAGCAATGAACAATGGCCGTCATCTCCTTCTCTTGCATTGTGTATCTTCATTCAACCTCATTGAACTTACGACTTTCAAAAGAAACGAGGTGGCCATCCTGCATCAACACACCCCCAATAGCAAAGTCTGAAGCATTAGTGTGCATCTCATAGGGCTTGTTAGGATCCAATAGGGTCAGCACCGGTTCTTCTAACACAGCCTTCTTCAAGTCTTCAAAGGCCAAGTTACATGCTTTTGTCCATCTCCATGCACTTGTCTTCTTTAGGAGGTCAGTCAAAGTGGCAGCCTGAGTTGAGTAGTTTGGTATGAATCTCCTATAGTAATTGACAAGCCCCAAGAATGGACGGAGTTCGGTCAATGTGGTAGGGGGCTCCCAGTCTTGAATGGCCCTGACCTTGGCGAGGTCTATACTGATGGTGCCCACATGGATGATGTGCCCAAGGAAGGCCACCTCTTCCCTAGCAAATGAACATTTTTCCTTCTTCACATACAAGTGATTCTCCCGCAGTACCTAGAATATAATGCGGAGGTGGTCAACATGCTCCTCCATTGAACTACTATAAATTACAATATCATCAATGTAAATAACAACAAATTGATTGAGGTAAAGATGAAAATGTGATTCATCAAAGTAAAAGTGGCTGGGGCTTTAGTGAGCCCAAAAGGCATGACAAGGAATTCAAAGGACCCATATCTTGTGAAGTAGGTGGTCTTGGCTTCATCACCTTTAGCAATGCATACTTGATAATAGCCCGAATGCAGGTCTAATTTGGTGAAGTACTTGGCATGGCTCAACTGATCAAACAAGTCTGCAACTAGAGGGATGGGGTACTTGTTCTTGATGGTGAGCTTGTTCAAAGCCCGGTAATCAATGCAAAGGCGAAGTGAACCATCGTATTTCTTCTAAAATAAAACTGGTGCTCCATAAGGAGCCTTGGAAGGTTGGATAAACCCAGCTTCCAACAACTCACTCAACTGCTTCCTTTACTCAGCAAGTTCTGGAGGAGCCATGCGATATGGAGGGCGAGCTGGGGCCTTGGCACCTGGTTCCAACTTGATCTTGTGATCAACTTCATGCCTAGGAGGCAATGTCTTTGGGAGCTGTGGTGGCATAACATTTGCAAATTCGTCCAGAATGGCCATGACCTTTGGGGGTACACTTCTTGGCACTGACTCTTGTGCTTCAAGGTTCACCATGGTGGCTAAGTAGGTAGCCTCATCCTTTCGAACACCCTTTCGAAGCTGCAAGGCTGATAACTGCTTGTTTGGTTGGTCAGCCCTAGGCATGATTGGTACCATGCAAGGCAAGGGCTCTTCAAAGATGCAAACAGAATTGAGGAAGGGCACGGGCACCACCTTCACCTGAGATAGAAAATCCACGCCCAAGATAACCTAGAAATCATCCATAGGAATTACAGATAAATCACCAAGACCTTTCCAGTCTCCCACTTGTAGTTCTACTCCATGACCCACCCCCTCAATGGGTTTGGCACTAGAATTTACCACATTTAGCCACCCCGTCTCCTTAGTTGGAGTGAGCTTCAGGCGTTGTGCCTCTTCCACCGAGATGAAGTTGTGGGTGGCACTCGTGTCAACCATAACTTTAGTAGGCCTCCCATTTATGGATATCCCAATATACATCAAACCCTTCTGTGCAGCCTTCTGAGTCTTCTAGGTTGTCCCTTTCTTATTCAAGGCATTGAATCTCTGTAAGGCCCCCATCTTTGGTTCTCTTGTTTCTTTCTCCTCGTCACTACAATCATCATCATTGAGCTTTGCGAGGAGGGCATTCAACTTTCCTCGATTTGGGCACTCCCTTGTCTAGTGCTTTCCTCCACAAAGGAAGCATGGTGATGGAGGGGGTCTCTTGGCAAAGCTCCCATCCCTGAGTCTAGACTCCCCCTCGGGCTTTCTCCAACCCCTCCCACCATTGGGCTTGTTGTATCCAGTTGAGCCTTTTGGGGCAAAGTAAGGCTTCTTGTCTCCTTCTGGCTTGCCTTGGCCTTAGAAATTGTTAGGCCTTGGCCCATCTTTGTTAGGTCTTCTGTTGTCCACTAATTGTTCAACAACTGCCATGGCTGTGGCAAGGTCATTCACACCTCATTGTTGAAGCTTGAGCTCAGCCCATTGTTGAAGGTCCTCCATGAAGTTGAAGAGAAATTCCTTATCTGAGATATCGGTGATCTCGAGCGACAGGGCAGAGAACTCCTTCACGTACTCGTGCAAAGGGCCTGTGTGCTTCAAGTTCTTAAGCTTTCAGTGGGCCTGGCACTCCACATTCTCAGGATAAAATTGGCGCTTTATCTCAGTTTTGAACATGGCTCAAGTGTTAATGGAGCTTAGGTCTTGCTCTGCATAAGCACATCTCCTGTGCCACCAAAGCATAGCAACATCAGTAAGATACATAACAACCATGCGTACCTTGGCCGTCTCCTCCACTAGTTCAATGGCGGAAAAATACTATTCCATCTGCCACAGGAAGTTGTCAAGCTCCCGGGCATCATGGACCCCTACGTAAGGGGTAGGCTCATGAACTTTGATCTTGGGAGGAACTGGGGTGGTCGGCATGTTGGCGGCATTGACCATCAACTTCTTCAAAAGGGTCACCTCCCCTTTTAGGTCCTCGAGCTGAGCTTGAAGGCAGGTCACTAAGCCTTCTAGGGGGCTGCTACTCAATGTGTGGGATGTGTCACTGGAGCACTCCTCCAATCTCTCAGTGACTATAGCTAGGCTCTTAAGGTTGAGGTGGAGCTCATCAACACGATCATGAGCTTCACCTACAACTACCTCGCATCGCAAGATGCGCTTGTCCATGGTGGCGAGCTTGTCAATGGACTTGTCACACTTGCTAGGCTTGGACGTGGTGGTTTTGTCTTTCGGCGAGCCATTTCTAGGCTCATCATTGGGCTCAAACACCTGAGAGATCCCTTCTTGGATCTTGGCATGGATCTCTCACTTCTTCATTGTGCATGAATCAATGTGGGCACGTCGCAGGGCAGATTGTGTTGTGGCAAGTAGGACGGAACCACACTTCGTGTGTAAACCTGGCTCTGATACCAACTGTCATGGGGCTAGTTGGCAACACCCCATACGACAATCGAATGGGTCGAGTTAGCCTACGAAACAATAAAAGAGGCAACAAAGACAACAAGGCACACAAATTAGTAAAAAGGCACTTTATATTGCATGGAAAGTGGCAAGCACAAGCACACAATTTAGTGTCGAGGGAATCTCGTGCTTAACCTTTACACGTCTTAGTTCCACTCAACTACCTACCTCCCCTCAAAAAGTACCTTAAGCTTTTGGGGGAGTGACAAAAGATTACATTACATTCTTAGAAAATAGTACTACTATTTACAAGAAATGCCATTGGCAAAACCTCCCTTACAAAAAGAGTACAACAGCCCACCCAAGACACATACATTGACACACTAATGGCACCTCGGCAAGCTTCACCTGTGACAGTACCCAGCCCACCTAGCCACCCGTGCACCCAGGCCACCCCTAGCCCGCGTAGCCACCTAACTCTCCCAAGCCACCCACCCAGCCCGCCTAGCCACCTAACTCCCCCAAGCCACCCACCGAGCCCACCTAGCCACCCAACACACCCAAGCCACTGCCTAGCCACCTCGTGCCTCCCAACTCATTTAGCCACCCAAATCAGCCAATCCCTCTGCCCAGCCTGCCTAAACTGATATGTTCGATGAAATGTCCAAACATGTCCACTAACTTATTTTAAATTACTAAGGACCATGTTACCCTATTATAACGACTAGCATGAAGATTTTGTACCTATGTGGACGGAGAGTATATTATTGTTACCGTTTGGAATGGGAAGGATTAGGGTGTAAATAGATCGAATTCTAATAGGATCAGGCAATATCTAAATTTGAATTCGACTAGAAAATCCGATATCTAAATTTGATTCGATATCCAATGGATATCAAAAATTAATATCTAAATTCGAATCCAATTAAATATTTGAATATTCGATTTCATTTGAATTTGATTAATTAACTATTTTAGATAACTAATAAATATTTTATTGATATAAAGTATATAAATATATAAATTATTTATATACCTTAATTATTTATATAAATTATATAAAATATATTATATGTTATATATAAGAATTAAATAATCAGTCGAATTCGGATATTTATCAAATCGAATCAGGTCATATCCAAATTTGAATCCGATTAACTATTCGGTATGAATAGGATATCAGAATTCGATCGATTAGATATTCGAATTATCTGAATTCAATTTGATTATGACAAATATCGAATTCAAAATCAGATTTTTGAATACCGTTTACACCCCTAGGAAGGATGAGAACTTTGGGCACAAGTTTTTTTGCTTGCCCTTATGTAAGTTAATGTTATGTACATATATAATTTCATAGTAATGTAAATAATTCTTGGTAGCTTGTACTTAGTCCTTTAATAGTATGTCCTCGATAAAAGATGCAATTTCTTGTGGGAAGATAAGGCAAAGGATTGTCGATGTGGAGTCAGGGTTTACAGGGTGTTCACATCCAAACAGTCTAGAACACGAGGCAAACGGTTTTGGGTTTGTGCAAAGTCTCGGGTAAGAAGTCTTAACCAAAACTGTCATTGAATTGGACTGATGAAACTTATATTCTAATTCCTATTTTAATATATAAGAGGATGGAGGTTGTGAATTCTTCTCATGGATAGTTTCGGTAGAAAGGCCTATTGTTCAAGATAGTGTTGGTAGAGTAACCATCAAAGGAGATGGTTCTAGTCTTAGACCCTCTTTGAGTCATGAGAAGTCATCTTTCAAAGAGACTTTATTCGAAGTTGAACCAGTAGTTCGGTCCAAGAAGGAGAGTTTAGATAAAATATCTGAATTGTGTTATAAATTGCTAAGTCGTATAAAACATTTGCTCATCAAAGATGTATGATTTCCTGGAAACCGATTTAATTTCCTTTGTGTTTGACCTCAACTACTATTTCTATAACAAACAATTGGTATGATTATTGTGTTTAGGGGTGCAAATGGATCGGATGATGATCCGATCCTATTTTGATTGGTATGTTATTTATTTATTTATTTATAAATATGTTTTTTATATTGTATTTTTACAATTTTGTTATATTATTTATTTTTTTATAAAAACATGTATATATATGATGAAAATAATTAAAAAAATACTTGTATTTTTGTTTTTCTTTATTTAAATTGGTATATTTTATTTTTCTTTTAATAGTTTATTAATTTTTGAAAAGAAAACAAGTGAGATCAAATCAGATCTGAAGATCCGACTTACTGATAGGATTCGAGTTCAAATCGATCGAGACCTATCAAATCCAATTGAATCTTCAGATTGAATCGGATCCGTCTGTCATGAACAGTGTCAGATTGGATTTGGATATACCCTGATTGATTCTGATCTGATTCATTTGGATCCCTAATTGTGTTATATGACTAATCCCCATCATTTGCTAGTGTTTTTTTTTTTTTATTCCTTAAGCATTTTAATGGCCGACTAGATCAACCAAACCTTATCAGTAGCTACGCCTTGTATTAACTTCTAAACACAAACCGCATCATTTAATTCATTAATGTAGAAGATACTAGGTTTTAAAAATAAACCCAATCATTGCTGCAAAGATACTAAGTTTTAGGTGTAAACCCAAATCAATTCAATGTAAAATGTTGTAGAAGTTTCTAAGTTTCAAATCATGTTATCAAGGGATTGAATCAATTCAATCGAAGTTGTTGTAGAAGTTACTAAGTTTGAAACCGAAATCATATGATCAATTCAATCAATTCAGAGGAAATTGTTGTAGAAGTTGCTAAGTTTTAAACTTGAATCACATGATCAATTCAATCTAAATTGTTGTAGAAGTTACTATGAGTAATTAATTTTTGTAAACAGGTTTGATCAATTAAATGGATCAGGCTTGACCCAGCCAGTCTCTTGTGGCAACCAACCAATGGTGTGTTGGACCATGAATGCATAGACTGTGAGAAAGCTCTTTATTCCCCAATGTCTAATCTGCCATCATTTTTCAAAGTGGTAAGGCAAGGCAACTCTATTATCAAGAATATAAATTAAAACTTTACAACAGTTTCAGTAACCACATGCTTTTAGATATTTCAACTAATACTTTAGAGCAAAAGGCATGGGTTAAAGTTCAGCATTTGGCATTCCTCTTCACTTCCATTTTAGTCAATTCAACCCAACAGCTATAGAAGTTGCAATTGACGCAGAGGCCATATCTGTTAATAAAGTACAACTGAGAAAATGGGAGGTAATTAAAGTGGATGACCTGTAAGTAATGCAAACACCATAAACTACTAAACTAAATTTCCCATAGACTTTACTAGTTGAGTCCTCAAAAACTAATTTTCCCATGAATTGAATTTCTCATAGTCTGAAGTTCCCATAGATTAAAGTTCCCATAAACTGAGGTTCTAATAAACCGAATTTCTCTTAAACTGAGGTTCTCCAAAACTGACAATCTCCTAAGTTAAACTTGTCATGAACTGGATTTCAACTGAGGTTCTCATAAACTGAATTTCTAATAAAATGTGGCAACCACCCCCTAGCCACTTCTGCAAATAATATGTAAAAGCCAAATTAGTCCCTGAGATTATGATGCGATAACAAGCACTTGACATTCACTCAAGTACATGTTAGTGTTCTGATGCCTACACAACTTATTTGTCATTCACTCATGTACATCAAGCATGTGTTAATCCACACAAAACACAAGTAATTAAAAAAATGAACATGGGTGTGTCATCTATTCCAAATAAAAGGCCAAAATATCCATAACTATCAACCATGAGTATAAATATAATTGATATTAGGTCTGAGCAAATGGGTAGGTTCTACACAGAACTGACTTTGAATCAGCCTTGAACTGGTCCTGTCTAATCTGTTACAGGGTAGGGTCTGGTTCCAAATTCTTGGAACCGACCCCCACCTAGGTCAATTCTAGGGTCTAGAGGTTTGCCCTATACAAACCGACCCGATGAACCAGCCTTGGATTGGCCATAGGGGAACCAGCCTTGGAACTGAATGTTTTATTCGTTTATTAATATTCTAATATTTTTGTTTATTATTTTAAAAATAATTTATCATTATTTAATAAATAATATATTTTATTTATATTATTAATTTATTAATACTTTATTAGTATTTTATTAATATTTTAATTATTAATATATTCTTATTTGATTATTATTACCTTATTATTACTTTCATCATATTTTATAATTTAATTATTAATTTATCATTTCATGAATTATTTATTAGTATTGTAAAAATATTATTATTATTTTATTAATTTAATTATATTCAATTAATATTTTGTTTATACTTTATATTATGATTATATTTAATAATAAATATCTTTATTTGTTATTATTAATTTATTAATATTTTATTATAGTACTATTATTTTATTACTATTTTAGTAATCTATATCTATACTATATTATAAAGCGATTAGGTCCCACATCAGCAGCCATATCCTTCTTTCATTCCCCCTTCTCTCTTATCTCCTTAAACCTCTCTCCTTTCTCCCTTTCATCTTCCTAGCCCTTCCATGCAGCCACGTGGCAACCCTTTCTTCTACACTAGAGTGTCACTCCAAATCTCTCTCTCATGTTCTCAATCACTTAGCCAACCCTCTCCTAAAATTTCTCATAAACTATCTCTCCCACCTAAAATTCTTCCTAAAATACCTCTTAATCTATATTGCCACACGGCAGCCCTCTCTTCTTCACTAGAGTTCCATTCCAACTCTCTCTCTCTCTCTCTCTCTCTCTCTCTCTCTCATGTTACCAATCGACTCAACCCCCTCCTTCTCCTAGACAATCTCTCCCATCTAAAATTCCTCCTAAACACTCTTAATCTAGACTATAAACCATCTAAAAACCAAAAACGTGGGAAAATTAATTAATTAAATTAATTTGGGTTGTTATTAATTTGTGAAATAGTTTTTTATATTTTCAATAACTACTGGTATTATTAAATATTATTTAGTAAATATCAACACCTAAACTTTATATTTTTTTTTTATTTTTGTATACTGAAAATTTTAATTAAAAAGAATTACTTGCTGAAAATTACTAATTTTGGTAATTTAATTTCAGATTTTATGAAAATTAATTATTAAAATAATAATTACTAAAATAATTAAAAATTAATTAAAATATTAATAAATAGAAATTTAATAATTAAAAGTTATCAATAATTTTTAGCAATAAGTAGTTAATTAATTTGGGTAGTTAAATTAATTTGTGAAATATTTCTATATTTTCAATAATTACTGATATTATTGAATATTATTTAGTAAATATCAACACCTAAACTATAATTTTTCGTAACTTTAGTAAATTAAAAAATAATAATTACTAATAATTACTTGCTGAAAATTACTGATTTTAGTAATTTAATTTCATAATTTTTTAGAAAGTTAATTATTGAAATCAATAATTACTAAAAATTAATAATTAATTAAAGTATTAATAAATGAAAATTTAATAATTAAAATCTATTATTAATTATCAGCCATAAGTAGTCATTGATATCTTTAGTAATTTTGGTCAATTTATTAATATTTAATGATATTATCAAACAATAAGCATAAATTTTCAATAATTTTTTAGTGGAAATTTAATTTCGATAAATATAAATTTATTTTTTATATTTTCAATAAACTTGATATTTACTATAATTTTTTGGCAATAATTAGTGATTTTATTAATTTAGTGAAACTAAAATTATAAAACTTCCAATTTTACAAATAAATAATTAGAAAATTTTAATAATTTTCATAAGTATTGGGTACTATGTTTACAATTACCATAGTTAATGGAACTATATTTATGGGTTTGGGGGGTGTTATAGGTTTAGGGGATGACCCCTAGGGTAATAATATTATAAATAACATAAATAATATTATATATTTGATATAATATATACACATATATTTAATATATATAATCGAGCTGGGGCAAGGTGTGGACTTCACTCTCCGTCCCCAATCAGGTATTCCTATTAATTCCATCCCCACCCTATCCCTGCTAAGGCAATCTCCATCCTATCCCCACCTCATCGAAGGGGGGGGGGGGGCAAGTACTTGGTGGGCATGGAGAAAATTGCCATCCCTACCCCCAAGATTGTGTAGCTCCATAGAATAACAAGTTTTAAGTCCAATTCCGTGCATCGCACGGGGCCTGCTAGTATGTGTGTGTCATTTGTGTGTGTGTGTGTGTGTGTGTGTGTGTGTGTGTGTGTGTGTGTGTGTGTGTGTGTGTCTATCATATGGATGGCCAAATCATACTAGATGGCTGGGAAAAATTTTAAAAAATTTTCTAACCCTTTCAGGAACTGATTTCCTAGTGATTTTGAAAACTAAAATTTTCAGATTGATCTTGCACTTAACCATACTAGATTTGAAACCAAATTGAATGGAAATTATACTTGACATGGAGACCGCAGATCAAAACTCACAACGTGGAAGTTCATGCCCAATATCAGTTACAAAATTGGCCTCCAATTGAAGATGGCGCAGTGTATAGGAGAAACCAATTCAGAAACTCTAATTTCAGCTAATCTGCTATCCAATTAGCTTGGATCGAGTGGGATGAGTGACCCTGAATTTATTTAAAGTTTTTTCTTGCAAAAACACAAAAGAAAACTTATAGAAATCAGTTCTTGAAAGCTTAGGTTGAAATAGGGTTTCTTGAGAAGCAAGAGAGAAGAGAAGAGAACAAGAAAGTAGAGAGAGTCCAAGACCGGTTCACCCACTACTCTCTTTATCTCTTATGGAGCAATCTCTTAATCTGATTAGGAGTTGATCCAAATCTGATTTGGATTAGAACTTTTCTTTTCTTAATTGATAAACATTATCCTCTTAAGAGGATAAGTGCTCCATACCCAGATCTATTACCTAGTTTTGACCCAAGTCATATGACAAGTTGTCATGTGACAACTTAACTAACCATATTAGTAATGGTCCTAAACCCATTTCTCATAAGGTTGTTTTTGGTTGTAGTGAAAATTTATTTGCACTAGTACAAATGCATGGGAGTGCAAATGTACAAAATGAAAATTCTTGTTTAATTTTGTTTAGTAATGGGCCTAAGCCCATTTCTCTTAAGGTTGTGTTTGGTTGCAGTGCAAATTTATTTGCACTAGTACAACTGCATAGGAGTACAAATGTACAAAATGAAAATTCTTGTTTAATTTTATTTTATATTTTACTTTATTCTGTTTCATACCTTAATTTAGTTCATTTGTACTACAATCAAACAAAGTAAGATAAAATTTGAAACAAAAGTAGATCAGAAATTTACACTCAAATCATTTGCATTGCCATGGTTTTGCATCAATGCAAATTTATTTGCATTGCAACCAAGCACAACCTAAAGTCTCGCACTCCTAAGTGTTGTATGGCCACTTTGGGCTTGATATTATATGGTATGAGACCTTACAAAGGTCTCACACAAGTCCATAAGGGTTCAGCCCCACCTTTAAAAAAGTTTAGGCTAGTAAACCCTTGAGCCAATTAGCATAGGCTCAGTTTGGGCCCAACATTTACACCTAAATGATCTTTGGACTCAGCCACCCTATGAAGACCCAATGATAGTGGAATTATGTGAGAAAAATCCCATCAGGTAATCAACCCTGTAATGGTCTCTTACATTTAACCTTTCGATCCATAATAACCATAACATTGCCTAGTAGGGAATGACCTCTCCCCTGGCTGTAAGGTGTAATGTCACACTCTTTACTCAGATGGATTATGGGATTAAAACCTTTTGTAAACCTTTTTCATAAAATAATAACATAATATATAAATATATTTTGCAAAACCAAATTTTAAATATAGTCGAAATCCATTTTCGGTAGTTTAGATTTCTATTAGAGAAAGTGTAAACCCTGATATTTGCTTTGTCTAACAAAGGGGTTGATCCTATCACTATGATCACCCACTCAGGTGATTTCCCAAACTGCCCCAACATGCCCAGGTAATTTACCCTTAATGGATCTCACAGGTTGGCATATCAAAGACAATTCAGTCAAACACTTAGTGTAGTACCATAATCAAGCCTGGAGTAAAGTATAACATTCCCATTTTGCCCATTTATCTCCAAGGTCCAGGACATAACTGCAAATTGGTATGGGTTCAATGTTTCTTCTAAACACTCATTGCCTATGCTTTGGGTCTAACCCTAGCAACTAAAACAAGTTGTTCAAACTATTTGGTAGCACACTAGTGTCAACCTTGTCAAGATAAACTCCTAAGTCTATCCAATGGCTGAGAACATTCTAAATTAACACGAGTCTAATAAGATATATTAAATTAATTGAGACCACGTCAGATGACCTCTTCTTTCTCCCTTACCCCAACCCTGCATTCTCATGCAATCTCTCTCTCTCTCTCTCTCTCTCTCTCTTCAAAATACACTCTCAGCTTGCCACCTCGTTCATGTTTTTTCCCTCTCCCATTGGACCACATCATCTCCCTCTCAAAAAATCACATTATAATATTATAGAAAAGTAGCCAAAAAGTTTGGATATGAGAGAGAAGTTGCCAAAAAAAAAAAACAAGAAACTTGCTCCATTTAAGAGAACTCGACTTCAGTCAGTGCAAGGCTCATTCGAACAGCCTTTATGGCCTTGCATAAGTTGCTAGAAAAAACAGGGAACTTGCCTCATTTAGGAGGGAAGTTGCCAATTAGATGTAACTGACTAATGGGGGCATTAGGGCAATGCATTTGAAATACAAAGTTAAACTGATAAAAGTAAAGATGATCCATTGGAAGAGAATGAAAAAAGAAGATTGTTATTTAGGCCATTCAAATTAAATAGAAAAAAGAATGACAACCTATTGAGTAGATAGGGTAAAGGAATAGATAGTCTGGATTTGAAGAGAGAGGTAATCTTCGTAAAAAGATTCTGGGTATTTTACATAGGTTGTAGTAGCATATGTATGACAATAGTAAAAACGAAAAAAGTGAATCAGATACTAAAACGTTAATTCTAATTAAGTAATAGAAAGAAAAGTTTGAATATCAATTAGAAATTCTAGGATGACATGAGAAATGATGTAACAAAGACTCGAGGGAATACAAAATGAAGGGGGGAATCGAACTCACCATGTCTTTTATCTTTTTCTCTTGAGCCATTATTTATAACAAGAGAGAGAGAAAGAGAGTTGGTTAGATGGTTGTGTTGTGGATGGAGAGAAATAATGGGAGATTGGAACGAAACAGGGGAGTTGAAAATGAAACAAGGGAGTTTGCTGGCCAAATTTGGCTTTTCTTTGTCAGTTTAATTTTGATCCAAAGAAAGATGGATTGCGTCCTGTCCTCGCCTGCCCACACCACACTATCCCGTGCATTGGGCACGTCTCCCTGTGCATAATACTATGCAGAGATATTCTTCATATGTGACTATGATGTTATGTGGATAGACATGGACAGAGTTCTTGTGGACAGGAGATCCGGGCTCGTCTTTGGATGCATAAAGTCAGTGAAAACTGGACCCTATTTAGCTACTCTGGTCACTGTATCGAGCAACCACTGGAGCTCAATCCAGGTCAAGAAGATGAATTATATGGGTTGATTTTTCCTGATCAAACCAGATCCGATAAAAGTCTGGTGTGGTGTAAACTAGTCTACACCACTGGTCTGGATCATCTTCTTTGATCAGGTAGACCCCGACCAGTGCTTTAAGTATTTAAATTATATTTAAATATAAATTAAATTATATTTAATTGTAATTGACAATAATTGCATTTTCAATTACCTAAATTATGTTTTAAAAAATAATTATATTTTACTTAATAGTAAATACATTTTAAATATAAACATATTTAAATTAAATTAAAATTATATCTAGATTAAAATTTAATTGTAATTAAAATGTAATTGGAAAAATTAAATTCTGTTAAACTATACTTAAATTATGCTTTAAAAAATAATTAACATCAATTATCTTCAATAATATTTTAAATTTAAATGTTATCAATAGTTCAACTATAAAGTTTAATTATCAAAGATTTATAATTTAAAAATAATTATAAAATGAAAAAAATATTATTTTGAATAAATTATATTTTTCACTATTTAAAAATATATTATTTAAAATAAAATCTATTTAAACTATAGTTATACTTAAATTAACATTAATTACATTTTAAACAATAACTAGAGAATGACCCCGTACTAAGTACGGGGCTAGTATTTTTTTATAATTTTTATTTTGTTTAAACAAAAAAAAAATGTCTATAACTTTTTATTATTATTTCTTTATTTTTTTTAGATTATTTTTATTGTAAAATTTAGTTAATTAATTATTATTGTTATTAATGAGTATTTAACTAATGATTTAATATCATAATAATTATTATAATTAATTTTTTTACTAAATGTAATATTTATTTAATTATTTAATTAAATTTTAATATTATTTTTAATTAGTAATGGTGATGATTATTTTCTTATATATTTATTAATATTTAGTATTTAATTACTGAATATTGTTGTTATAATAGATTTTATAATTACACTAAACTCTGATAATTTACATAACTTTAATGCACAATCAGTTTTTGAAGTTTACTATTTAGTGATCAAAAATTAAATTAAAAAAACTAATATGGGTCTTGCATCTTTGTAATTGACAATCTGACCTATTTTATTTGAAACCACTATTAATTTATGTTTTCTTAATTTGATTTGAGATATTAAATTAGATCTTACTAGTAAACAATAACCCACTTTATTTGGTATTTACTATTTATCTAATAAATCTATTTTGAGTTATTTATTTTTAAAGTTAAATTAGGTTGCTTCCTAAAAATTAAATCAAGTTTGTAATTAATACTTGCAGGACCCGTGCGATGCACGGTGATGCTGTGTAATCTGGCTGCTCCTAGCTGGTGGTGGCTTAACTTCTAGTAGACGACAGACGTGGAGAATCTGCACAGAAAGAATCAGAGAACCCGGGGGTGCTTACTCGACGAGGTCACTCTGATGCTTAAGTCAGTATGTGCGAGCTGAGAATAATTAGAGAGCAAGAGAGCTAGTAAGCAGTAAAATGCACGTACCTTGGGCCCCAGGAAGCAGGCATTTATATAATGGAGTCCTAACGGGCTTTACAGAGTAGTTCCGAGATCTTTGCCATGATAGAAATTGTTTCCATGTTATCTGGAGATAACGTTATCAGTTGATAAGGTTAATCACTTCCACCCGAATCGGATGGGGAGATAAATGCTTAGCTGTTATGAGGTGTGATCCCACAGAATTCGGTGAACTGTTGGAGTGACTTTCGGGATTGTATCGAGGGCAGATCGGTATACCTGAGCTGGTTTCTATCTTGAATTGATGTTCTCGATCTAAGGGTCATACACCGAACTGAATTATGTATTGGTGTCGCGACCTGGTATCGAGGTGCCCTTAGCTTGAGATGATCTTAGCTCGAAGAACCTTAGTTCGGGGTGGTGGAGTATTACTTTGTAGCGAGCTGGCTATGCCGAGTTGTCACCTATGTCAAGTCACGTCCATGTGTCCCCTTATTACGAGACCAGGCCAAATCACCCTCCATCAATTGTCCTCCACTCCCTGAGCCAGGGGTCCTGACCTGGTGTGGGGAGTTCACGACGTGATAGGTAGATTTGGCTCAAAGTCTAGGCTGTCTAGTCAGATAGTTCGTCGGTTGGACCAGTTCACTGCTCAGCTCAATCAAGGATAACCTGGGTTGCATATGGTTTACGCGCGGACATCACGTGATTTATAAATTTCGTGGATGCCAAAAAATGCGCTAAATTGATTTCAACCTTGGGGATCGTGCAACCGGTTTTCTTGAGAGCCGTTGGATCATCTAGATCTTGATCACTGATTCTCAGATATAGCGGCTATAAATAGGGGGACCCGAGACATTTCTCTTCGCCATAAGTTCACCAGCCTTCGCTCAAAGGTCGCGCTTAGACTCCTTAGCTCGAGTTTCCCAGTTTGCCATTTTCCTAGTTCGGTCATTTTTCTGGGTGAGTCTCTCCTAGCCTTTCTTTTTCAATTTAGTTTAGTTCGTAGTTATGTCCATCCTTAGTTTTGATAGTCTTTTAGATGAGCCCGAGGAAGGTACCTCGGCTCAGGTCGGTCCTCCCAAGGTGGTGTCATCCTGGGAGGCGCGAGTGGCCACGGATAACTCGGCGTCCACTTCTCGTCGTGGTCAGGGGCCGGACAGGTTTGGTCCCTCGATGCTGACCGTGGATAGACTTAGGGCTTTAATAGGTCAATACCACCTCCCAGACGAGTACACCTATAGTCTCCCCGTAAGTAACTTCCCTTGGGAACACGATCATAATGAGATCGTAATTTTCGAAGAGCAGCTCGTGGCTGGTCTTCGCTTTCCTTTGCACCCCTTGATCATAAAGGTCCTGAAGTTCTTCAACATCACCATAGACCAATTACACCTGAACTCAATCCGAAATGTGGTCAGGACCATCTCTCTTTTTTATGAGTACTGTCTACCTCTCGACCATGGTATTTTCTCTTCTATCTTGTCAATCAAGAGGAACTCTTCCTGCGTCCTTCCCGAACATAAGCGGACCTACTATCTGTCTCCTCGCTCAGGCTATAAGCTTTTGCACGAACTACCCAATAGGATCCCGACCTGGAAATGGAGTTATTTCATAGTTCGTAATCCTGCAGGGTGGCCTTTTCCTACCCATTGGAGGGCTGCCATTCATGATTCCGGTGTTAGGCTGGACCTGAAGACAAGGGAGACGCTCCATTCTTGGGCGGAGCTCAGCTTCCATTGTAAGGACTACCTTGCTGAAGATAAGCTCGTGCAAGTCAACTTGAGTCCTGGTAGGTCGTCTTGGATTAGAGTTTTATTCTGATAGCTAGTACTCTATTCTTGTTGATGTCGCTAACGCTAAGTTTTGTTGCAGCTCCCATGAATCTCAGCGCAGACAAGCTTCTTGGGCGGATGAAAGGAAAGAAGAAGAAGCAAGCTACTAAAAGAGCTTGTACTGAGTCCCCAGAGCCCTCCATCCCTGGGCCAGAACAGCCTTCCAGCACGCCTCCGGTGATTGACTTGGAGTCAAAGAAGGTCCCACCTCGTGCTTCTGAGACATCTTCAGGACCCACCCCTACGACAACTGTTGCTTCTTCGGGGAGAGAAGAGACAGTTTGGAGTATCCTGACTCCACAGTGCAGCCTCCAAAAGAGCAAAGGAGTTGTGTATTCCGAGGAAGTTGTGAGCTGGGCTGAACTAACGCCTACTCAGCTCGGGGCTCGGGCGACTACCCACTGTATGGTGGTAAGTCTCATTCTACTTTGATTTTTGTATTTATAGCTTCGCTGGTACTAATTTATACACTCTTGGCAGGTGAACACCGACGTGCATGCCTTGACTTAACAGTCCGAGTAGCACTTGAAGCGGGCTTTAGCTATTGAGAGTTCATCCTACGAGGCTCATACTAAGTTGAATTTAGCTCGCGGCAAGATTAGTCAACTAGAGAATAGTGCGCGAGCTTAGAAAGAGCTTATCAAGTCGTTGATGTCGGAGAAGGCAGATCTGAAGCACCAGGTAGAGAACCTTGAGGCCGACATTAAGGAGCGAACTGAAATTCTTCTCCATGCCATAGAGGAAGCCAAGGTCAAGGCCATCAAAAATTATAAGAGCTCAGAGGAGTTCAAGGGAGAGTTGATCGAGGCCAGGTCGAAGGGCTACCATAAAGGGTTCAAGCTCAGTAGGTGGCTAACCAAGCGCGATTTTCTGCAACTCGATATGAGTGTCATCACTACTTCGTGGACCACAAAAGAGATGGCCCTTGAAGCCACTGGAGACCCGGACTCCGAAGCAGAGAGTGATGATGAGTTACTTGACACTGAAGAGGCCAGTGCCGACGACAGAGCTGGTGCTACTGACAAGGCTGGTTCTTCCGCCGAGACTTCGAGCAAGGGTGATGAGTGTCCTGAATAGTCCTTTGTACTCCGAGCCTGCGAGCTCAACATCTATTCCTTTTCTCTCCCCTTTTGTAACAAACTCTTTATAATGAAATATATTTTTTTGCTAACTACTGTGCAATTAACCCTTTCTGACCGTAGTGATTTTTTTTTCGAACTGTTGAGTTATCGAGCTAGATAACCGAAATGGGGGGTTCCCCACTTGTCGTTGCGCCGAACTGTCACCCAGCACTTGGGGCAGTTTTATGGTGTATGCTTAGGTGAGCGACATAGTAGGGTATATACTTTGCCTATGCCGATGAGGCGACTAGGTCTTATATGGTACCGAGGTCTTTTGTGAGCTCGACGCTTTTAGCCCTTGGGTTGAGGGAGTGACTCATAGTCCACTCTCCTTTGGAGTTCCCCCATACCAAGGAGTCGATTGGGTCTTATGTTGCCGAGGTCTTTTTGTTAGCTCGACGTCTTGGCCCTTAGGCCTTGAGGGGGGTGACTCGCAGTCCACTCCCTAGTTCGGCAATTATAGATAATATTTCCTCAGGTTGACGATGTTCCATGCCCGAGGTACCTATTTCCCTTCTAAGATTTTGAGCTCGTATGTGCCTTCCCGAGCTGCTGCTTTACCTGGTAGGGTCCTTCCCAATTTGGTCTGAGCTTACCAACACCGGGCTCAGGCACCATAACTTTGCAAAGAACCAAGTCTCCAGCGCGGAGATTCCACTTCATGACTCTGATGTTATAGTACCGAACTACTCTTTGCTGGTAGGCCGTGGTCCTAATGTATGCGAGGTCTCGTACCTCTTCAAGTAGGTCGAGATTGGTGCGTAGCTCGCTCTCATTAGCTTCTTCCTCGTGTGCCTCTAGGCGTAGCGTAGGCACCTCAATCTTGGCTGGGATCACTGCCTCCGTGTCGTAGGTGAGGTTGAAGGGGCTCTCACCCGTGGCGGTCTTCACAGTGGTCCGATAAGCCCAAAGTATGCTAGGTAGCTCGTAAACCCATAATCCTTTAACTCGGGCTAAGCGTGCCTTCAATCCACGGAGAATGGCCTTGTTCGTGGCTTTCGCTTGGCCATTGGCTTGAGGGTGCGCCACCGAGGTGAAATTTTATGTCTTCGAACTGCTTGTCGTTGTCAGAGATGAGTACTCGAGGTAGTCCGAAATGGCAAACTATATTCCTCCAGAAGAAGTTTTGTATGCTTCGCACTGTGATCGTCGCAAGAGGTTCGGCCTCCACCCACTTCATGAAGTAGTCCACTGCTACCACTAGGAATCTCCTCTGTCCTATCGCCGGCGGGAATGGTCCAAGTATGTCGATTCCCCACTGTGCGAAGGGCCATGAGCTGGTGAGGTACTTTAGGTCAGCAATGGGCTGGTGGTGGATGTTGGCATGCCTTTGACATTTGTCGCATCTTTTGACGAGCTCGATCACATCTACCTTCATCGTTGGCCAGTAGTAGCCCTATCGTAGCGCTTTTTGGGCAAGAGCCCTGACCTCCAGGTGTCCACCGCGCAAACCTTCATGAGTGTCGCGGAGTACAAGCTCTGCCTCAGAAGGTCGTAAGCAGCGCAAATAAGAGAGCGTGTAGGATCTTCAGTATAGTCGTCCGTCTATCATGACGTATGTGTCTGCCTGACGCTCTTCCCTTCTGGCGGCATTATGATCTACAGGGAGTGTCCCGTGGAGTAGATAACTTGCGAGTGGATCAATCCAACTCGGCTCTACTTGCGCAATAGGAGCGACCTCTCCTGCCCCCCCCCCCCCGAGAATGCAAGACCGAGGCAAGTTCCCTATGTACACGGTTCTCATGGTGTTGTTGCTTGTGCTAGCTAATCGGGATAGGGCATCGGCCTCAGCATTCTCGGACCTCGAGATCTGCCTGATGAAGTAGGACTGCAAGTCGCGCAGAGCTTCTCTGACTTTGGCTAGGTAAAAGACCATGGCCGGTTCGCGGGCTTCATAGTCACCGGTGATCTGGTTGACCACGAGCTGGGAACCATTGCAGATAATGAGGTATTTAGCTCATACTTTGTTTGCTAAGGCAAACCCGGCTATCAACGCTTTGTACTTTACTTCATTGTTGGACGCAGCGAACTCGAACTGAAGCTCGTACTCTAGTTTTACCTCGCTTGGCTCGTACAGAATGATTCCGGCTTTGCTACCTTGTTGATTTGACGAGCCGTCCACATGGAGGATCCAGGGCTCCTCGTCTTAGGTCGGGCTCGTTCCAACTGGAAGTGGTGCCACACTGGTTGAAGCTTCTTCGTGCTCGGGCTCGAGCAACTCAGGGACTGCAGCGCTGAAAGTACATTCCATGACAAAGTCGGCTAAGGCTTGGACCTTGATGGTAGTTTGGGGCTCATACCGGATGTCGTACTCGCTTAGCTCGATGGCCCACTTTGTCAATCTACAGGAAACCTCAGGCTTGAGCAAGACTTGATTCAGAGGTTTGTTGGTGAGGATGATGATGGTATGAGCCTGGAAATATGGCTAAAGCTTCCGAGCTGCAATGACTAGCGCGTACGCTAACTTTTTGATTTCTGGATACCTCATTTCTATGTCCTGCAAAATTTTACTAACATAGTAGATGGGTCGTTGAACCCGATCCACCTCTTTTATCATTACCGAGCTGACTACCTCGTCGCTCGTGGAGAGGTACAACTTCAAAATATCTTCCTCCTTGGGTCGGGTCAAAACCGGGATGCTGGCGAGGTACCTTTTGAGCTCGTTGAAAGTGAGCAGCCACTCTTTGGTCCATTCAAAGTCTTTGCTTCTTTTGATTGCCTTGAAGAAAGGTAGGCAGCGATCTACCGATTTAGACATGAAACGGCTCAGAGCGGCTATTCAACCATTCAACCTCTGAACCTTTTTCAATTTTCGGGGCAGTCTCATGTCTTGGAATGCCTTAATTTTCTCGGTGTTGGCCTTGATACCGCGTCAGTCAATGATGTAACCCAGGAATTTACCCGAAGTGACACCGAAGACGCATTTATTGGGATTCAATTTCATATTGTATTCGTGCAAAATTTGAAAAACATAATATAAATCATTTGAAAATTGAGTTTTGATGACCATGTTGTCTACATAACACTCTACCTTTTTGTCGATCAACGGCTCAAACAATCGGTTTACAAGTCTTTGAAAAGTTTCCTCGGCATTTTTCTATCCAAAGGACATAACCTTGTAACAGTATAGGCCGAGCTCAGTTATAAAGGCCGTTTTTTCCTCATCGATAGGGTCCATCCTGATTTGGTTGTAGCCCAAATAAGCATCCAAGAAGCTCAGTAACTCATGCCTTGAGGTTGTGTCCACCAAACGGTTGATTTTGGGAAGTGGGAAGCAATCCTTTGGGCAAGCTCGATTCAGGTCGGTATAGTTGATGCACATGCGTCACTTACCGTTGGCCTCTTTTACCAGAACAGGGTTAGCCGCCCAACTCGGGTAATGGACCTCCCTGATGAGATTGTAGAGGCTCCTCAATCGAAGCACCGATCTAGAGAGTCTTGGTTGGATCTTCTACTGAAACGGGTATGGAGGTCATCTCTTCTATTGGCGAAGCTCGCTCCTCATGGTACTCCGTAGGTCACTCCAACTCGAGGTCATCTGCTACCTTGGCTTTCCCTTTGAGGGCGGCAACATAGCATTTGCAAGACTCGAGCTAGTCACCTCGCGCTACCCCAACTCCAAAGTCCATGGGGAACTTCATGGCCAAGTAATAGGTGGACACCACTACGCGTAGAGTGTGGGTGATAGGCTAACCTATTATGGCATTGTACGAGGAGGGTGTTGCGACCACTAAGAAAGTATGGTCAAATCTTATGCTAGGCCAGGCATCGACCTCCACAAGTATTGTAACTCTCCCCAGGGGCTTGACTTCCTCTCCGCTGAAGCCTACCAAAGGAGTGTTCGCGGGCTTGATGTCGCTCTCCTGAAGTTGTAGCTTGTTGAACACATCCTTGAAGAGTATGTCCGCTGAGTTGCCGGAGTCGACCAAGACGCACTTCACATCAAAATCATTAATTCTCATATTTATGACGAGTGTGTCATCATGGGGGTACTGGACTCCGCGCACGTCATCTTTGGTGAAGAAAATGGGCTCTTTTAGCCTTGGCCACTTCGGAGGATTCTGTTCTTCTCTTTCTATTTCACGAGCTGATGTCTTCACCACGGCTGAGGTGTAGCCTGCAACAATCGGTCCACCGGTGATCATATGTATTACTCCTTGAACTGGCCTCTCTTCGGGCAGCTGTCTCTGCGGCTACTCGTTCTACCTATTGCTGGATTCGGGAACATCTCTATTTTGCTCCCCCTGCCGACCTGTTTGATTTTTATTGTCATTTAGTACAAAATTTTTCAGATATCTGCGACAGATGAGTTCTTCTATCTCGTTGCGGAGGTTTTTACAATTCTTGGTGCTATGACCGTGATCTCTGTGAAAGTGGTAGTATACATTTTCTGTTCCTCGTGTTTGGGTCTCCTCTCATCTGAGGTGGCCACTTCACGTAAGAAGCGTCCTTGATCGCCAAGAGGATTTCTGCTCGCTTTGCGTTCAAGGGAGTGTAATTTCTTTTAGCTTGAGGAGCTCGTGAATATTGATCTGGTTTTCCTCCTCGAACTGGCTAGTCTTTCTTTCTTTTGTTGTTCCCGTTAGTTGAGGTCTCACCTTCTTGGGACCTCGGGCACCTCTTACTAGTAATGAAGTGCGAGGTGAAGATCTGTACGTACTGCGCCCCACTTTTGATTGTCCCAGGCGCAAGGTTTCTATACCATGTGCGAGCTACCCCCTTAAAAGTTGTGGAGAAAGCAACGAACATGCAGGATTCATCTGCTCCGGCCAGGTGCATTTGAGATTGAAATGAATCTACATGGTTGTTTGGATCGAACGACCCATCATACTTGTGTAAGGGGGGTACCTTGAAGTCCTTTGGCATTAGGGTGGCCAAGAGTTCGAAAGATAGAGGAGAGGGCATAGACAAGAGTGGAGTGGTCTTCACAGTCCCCGAGCTCGCCTCTTCTTTTCCATTAGGCAGTTTGGGGGAGTTCTGGATTACTGCTCGGCAAGCTCTGCAGCGTCGCCTTTGCTACCTCTTTACCGGTTCCGTGTTAGTGCTACTAACTTCAGTATTGTCAGGTATCATTCTCACTAGCAATTGGTCAGACTACTGACGACGGCTGCTATGGACTGAAGGGCCTTATCAGGAGTCCACGGGCAGAGCCCCAAACTGGTTCTCTGTGAGTGGAACTTCGAATTGCGAAGGCCGAGGTGAAGCGGGCCTAGTGGGCCGGGTGTCTCCCGACCTATCTACTTGCTGCGAGGTGGGAGGAGTAATCTGTCTGTCTCTCCTGCCATGGGACGAGGCTTGACTCCCCAGAAGGTTCCAGATTTGGGAGGTCTCTCCCTGGTGAGGAGGGTGTTTGCTACGGCATCGAGGCTTGGTTTGCTGCATAACCGGATGGCGAGGTGGAATAGGCTGTTGGTTCTGCGGCAGTGAGGGGAACTGTTCCTGGTGTTGCTGCTGATAGACATGGTGGAGGACTTGCTGCTGGTACAACTAGAATTGTTGGACTTGCTGCATTTGGGCCTGCATGGCTCACATGTAGTGCACCAGGTCGTCGAGTTGATTCTGTTCAACCATCGGGGGAATGATAGTGGGCTCTGCGAAGGTCGTACCTACTTCAGATGGGAGTGGTGCATTCACCAGTGCATTGACTTGAGGCACGTTCAGTGTGGGGACTCCATCTGCAGAGAGGGGTATGGTGAATTGTCCAATGCACATGGTTGGGACCTGGAGTTGGCCCCTAGAGATGTTCATGTCAGTGCTGCATCTGACGTTGTTGGAAGATGCCATGGAAACTGGATATGAAATGCTATGTGGAAAAAGGCTTTTTGGAGTGATTCCCATAGATGACACCAACTGATGTTGCGCAATCTGACTGCTCCTAGCTGGTGGTGGCTTAGATTCCAATAGACGACGGACGTGGAGAATCTGCATAGAAAGAATCAGAGAACCTGGGGGTGCTTACCCGGCGAGGTCACTCAGATGCTTAAGTCAGTATGTGCGAGCTGAGAATAATTAGAGAGCAAGAGAGCTAGTAAGCAGTAAAATGTGCGTACCTTGGGCCCCGGGAAGGAGGCCTTCATATAATGGAGTCCTCGCAGGCTTTACGGAGTAGTTCCGAGATCTTTGCCATGATAGAAATTGTTTCTGTGTTATCTAGAGATAACTTTATTAGTTGATAAGGTTAATTGCTTCCGCCCGAATCGGATGGGGAGATAAATGCTTAGCTGTTACGAGGCGTGATCCCGTAGAATTCGGTGAACCATTGGAGTGACTTTCAGGATTGTTTCGAGGGCAGGTCGGTATACTTGGGTTGGTTTCTATCTCGAACTGATGTTCTCGAGCTAAGGGTCGTACACTGAACTGAATTATGTATTGGTGCTGCGACCTGGTACCAAGGTGCCCTTAGCTCGAGATGATCTTAGCTCGAAGAACCTTAGTTCGGGGTGGTGGAGTATTACTTTGTAGCAAGCTGGCTATGCCAAGTTGTCACCTATGTCAAGTCACGTCCACATGTCACCTTATTACGAGATCGGGCCAAATCACCCTCTATCACACAGGATTTATTAAACGAAAGATAAATAATAGAAAGTGTCATTTACTAAAATACCCTATAGTTTTATGGATTTACTAAAATCTACCCTATAGTTAGCATTTTACTAAAACACCACTTATAATTTTCAACGGATTTAATCAATCTTCCATTGGATGATAGTGGATAATGACAGTGTTGACACTAATGTTCATTTAAATAAATTTAATCAAAAGAAAATAGAAATAAAAATGCCATTCCTACCCTTAATAAGACACGAGCAACGACTCTACTGGCTATATTTGGCCAATTTTGTTTTCTATATAAGAAGTGTTAAGGGTATTTTTGGAATAAAAAATCATGGGCCTAATGGAAAAATAAATAATCCTTAATGAAAGGTTGACTAAGTAAATAAGTTGTAAAATATATGGGATGTTTTAGTAAAATGAAAACTATAAGGTAGGTTTATAAAACTATAAGGTGTGTTCTAGTAAAAGACCCTAATAGAAACACATAAGAGTATACAATTGTTTTATATTTTCAACTTTTTAAATAATTAATAATTATTCATATTTTATATACTAATTTTAATAATTTTTTTATAATACAAAAATAACAATAATTAATTTCAGTTAGGTTTACCCATCAAACTTATGAAACCGACTAACCCGATCAACTCGACCCGAGTTGGTCGGTTTTCTAGTATTTTAGGCCGACATTGGTTAAAAAATTTCCCAATTCGACCAAGTTGGATTAGTCTCACTTTGGCCATTTGTAAACCAACCAAAATCGAACAACCTAACCATGGATATATATATTAATATTTTATGTTTTAAATATAATTTTTAATATGAAAAAGTGATAAATTTCTCATATTTCTTAGTCTAAAATGTTTTATTTCATAAATCTAATTTTAAAATTTATTTTTTAATTATTGCATTGTAATTTTTAAAATTAAATTACATTTTTTAGTTTAAATCTTTTGAACTAACTAGCCTTTTGTAAAAACAGACCTAAACCGATACAACTTGAATGAATCGGTTTTCACAAAGGTCAGTTGGTTTTAGTTGTCAAACTCCCCAATCTGACCAGGTCAATTTGGTTGGCCAAGTAGCCTACGACCAGACTGAACCAACTCTTAAACACTCATAATTTTAGCTAAATTAATAGTCTTATCTTTGATAAATAACAATAGCTTAATCTCCAATAATTAATGAAAACTTACAGTGAAAATACACAATTATTGAAAATATATTGATAATAAAAAAATTATAATATTACAAAAATACAATAAGTACTAAAAATATATTAACTTAGTCAATAAATAGTATAATCTCAATTAATAGTTTAATTTCTAATAAATATTAATTAATTAATAAGTTATAACAAAAAATATAATAAGTACAATAAATTAAATTTAAAAAAATTCAATAGTAGTAGTTTAATCTCTAATAATTTTTTAAAGTTTTCTATTAAATAACAAAACAAAATAAATTTATACATAATCATTGAAAATACATCTATCACAAAAAATAATGAATAATTACAGAAATACAATAAATATTAATTTTAGTATACAAATAATTATATAATAAATATAGATTAAGAGTTCAAAATTATTATTAATAAATATTAATTTTTTATAGTTATTTTCTCAAATTATTACTTGATATAAGTGAAATTAGTTTAATTTTTTTTAAGTTATTTTCTCAAAATATTAAATTATTATTAATTTCAATATTATGTTATAATTATTTTTCTATTGTTTAGATTTTTTTTTTAATTTATCACATAATTTCTTTATTTTAACTATTTAAAATCTAGTTATGTTAAATATTTTGTTATTTAAATACTTAAATAGTATGTAAAATATTTATTATTTCTTGAATATGTAAAATATCATTTTAACATAATTTCGTGATATATTTTGTAAAAATATAAAATTATTTTTTGTGTTTTTAATAAATATTTTAAAGGTATTATATAATTTTGTTGGAATATTTAAACTTTTTCAATCAAAACTTTATTTAGATAGATATAGATAAAAAGTAGGGGACGATAAATAGGAATTAGATATAATTTAGGAGAGAAACGCCCTACTAAATCAGCTAGAGATAATTTTGGAGATAAATAGAAATTAGAGATAATTTAGAAGATAAATAGAAATTAGTGATAATTTTGGAGAAAGTGTGGGAGGTAGTTTAGGAGAAATTTTAAGAGAATAGATTATATAGGTTCTTGGAATATGCATCTCATTGGTTGTTTCAAAAATGATATGGAATAAAAAAAATTCAAAAAAAGGAGAAAATTTCTTGACAGCTTTGTTTTAATATATATACATACATAGATAGATACATAGATAGATAGATAGATAGATAGATAGATTAATAGTAATTATATTTTTAATTTAAATATTATCAATGTTCAATTATAAGGTTTAATTATCAATGAATTGTAATTTAAAAACAAACTATAAAATGACAAAATAATTATTATTTTGAATGAGTAATAATTTATATTTAAAATTTAAAATAAATTATATTTAAATTAATAGAAAATATATTTAAGCCATAATTATATTAAAATTTAACACTAATTGTATTTAAATTTATTGTTGAATATCAGTAATTGTTGTATTTAGTAGTATTTATTTAAGTAGTTCTCATAATTAAATAACTAACAATAAAATAAACTTAAATTATTGGTGAAAATTCCTAAATTAGTGGACGGGTAAAGTGAGTTTCCTAATAAAAGGGAGAGCATGTAGAGGTGGCAAGTTGAGACAGTTAGGAAAGGCATAAGGGAGAGACACTAGGATCATAGGGCTGGGGAAGGGGAGAAAGGAGAGGCCATATGACATGACCATTTTTGTTTTAATATATAGTAATAGATTATTATTGATGATGACTAAAAACAATCAATAATTTAATGTTATTTTCCTTCAATTATTTATGAGTACATTATTATCATAAATTATAAGTAACTCCCTAAATTTATTAGAGTTTACTAAAAATTACTGGAATTTACTAGATATTGCCCAAACTTAGCTGTAATAAACAGAAATTACTGAAAAAATACTAGATTTTACTAGAAATTACCAAAATTTACTAGAAATTAGTAGAAACTAGCTGTAATTAACAGAAACTATTTGTATCAAAAAGTAAAAAAAAAAGGATTAGGAATTACTAGAAATTGTCTTTAATTACCAGAAGTTAATTGTAAATTATCAAAAACTACTAGAAATTAAAAAAAATTACCAAAATTAACCAGACTTCACCAGAATTAACCATGAATTGACAAAATTTACCCAAAATTATCTATAATTATAAGTAATTAAGTATAAGTAAATAATGAAAATATAGAAAAAATTGCCATAATTAGTAATAATTTTACAGTAATTATAATTTTCAGCAAGTTTTGAATTAATTTGAACAGATTCTAATTCAATTCTGATGGTTCCTAATTAGTATTAGTATTATGTTAATAAAAAATTTCATATATTACATATGACCATCTTTTGACTTGAAGGTGGGGAAATGAGGCTAATGATCGCATGGTCGAATTGGTGTCAATCATGGCATCCCTCCCACAGTGAATAGTGGTGCAAATTCAGCGACCAGCGTCGGGATCAGAAATACAAGGTATATAGCCTCTGACGAAGGCATGATTATATGGACTGATTGTCTAACATCAAACATGGAGAGAGTGAGAGTATATGGATAGTACATATTGTCAAATTCATTTTCAAAAATAAAATAAATAAAGGGATAAGTGGAATATTATCTACTTCAGAAATCTGAAATTACAGTCTCTTTCTAGTCTATTAAGAGTCCCCTTATAAATTGCATCCTGCCTATGAATTTGAAATCAATATATAGATAGGATTCAGTCTACCCGTAGAAATCCTAGCTCCACCCTAAGAGTGGACTGAACTATAAAAAACCTTAAAATAAAAAGCACAAGTTGTCAAATGAACCAAATTGGATGTTAAAGAAAGTATGTAAATTAACCTCAGCCCTCAATAATAGCATTATCAAAACCAACCAGCTTCCATAAAAAGAATCATTAGACGAAAATGGCCCTAATTAAGTCAATGCCATCTAGAGATGGGCTTTACTTTAATTTGTTCCTCCTATAGTCGGATGAAAGTGTCCAACCACTAACCCCATAAACTCTAACCCTATATCATAAAATTAACGTGTAAAATGCAGTTGGTGGAATGCATATCCTCCAACATGGCGATTTTTAGGTTCAACTAGAACAACCCATTTTAGGAAGGAGGGCTAGAGTTGTCCCTATCACCCTTCAATCAGGTTCCTTTCTATTCTCCCTTTGGAAAAAAGAAAAGAAAAGAAGAAGAAAAAGAAGAGAAAAAGTTTATTAATGTAGTATAGTGGAATTTGGTTTGTAATTGTTTTATCATGTAATTACTTGGTGTTCAAACAAAGATTGCATAAATAAAATGACAAGGTGTTAACAAGCTGGTTGGTAAATTCTCTTGTTAGTTGTAGTGGAGACTTTGGATCGAATCCACCTACACTTAGGTTGGGGGTGGGGGATGGGCTACCCCTCCCGTTGTGTAGTCCTTCAAAAGATATAAAAAATGGTAAATTTTTTTAACTATCCTTTATGGTTTAGCTAATTGACTAAGTATATCCCTACTGTTTGATTATTTTTTAATGCTATCCCTATTATTTTTGACAATTGACTAGCTCTACCCCTTACTGTTAGCATCCGTTAACATTCTTTCAAAACCCATACATATGTGACATCACGTGACATATAATTTTTTTAAAACCCAATTTTACCCTTCGCCCCTGTCCCTCCCCTTCTCCCTCTCCCTTCTTCTTCTTCTTCTTCTTTCAGCAGCAACAAACCAAGCTGGCTCGATCCTTAACCAGCAGCGGTGATAACCTCGTCCACCTCCAACCCCTCTCCCTCCCTCCCTTCATTCTCTCTCCCCTATTTTAGCAGCGCTGCTCGTTGCAGTAGCGGACCCTGGCCTTCACCTCCGGCCGGCCCCTCTCATTCCCTGCTTTCAACACAAACTCTCTCTCGGAAGTTGTAGCAGAAAACGACAAACCAGATCTCATATTCCCACCTACGATCCCACCCAAGATCCAACAAGCCTACAAAGCCACTTAGTTTCCAAACACCTATGCAACCAGCATAGCTCAGTCATCGTTCTATACACCTATTTCCAGGCTGCCGCTCTTCCCAATGGAAAAGGGTATTTTGGGATCAAAAAGCATTCTCTCTCTCCATCTCTCTTCTTTTTCTTCCCCTTTCTTCTCTCTTCCTTGTGTACTCCCTACAAGAACTAGAAGTGTCGAGATTGGAATACCTTTGGCGAATACCTAAAGAACCATAGGCTTCCACTGTAACTCTCCAGGTGCAACGGCGCCCATGTGTTAGAATTCCTGAGGCATCTCGACCAATTTGGGAAGACCAAAGTCCACACCCAAATGTGCCCCTTCTTCGGCCACTCAGAATCCCCTTGCACCGTGTCCATGCTTAAGGGTGTCAATAGACTGGTTTTGAATTGGACCCTGTCCAGTCCAAAATCAATTTAGACGGATTGGATGAATCAACAAGATATATTGGCTTGGACCAAAATATTTATTAGATTGGATTGGACTTGGTCTATCCATAACAAATTTATATTGGATTGGATTGGATTAAGCCAATATCTGATCTATTGATATAAGATAAGAACATATGTGTCAACTGACCAGGTTTGGGTTGAAACCAATTTAAATCAAAATGAATTTGAACAGATTAAACTGGCCAAACATTGAATTGGACCAGTCCAAATTGATCCAAAATATTCATTTGATTGGATTGGATCTGGTCCATTTATAATGGACTCACATTGGACTGGTTCGGATTGGACCAAATCCAGTCCAATTGACACTCCTATCCATGCCCACTCTGTTAGGCTTGGGCAAGCCTCAGTGCTCTCATCGGACGTCTTTGAGCTGCCTTTGAGGAGCACGGTGGGAAACCAGAAGACAATCCATTTGGTGCCCGAGCAACGGGGCTCTACTTACCTGAGGTTCGTGAGTTGCAGACCAAGGCAAGGGGGATCAGCTATGAGAAGAAGAAGCGGAAGTTCCCGAAACAGAGGAGAAGAAAAAGCCAGTTCTGGGTTGCGATGTCCATGCTCAATTCTGAGTATCTCTCACATCTGAGTATCTTTCAGATATCAAATTTGGGTTTCTGGCAGATCCGAGAGATTCGAATTCTGGAACTACTCGGAGATCTCCAACCTCTCCTTGCCAATCTTGGGAAGCTTCTTCTATGCAACAGGGGCTTTCTGGGCCTTCTTCTCTTCTACTGGCTTTTTCTTCTCATCGTCACACCACCGTCCGAAAATTCCAACAAAAACGTCACAGGTGAAGGTGATGGTGCTCTGTCTCTATTCTTGCACGTAAATTGAACTTAGGAAAAACGGACATTCCATCCCTTCCATCAATATATATTTGACCAATAATTTTCAACAGTAAAGAGACATAATATATATTTAACCAATAAGCTAAGCCATAAAAATAATTTAAGAAATTTTCCCCATAAAAAAGGTTGCATAAATGAACCAATATTCCAGTTTCATGGAAAAGAGAGATTTCAGGTTTGTTGGTAGTAACAAAGAACTGATGTACAAATAAGATATGATTGGAAGACAAGGCTAAGACTTATCATGGATTCATTTTTATCATGCATTGAAAATATACTTTTTTTTTTTTCTCTTTCTCTCTTCTCTTTCAGATCAAACAAAAAAGTTAATATGAATATAATGTACAAACGAAATTAGTACTTGCTTAAAAAAATAAATAAGCAATTAATGTTATCTAAAGGTAGTAAAAACAACTTAGGGTTTAAAAGAAAATGAAGTTCAGGTAAATAGTCTATGCTCACCTGGGAAACTAAGGTGCAGTTTAGATAAAGAATAATATTGGTTCAGATAGTTGAGCAAAGCAAGTTATTATGTCGATATCCTCGTATCCTAAGAATTAAAGGAGCATCACTTTAGAAAGCCTAGGATTACAATAATCTGTTACAACTTTCATTGTAGGCATTTTCCTTTTCACTGCTATAGATTGTTCACCACACCAAAAGCTAGCTAGTATTTTCTGGGTTTCTAGGGTACGTGGCGTCAGAAAGGATGATGGGGCTGTGCTTTTCACTAAAGTCTTAATCATATAGTCTTGATTTTCCAAATTAAAGCAGCTTGCGACTTTGTAAGCTTGACCCTCTAAAGGGCTACCGGGCTACCTCCATTTACTACTTTTACTTTTGTTATCACTTATCGGGTATACATGGCATGCATAGCTTCGAGTCATGAAGCTAAATAAATTAATGATATAACAGGCCTCTTTATCTGTGTTTTCAAAATAGGATCAGATCAGAAAAACCATTATTTGATTGGTTCTGTTTTATTCAAAAATCATTTTTTGGGTAAAAAATTATTGATTTGGTCAACTAACTATTGATGTAGATGGTTGAATTGTTAACTTAGACAATAATTTTTAGTCTTTTTTTAATTTTTGTCACAACGAATCATTCGTTCGAATCATTTAACTCAGGAACTGGTCTCCAAAATGGTTCCCTGTTTGATCCCGTTTTAAAAACCTTGCTCCTTATCAATTCGTTTAATTTTGACCAAGCAAAATATTTGCACTCTCTCTCTCTCTCTCTCTCTGTTTGGAGGTGAGGGGAGGGCGATGGGCTATGGCTGGGCAGTGAGCTTAGTATCTTACTCTTATTCTTATACTGCTAAGTTGCTTTAGAAGATCATCTCCTTTAAAAAAAATTTAAGACTCTAAAAAACCTAAACAGAACTTTCCAATGCTACCATTAAATAATTAACAATAACAGAGTAACCATAACTATACATGTCTCCAACAGAGAAGTATGCCTATACATCAAGCAATTTTTTAGCCAAAGAATCAAAGACTGATCATGCAAGGTTCTAAGAGAGCTGGTCCACAATGATCCTAAAGTCTGGATTGATCGTGGATAGACCTTCACAAGTCTATCACATTTAACTAATCATGTTATTATAATCCAAGTACTATGCATTATTTTTGAGCTACTTCCATTTTCATATTTTATCTTTTACTCTTATTCCTGTTTGCATTTTTACCAAAACAATTAATAACAATAAAAATAAAGCCCCATAGAAAGAATAAATTTTGGCGTTTATAAGCTGTATCTCAATCTTCTAAAATTAGTATATCAAAAGAATATATGTGAATATGGAGTGCCTGTGCATCAGCTTTTGGGTGGGGCAGTCGTCCAAAGTCGAGTCTTGACCTTGATGAACAAGACTATCGTAGTCTGCAAAAACATCGATATCGTAGATTCAAAATCAATTTGGTGAGCTGTGATATTGAAATTACGTACGATCTTCTACTGAAAAAATAAAGGGAACAAACAAATAAAAATCTGTGGTGCTATTGCACTTGTTATATTTGCTTTAATTTCGTTTTCTTTTCATGGGAGTTGTTTGTTATTTCAATTTATAAGAGTTTTCTAACAGATAACAGGGACGTCCAATGGAGAAGGAAATGGACGGGGCAACCAACTAGTTGTTGGAGGGCCTGCTTGAGATTCCTCGCGTAAATCCCCTCTGTTTCCAAGCAAGACCGAAAATTACTACTTTACCCCTTGTTTGTCTCTAAAACTACAACAGTACTATATGCCACCTAGCTCCTATGTTCTACATTATTACTATACTTACTGTCAGTGAGATTCTTTTGAAAATATTTTATGCTTTCTCCAAACAATATGTTTTTGACTTTTTTTTTCTTTAATATATAAGATGTTGGTAGGAGCGGCATGCAAATTATTAATATTCGCTTGTTTCAAATGTAAAAATGAAGGTGGGGGGTGGGGGGTGGGGGAGGGGGGAAGTTCTTAGCTAAAATAAATATTTGAGTTATATGTTGCTTTGCTCCCTTTACAATATATAAAAATTAAAATCTTTTTTCCTTTACCATTTAGTTTTAACAAAATAGACATGAATAGACCTGTTTATGGGTCATTTGGGCTTTAGCTTTTTTTGTCAAATTTGAATTGAATCGACCCAAAGCCCAAGTTCAAAACAGTATAAATCTGAACCTGAATCCCCGGCCTTTGAACAAATCTACATATGAGGAGCAGTAAACAAAACTTTTACTACAAAATGGGTGGGAATAATAGATAAAATATTTCAGATTTGAAAAACTTATTTACATCTATTAATTTATGTTGAAATAAGTGCAGCCAAAGCAATATTAAAACAAAAGCAACTGAACAATAAAATAAGGTAAGCAGAAAAAGATGTTAAGAGGGTTTATCATTCCATACCTACAGGAACGGCCAATGGCGGAGATGGTTGGCAATTACACTTTTATTAATAAAATAGCACATGGGTGGCAATCTTGTAATTCAATCGCAAACACAGGGTGTATCGGTATATCACACGGCATTGTAAATAACACAAAAAACATGGCAATTTACATGCTTTATGACCCTTTTGTCTTGAAGGAAGGGAAATGATGAATCAAAAAAAGTGAAGGACACTTGTATATCTGCAACTGGTTTAATTACTTGTATGTTAGCCATAATAATAATAATAATAAATAATAATCTATTTCTCAAATCATCCAACCACTACGACCAAACCCCTCCTAAATATCATTTAAAATAATAATTAAGAAATAAGTTGTCGTTTTTCCAAAGGAGAAGCTTAATTTACACGTAGATTTATATATATAGCTCCTTGTAGGGGCACTGGCAGCTTGCTAAGGCGTTTAATTGAAGAACTTGTGATCTTCAAGATGATGAAGGCCGCTTCTTTAAAAGCTTTAGTCATAAGAATCAACCTGGTTTTCCTTGCTATCTTCTTGCTCATTTATGTCACCCTTCTTCTCAGGCCATCTCCTTCAGGCTATCATGAGAGTCCGGCATTGGTGGCTGGATGCTCCTTGCGCGAGTGCCATCACAAGAAGGTAAGGTGAGTAGCTTTGGGAGTCTAGCTAGATGAAGAGAGACAGAGAGAGATACACACACTTTTTTATTAATTCTTATGTATAAACATTGAAATATATCCATTAGTGATCGATATTCACTTGTTTCTTTGTAGGATGATGAGGCTGTCAAGATGAAGGCAGTCTTAGAGGAGACCATTTTGCAGCAGAAGATGAAGCTGGTGAGAAGACAGAGGCCTAGTTTCTTCAGTGAACTAGGGAGAGGGATGAAGATTGGATTGGTGAATATGGAAGACGAGGATACAAGTGACTGGGAATTCATTGGGAAGACTACGCCCATCAGCTTCGAACGGGTGTCTCGGTACTTTGAGTGGAAGGATTTGTTCCCGGAGTGGATTGACGAAGAGGAAGATAACGATGGTCCATCGTGTCCGGAGATACCCATGCCGGATTTCATGGCTTTTGCTGAGATGGACATGGTGGTTGCCAAATTGCCGTGCCGGTACCCGGAGCAAGGTTGGGCCAGAGATGTTTTCCGTCTTCAGGTTCATCTAATAGCAGCTAACTTAGCTGTAAAGAAAGGTAAGAGAGATGGCGGAATGCGAACGAAAGTGGTATTCTTGAGCTCATGTAGGCCGATGATGGAGCTGTTTCGATGCGATGATCTGGTGAAGCAGGAGGGTGAGTGGTGGTGGTACGAGCCGGAGATGGGGAGGCTTGAACAGAAGGTCTCCATGCCTGTTGGTTCCTGTAAATTGGCTTTGCCCTTATGGGGAGAAGGTATTATCTCTACACTATCTATCAAATCAAATACGAAATATTAAACTACCAGCAAAAGATCAAGAATTTAGACAAACAAATAAAAAAAACGCGCCAGATAGGGATTGAACCTACGACATTCTGCTTAGGAAACAGACGCTCTATCCACTGAGCTACAGGCGCTTTTATATTTTCAGGATTTAAATCTAAAATATAATATGACTTCTTATTGCACAGGCGTAAATGTTAATGAGGTATACAATGTCTCTGAGATCACAACGAAGACCAATGCGAGTGTGAAAAGAGAAGCATATGTGACTGTTCTCCACTCCTCTGAAGCCTATGTGTGTGGTGCCATAACCCTTGCACAGAGTATCATCCGAACAGGCACCAAGCGCGACCTTGTCATATTGCTGGACAAGTCCATTTCCCAACCTATGAGAGACGCCCTTGAAGCAGCTGGATGGAAGATCCGGTTGATCAAGCGAATTCGAAACCCAAGAGCTGAGAAGAACTCGTACAACGAGTACAACTATAGTAAGTTTCGACTATGGCAGCTCACGGATTATGACAAGATCATCTTCATCGACTCAGACATTGTGGTGCTACGTAACCTGGACCTAGTGTTCCATTTCCCGGAGATGTCTGCGACGGGCAACGATGGGTCTATCTTCAATTCCGGAATCATGGCCATTGAGCCGTCCAAGTGCACCTTTCGACTGTTGATGGAGCAACGAAATGAGATAGTGTCCTACAATGGAGGTGACCAGGGTTTCCTTAACGAGGTGTTTGTGTGGTGGCATCGGTTGCCAAGAAGAGTAAATTTCCTGAAGAATTTCTGGGCTAATACAACGGCCGAGGCAAGCATGAAGAACCAACTATTTGGCGCAGACCCCCCCAAGGTCTATGCCATTCATTTCCTTGGGCTAAAGCCCTGGCACTGTTATAGGGACTACGATTGCAACTGGAACATCGGTGACCAGCGAGTCTACGCCAGCGATATTGCGCACGCCAGGTGGTGGAAGATCCATGACGCCATGGACGAGAGCTTGCAGCACTTTTGCAGGCTCACGCCGCAGCGAAAGATTGAATTGGACTGGGATAGTAAGATGGCTGGAAAGATGGACTTACCAGATGGGCATTGGAGGATCAACATTTCGGATCCCAGACGGCACATGCTCTTATATAATTAATCAATAACACTTGGTTTAATTGGTTCTATTAATTCCCTCTCTCTCTCTCTCTCCTTTTTTTTTATATATTTACATTGATCAGATGCATAGAGACATTTAAATTATGTGTGAATAGTGAATACAGATTACAGAGAGTTGAAGAGAATAGACCGAGGACACTCCACCTCATTACTTGTATCCATAATTGCACATTGTTGTTCCAAACATTAGAAAATTCTTTTGATGGTGGCACAAGACTTGGTAGATCATTCATTGAGTAATTAATATTTCCATTGATATATATCAAATGGTTGGGAAACTCCAGCTGAGGGTTTACCGGGTGTGTCTGTTTCTTTAGTCAGGTATCTGGGTTGGGGCCATGAGCACACAATCTCAATCCCTATCCCAACGAACCTTAAACCGGGTTAGCCTACCCTGGACCCGAAAAATCTGGCTAGGTAACATATCATATCCTAGTTTTATTCTTCTCTCTCTAAGCTACCTTCTCAAATGAAGTGATTGCGAAGGGTCTGGCCGCTGTATGATGAGTCAGATAGGAAATAGGAACTCAGCCAAAGCCCAATTTAAAGTTGAAACAACCCCCAAACTGAGGGGAAAAAAGAAAATATCGAGTAGGTTGGCAAGTCGGAGTCAAGAAATGACACCAGCGATGTGGATGGCAGTTGGATCTACAAAAACTAGTGACTTAATTAAAAGCAAGTAGTAGGATTTTAAAAAAAGCGAGGAAGGTAAACGACTGTTTAAGAAATCCCAATAGAAATAGAGAATTAGGTGCACCAACCCTCATTATGTGACACATCTTCTTCTTGCTCAGTGACCCACACATCCCCACTCCCAAAATTCTTTTACTTATTGTCATGTGATTATGTGAATCATGATAAACGATCAAATTACGATCGTTCAAAAATTCTTTCAAGGAACAGTTGGGTGGGAAAGAGAGGAATATGATGAAATTTAGTTATAAGAATCAATACTGCGCTGAGTTCTTGGTTAAATCTTGTATTTTAAGCATGGTTTTTAAAATTGGACTGGATCGGACGGTCAGACTGGAAAAATCGGGAATCAGTCAGGTAACCAATTTCAGTTTTCTCCAAAACTAGAAATTTATCCAAAACAATTGATTTTGATTAGTAAATCGCTGACCCAGGTGGTTAATTGTTTGAACAGTTTTAACTATTTTTTTATTTTTTTAATTTTTTTATCAGAATGAACCGATCATTTAATTCGAATGATCGAACTGTTCAACCCGATAACCGGACCCTGATCAGTTCAGTATTTAGGTCGTTTTTAAAAACCATGATTTTAAATCTCCCCACTTGTTAAATCTACTAGTAGTTGGGTTGTCAAGCAGGTAAGGTAACGACATGAAATGTGATGAGTCTTCAAATTGACAAAGGAATTTCGTGTTTGGGGCTATAATTCTCCAAGTCAGGCCCAACGCCCAAAATGATTAATAATACTATAATAGTTTGGATCCTAACAGTGTTTTCAATCCAACGTTAAATCGGACGATCAAACCGTTCCAACTGTTATCTTTCACATTTTCGGGTCCAGTTTTCCTAAAATTTGGGGTTTGGTCAAATATCATTGATTTGATTAAAATCCATTCAACCCAAGCGGTTGAACTGATGACCCATTCGATCCAGACAAACCCCTTATTTGCTAGAAGAATGGGCAGGCTACCGCTTACAACCATGGCACCTTCCCGCTACACACGAGAGCTTCTGAAAATCTACTTCGATCGTCTTTCAAATGCAATATGGCTAAACCCCTAAACCGTGCTGTTTACTTTTTAGCGATGTTTTCAAACTATTCTTGACTGGGTTGTTGTACTAGTAATTAATGGATGAGGAGGTGGGTGGTTTTGATTGATTTTCGGGTCAATTTTTAAGGATCTGTTTGGGAGGGCTAAAGTTTGAAGAATCTACTAAGGGTCTATTTGGTTTGCAATTAGAATTGGAATTGGAATCGCAATTGAAATTCTTTATCTCAGAATAGGAATCAGAATGGTCTATTCCCTGATTCAGATAAGAATTGGAATGGAAATTGGAATTAGCAGAAATGGGATTTCATTAGAGATGCAAACGGATCGGATCAGATTTGAATCAGGTTTATTTGAACTAATTTGAATCCGATCAGACACCGTTCATGTTGGATCTGATCCAATCCAAAGATCCAATTGGATCTGATAGGATTCGATTTGAATTCGAATCCTATTAGTAAATCGGATTTGATCTGATCTGACTTGTTTTCTTTAAAAATTAATAAAATATTAAAAGAAAAATAAAATATACTAATTTAAATAAAGTAAAACAACAAATACAAGTATTTTTAATCATTTTCATCATATATATACATGTTTTTTATAAAAAATAAATAATATAACAAATTTATAAAAATATAATATAAAAAATCATAAATAAATAATTAACATATATAAATATATAATACATATTGGATCGGATCTTCTCAGATCGAATAGGGGGTGATATGAGTCCAATCCGACTTCTAATTGAATCCTATTATCCGTTCCAATCTGATCTGAAGATTCAAATAAGGTTGATTAGAATTCAACCAAATAGGATTCGAAGATTCAAATAGGGGTGGAGGAAATGACCATTCCCTAAAATGGAAAAATGTCATTCCACCAGAAATGTGAATGGGCCGGATTCCAATTCTATCCAACTCCAGACCCCTATTTGGAGAAACCAAATGGGACCTATATAGGTGTTCGAAAAGATGGTTTGTTTTGTTTTAAATTTGTTTGATGGTTTTATTTTTAGAAATAGAACCAACCATGTTATTGAACATCCCCTTAAATTCCTTCAACTTAGGTCATATTTTTGGCTTTCGTTTCTTTCTTTTTTTTTCTTTTTTTTTTTAAGAATATATTTGGATGTAAGATGGTCATATTGAACTTTGGAGATTTTCACCAAGCATATACGCTGTTTGGGTCATCAGATAGAGCCTACCTATCAAAGCTAGCAGCTGACACGTGAAAGCCCTCTTAAATGGGCTAAAACTATATTTCTTCTGACAGAAACAAAATTAAAGCGCTAAAACATGTTGTGACTTCTAGTATACAAGGCCAATTGGTTCAAGCTAACTAAATAGAAGGCTTCAAAGTAAAACCTCGAATTAACGATTAGAAGCTTCATAGAAGAGGTAGTCATTCTTACCAGAAAAGTTTGGCTGTTTGGGATTTAAAGAAATAAAATAAAAAACAGTTTGGGCTTTTTGGAAGTTTCATGTGCATCACACGTTACTTACATAATTCTTTATTTCTGTTTAATTAAAAGAATATTGATCATAATTACTCTTTTACCCACATCTATGTTAAGCTTCAAACAGTCCAGACTGTTCTTTTTCCAAGATGTTAAACTTTACCCACTTTTTATGCAGGGGAACAAGTCTACTAGTGGATTTTTAGAATCACCTAAAAATCTTCCACGTGGCTATATGTTTGGAGGTTCAAAAGGACCAGATATGCTCTTGCCAGGTTTTATTTATCAGGCAACCTTCAACTAAAAGTCCTAATCAGTTGTGGCGTAGTACGGAAACAAAATACATTCAGAAAATCTTCAAAGAGAAGAGTAGAAGTTGAATTATTAGAAAGAATAATTCTTTACTGAATAATTAAGAGAAATTTCAATATTAAAAACTGTCTTATTCTTTCCCTAATTACTCTTTATATAGGCATACACTCTTATGGCTCCTACAAGAAAGGCTTCCTAATTATTGAAAACACTCCATAATAAAATACTACTAAGACTCTTCAAAAAGAAAGTCTTAATTGAACAAAAATTCGGAAATCATGATCTAATACTAATTTGGTAATTATGAACTAAAATAGAAGTTTTTCTACACTAGCTTGGTAAATTCAAAAAAAAAAACCCTAATTGAACAAAAATTTTGTAATATTTTGAATCAAAGTTGAACCAAATCAATCAGTTAATGGGTTTGGTTTTCAATTTTTTATTTTTATAATATATTGTAAATAAATATATAACATAATATATTATATCATAAATAATACATATATATATATATATCTATATATATATATATATATATATATATATATATATATAGATATAGATATTATATTGGGTTAACCAAAACCTAACTGGTCCCTTATTTTTTGCAATATTCCAAACCAAATCAATTGATGAATCGGATTTTTTGGTTTGATTTGATCAATTCAGTTAAACTTTTCAGTTTTTGATGAACATCCCTAGTCTCAATACTTAGCATTTCAATGACCCCAAAAATTGATACATCTCAATCAATACTTTGAATCGTGGTGCCTAATTTTATCATTGGGGAATTATAAAAAATACCCCCATCAGAAATATGTGTTTGTGCATTATAAGGATGAACAGCGCTATATTATTTTGGTAAAATGGTTGTAGAAGATCCAATTCTCTAAACAAACTGTTTGGTGACTATATTTATCATTGAGGATTGCAAGAAGAGCTCCAATGGAAATTTAGGAAAACCTTTCCTGCACAACTAACACTATTTCAGTTGTATGGAGTAATGATGTGATTGATCCTGACCTTCCATTGGATTGACGACCCTTTGGATTCTGCCCCCTACAATCTACATCACAATGTCCGCATTGTATTGAAATTGTTCCCTGAGTCACAGTAGCTTTGCAAAGGTAAAAAAAAAAATTAGAAATACAGTAATGCACGGAAGAAGGGATAATTTATTTTGCCACATGCCAAGATTATCTCGAATAGAAAGCACCGAGAGTGACATTTGGTGAGTTTTGCAGGCCTAAACTACTTGGGCCACAAAGACTACGGCCCAACAGACAAACCCGCGGGAACTGGGAATATCGTGGTTTGGGAACACAGGATCTATATAGCTTGAAGGGGGGTAGTGACATTCAGGGGCGGAGTAATATTGGTGGGGATCGTTGCCCACCCCCACCCCCCACCCAAAAAAAGAAGGGTAAATTATAAAGACCCCCCGTACTATGGGTCTGTGATAAAGACCCCCTATATTTTGTTTTTGCGACAAAGACCCCCGTGTACTATGACCGTGAGATAAAGACCTTCTGTTAGCCTTTCATCTAAAAAGGCCGTTACAATATTTTTTAATCTCCATACTACCCTTATAAATACTGTTTATCTTCCCCGGCCTTCCTTCACATTTCTTTCTCTTTCCCTCTCTCTCTCCCCCGATCTCTCTTTTCATCATTGTCTGTCAATCAAATTGGATTGATTGTGAAATGAAATGAAACGTTCTTCTGATTGGACAATGTACAAGCTTAGAAAAAAATAAATAACAGAGAATAATATTTTGGACATATACAATCACCAAAAAGATATAAAAAAGAAGGAACAAGCAAGGTTCAAAGTATCGATATGATACGAGTTTCGGTTGTATCGTATCGATACTTAAAAACGGCCAATGCATACTTTTTTTTAGTTTTTTTCAAAGTTTAGTTTTTTGGGAAGCTTATAAGATATTTTTTATTATTAAAAAAAATTGGGGGTCCAAAACACCTGGAAACAGACATTTCAGATCGTATCTTTTTCAAAAGATATGATACGATACGCCCTGTATCGAGCATATCGTATTGATACTTTGAACCATGGGAACAAGGACAATTTACGTGACTTCTTCTGATTTCGCAATCGCAATGTAGCCTATTCTAAATATAGGGATTTAAAGAGAAAGTCTGAAGCATATAAGCAAGCAACCAAACCACGAAAAAATCATATAATTATAAGCTGTCATATCGTATGTAAGAAAAAGCTTGTATTCTTAATTACAAATAGATCATCGGATAGTTGGTCGTGATCTTGGTCTTGTTCTTGGTTTCCATGTGGCTCACTGTGATAAGAGAAAGACAAAAACAAATTAGGGTTTGTTGAGGTTTTATTAATAGAAAACAAGATGAAAAGGTGCATTGTAGATGGTGATGAACTGTTGATACTGATCGTTATATTATGATGTATGTTGCAGCTTGAGGTCCTGATACCCCCACCGATTGGCAAACAAGGATGAAAAGAGAGATTGGGAGGGAGAAAGAGAGAGTAGAGAGAGGGAGAGAGAGAAATTGAAGAAAGGTTGGGGAAGATGAACAGTATTTATAAGAGTAGTATAGGGATTAAAAATATTGTAACGACCTTTTTGGACGGAAGGCTAACGGAAGGGGGTCTTTGTCTCACGGTCATAGTACAGGGGGGTCTTTGTCGCAAAACAAAGTACAGGGGGTCTTTGTAATTTACCCAAAAAAACTTCAAACTTAAATGTTAAAAATCATTCTTTAATGCTTAAATTCACAAAAATAAAAATAAAAAAGTTTATTTTTCTTTAAGGCCCGTTCGCTTTTTGGTAAGTTACTTATTCGAGTAATTATCTAGGTAAGTTTTTCCTAGGAAACACTTACCCAGGTAAGTGTATTTACCCACGTTCTTTTATTTCTTAAGTAAAGAAAGGAAATTACCATTTTAACCATAAAAATTCATTATTAAGAGGGGCATTTTTGTCCCATTCAAGTGTTGGAAACTTTCCCCTCAAGTGGGAAAGTTATTTGCCCACATACGAGATGGGTATACCTAAAAAATAAACTTTCCCTGATGATCCCCACATTAATCTAAAAAAAGAACAGGAGATTCTTGGTCAATGAGAACCAAAATCCCATTGACCAACTTTCCCCCTCTCAAAATCCAAAAAAAGAATGCTCCCTAAAATGTCCATAATAGATTAAAACCTTCTCACCTCAGTATTTTATTTTCTTGTTTAACTTGCTCCCCACTCACAAAAGAAAATCTTGTGACAATAGAAAGGTATCATATTTGTCGATGTCAATCCATAGAATCTTAAATGAGTAATTTATTAATCTTATTTTCACTATCAATTCCTTAGTGGGTGAGAAAATGGTTCAAAGTATCGTATCGTATCTTTTGAAAAAGATATGGTCCGTGCGTTTTGGACTCCCAATTTTTTTTAATAATAAAAAATATCTTATAAGCTTCTCAAAAAACTAAACTTTGAAAAAAAAACTAAAAAAAGTATTTATCGGCTGTTTCTAAGTATTGATACGATATGACTAAAACTTTTAGCATATCGATACTTTGAACCTTGGGCGAGAAGGCAAAGTATTTGAACAAAGCGCTAGAACATACGATTTCATGGGGGTCTTTGTAGCAAAACAAAGTTTTGGGAGGCAAAATGTTTTCACCCCCTAAATACAAGGTGGCTATGTGTAATTTACACCAAAAATGGAAAAGGTGGATTACTAATGCTACGCACGTGTAGCTCTTACACCTCTTGGTACCAAAGATGTCACATTTATGGTGGATTGCTAATGCTACGCGCGTGTAGCTCTTACACGTAATTTATGAAGTGTTGTAAAAGTAACATGCATATAAAATTATCAATTGAAAATGGGATCTACTTCTAGCAAAAACAAAAAAGAAAGAACAAAAAACAAAAAAAGCACAGAATCCAGCCACACATCAGGAATGTTCCTGTTACATTCATTTGGAGATGTTATTGATGTGTGGCTGGATGTTGACATGTTGTACTGTTAACATATCAATTGTCAACATGTTGTACTCATTGCTTAAATTATAGAGAAAATTCCCGATTAGTATCCTATACTTTGGCTTGAGTCACAATTTGGTATCTGAACTTTGAAATGCAATAATTCAGTATCCGAACTCTCGAAATGCAACAATCTAATGCCTTCTGTTAATAGACTGTCAGTTATGTATATCATGTGACCTCATATGCGGTTTAAGACTTTTGAAAATGTTAAAATTACCCTTGAAAATAAAATGCACTATTCATCATCTTCTTCATCCAGATGAGACAGAGCCCAAGCTCTCAACAATCCAGACCATCATTTCATGAGAAAAACAATGTTGACTGGTGAATTGAATTCACACTATCATCACTGATGAATTACCTCAATGGTTAGATCCAAGCTGATACCTTTCCGTAGAGGACGATGATCACCACAAGGTACCATAAGGATGCCACGGATATTGCACAACAGACCCTAACCAACGAGAAATATGTCGGAACCATCTTGCTCTGCAGGATCTTGAATTGGTGGCTCAGAATATTCCTAGAACAAGAAAGAAATGAGTAATTGATAAATTGATCAACAAGTTTTAGAGTTCTGATTAGAATTCATACCACAGTCTATAGTTACTGGAAGGATAGAAGTTTGGGAATTAAATAAGAGATAGAGTGGGAGACGAGAGAGGCGGGGGTTAACATACTTAAACATGATAATTCCACCGATAAAGCGCACTTGGTTGGATTTAGTTTCATCTTGTATTTTTTTAGGGTGGCAAAGACTTCACGAAGGTCGACCAAGTGATGCTTGACCTTCTTTCTCTTCATGAGCATATCGTCGACATATGCCTCTACATTTCAGCCGAGTTGTTCTTTGAATACCTCATTCACCAGCCACTGATAAGTGGCATCGGCGTTCTTGAGGCCAAAGGGCATTACACTATAGCAATATAGGCCACGATCAGTGATAAAATCTATTTGCTCCTGGTCATCCAGGTGCATCCAGATTTGGTTGTAACCTGAGAAGGCATCCATGAAGCTCAGTAGCTCATGGCCCACCATTGCATTGACGAGTTGGTCGATCCTCGATAGGGGGAAGCTGTGTTTGGGGCAGGCCTTACTTATGTCGGCAAACTCGATGTAGATTCTCCACTTTCCGTTTGCCCTCTTCACCTTTACTACATTGGCCAGCCAATCGGGGAACTTGACTTCCCAAATAAAGTCGGCATCAAGCAGTTTCTAGACTTCGTTGACAATCACTTGCCACCGATCTGTGGTGAAGTTCCTCTTTTTCTGCTTCAAAGGTCGGTAGTGGGGGTCAACGTTCAGTCAATGTGTGATAACTTCAGGGTCGATCTTGGGAATGTCTGCTACCGACCAAGCAAATATGTCAACGTGGTTCCTAAGTAGTTGTATGAGTTCTTCTTGGAGGTGGCTGTTTAGTAGGGAGCTAACTTGGACTATCTTTTCGGAATCTTCTTCAGAGAGGAGAAGCTGGACGAGGTCTTCCATGGGTTGGCCCCGCTGTGTCTTTACCTCATCACGTAAGTCATAGGCCTCTGCCATCAATGTGTCGGTGGTTGGACGTGGTCATCGACAGCAGAGCTGATAGCAGTACTGCACTGTTCTCTGGTCTCCGCATGCCACCCCTATACCGTACTTGGTTGGAAATTTCATGATGAGGTGGTATGTCGAGACTACAGCCTATATAGCATTGAGGGTCAGACTTCCGAGGATCACGTTATAAGAGGAGGGGCAATGCACCACGATGAAGTCAACCATGGTCATCGCAATGACATCACCATCTCCAATCAAGAGGGGAAGAGTTATCCTCCCAGTGGGCAGGAGGGACCCTCTTGAGAATCCCATCAAGGGTGTGCTAATCAGCGTGAGCTGCTCTCTGTCGATGCCAAGCTTTTCGAATGCATCTTTGAACAGTATGTCGGTAGAGCTCCCTGTGTTAACTAGGATCGCCGCAACTCGAAGTTAGCCACCTCGGTGTGATAACCAATGCATCATCGTGCGGTGTCTGGACCCCTCGGAGATCCTCGTTGGTGAAGGTGATAGATGTGCTACATTTCTTCTTGTAACCCCGGTCCTTGTGGAACTTGCAGTACTTGTCCAGTCCCTCTTGTTACTTTGCATCTTCATCTTCTCGGGCCACTTGACGTAGTTGCAGTTATAGATTTGCATCAGAATTTCAGACTGCAGAATATTGAGCGGCATGAAATTCCGATAGGTCGGTGGAGGGGTCCGAGGTCTATGGCCTGGTCAACGGTCTTGTCTCTTGTGATCTATGTCCAACCTCTCAGACTTCCACTCGTCAGTATCTCTCCTCTTCTTGTCGGGCTTCTCATCTTCGTCTCTGAGCTGCACCTGAGCCTCTTCGGTGTTGATATACTTCTGAGGAGGATTTTTGGAGATGGAGAAGTTGAACGGGGAAGGGCAGAGCCCATGCTGTATGGCTGTAACTGCGGCTGATTGGTTCAAGTCCCTGACCTGGAGTGCTTCCTTGTTGAACATCACCAGGTAATCTCTGAGGGACTCCGCCTTCTTCTGTCGGATTTGCATGAGGCTGGCTAAAGTTTCCAATGCTTCTGGCTAGCGGTGAACTGCGCCAAAAACTGGGTCTCCAGCTAGTCCCATGACGTTATGGAATGTGGTGGCAGGGAGGAGTACCACACCAAAGCTAGGCCTTGCAGGGTGGCTACAAAGGCTTTGCAAACCAGCCCTTCCGACGCGTCATGCAAAATCATCTGAGCTTTGAGTACCGTGACATGGCCGAAAGGGTCGGTGTTCCCATCGTATTTGTCAAACTGGTGGGTTTGCCATCCAGTAGGGGGCACTTCGTCCATGATGTCTTGGGTGAAGGGTGGCTCCTTGATGGTATGCACCGCAGCCCGTGCTGGCTGGTCCACGATGAGCGTTACGCTCTTATGGGTCTGAGTGCATTCTAGTTCTTCTAAACATTGTTGGAACTCTTTGATCTCGGCATCTCTATCATCCGGGGCCGCAGTGTGGGTGGCATTCTCCTTCTTAGGTCACACAGGGTGGTCCTTCACTAAGTTTGACTCGGCCACAGAAACCACGAAGGGCAGTTTCCTCTTGCCAAGCCTCTCTTTGGCAGGGATCCGAGCTGACTGGCATGCCTGGCTGTGGTGATCTTGCTCGCAAGAGTGGGTAGTAAAGGCGGGTCTTCGGGCCGTGTCCTGCCTCTCTCGCTCAGGCTGCACTCCCCTCACATCCGACCAACGTACTTTGGGGTCCTCGGTCCAAGGATCGTCCTTCATGTGCATCAGGGCTTGAGGGGGGATGGCCTGGTTGGGCGGCGGGATGGACCCCAATGCCTGCATGAACTCAAAGATCCTATCGACCTTCTCTTGCATAGCTCAGAACTGCACTGGGTCCACTATGGCTGAGGACTACGGGGCTTCCTAATGCGAGGAGCTATGATGTCAGTTCTCTCGATATGAGGAACGCCCTACTGATCGTTTAGATTGGTTTTCTCCACTGGGGTAGAGTCCTACTCCTCGATGGAATTGTCTTCCCACCCTTATCCGTAGTTGGGCTTATCTGCGTTGTATGTAGCTAACGTGGCTGGAGGGATAAGGCGGGGGACCACGATAGTAACATAGCTCGATTGGGCTATGCCAACGAGGCCGAGCTATGCCAACATGGTTGAGCTAAGCCAACGTGGTCGGGCGATGACTAGGCAGCCACATGTCTCTTTAGGCCAGCTCAGACATGACCCCAATAGAATTTTTGCACATAATGATCACTAGATGATCATCTTTCAGTTTATCCTTTTTCCTATTAAAAAATATTAACCCACTAGATGCAAAAAAATAAAAATAAAATAAAAATAAAATCAATGGATTGGAATAAACAAAACTCAAATTGAGACACACATAATACTAAGAGACTATTAGTGGGAAAAAAACTATTCTTTTTGTAACCAAACAAAAACAAAAATATTATATTTTCAGCTTAAAGGAAGATAAGATAAACCCATTAAGGGGCAGTTGATAAAGTAGCTCTATTCCCCTCCTACAAGCATTAGTAGCCAAATCATGAGCTATTTGATTAGACTGCCTCTCTACATGATGTATTTTACATCTAGCAAAGTGATTTTTAGGTCCACTACTACATCTCTATACATCTTTTGTGCCCAGTTATATGTACTAGTAATACTATTTATGATGTCTACAATGGTTGAAGCATCACAAAATACCACCCTAACTTTAATATTTCTTTTCTTTGATTCCTGAAGGCCTAAAACAAGTGCTTCCCATTCAACTTCTTACTTGGAATTTGTAACCTTCTGCTACTACCATGTTATTCCATTGCATCAAAACATATGAACCATCTACCCGATTCAACAATGGCATGAATGAACCATCAGTGTACAAGCAGTATTGGGGTTCTTCTATTTGTGAAACACTCTACATTTTCCTTGTGAAAGAGAGATCTATACAAAGGAAACTGTCTATTGAATTCAGAATAGATATGGGATCTGAGGAGATATTTTCATGCAACATCTTGTTTCTTGCATCCCATATTAGTCCAAGTGCAACCATAACTCTTTGTAAAAGGCATTCTTCTGCACTTTTGACAAGGTACAAGGAAGATTTTGTACCAGTTTTGAATGTATGTGTGCACTGAGTTTACAGGGGAACTTTGCATGTTAAATCCCACTTGTAATCCAGCCCAAACTGCCCTTGCAAAAGGGCATAAGAAAAATGATGATTTGTTTTAGCAACTTCGTTGCACATAATGAAGGATCTTTCCTCTTCCTTTATAAACTTTAATTTATCTCTAGTGCAAACAGCTTCTCAAAAAAGCTTCCACAGAAATATTTGGAACCTAAAAAGGACTTTTTTTTGGCTCCAAATGAGTTGCCATTGTACAAATTGTTGCGAGGAAGATGGCTATGTGTGTGTGTGTGTGTGTGTGCGTGTGAATTTGAATGTCTCCATAAGAGCTGATCATGGTCCAAGTGAAAAGTAGGTTAACTTTTAATACTTCTACAATTGTGCTTGTAGAGAAGAGTTGAAGTAATAGTTGTTCATCCTAAGAACCATCCAAACATAGCAAATCTTTTACATTTGTTATAGTGGAGTTGTGAGTGACAGACTCTATCCTTTATGGATAGCCCCCATAAAGAGAAGGAACCCAAGGGTGCTAAAATAAAAAAAAAATGACTCTCATCTTTGATTTGCCATATGAAATCAAATTTTAAAAACTTTGTTGTTTTAACCATTTGCCTCCACCAAGGAGAGTGTCTAGATTTTGGAATTTGATTAAAAATGGATCCATGTCTTAGATACTTTGCTTTTACCACTTAAACCCATAATCCATTTGATTCATTTAGGAGCCGCCAAACCTGTTTTGCAAATAGGGATTGATTCATTTGAAATAACCTTCTGAAACCTGGCTCCCTCTTTCTTAGCTCGGCATAGCTTTTCCTAGCTAAGAGTATGTATAGCTTTCTTTTTGTTGCTCCCTTTCCACCAGAAATCCCTTTAAACTGAAGGGATGAGAGATCCCTCATATGGATAGCCAAACCCTGCAGGTAGGTTGGGCGAAATTTCAAAATTCTCTCTCTCCCATGTGGGAATCACATTCCCTATTTTAGAAAACTACATTTTCAATGATCAATCTTGAACACTAACTATACCAAATCTAAAACCAAAAGATAGGAGAGGGATGTACCTGATATGGAATAACAGTAACTCCCAACGAAGGTGTTCACGCCCAAGGAAATTGCCAAAGACTGTTCCCACTAAAGATGACACGGTGTAGGGTGGAGCAGAATCAGCAGGTGGTTCTTTAGCAAGAATTCGATGGAGGGTGAGTGAGCACAATTTCGGATCAGTTTTTCACCAAAAACTGATATCAAGAATGCTTCTTGACCGCTCCTATAGGTGGAGATCGAACTGGCTATGGCGGAAGTAATAGAGGGAGGCAAGGGCAGAAGATGACGCTAGTCTTACTGGAGCTGTCTTCTCTCTTGAATCTGTAATTTTGAGGGATAATCTGGGGTTTGCCCTCCTCCTCTATTTATAGCCTTAAAGAGAGTTTCTCCTAATCCCATTAGGAGTTTCCTAATCCAAATCTTATTTGGATCTGGACTCTCTTTAAGAGATAAGGATAAACCCTTATCTTATCTACAGATAAAGATCAACCCTCCTAATCTTATTAGGAGTTTCCTAATCCAAATCTTTATTTGGATCTGGACTTTATGAGTGGATAGGGATAACTCCTTATCCTATCTGCTGATCTAAATCCTAGAATCGCCCCTCTTTAAATAATCATATTGTACCAGTTCGAATTGGGCTTTAGGCCCATTAAGTCCATGTGCTCACATATCCTCCAAACTATTGCCAGTTGGGTATCCTTGTATCGCATGGGACCCAAACATTGATCTACACATCAACCACATGGGTTCAGCCCAGCCTCTATTACAAGGCCTGGCCGAATTCACTGTAGGAAATAGTGAACCCCTGAGCCCATCACCATCGGCTCTTAGTGGGCCTAACACTTACACTAAGTGGTCCCTGGGTCAAGCCACCTTATAAAAACCCAAGGACTGCGGGCAGATGCAAGATTAGCCCATCAGGTATTACCCTCAATGATCTTACACTTAACCTCTTAGCCCATAATGATCAAACACTGCCCGACAAGAGAGGACCTCTCCCTCGACTGCAAGGAACAATGCTGCACTCTCTACTCACATGGATCATGGGAATTAAAATCTTTTGCAAACATTTTGAAACCATAATATATATAAATAAATATATTTTGCAAAAACAAATTTCAATGATTGAAATTGGCTGTCGGCAACTTTGGTTTCCATTAGAGAGAGTGCATCCCTGATTATTCACTTTGTCCGACAAAGGGACTGATCCTGTCACTATGATCACCTACTCAGATGAATTCTTGGACTGTCCCAACATAGCCAGGTTTTGACCCCCTCTAAGGATCTCACTGATTGACATATCAAAGGCAGCCTAATCCGACACCCAATGCAGTATCATAATTGAGCCTAAGGGTCTAGTGTAACATTCCAGTTTTGCCCATCTATCTCCAAGGTCAAGGGCAATACTG